>NC_056060.1:8030226-8630226 GCF_016772045.2 Ovis aries | reverse complement strand
TCACATTTACATAATGCAGCATTACAATACAAAGCTAGCTGCTCCCCTGACCAAGCAAGTTCTCTTAGCATCTAACAAAAATAATTTAGGTACATTTCTTTCTTTGCATGGAATTGTCATATATGTTTGCATTTTTTGGTACAAAACATAGAAAAAAGCATTGGCACATTTTGTAGGATTAAGTCATTTTTTCCCCAGGTACTAGTTCCAGGTGCGCTGCATTCAGATTTTCATTTGGAAAAAGTAGCTACTGGTTCAGTTAATTTAATCTCTGTCTATACCTCTCAGGAACGCAGCATGGCGTAGAGAATCTAAAAGAAGAACAAAGATCTTGTTTGCTAAATCTCTAATATTTATAAGACACAGAAGGGTTGGCTGGTAAAAGAGGGAAAATCTCAAGACTGACTTGATGTAGATCACAGAAGGTTGTGAAAAGAGCTGTATAAAAATATGCACTTGTGCTTTAGAAGCTTTTAGCATACAATTAATAGCTTAAAATAGTATTTACTGCTTCCCCATACGCCTATTTTCTGATATATTTACACATCTTTCGGTCTTTTTTGTTTTTTTACATCATTAAAGCAAAATGGCATGATCATAAATATAGATAGGTTAAAAACATCTGAACCTTGAAACTTTCTCTCCTTGGTAACATGGCACAACATACTCCGTGGACTTAAACCAGAAAATTTAGATTCCTCTAATAAAAAATTTTAAACAGTAAATGTATATAAATTTTTTAAAAAAACAAGCTTGTCCAAGGGTAGTCAGATTAATGGCTTGTATATAATACTCACTGTAGTGCCTTGTGACTGCCTCTGCAAACCAGAAATAAAGCTCTTTGATTACCCTCAAACAAGATGTCACTTCCTTCCCCTTCATGGATGGCTTTCTGTTAGGATGAATCCCTTTTTTGGGAGAGAGGGCTATGCAGGCTGCTGATACCAGTCTAAAGAAGGCACTCACTAGGCCAAGGCTATATTCTGATTTGAGTGTCACACCATTAGTCAGAAGAACCACCTAGCCATGGAGGCTCTGAAACTAGTTTATCAGCAGTTTGGTCCCAGCTGTTTTGCTCATTTTATATAGGTTTTTAAAAATTAGATATTCTTAGGCATCTTTTAGATTGATGCTCTTGAGGAAAATAGTCAAGCCAAACAGTGATAGAGACTTTTATGGTAAAGGATGAGCTAAATACTAGCAAAGCTTCATGGTCCAGCATCCACAGAGATGGTGGGCATGTGGGCACCAAGTCTTTGCTGCATGTGTCCTGCTAGTTACAGTGAATCAGCTGCATGGTTTGATGAGAGCACACAGGATTAGAGCAGGGCAGTGGATTTTGCCATGTGTTCGTTCTGTCACTAAGTGATTGTTCAAAAGAACATATGTTTTTCTTAGTTTTCTAAAAATGAAATTTGGGAAGTTGAATGATTCAAGGTCAGACATTAAACATTAGCTCCTTAACCTACATCTGTCATTTTCATTATGAAGGAATGCCTCTTACACTACTGTGATTCACAGTGCCCTTTGCAGATCCAGAGGTCACCGCCTCTGTCCTGGCTTTAACTGTCAGATGGAAGCCTCAGACTTTTGCACTTTAGGTCGTCTAACGTCTTCCAGTGTTTGTAGTTATCAGCCAAATGTTGCATCAGCGTTGGCAGGTGTGCAAAGGCTGCAAGGACATAAACAAAAAGAAGCCTGTTAAGTTAGATTCTAGGAGCATTTATAAGGTTGAGGCCCTCTGGGACAAATTTGGGATCAGAATTGGAAGTGAGGTACCCTAGGTTAGGCCTAAGGTGAATACACAAGTGTGAGAAGGATAAATCACTAAGTACTGGTTTCTAAAATAGGAATAGGTCCTTTTAACTAAAAATTGCTAACAAAAGACCAGAAAGAGAAATTAAGGAAACAATCCTATTTATAATCACATCAAAAAGAATAAAATATCTTGGAATAAACCTACCTAAAGAAGCAAAAGACCTAGACCTATACTCTGGAAACTATAAGACATTGATGAAGGAAACTGAAGATGACACAGACAGCTGGAAAGATAACATGTTCCTGGACTGGAAGAATCAATACTGTGAAAATGACTGTACTACCCTAAGGCAATCCCTATCCCTACCAAAATACCAACAACATTTTTTCACAGAACTAGAAAAATACTTTAAACTTTGTAGGGAAACACAAAAGACCCCCAATACCCAAAGAAACCCAGAGAAAGAAAAACAGAGCTGGAGGAATCAGACTCTCTGACTTCAGACTATACTACAAAGCTACAATCATCAAAACAATATGGTCCTGGCACAAAAACAGAAATAGAGAGCAATGAAAAAGAATGGAAAGCCCAGAGATAAACCCACACACTTATCGTCAATTAATTTACAACAAAGGAAACAAGAATATATGATGGAGAAAAGAGTGTCTGCAATAAGTGGTGCTGGGAAAACTGACAACTCGGTGTAAAAGAACTCAATTAGAATGTTCTCTAACACAATACACAAACTCAGAATGGATTAAACACCCAAATGTAAAGTCAGACACTATGAAGTTCCTAGAGGAAAACATAGGCAGAACACTAGTTGCCACAAGTCACACCAGTATCTTCTTGGATCTACCTCCTACCTAGAGTAATGAAACCTCCTACCTAGAGTAATGAAAAAAAAACAGACATAAATGGGACCGAGTTAAACTTAAAAGCTTTTGTGCAGCAAAGGAATCCATAGACAAATCGAAAAGACAACCCGCAGAATGGGAGAAAATATTTGCAAATGAAGTGACTGACAAGGGATCAGTCTGAAATATACCAACAGCTCATGCGGCTCTACATCAAACAGCCCATTCAAAAAATGGACTGAAATAGATATTTCTTCAAAGAAGACATACAGATGGCCAAAAAGCTCAACATCACTAAGATGCAAATCAAAGCTACAACGAGGTATCACCCTCACACCAGTCAGAACAACCATCAAAAAGTCTATCAATAATAAATGCTGAAGAGAGTGAAGAGGAAGGAACCTTCCTACACTGTTGGTGGGAATGTAAATTGGTGCAGCCACTATGGAGAACAGTGTGGAGTTTCAGAACACTTAAAGTAGAATTACCATATGACCCAACAGTCCCACTACTGGGCATATATCCAGAGAAAGCCACGATTCAAAAGATACATGCACCCCAGTGTTCACTGTAGTACACTTTACAATAGCCGAGACATGAAAGCAACCTAAATGTCCTCTGACAGATTAACAAAGATGTGGTAGACATACACAGTTGGTGGATTTAACTCAGATGACCACTGTATCTACTCCTGTGGGCAAGGATCCCGCAGAAGAAATGGAGTAGCCATCATAGTCAACAAAAGGGTCCAAAAAAAATGCAGTACTTGGATGCAGTCTCAGAAACGACAGAATGATCTCTGTTCATTTCCAAGGCAAACCATTCAATATCACAGTAATCCTGGTCTATGCCCCGACCAGTAACGCTAGAGAAGCAGATGTTGAACGGTTCTATGAAGACCTACAAGACCTTTTTAGAACTAACACCTAAAAAGATGTCCTTTTCATTGTAGGGGCCTGGAATGCAAAAGTAAGAAGTCAAGAAATACTGGAGTAACAGGCAAATTTGGCCTTGGAGTACAGAATGAAGCAGGGCAAAGGCTAATAGAGTTTTGCTAAGAGAACACACTGGTCATGGCGAACACCCTCTTCCAACAACACAAGAGAAGACTCTAAACATGGGCATCACCAGATGGTCAACACCAAAATGCAGATTGATTATATTCTTTGCAGCCAAAGATGGAGAAGCTCTATATGGTCAGCAAAAACAAGATCGGGTGCTGACTGTGGCTCAGATCATGAACTCCTTATTGCCAAATTCAGAGTTAAAGAAAGTAGGGAAAACCATTAGACCATTTGGGTATGACCTAAATCAAATCCCTTACGAATATACAGTGGAAGTGACAAATAGATTCAAGAGATTAGATCTGATAGACAAGAGTGCCTGAAGAACTATGGACAGATGTTAGTGACACTGTACAGGAGGCAGGGGTCAAGACCATCCCCAAGAAAAAGAAATGCAAAAAGACAAAATGGTTATCTGAGGAGGCCTTACAAATAGTGAAAAGAAAAGCGAAAGGCAAAAGAGAAAAGGAAAGATACACCCATCTGAATGGAGAGTTCCAAAGAATAGCAAGGAGAGATAAGAAAGCCTTCCTCAGTGATCAGTGCAAAGAAATAGAGGAAAACAATAGAATGGGAAAGACCAGGGATCTCGTCAAGAAAATTAGAGATACCAAGGGAACATTTCATGCAAAGATGGGCTCAATAAAGGACAGAAATGGTATGGATCAAACAGAAGCAGAAGATACTAAGAAGAGGTGGCAAGAATACACAGAAGAACTATACAAAAAAGATCTTCACGACCCAGATAATCACTATGGTGTGATGACTCACCTAGAGCCAGACATCCTGGAGTGCAAAGTTGAGTGGGCCTTAGAAAACATCACTACAAACAAAGCTAGTGGAGGTGATGGAATTTCAGTTGAGCTATTTCAAATCCCCAAAGATGATGCTGTGAAAGTACTGCACTCAATATGCCAGCAAATTTGGAAAATTCAGCAGTGTCCACAGGACTGGAAAAGGTCAGTTTTCATTCCAATCCCTAAGAATGGCAATGCCAAAGAATGCCCAAACTACTGCACAATTGCACTCATCTCATACGCTAGTAAAGTAATGCTCAAAATTCTCCAAGCCAGGCTTCAACAGTATGTGAACTATGAACTTCCAGATGTTCAAGCTGGTTTTAGAAAAGGCAGAGGAATCAGAGATCAAATTGCTAACATCTGCTGGATCATCAAAAAAGCAAGAGAGTTCCAGAAAAACATCTGCTTTATTGACTATGCCAAAGCCTTTGACTGTGGCTCAGAACAAACTGTGGAAAATTCTTGAAGAGTTGGGAATACCAGACCACCTGACCTGCCTTTTGAGAAATCTGTATGCAGGTCAGGAAGCAACAGTTAGAACTGGACATGGAACAACAGACTGGTTCCAAATCGGGAAAGGAGTACATCCAGGCTGTATATAGTCACCCTGCTTATTTAACTTATATGCAGAGTACATCATGAGAAATGCTGGGCTGGATGAAGCACAAGCTGGAATCAAGACTGCAGGGAGAAATATCAATAACCTCAGATATGCAGATGACACCACCCTTATGGCAGAAAGCAAAGAAGAGCTAAAGAGCCTCTTGATGAAAGTGAAAGAGGAGAGTGAAAAAGTTGGCTTAAAACTCCACATTCAGAAAACTAAGATCATGGCATCTGGTCCCATCTCTTTAAGGCACATAGATGGGGAAACAGTGGAAACAGTGACAGACTTAATGTTTTGGGGCTCCAAAATCACTGCAGATGGTGACTGCAGCCATGAAATTAAAAGATGCTTGCTCCTTGGAATAAAAGTTATGACCAACCTAGACAGCATATTAGGGCTTCCCTTGTAGCTCAGTTGGTAAAGTATCTGCCTGCAGTGCAGGAGACCCAGGTTCGATCCCTGGGTTGGGAAGATCCCCTGGAGAAGAAAATGGCAACCTACTCCAGTATCCTTGCCTGGAAAATCTCATGGACAGAGGAACCTGGTGGATTGCAGTCCATGGGGTCGCAAAGAGTCGGGCACAACTGAGCGACTAACACACACACACACACAGACAGCGTATTAAAAAGCTAGAGATATTACTTTGCCAACAAAGGTCCATCTAGTGAAAGCTATGGTGTTTCCATTAGTCATGTATGGATGTGAGAGTTGGACTATGAAGAAAGCTGAGCGCTGAAGAATTGATGCTTTTGAACTGTAGTGTTGGAGAAGACTCTTGAGAGTCTCTTGGACGGCAAGGAGGTCCAACCAGTCCATCCTAAAGGAAATCAGTCCTGAATATTTATTGGAAGGACTGATGCTAAAGCTGAAACTCCAATACTTTGGCTATGTGATGCAAAGTACTGACTCAATGGAAAAGACCCTGATGCTGGGAAAGATTGAAGGTGGGAGGAGAAGGGAACAACAGGATGAAATGGCTGGATGGCATCACCGACTCAATGGACATGGGTTTGAGTAGGCTCCGGGAGGTGGTGATGGACAGGGAGGCCTGGCGTGCTGCAGTCCATGGGGTTGCAAAGAGGCGGACACAACTGAGCGACTGAACTGAACTAAATGTTACTCAGCCATAAAAAAAAGAATGAAATAATGCCAGTTGCAGCAACATGAATGGAGCTAGAGACTATCATACTAAACGAAGTCAGTCCGAGAAAGAAGTATCAGTTATATGTGGAATCTGAAAAAAAAAAAAAGGATGAAAATGAGCTTATTTATAAAACAAGCTCAGAAACTTTAGAAACAAACTTATGTTACCAGAGGGGAAACGTGGAGGGAGGGATAAATTAGGAGTTTGAGACTACCATCTACACACTGCTATGTAGACAGTAATCAATAAGAACCTACTGTACAGCACAGGTGATTCTACTCAACAGTAGATAAAGTTCTCTAATAACCTATATGGGTTAAGGATCTGAAAGAGAATGGACATATGTATATATGTAACTGAATCACCTAGCTGTATACCTGAAAGTAACACATTGTAAATCAACTATAATCCAACATAAAAATAAAAAAAATAAAAACAAATCTCAGTGAGAAGCTGTTTATCAAGTGACATTACCAAAAGAATCTGTTACTCAGTAGACATATTTTGTGTTCTCTAGAATTTCCTCCAGTGATATAATAAAACTCCTTTAAGCTTTGGGAATATGTCCTTTGAAGAGTTAAACACTTGTTTATCCAGTTATCGGCCATCCATTGAGTCCTCCATACACATGGTCTGTGCTGAGGATGCAGAAAGTGTTCCTTTCCCCCCGCCATATCTGGCCATAAACAGCTGACATTTTTTTTTTAAAGTAACATTTAACACCTTTAGGCCTGGCCTCTGTCATTAAAGGTAATCATTATAAAGCATAACAAGATATTCTGTTTGTGGGTAACAAAACATGAGCCATCTTACCATCCCAAGCATCAAACATGTCTGTTATGAAGTAGTCAATAAAGGAGATTTGGGACTTGGGGATGCTACAGGTATTCCGGTCAAACACTGGCATCACTACGGGCAGCCCCTGTCTCTTCTCTTCATCCGTCTGTAAGAAATAATACACACGGCTGTAGGGGACACGAGGAGGTGTCACAGTGGCATCGAGTTTGTCAGAACCACCCTGTGAAAAAGGGGTCACAATCCAGTGGTATCGATCAAGAAATAGGCTCAGCATTTCTCAGGGCTTACATAACTCAGCTACCTGAAGAGCTGCAGTGACTGGATTCAGGTCTTCTGACTCTTAAATGTGTTAGATTCTCTCTTACAGCTACCCACCCACCCCCCGACCCCGATCCCGACCCCGACCCCACCGAAGCACTGATTTCAGGATTCATACCCTCTTTTCTAAGATCTGTTTTCATGACTGCAAGGTAGACAACTTTCAGAGTAATACTACTAAATACTAAGTGGAGTTTACACTGAGGGTACAGAAGCAGTGGTGGGTTTAAAGCTGCAGATGTTTCAGCACAAATCGAAGAACTGGAACCAAGCTGTATCAACAGACATTGTATTATTCACTGTTACATGCTTGCAGTTTAAAAAGAAAGTCAGTTTCACTTAAGAATGTCTAAAGGAAAGCAGTAAGAATTATTAATCTTACTAAACTTGACCTTTGAAAATACCTTTTTTAAATATTCTGGGTGACAAAACCCAAAGTACATACAGAGCCCTTGTGCTGCACGTGCAAGGGTGTGAAGGTTGTCTGGAGGAAAAGCAGGTAGGCAGGTGAGCTGAACTCGATTCTCTTTTTCATGGAATAACTATTTTTACCTGAAAAGAATGACTGACGAACTGTTTGGCTGTCTGTACTGGTCATGCATGCAATTCTGATGATCTGTGTAAATTGAGCATTTTGCACCCTGAAGTGTATGTTTATAATGCCTAAGGTCATAATTCACAGGACTGAAATTAAAATCCACACTTACTGGTGGTGTACTGAGCCAGAGACCGGCTGGCCAGAAGCCTCATCTGTAACTCAAGTGTGGTCACATTGTCGTGTGCACATGTCCTTTATGGGAAAAGGACACCTACACAGGGAAATTACATTAAAGAACTTAAAAGTGGTTCTTTCCCATTCCCCATTCACAGACTTTGAGACTATCTAGGAGTAGGATTTTAAGTCTTCTCTGTGGGTCCTGGAAAGCCCCATTAATGGTCTCCTACCAGTTTCGGCTCAGCTTGCTCATTTCAGGTCAGTCGATCAGGCAGCCTTAAAATACCCACTGCTGTTCAAGGAGAGGTTTGGGGTTTTTTTTTTTCCCCCTTCTCTTTCTGGCAAGCTCAGAGCTGGCTGGCCTAATTCCCATGGACTCTCTTCCCATCCTTGAAAGCTACAGCTAACTTATTGCATCCTTAGCTGGTTTTTGCTCTGCCAACCCTTCTAGACACCATTGGCTAGTCTTTACCCCTGCCTCAGTAGTACATTCCAGTGAGATCGGCACTTCCCCTCCCCAAATAATTACTTGTAGCCACTTGGGATGTTTGTCTTTCTGTCCCACATCATAAACATTAGTCCCTAAAGCCTCTTCTTTGGAAGTAGGCCTCTGTTTCAAATGGCATCTTGTGGTCTGCTACTTTTGGGTTATTCTTCAGCTCTTCACACTGCAAAGTTACTATTCTTATATAGAAATTCTGTGTTTCCTCTTTACTAATTTTGGTCATAACACTTGGTTCTCTCAGAATGTCCTTTCTCATTTCTAAATTTTGAAATCCTTAAAAAAAAAAAAAAAACCCAGCTCTAACACCTTTTCCACCTTTCTAGATAAAAGCCCTTCTTTTATCTAGGAAAAAAAAAAAACAACTTTCTGAACTCTTAGGACTTAACATATACCTCCTTTAGAAGTGTTTTCACTTAAAAAAATATATTGTGTGGACCTATTTATGTCTATGCCCCCTACTGCATTATGAGGTACCCTCAAGCAGAGATGTGTCTTATGTCTGTGTTTCCCACAATACAACGAGGAGATAATAATCTGATGAATGAATGGACTTCCCAGTTTTTGTGGAAGTTCAGGATCTAAAAACTGGAGAATGAAAAGAATCCCAAAGGCTCAGTTTCTCTCCTTCCCCCTAGAGAGACTTTGAGTAGTGACCAGCCATACCAGTTAGTCTCTTGAGAGACCAGAATCCTATTCCAGGCAGGGGTGAGCCATTTCTTTCTGAGGAAGAGTTATTTAACTTGTTCACTCATGGCGCTTCCCCAGAGAGGCAGCCCACCTGCGCAAAGTACTCCTCAGAGATCCTGCCAGCCCATTCAATGCACAGGTCCAAGGGGCGGCAGGGGTTGGCTACGTCCGCACACTTGATCATCATGCGTTTGATCAGGGTCTGGTTCTCAGGGAAGTTCTTCCCTGGAGGGCTGCACTCGCAGTCGCTGCCGTCAATCTGGAAAGCAGACAAGAGTTGGTGCAATACAATGGTGAAGCCCACAAGAGTCAACTGTCTACAGATACTAGACCGCGGTCATCCAGGCCACCTCAGCATGAGATGTGATTGAAGGAGGCGTTCCCAAGTTTAATTCCATATATGGTACGCCGACATACTCAAGCAATACAAACACATAGGGCTTTAAAGTTCAGTGTTCCTATCACCACCCACCTTGTGGTTTTGTTTGCAACCAGTCACTTCCAATTTAACTGTCTACAGTCTTCAGATACTGATAGACATTTAATGAAAACCAACAGGAATATAATTCTTTAAAGCATCTAATTTTGAGGTCTCCCAAGAGCCCAAAGAAAGAGAACTAGAAGGGCTTTGAATCCTCTAAAACACCACCATTTATTCCAGTCTCAGCTGTCTGCAGGGTCCTCTCATTGTCATCTTTGGGCCTACTTCCTTTTGTCACCACTGGCTTTATTTCAGGGCTCTTCTTTCAGGGAGTTCAGAGTTGCTATGGATACCCAATCTGTTCTTGTTACCAGGGAAAACAAGTGGCCAACACTCAGCCCTTCCTTATCAACTCCAAGTAAGTAGCCATCTTGTATTCAAGATGGAGAGAAAATGCTTTGAGGCCAGAGTATAGGGTATAACGGAAATACACTTTGATGTGTATTATTACATGTGAAATGCTTACCTCAGCTGCCATTGGCTTGTTGATGCTGTTCACAAATTTGTTCACATGTTCAAAGTGTTTTGTCATCTCTGTTGCTAAAACCATGTCAATAATAGCTTGGCGCAGTGTTCGATAATGGTTCCTGAAATAACCAGAGGACAAAGGGCCTTTGTTCAAATCATGCCCCCTGAATTAGAACTGTTCTGCCATTTCACCACACTTCCCACAATCCAGGAGGAAGCTAGGGGCACTGAAGAAATGAGTTAAGACCACAAGAGCTTACCTGCTCATCTTCCTACCAAGCCGGGACTTGGTGACACTATACCATCTTCCCAAAGATAGCCGACCCTCATATGATTTGTGAGTATTAAAAGAAGCACCACCTGTCACATGGGCACTTATCTTACAAGGTGGTGCCCTTCTGTCTGCCCTTGGCAACATCAGAACAGCCAGGCAGAAGGAAATGGCGAGTTCTTCCCTGTGAGGCTGGCACAGCAACCTGATGAGCTGTCCCTTGGCATTCGCTGCAGACACAGTGATTCTTACTATAGAGAAGTCTCGTCATTCCTTTTGATGACGGCACTGGAAGAGCTTTCTGCTTAGCGAGCAGTTGTCTACATTACAGTCACACAGAAGCTGTAATGGGAGGAGCAGCAGCCCTGCCCCACCACTGCCCAGTTCCTGCCATCTTTTTCTAAGTCCAGGAGCCAGAATGAGGAGCTGAATAAAACTGGCTGTCGGCAACAATTCCTCCTCAGAAAGTTTTAAAGATGGAGCCTGATACTGACGAAGCCCTCAGCTGAAGGTGGAATAACAATATTTTCATATTATAATAACGAGATTTTCTCAGGTTTCTAGAGACCAAGGTGATCGGTTCGGGTTCATGGTGACAAGTGATCACTGAGGCCCGAGCGAGCTCTGCACTCTCCTTGCACTGCCCTCTCTCAGTTGGGGGGGGGGGGTCTTCTCTCCAGCCTGGCTGGTACTATGTTGGAAGTACTCAGTCTGACTGCAGGGCTATGTCAGGCGAGAAGAATGTCTCCTATCTGTTCACATGTGGCAAACTCACCAGAGGAGAGAGTACAACAGTGAGCGGGGAAGCCACCCCCTCACCCCACCCCACCCCACCACCGTGGACTCCAGGAGCTCTGCTGGGACCAGCGGACATGATCTCCTCATGAGTTAGGATTTTAAGTGCCCAAAAACTGAGCTGGGGAAAGATGGGGAAGGATACATTTCCTCGAGTTACACCAAAGATAGGATATCCTTTTGAGAGAGTAGAAATATCTGTTACATTTATCAGTAGCAATAATCTGTAGAAATCTTTGCAGCATATAAAGCATTTTCATGAACTCACTGGAGACCAAATGGAGTTTAAGAAGATGGAAACAGTCTAAAAAGTACAGTTAAGACGAGAAGGGCAAGGCTATTATTTTACTGTCTGATACAATGGGAAAACTATCATTATTTCCTCTTCCCCACCAAGAGGAAAGCTAAGTACTTGGAGAAGTCAGGGAAAACTGAGTTTCCGCCTTACATTTTACAAACCCAATCACAAGAGCCTTAGCACACAAACCTGTCAATATTCTTGAAAATGTTGCATTTGCTGTCCTTGACCGTGAGCTGGAAGGCCAGGGCCGTGTGGTGACTCTCCAAAACAGCGGTGTCATTATACAGCACAGCGAGCTCACTGCCCGCGTTGCACAGGAAAGAGTTGGTCCTTCCCGGGTGGTCCACGTCGTGGACTGTGGCAGCGATCAGGGCGGCCACCTCGTCCAGCTGATCGAGGCTTCCCTGGGGCCCGGGGGAGGCAAGGTTGAGTGTTACCCACTGGATAATGGAGACCTACACTCATCCCTGTCTCCCAGGAGGGCATACGCCAGGGGATCCTTCTCTGACTTCCTAGAAGTTAAGAGGCCACCTAGGATACATCACATCACCTTGCTGTACCGTGGATTATCTGGAGGGAAACAGAAATCTGAGTTGCGGTTATAATGGATACCTAAATTCTTTCTCCAGAGTCCATTTACTCTAGTGGTTCTGCAGGAAAGTGCCAAACAGGAACGCATGCAGTGTGGCCTAGTGCCCTGACTCTTCCATAAGCGGACGGAGAAGAAAGTGGCCTAGGATCACAAGTGTTACTTTACTTGCCTACTTCTGAAAAGATTGAGAGTGTGGCAGCAAACAGCACAGATAAAACAACAGATAACACTCTCCACACACACATAAAAGGAGTAGAGCCAAGTAACATAAGGGGATCAAGGGCAAGAAGGATTTTCCCGGGAAGACTGACGCTAAGGGGGCTCTCACAGTCAAGAAACACAATTTCACTCTGGGCCGGCAGGTGGCAAAGGCAAACAGGGAGGCCCCTCTTCTTTAACGCACTCATTATATAATTAAAGAACACAACCCAGAGCATCGGGAGGCACAGGTTTTCTCAGCTCACAGCTTGAGGAAGAAGTTATCCAATGGCCTGCTGTTGTGGAAGACATTGTGCTTTATGAACTCTTTCCTTCAGCCTCCATTTATTGGAGGCTTGCTGAGCGCCAGCCGTCTTGCAGGCTGCAGGAGTCGCGGTGGTGAATTACTCTGGCATGGTGTCTGTGCTAACGCAGCTGGCCACTTACTGGGGAAAGCATAAGTAACTCACTGGAAGGTGGGCTAAGGAGGTACGTGCAGGTGCTTTGTGAGTGTAGCCATGAGGCCTGATCTCGTGTAGGGCACTGCTGTCCTTTCAGCTTTCTGTGCTGATGGAGAAGTCTGCACGTGGGCTCTAATATAGTGACCCCTCATCCCTCACGTCTCCTGGACGCTTGGAATGTGCCAGTGCACCCGGGGAATGGAATGTCTCATTTTGTTTTAATTAAATGTGGCTTCTGGCTACTCTGGATGATGTGGATGCAGAGGGTGGGCAAGAATGGGGTCTCTGAGGGAGCGATTTTTATGCTGGAAACTGAAGGATAAGCAAGAGTCAGCCAGGCAAAAAATGGCAAGGGAGAGAAATCCAGGCAGAAAGATCAGTCTATGTGATGCTTCTGATGCGAAACAAAGTGATTTATGGAGAGGGAACTTAGCAGAGCATCATTGTGACTGAAGGGTAGTGAGCGAGAAGAAAAGTGGTTCCCAAGGTGAGGCTCAGGGTAGGGGGTGGCGTGGGCATAATTTTTGGTTTTCCGGGGTTGCTTTCCTAGGCTGTTGGAGGAAAACCCTGCAAACTGCTTCTCAGATGCGAACAGGTAAGAAACAGTGATTCGGAAGCTCAGCCCTGAAAACTTTTCTGAAAACTGTCCCTTCCAGAAGGAAGACATTTCCATTTTCAGACTGACCTCCCGGAGCTGGGGGACAGTCCTGGCTTGGCCTTGGTCCACATGAACCACCCTCTCAAGCGGGCAGAGCAGTCAAGGCCATTCTTCTTGGTTCTTCCCAGAGACGGATGCTGTGATGCCCAGGGCGAGCAAACATGCCTAGCCCCCTTTCAATGCTGGTTAGGAGGGGCCATGGTAACCCGCAGGGACAGTCAGGGGCCCGGGCTGCTTGGCCTCCATGCTCACTGATTCTCCCTGCGCAGTGAGGCCCAAACTTCGGGCCTCCAGCCAGTGCTCTTGGAGCGTGTTCTATCTTGCTTGGAGTACGGGGCCGATTTATTTTTACGTTCTTCAGTGACATAGGTTCAAGCGACTAGAGTAGACAGCAAACAGCATTAGCGGAGCCATGCCCTGCCAGCTCGCGCTGGTTTGGACCCTGCCCCTTACAGTGCTGTCAGAGCCACGCCCTGAGTTTCGGTGGGCACTGTCTGTTAAGGCAGTGTCTGATAGATGCAAGGGAGGCAGGGAAAGAAGGCCAAGCTGCTCACTAGCAGATGGGAGGAGCGAGGCTCTTCCCACGGCAGGGACGACTGTCTGTGGAAGAAACCCCCCGCCAGACCCACGGGAGGAGGAATGCAGACATTTCTGCAGGGCTGTCTTCCTTCAGCCAGCAGGGCCAGAATGGACTCCATCCGAGATTAGCCTTTGCGACAGCTCCTTTACCAGGATAAAGTCACACACACACAATAACAAAGGAACACTGGCTATCCTGACCTCTCCACTAAGAGTGGGTCCTGGGAACAGGCAAGCATGGGAAGGGGCAGGGTCTGTAAGGCGCTGAAGGAGAATGCACTCGATCTGGCCGAGGACGTGGAGCTGTCGGTGACGTTAAGAGCTTTAGCCTTCTAAAGAAGCGAGGGGTGACCGATGACACGGGCCTTTGGTAAGAACGTTTTTCTGACTCTTGAGCAGTGGAAGCAGGCCTGGTGGAAGAGGCCTCAGGAAGCGCTTCCCAGTGGACTAACCAGTGATCCTGGGCTGCTAGTGAACCTTTGAGCTCAGGGGTCCCTTCTAGCCCAGTTCTCCAGGGTTCCTTGCCGCTCTAAATTATCTGATTCTTTGGCCTCTTAGAAAATGTCTTTTGGATTACAAGCATATTGTATCTAGTCTTAGACTTAATTGTATTGCTATTTGAGAATTTAATTAGACTCTGAATGCTCTAGCAGAACAAATAATTTAAAGAAAATTTCTTATTTTAGGGGCGGGAGAGTAAAGGAGATAATAAAGTGACTAAGCATTCCCTAATCGATCAAGCATTTAATCTATATTTTTTCTAGAGTGATTCTGTTTAAGAAGACTTCATCTTGAACTCAAGGCTGCAGTGCCTACAGGTCAGTTTGGTCTCAGCGGTAATGCCCAAGCTCCTGTCCTCATTTGGCCGTGTGCAAACTCTGCTGTATCCTCTCTTATGTGGAAAATGGAGCGATGTGAAACTGGAGAGGAATCTCAAAGTGTTTTTAGCTCCTCACAGAAGGAGAAGCCTGCGTTGTGGCTGCAGAAGCCCAGGAGTGCCGCACTTAGGGAAAGCTTGTGCACCGCGACGGAAAGCCCATGCAGCCAAAGATGGTGCCATAGAAACAGGCTGTTATCACCTGTGATACCACCTTTTGTAAAAGAGAGAAAAACCTTACAAAAGCATCGTCCTTGAACCTCCCTATTTGCTTTCTTGCTGATGAAAATGCATGCCAGGGTCAGTCTTTGGCAGCACTGAGAAGGCAACACCACCCCCTCCCCGTGTCGGTGCCTTTTCTGCCCCTCTTGCCTGTCCAACTACCACTCTCCTTGAGCACCTAGGGTCTAAGACTTAAGTAAGGGAACGCCTGCATGGTAAGCATCTGCAGGTTGATGTCAGTCTGTCTCTATAGCACTTGTTCCAAGGGTATGTACTTTCTAAGCTTCACTTCTAATTGTAGCAGCAAAGAATTACAAGCTGCACTGAAAGTGATGATAGTTGGAAAAGAGGGAGCCGGGGATCTCTTGCAGCCACACGTGGGGTATACACAGAGCTGCCCTGCAAACCAGCACCTTAAACGATGGTGCTGACTTCTCAGACTAAGGAACTTGGAACTCTTCCAGAAGTACAGAAATCACTAGCATACAGATGTACACAACTCACACCTATACAGAACACATACATACGTATATAGATCAGAAGGACGCTGAACGGTTCATAGCTATCTGGACTATAACATACCAATGACAAAACTCGGATCTTAAAATTTAATCTCTAGACCTAGTAACCATTTGCTCTAATAATTAAGTTCTGTCCTCTAAGCTGGTATCATGCAGGGCTCCTAGTGAACATTTGGAGAATGGGTTTATGGATCAGCCAGATATGTAAAGGAGTCCCTACGGCAGCATAAACGATTATTTTAGGCATTTGGGGGAAGGGAAGACTAGGAGAAAAGGCAGTGTCTTTACAACACTGAAAGGATCAGTCCCTTTGGTAGTTCAAAGACTGTCAAATTGGGTCCAAAATAGCTGTTTGCTTAATATATTTATGAAGGTTGAGTTCTTAGTTCTCCAAAAGCTGTGCAGGTAACTAGACGGCGCTATCAAAAGTCTACCTTCACTCTCTCCTTGCCGAGGAAGAAGGCTGTGGCGTGCAGGACGTCAGCGGCATGGGTGGAGTTGTGGTAAGCATTGGAAGAGTGGTAGTTGGCTTCAATCACCTGGAGCCAGGCCCGAAGAGTAGTTTCAGAACAGTGTAGAAATTCACATACTCCAAACCGGGAGAAAACTTTCAAGCCCAGGTAAACCAATGGCCTGCAAAACAGGAACGTACACTCTGATTCACTGTATTAACTGCTGCAGAAACTGCTTTCTTTGAAGACGACTGGGCAATTGGTTCACCTCCCTCCGATGCTTACTCCACAAGCACAGGGGCATAAAAATCGTCCTCTCCAAATTAGAAGGTGATAGAGCCTCTCCTCCTCATCCGTCACTTCTTTAAAACTAGGTGCCTCGTGGTGGCGAATCCAAATGACTTGTAGACTGTCTCTAAGTCATCTGCCCTTCAGTGGCTCTACAACCAAGAAAGGCCTCTTACAGTCCCTCTCTCTGCTTCCACGTAAGCTCCACACTTCTGTGTTCCCTGAGGAAGTTACTGAGCCTGGGGATAAGAGGTATGGCTTGTGTGGGCTCAGCAGGGTCATGTCAGAGAGTCAGTTACTTATTTACAGGTGAGTATCATTCATATCCAACACCCCTGGAAGAAATGAACTTCTGTAATAGTAGAGGACTTTCTGAGTTATCGGGTCTTTCTCCTGCCTATAGGGTGAATCCAAGGAAGAGGCTACAGTGCTCTCAAACTCATGCTGTAAGCTGGAACTTTAACAAGTTCGGGCCCGAGAATGCTTAGAACTCTTGGCTCACTGGCAGAAGGATGACCTGGCTAGATCTGAAGAAGACACACAGTATTTCTTCATCCTGGGTTGCCACCAGGCTGATCCCAGATCTTACCCGCTGATACTCCCTGCTCCATAGGGAGCTCACTCCAGGGACCATGGCCTCTCGCATAATTGAAACTCCTCCAGCATGGCATGAAAAGCAGAGCCTGGGTGGTCACCTGTGGCAAGGACTCATCTCCCTCACAGTTTCTAGATGTGAAAGTCTAGAGCATGTCCATCAACCCTCCCCTGCCGGCAGCCGGAGAAGCCACGTACCTTTTGTGCGTCACAGCTTCCAGTTCAAAGATGTTGAACTCCCAGCTTTCCTCATTATCAAGTAATTGGGCGATGGAAGGGGGGACATCATTGATGGTTACTGGCATCGCAAGGTGACTATGACTCTGGTGTACGTCTGAGCAAACAGATGGGGCAAGAAGGGTGGGTAACTGGGGACTCGTGAGCACTGATAAGCATCTGTCATCTTCATGGGTGCTGCTAGAAAGTAAGTCTTGAACTTCCAGGGGCAGGAAGATTTTCACCTCAGGGTTCTCTTATACTTCTGAGCTTCAAGATCCCCCAGTAGAAAAATAATTCAGCTTAACTGAATTAACTGTTTAAACATGGACAGATTTGTGACTCTTACTCTGACAGTGCACAGGGAAGTAATTTATACTAGGAGACCTGGTTTCAAATGTAGACCATAGAAATGTTTAAACTCCAATGAGACCAACAGGAAGTATCACGAACACCCTCCCCAAACAATAATCACAACACCGAAGGAGACAGAAGGCCAGAGACAGGTTACCAGCCACAGGTGGAGAGAGGACAACTTACTCTTAGTGAACACGTACTCGTTTCCTGACAGCCTTCTCAAGCCATCCTGGAATAAAGACAGATGCTATGAGAAGCATGCTTTCTATGCCGTTATCATTATTCTCTCAGTTCTTTAATTAGCCAAAGGGATTTGAATCCTGAATAACTCAGTCAATCTGCAACTCCAGGTGGAAGCTCAAAATTGGATGAGAACAACAGCTACAGAACAGGGGATGCTCTCCTTTTCGTGGCTTTAGCTGCAGGAGATGCAGAACTGAGAATTAAGTGGCTCTGTCTACATTCAAGTCTCTCACCTGAGCTGTGAGCTGGCTCTGTTCTCATGCCGTCTTTCTTTTGTGACATTTTGAAGCTACATCAATGAAATCACAAAAGTAATCTTGTTTTGGGTGCATGTTAATTTGAAAGGACCCCAGGCATCCTCATGAAAGTGAGAGTAAAAGTCGCTCAGTCGTGTCCAAGTCTTTGTGACCCCAAGGACTACACAGTCCGTGGAAATCCCCAGGCCAGAATGCTGGAGTGGGTAGCCGTTCCCTTCTCCAGGGGATCTTCCCAACCCACAGATCGAACCTAGGTCTCCTACACTGCAGGCGGATTCTTTACCAGCTGAGCCACAAGGGAAGCCCAAGAATACTGGAGTGCATAGCCTATCCCCTCTCCAGGGGATCTTCCCAACCCAGGAATCAGAGGCAGATTCTTTACCAACTGAGCTACCAGGGAAGCCCTAGGGACTGTTACTTTGGTGTCCTTAGACTTACATCCTGGGGAGCTAAATCCATGGGCCACATTTGGGGTATGATTTAACGTAAAGCCTTTAGAGTGCTCAGTCGCTCAGCTGTATTGACTCTCTGTGACCCTGTAGACTGTAGCCCACCAGGCTCCTCTGTCCATGGGATTCTCCAGACAAGAATACTGGAATAGGTTGTCATACCCTCCTCCAGGGGATCTTCCTGACCCAGGGATCAAACCCACATCTCCTATACTGCTGAGTGGATTCTTTACTACTGAGCGACTGCGGAAGCCCCAAAGCTTTTAAAGGTTGGGTTAATTTTTGACTAACATCTAAATTAACTTTTTTCCAGTTATAACTTCTATCTTATAACATGAGCTTTGCTGTTAGCCTTCAAAGGAAGTTTCTGGACTTGAGGTCTTGGGAAGGGCAGCACAGGGGAGTGAACAGAATGCCCATGTCCCACCATTTAGCAGGCTCTTGAACTTTAGTCCCCAGATGTTCTTCAGTGTCAGGTCCTATCCTCGACCTTCTACCTGAGTACCTAATTATTTAGATCTTTGCTCAAAAGTCATTTATAAGTGCTTATTTGTCATCCCGCAAAAGTATGTGCTAAGGTTTAAAGTGTTAATGAAGGGCTCTCCTGAAGTCACACTTAAGAGTCTTCAGGCCAAGAGCTTAAACTTTCAGAACCAGATAAACAGATGAGGCATGACGGCCATAACTCTCCCGCCTCCAGGGCGGGCATCGCAAGGGGCTCCTCTGTCGTGGTTCTTAGGTTTTCCTTCTGCTTCTAATTTGCCTTTGTCTCTTCTCTTTCCTATTCTTATGAAAAGAATAGGTGGGAGCTTGCACTGGTTCCTCACTGCATGACCTGGAGAGGAAGCCCGTGGTCTGGCAGCAGGGAAAGGACAGCAGGTCACTTGTTCTGGGAACCAGAATCTCCCCGCAGCGGCTCTGCAGCGGCCAGCCTCCTCACAGACCCTTGCCAGTCTTCCTTTGTGTTTTTAATGCAAGTATTGTTGACCCTCAATGTTGAGACAGTTTCAGGTGCATGGCAAAGTGGTTATACATATATGTGTGTGTGTGTGTGTTCTTTTTCAGTTTCTTTTATATTACAGATTATTATAAGATACTGACGATAGTTCCCTGAGCTATTCAGTAAGTTCTTGTTGCTTATCTGTTTTATATATAGTAGTTTGTATCTCCTAACCCTAATCTCCTGATTTATCTTCTCTACCACCCCTTTCCCCTTTGGTGACCATAAATTTGTTTTCTGTATCTGTGAGTCTATTTCATAAATAAGTCCCTTTGTATCATGATTTTAAATTTTGCATATAAGGGATACCGTGTGATGTTTGTCTTTCTCTGTCTGGGTTACTTCACTTAGCTTGATCATCTGTAGGTCCAACCATGTTGCTGCAGATGGTATTGTTTCATTCTTTTTTACTGGCTGAATAATATTCCGGTGTGGTGTGTGTGTCCTTTAGAAACAGAGTCTACACTGCATTGGGATGGGTGACCAAGGCCAACCCAGGGCCTTGAAAGGAACAGGAGGTTACTCAAATCACGGGGGCATCAGGGACCTTTGGTAAGAACAAGGACAATGGACCAGAAAGCCAGGCAACATTCAGCATCTGCTGGCAGGGCTGGACAGAAAACTTGAAAGTAAAACTCTTCGGTGCCTCAGACTTTGTTCTCCCAAAGAATTCTTCCAGCTTCAGTCTCCAATAAGAAGCACAAATGAATAATTTGAACTTTCTTATTTTTCTTCACTTGCTGATAGATGATGATTACAGACACAGATCACCGCAACACCAATAGGCCAGGACAAGGTCCTTAGCAGTCAGCCACTTCTAGTGGTTACAGACGGTGGCCCCTCCCCTCCTCCCTGTACTGAGCCACAGTGGCCCCGCTCTGTTTTTATTGATTATAAAGGGAACGCTATGTCAAGCTTTTATTTAAAGAAAGGATTCTGCAGGTAAGATTTTGGAAACTAGTGCTGTCATCTAAGTACCAACCCTTTCATTATATAAAGAGCCTGAGGTCCGAGGAACCCAAGGATAACTGTACCAGGTCAAGGGGAAGAAGTTAACAAGGGCCCCATTGTGATAGCTAGCCTTCAATCAACTGTCCATTTACTCCTTACTGTAACACGAATTCTGAAGGACAAATTATTCATTTGTGTTCCTGCCACTGCTTCTAGTTAGCTCATACAGCAGGTATTTCTACACCTGCCAGTAATAGTCTATCGGTCACATGTACTCGGGAGTACCCTTAATGTCATCTGCCTTGCATTTCCGGTTCTTTCTCATCACTCACAGTCATCAGCCCGCCCACGAGATCACTGGTGTGGGGATCTTCATCTTTGGTACCCAGCTGAGGGGAGTACAGTTCTGTAGTTCGTAAAATTTCTAAAACTCTGTCCAAGGCTTCTGCCACTGTGACAGGACTGTTTTCTTGGGCTGCATTGATTATATTTATAACCTAAGGAAGGGAAGAGAAAGAAAGAATAAATTTGAGGACATTAGGGTTCTGCTTCCCAAAAGCCACTCATGAGCCCAGAATCTAAAAGAAATTAGATGAGAACACATCTTATTGTTCAAAATGCCCAGTGTCTTCACCGCAGCACCTCGTCGTACTGAGGCAAGCTTCTCTCGCCACCCTCTCTGGTGTCTCTCTTACTTCAGCAGCTACATCTTCTCAGGCTCCTCTGCTGATCTGTCTCCTCCAGCTCTCTGCTACGGGCTGCAGTCCCTTAGAGATTAATGCTGGGCCTCCCTCTCTCTCTACAGTTCTCTCAGAGATGAGCTCTTTCCTTTCCATGACTCTGGACACATACAACCCACATGCTGAGGACTCTCAAAATTACACCCCAGCCCTGAACTCCATTTTGACCTTCAGATTTATATATTCAGTTCCCTGCCTGACCTATCTACTGGATTATCTTATTTACATGTCAAAAACTAAAGTCATGACCTTGCTCCCCTCTTCCCAAAGCAAGCAAGTAAACATTAAAAAAAAAAAGAAAAAAAAAAAGACAAGAGCTGCACTCCTTCGGTTTCTACATTGCTGGGGAAAAAAAAACTTCTATTAATCTTGTGCTCAAACCAAAACCTGGGGGGCCCTGGTTGACATATCACTTTCCCTCAATTCTCGCCCTACCTGACAGTATAATTCATCACAAGAGAAACTGAAGTTACTCCCAAATATATCTTGATCTTCTCATTTCTCTCCACCTCGACCGCTGTAATTCTAGCGCAGCTGACACCGTTCCGTGCTTAGAATTCTGGAATAGGTCCATAAGTGGCTTCTTCTCTTTCACTCTTGTCATCTGCAGCCCATCCTCTGCATGGCAGCTGGGGGTTCTTTTCAATAAACATACCAGGCCACGTCACTTCCCTCCTTTAAACTCTTCCGTGGTTTCTGCTGCACATAAACTGGAACATACACTTCCTCTGGCTCAGCTGGTCAGGATGCACTGAGCCCTGCACATCGCTGTCACCGTGACTCCCCACTGCTCGCCAGGGTCCGGTCACGCTGCTTCCCTTCCCGTCCTCTGTTGCTCCGTCCCCTCCTCCCAGCTCGGTGCCCATCCCCTGCTGCGCCTGCTAGAATCCTCTTCTAACATTCTTGCATGCTTCAGGTCTTACTGCAAATGTTACTTCCTCTACAGAGACCCTCCTTGACCACCCCTTTCACCCAACCCAAACAGGGCCCTAACCTAATTCTCCCTCATAGACACCTGTTGTTTCCCTTTATGACAGCGACTGCCATTTCTACTATGTATTTAGGATGTGTTTATTTGTTTAATGTGTTTCCTTTCCTGTAAACTCCATGATATCGGTAGTATGCCATTCATCAGTCTATCTCCAGAACACAGCGAGGGCTCGGCGGCCCTGGCAGAGCAGAGGCCGCAGCTGCCACTCACCTTCGTGATGGGGCGCCTCGATGGTCATGGAGTGGATCCGCGCCATGGATGGGTAGCGACGGTTCTGCAGACTCGGTGCTGGAGAGAAGTCAGGAAAGCTCAGCCTGTTGCTGGTGGCTCAGCTGGGTTTCAGTGCAGCAAAGGAACCCTTCATGGACCGGGGGCCTGATTCTCACAGGACTACTGTCCTCCACTGCACCCCACAAAGCAATGAATTCACCCATCTCTTAATCTTAAACTGCTGAGAGCTCAGCCACTACTTGCCAGGGACTGCAAAGGCTGCTCTGGCCTAGAACTTTGATGACAGGAAGGTTTTATGAGTCTCAGGCCCACAGGGGGATTTCAGAGAGGGTTGATGGGATCCGGAAACTTCATCCCAAGAGCCTGAGAGCCTGACGATGCCCCAGGACTCACTTTCCCTAAGTCACTAAAGCCCAACTTGGGCAGGTCCATCACTTTCAGCCCTCAGCCACAGATCATGTAGCCAAATAACTGCCGTGTAGGCGGGAAGGTGTGATCCGTGACTAGGGTGGGGGTAGGCAGGAGAACGAGGCCCCCCTCTTCTGAGTCTTCAGGGTCTTAACACCAAGAACTGATGGTGGGTCTGGCTCCCATCTATAAAAACTGAGCTAGTCCAGCTGAAATCCCCTCATCCATTATCCTCTCCATCTGTCTACACCCGCAACCCACTGGGGAAAACGTCAGTCCATTTTTGTTATCTCATTTTTGGTCCCAATCTCTTGCCTGCTGTGTGCTTTAGCCATCTTTCTCAACGAATTATCCGTCTTATTTCTTTGGTCCGTGTTAGTTCAGCTGCTTCCCTCATGCTCACATTTTCCCACTGTGACCTGAAGGATAGCCGCTAAGAGGGACTCAGCTATTGAGACTGAGCTGCTCCAGCGGTTATGTGTCCTAACACATATTAGGACATACAGGAACAAGCCTAACGTCATTTCATAGGGAAGACACAGACTATAAAAAGTAAAAAAGAGTAAAAGGCCTAAAATTTTTCTGCCTACAAGAAAAAAAGCCAGTTTAGTCATAATCTACTCTTTGGGATTTAGTTTATATGCTGATGAATTCTTGAATATATTCCTATGTCATTTCCTACACTTTAAAGTCAAGGAAATATGAACTTCTTACCATCACTGCCTCGAGATGATATTGATTTCACATCAACGGACTCTTTCCTCCTGTTCTTGTATCTGAATGAATGAGACTCTAAGGATTTCAGATTAGTAATGGAGAGTGATTAGTTTACAGCTTATTCACAGCAAAGTTTACACACATTTTTTCCCTCATTCTCCAAAGAAAACAAGGTTACTTTTTAAGCACTGTAAAAATATTTTTTAAGAAATAGCGGACCACTATGTCTTTAAATCCTCAGCACACACAGTATTATCAATAATATTAATTGTAAAAAGATGCCCCTTTCTTGCGGCACCATATTACATTGTAGTGCAGCTTATTATTAAGGGTTATTTAGTTCCATTAATAAATATCTTCTTGAAAATAGACATTAAAATGTGGGGAGAATTTTGAGGAGTTCTTTTTGACTTGAAGGATAAAGGATGGGAAAGGCTTCTGTGGGGATATCTGAGGAAATCAACTGCTAGTCAAATCCATAGAGAGTTGAATTTATTTGAGAAATCAATGTGGACCAATCTTAGGTCCCTCTGAAAAGTCAGACCTCTAGACGGTTTTCTAAGTTCTCCTGAGAATATGTTTTCATCAAATGATGCAGATCCCGGGAATGAAGAGAGGAAAACGCAATTTTATAATCTCGACAATTCCAACCATTTAACTTTCACTTTCATCCCTGTTTTCTGGTGGAAAAAAAGTACTTTAAAAACTCTGTGTCTTTGCAGACTTTGAATTTAACACTCAAAATGTGATGTCACATTAATGTGACATCTAATTAAACAGTGCTACCGATGCGGCCAAGGAGGACCAAAGGGTGAACATGTCAGAGGGGGCTTCAGAAAGATACATTCTCAGGGCACCTGCTGCTTGCACGAGTAACCCACGAGCAAGGAGAGAAACCTAACCATAACACAGAGCTTTCCCTCGCTGCGCAAATGTGCAGGCTTCAGCAGGGGAAATGCTTTTCTCAGACACCAAAAAGTGACCCTATTTCAAGAGAGAAAAGAGATACAGTGATTTTTACAGAATTGTCTAGTGACACCAAAAAAGTACAAGAGAACACAGTAATTAACAGAACCAGTTCCAGAGCCGAACTGCTGAAATTCCAATCTCCACTATGCCGTCTAAAAGCCACGCAACCTTGGGGATGTTCCTTCTGAAATCCCAATCTCCACTGCGCCATCTGAAAGCAGTGTAACCTTGGGAATGTTCCTTCTGTGTCTCGGTATCCACAAAACGGGGATGATTACAGCATCTCATTCACAGATTATTGTGAGATGTAAACGAGTTAACTCATACATAGCTCTTGGGACAGCCAGTGCCTGCTACGTAGTAAGTATACAGCTCATGTCCGTTATTATGAATCACATCTGTTCATCTGCATGTATAACTTCTTTTCAAGCACACATGGGATCATATTACAATATTATTTTACTACTTGTTATCACTTTGTAATATGTCTTCGATAAGTCTCTAGGTCACCTTTTTAACTATTTAATGTTCTTAAATATCTGATTCAATTTTAAGCAGTTTAAATCAGCAACTATAGATAGCACTTTAAAAAATCTGATTCGAGTTTTAAAAGTTTAAATCAGTAGTAACTAAATCTGAATTATATTTATATAGCTTAAAGTGGAAGGTGCATGTGTGCTAAGTCACTTCAGTCGTGTCCGACTCTTTGTGATCCTATAGACCATAGCCCACCAGACTCCTCTGTCCATGGGATTCTCCAGGCAAGAATACTGGAGTGAGTTGCCCTGCCCTCCTCCAGGGGATCTTCCTGACCCAGGGATTGAACCCAGGTCTCTTGTGTCTCCTGCACTGGCAGGTGGGTTCTTTACCTCTAGCGCTACATGGGATGCCCAGAGTGGAGGGCAGAAGTATTACAAAGTTAATCTGAACAACAACGCCTTAGGATCTTGCCTTACATCACCTAACTTGAAATATTTTACTATCCCTTTGTGTATTTTTCTTTCAGATCCTGGCCTTGGATTTGAGCTTCAATATTTCTTTAAAAGGTATCTAGAGTAGGCAGTACTTCAAGTGATATTGTTAGGATCATATTGCATCTTTCAAACCTGAGAAACTGATGGTCATTTGCAAGACACTGGTTTTGAGCCTATTCTGGAGCTTAATAATCATATACACCCATAACATTTGTTTATAGATAACAAATTAAAGCCGACTTATTAAATATTTAAGATTAAATTCAGGATTAAAGAGCACAAGAGTTCCTCAAAGTGCAGTTTCCAAATAAAGCTAAACTAGAGAGACTATATACAGCCCAGGGTGGCTGGCTGAATTCTAAATCATTCATTAGAATTATTCAAAGATGGGAAATGCTTATTCTTTCAGACTTCATTTTAGCTAAAATTAAAGAAAACCTTTAACAACAGAAAAGATCAAGGGTTTGCAGAAATTATTTCTTCAATAAAGGCCATTTAAATCAAAGAATTCATTTAGTCCTTCAATCAACAGATTTTGTGGAATTTGAATTTAAAAAGACAGAGAAACGAAGGATGAGAGATTCAAAACAGCCATACTCAATGGCAAAAAAGGATACAGTTTCATCAATTAAAAAAAAAAAACCAGCTACCATATACTGAGCACCTACTATGCATCAGACATTGTGCTTTATTATTTATTTAACGATCGTAATTATATAATCATTACAACGGTTCTGTAAGCTACAAAGTACAATCTCCATTTTACTGATGAGGAAATTTAAACTTGGAGAAATTGTGTGGGTAGCTAGAGGTCAAAGAGCTAATAAGTGGCAGAACTTCTGCCTTCCAAGATGGGATGGTTCCAGTTTATCAGTGTTCTGTATTTGTTGAGTGTCTATTATATGCAAGGCAATACTGGGCACCATAAAGGACATGAAAATGCTTGTAATAGCTTTTAGCTGGTAGGTTAGTTAAAACAATACTCTCACTAGGTTAAGGAAATAAACTAAACCATCTGTGAAAGAAACAAAGTGTGGAGGGAAGAGGAGAAAGATAACAAACAGTTAATTCATTTGACAAATGAAGAAACTGAAGGTCAGATCAGATGAAATCTTGCCGAGTAGGTGAAAACACGGTCCACTCCAGAATGGAGGAAAGGAATGGCAGAAAGTGAAGAGGAACTAAAAAGCCTCTTGACGAAAGTGAAAGAGGAGAGTGAAAAAGTTGGCTTAAAGCTCAACATTCAGAAAACTAAGATCATGGCATCTGGTCCCATCATTTCATGGGAAATAGATGGGGAAACAGTGTCAGACTTAATTTTTGGGGGCACCAAAATCACTGCAGATGGTGACTGCAGCCATGAAATTAAAAGATGCTCACTCCTTGGAAGGAAAGTTATGACCAACCTAGATAGCATATTCAAAAGCAGAGACATTACTTGGCCAACAAAGGTCCGTCTAGTCGAGGCTATGGTTTTTCCAGTGGTCATGTATGGATGTGAGAGTTGGACTGTGAAGAAAGCTGAGCGCCGAAGAATTAATGCTTTTGAACTGTGGTGTTGGAGAAGACTCTTGAGAGTCCCTTGGACTGCACGGAGATCCAACCAGTCCATTCTAAAGATCAGTCCTGGGTGTTCTTTGGAAGGACTGATGCTAAAGCTGAAACTCTAGTACTTTGGCCACCTCATGCGAAGAGTTGACTCATTGGAAAAGACTGATGCTGGGAGGGATTGGGGGCAGGAGGAGAAGGGGATGACAGAGGATGAGATGGCTGGATGGCATCACGGACTCAATGGATGTGAGTCTGAGTGAACTCCGGGAGTTTGTGATGGACAGGGAGGCCTGACATGCTGTGATTCATGGGGTGGCAAAGAGTCGGACACGACTGAGCAACCAAACTGAACTGAACTGAAGTAGGCCAGGGCCCACTACGTACTACATAAGTACGCCTAAACGGCTGGGAAGCCCCCAGCAGTGGGGAGAAGGTGCTGTCTGTACAGGAATGAGAGCTGTACATTGTTGGTGGCAGACTGATTTTTCCCTCTAATGATTAAAGAATTTCAGACCTTTCTGATGTAGAGGTCATTAGTTCAGCCCCCTCGTTTCATGGGAGAGGAAACCAGGAGTCAGTGAGCCTTGCTCAAGGTATGACGTGCGGGTGTGGGCAGTTGAAATGGTGACTTGCCGCCCCTGAGTCCCAGGAGGGCCTGTTCACGTTTCACCGACTGCTGCAGAGAAGGGGAGCCTGACTGTGGTGTGACAACAGTGTACTCTCTGGACCTCCAGGCCACGCTCTGTTTTGAGTTTATCTGCTCTCCACGGTTTCCAGGCAGCAAAAGAAGCCAGGATGGGGAAGGCATTCAGGGGAAAACCTTGCCATGAATGAAGATTCAAAGCCTTTTAAGGGATCCTGCTTTTAACCTGGCTCTCAAACCTTTCATTATCAGCACTGAGGTATCAGTAATTCAAGTTTCTGGGGTGGTGAAACTGTCAATCCAGGCTTCTTCAGACCGATTCATAGACTTGAGCCCACAAATCCCACCCGACCGTGTAAGAGTGAAATTGCAGTGTTCTCACCTGTCTGAGAATTGTCTCCTGAATCACGATGAATCTTGAGAATCTAAAGTTGTTCAGAAGTTTGGTAAAGCAAGAAAAAGAGATTTAAAATATGGTATTAGTTACATTTCCAACCAATTTCATTAAAAACTCTGACGAGTTCAAGAAAGGAAGACGCTGCACAGATAATATGAACAGATGAAAGATGTACACAGATGATGACACTACAAAGTCTCTGTTACATCCAGACACATAGAATGCCTGCGTCTGAGAACAGGGAGACATCCAAGGGATGCCCTTGCTAAGCAAGACATCTAGGTCTCCAGTCAGCTGTTTTCCTTTTTGACAGTCTACAGAAATGCAGAAAGACAAAAGAAATTTTAAACAAGATTAAATATTTTTATCAGGCTATCATATGTACCCTGTTTTTATTTCAGACATGTACATTTTTCCTATCATATAAAAGCAGTCTGGTTTTAAGCCTAGAATTTTAAAAAAAAGCTTTCGAAAAAGCTCTTCAAACACACATCAATTATAGACAGAGTCAATTTACTAAACGCTTCTTCACAAGGTCTTAACTTTAGATTCAGTTTGGCACCTATTTCTTTCTTAGTATCAATTTTTTGTGCTAATGCTCAGTAAATATCTGTCAAATGCTAAGTGAAGTCATTAACAGTAGAAATAATGACTATGCTTTCTTTGGGGCGTTCTGCATTTCTTATGCTGATAACTCAGACATTGATTCTGGGATGCATCCAGCTGTCATGATTATAATCAGGCTGCTTTGCTGCTAAATCCACCTATTTCCGGTTTCTAAAACCATGATACGTTTGTAGGCACTGAATGAATGGAGTAAGTTAACCTGAAGAGCAAGACAGACGAGTGTGTAGGACTGTTTATGGAGGAAGATAGTATGGTTTAGCAACGTCAGCTGTAACAGCCAGAAGTCCCATATATTAATATATTAGATACGGGCAACAATGTTCCAGCTTGATTGACCCATTTAAAAATTATCACATAAAACTGAAGTTTTGTATGAATAGTTCTGCACAGTTCATTCCATGTAACTACAGAAACAGCTTCATGGCCAGCCTGTGTGAGATCTTGGTCTTACAGGTGACCAAAGGGCTCTGACTCATTTATCCCACAATTAAGGGATTTTTTTATTTCTTCTGTTTTTTTCTTGTTCTTCTTACATTTTATTTGGCTTCACTGGGTTTTAGTCGGAGCATGTAGGATCTAATTCCCCAACCAGGAATAGAACCCCGGGCCCTTTGCATTAGGAGTGCAGAGTCTTAGCCACTGGACCAGCAGAGAAGTAAGTCCCTGGTTTGGTTTTTTCTTTACAAATGAAGACCATTTGCTCAAAGCTACTGAGTGCAATATGAATTTTTGATATACCAAATGAGTACAGCTTTTTCTCAGTCAACTTTTTTAGCTCAAAAGCAAGTCATTGTTAAATGAAAGCTTTTCTCTCTGAATCACAATCCACCTTTCCTTAAGGACCAAAGGCCCGTGGCTACCCAGATCACACACCAAAAACCCTTTCTTGTCTTTCACTGACCTCCCCAGGCCCGCTGATTGGACTGTGGCCCTCCTGGTAGGGCAACACAGGCTTCGTATTCAGTCTAATGGAGCTCGAGGAAGCCCAAGGTCCAAGTGAGGCCCAGGCCAGCCCTGCCTTTAGGATGACGGGCTCCACGTTATGGACAGCAGCGAGACTGGAAACACCCCTCAACCGCCGACCGTCAGCGGCTTCACGTGCAGAGCTTCTGGGCGCGTGCCAGGCCAGGACTCACCTCACAGTCTGCTGTGGTCAGAACTGTGCCCGGCGGCAGCTGGCCCCGCACACCTCAGCAGGGCCAGGTTTATACTGAAGCTTCTGACTCACAATCCACGTGCCTCTCCCAGACACCTCCTTTTACAACCAAAGGTTCACTTGAATGAAAAAAATCTCAGAGAATTGCAATTTTCTTGGAAGGCTACACCCATCCATCATTTATAACTTGGTATGAATGCTTCCACTACAACTATTTCCTCATCGTTCTCAGTCACTCACTGAGAGCAGGCCTCCCTGGTGGCTCAGTGGTAGTGAATCCGCCTGCAAGGCAGGAGACGTGGGTTCGATCCCTAGGTCACGAAGATCCCCTGGAGGAGGAAATGACAACCTACTCCAGTCATCTTGTCTGGGAAATCTCATGGACAGAGGAGCCTGGCCGGCTACCGTCCAGGGGGTTGCCAAGGGTCTGACGTCCCTGAAGTGACTGAGCAGACAGGGAACACACAGAAAGCGAGCGGTTGTGTGCTTGGGCATTCACTGCTGGGCGGGCAGAGGAGGCTCGCGGGTCTGCGCACTGTGGGCAGCAAGAGAGGGGCCGCTCCTCCCGTGACTACAGCAGCCTTCTCTTCCGTGTTTGCACAGTGCTAGCAGTGGAGAAGGAAATGGCACCCCACTCCAGTGTTCTTGCCTGGAGAATCCCAGGGACGGGGGAGCCTGGTGGGCTGCCGTCTATGGGGTCGCACAGAGTTGGACACGACTGCAGCGACTTAGCAGCAGCCGCCGCAGCAGTTCTACACCAGCAACCTAGTCATTCCAATGTCCGTGCAAGGAGGGAGGGTCGTCATTCCTTCTGACAGATGGAGAAGTTGGGGGACCTCCCTGAACCACGCAGCCAGCACTGGCAGATCTCAATTCCAAACCCGGCTCTCTCTAGATCTAAAGCCACTTCCTGTTTGTCACGTTGCTCTCTACAGTTAGGCCCCAGAAGGGCAGCCTGGGGTTCAGGCTTGTTAAACTGGGATCTGAGGACACAGTGCTCTGGTTCGGTGAAGGGCATCTGTTTGAATATAATTCCCTTTGTAACTCTGGAGAAGATATGACTCTGCTATGGGTAGATTTTGGTGCGCGCACGCTAAAGTGAAGCAAAGAATCCTAATTTAAAGGCCACGTGACAGCCAATCTCTCCAGAGTATGGTGTTTTGTTCCCCCTCTTGCAGTGGAAATACATCTATAAATGACTAAGAATTCTGGTATCCTGTGTCCCATGGGCTTCAGCACTAAGGTGCTGCAATAGGCCGGTGCCACGCCTGCCAGAGCTCAGAACTGGAATTTCTTATTAACAGCAAGGCCTTGGAGGCTTACAGCCTATTTGGGGGAAAAGAAATTCATAATTCCAATGTTTTAGGTACCTAACATACAATAGGGTCCCGCAAGTGTTGCTGTCCTTGGGCTAAATGCTCTGTGTACAGACCCTGGGTTATGCTTGGCTCCTAAAAACGCTGCAGGTTCTACATGTGTGTGTCCATGCATGTCAAGGTCATGTGGTTGTTTTTCTCTTAAAGAATGACCGTTTACCAGTGATATTCTTGGGACTTCCCTGGTGGTCCTGTGGTTAGGAATCCACCTTGCAATGCAGGGGATGCAAGTTTGATCCCCGGTCAGAGAACTAAGATCCCAAATGCTGCAGGGCAGCTCAGCCGACTGAAGCCCACACGACTCACCCAGAGAGCCTGCATCCGGCAGTCACTGAGCCTGCGCGCTCTGGAGCCTGTGTGCCACAGCTCAGACCAAACGCAGCCAAATAAGTAAGCATCTAAATAAATAAAATTGTAAAAAGATATTTTCTCTGCACATCTACCCGAACACTTAAAACGAAAAAGAAATTGTCAGGTATGTGGAACAACTGCAACTCTTACACATTAGAGGGTGTATAAAGCTGTACAGTCACTATGAAAAAGGTCTGGCAGTTTCTTATAAAATTAAATGCATGCCTACCCTGTGACCCAGCTCTTCTGTGTTCAGTTCTACTCCTAAGTTATCTACCCAAGATAAATGAGAGCATATATTCAGAAAAAGACTTGTCTAAGAATGTTCAAAGGAATCCAAATGGAAAGCAGCTTACAAACCTATCAACAAGAGAAATAAACTGTGGTGGAAATAAAAAGAAAAAAAATACTGATACATACAACAGACATGCATGCTGAGTCACGTGTCTGACTCTTTGTGACCCCCTGGACTGTAGCCCGCCAGGCTCCTCTGTCCATGGAATTTCCCAGCCCAGAATACTGGAGCAGATTGTCATTTCCTTCTCCAGGGGATCTTCCTGACCCAGGAATCAAACCCGCATATCTTGTGGTTCCTGAACTGCAGGCAGCAGGTGGATTCTTTACCACTCAGCCACCTGGGAAGCCCACGTACAACATAAAGGAATCTCAAAACGCTGATGATGAATGAAAGAAGCCGACACAGAAGAAGAGACGCTTCAGGAAGCTCTGGAACAAGCGAACCTAACCTATGGTCACAGAAATCAGAACACCGTTACCTCTGGGGGTGGGAAGGCAGGGAGTGGAGGCAGGGATAACCGGGAAGCGGGTGTAAGGGAGTGTCTGGGGCAGGCGGGCGGGTTTGAAATCTTGATGGGGTCTGCGCTACAGTCGCATGCGTTTTTCAGAATACAAGGACTGTCATACTTAGGGTTCGTACACTCCACCGTATGTGACCTTTACTAGGAAATGAAAAACTCTCAACCACATACTAAATGCACATTAATAATATGCATGCCAAACTGCCAAGGGGTGAAATGTCCTGATGTCTGCAACTTGATTTGAAATCTATCAAAGAACAAGATGGAGTGATGGATGAATCAAGGGAGGGATTGATGGATTGGTAGATACATAGATGATTGAGCAAAGTGTTACAGAACCTAGGTGGTATGTATATGTGTATTTACTTACAATTTTTCTCTTCTGTGTTTGAAAAATTTCATAACAAAATATTGAGAAAATTGTATGTTCAACTGAGAATATAGATTGATAGCTAAAAATTGGAAGTCTGAAACAATTTCAAAATCAGTGAAAATAAATAAGATGAAGAAAATTGAGAACAGCCTGAAACTGAACGAGGTGAGTAACATGTCCCCGTCCTGGGGACTCTGCCATGAACCTGGGCGTGAAAAGGATGTTCCACTTCAAACCATAGCTATGGAATTGTAGACAGCAGCTGCCAATCTTAAATGCATAAGATTTACCTAGGTAACTATTTAATACACTGATTTTAATAATTTTATTGATTGATTTTGTGTCTTATGGAGTTATAAATGAACCTAAATCCTGATGTCTCTTCTGGAAGAAAAACTCTGAAATAACTTTTTTAAAAAATGGACAATCACAAGGCTTTTTAGGAGTTAAAATGAATCAAGGCCAGGATGACTGCAATGACCAGCTACTAAGCAAAGAAATACTAGATACCTCCTTCAGTATGCCTTTCAGAGTCACCTTGGGAGAGTGTGAACAGACCTTGGGTAGAAATGTCTAATCTGCTTTTGTCATCATGGAGTGATAGAGTTATACAAGATATCCATTGTAATCAAAACCACCAGATTGCCCAGTATGTGAGTGGGTGTGTGTGTGTAGGGGGGCGGTCATCCTTGATGCTTCCTTTTCTCTCATCTTCACATCTAGTCCATCATCAAATCTTGTAAAATCTCATTTCTAAACCCTTCTGGGATTACCCACTTCTCTCCATTGTCAGAGTACAGGCTACCATCAGTTCTCATCTGAACTCTGACCTCGGCAATAACCTTCCCAACTTAATCCATTTTCAACTTTTGAATCAGGATCCTGCAAAACTACATCTAATCCTGCCACTTTCCTGCTTAAAACTCATACTTCCCACCTGGTCTTGGCGTCAGCCCCATGTGACGACCTGGCTATGAGAGGCTGCAGTGTGGGCTGGACCTGCAGTTCCCCAGAGGCACCCTTGACCCCTGCCACTCTGCCCTGGGCTCCCCGTTTGTGGGCTGTGCTGCCATCCCCATCTCTCTGATTTTCCCATGCTCTTTGCTACCACACATGTACAAGCCTGGAAGCTTCCCAGTCCACTCTCTTCCTTTTGCCCATCTGTCCTCCAAATCCGAGCTGAGCGTGGTTTCTCAGGGAGGCCTTCCCAGGTATTTCCTGCCCATCCCAGTCCCTCATGAGGCTAGGTTCTAGTTTCACAGGTTCTCAATGGGCTTAGCCTTTATTGCGTTTTATACAGTTCATAATGCTGTACTTATTTCATTGTCTGTTATCCTTCACAACTACAAGTCCCACTTATAGCGGGAGCAGCGTCTCACTTGATTACCCTTGTAAACTTGACTACCCTAGTACTGAGGGCTAACACAGTAACTGCATGCAGAAGTACGCTAAACATCAGTGCACACAAGAGAGAGATTAATCAGGTTCTTCACCTTACAGCTTGTGGTGAAAACACTATTAATGATTAGCCCATCATACTGGCTTTTGTTGATTATACTTAATACTGATGTCTCTAAAGTGCTTCATGGTACGGTTCAGTTCAGTTCAGTTGCTCAGTTGTGTCCAACTCTTCGCAACCCCATGGACTGCAGCACGAAGTGGCTTCCCTGTCCATAACCACCTCCCAGAGCTTGTTCAAACTCATGTCCATCAAGTCAGTGATGCCATTCAACCATCTTATCCTGTCGTCCCCTTTTCCTTCCACCTTCAATCTTTCCAAGCATCCGGGTCTTTTCCAATGAGTCAGTTCTTCACATCAGGTGGCCAAAGTATTGGAGCTTCAGCTTCAGCATCAGTCCTTTCAATGAGTATTCAGCTGATTTCCTTTAGGATGGACCTGCTGGATTGCCTTGCAGTCCAAGAGACTCTCAAGAGTCTTCTCCAACACCACCATTCAAAAGCGTCAATTCCTCAGCACTCAGCTTTCTTTATGGTCCAACTCTCACATCCATACATGACTACTGGAAAAACCATAGCTTTGACTAGATGGACCTTTGTCAGTAATGTCTCTGCTTTTTAATATGCTGTCTAGATTTGTCATTGCTTTTCTTCCAAGGAGCAAATGTCTTAATTTCACAGCTGCAGTCACTGTCTGCAGTGATTTTGGAGCCCAAGAAAATAAAATCTCTCAGTGTTTCCATTGTTTCCCCATCTATTTGCCATGAAGTGATGGGACCAGATGCCATGATCTTCATTTTTTGAATGTTGTTTTAAGCCAGCTTTTTCACTCTTCTCTTTCACTGTCATCAAGAGGCTCTTTAGTTCCTCTTCACTTTCTGCCATAAGGGTGGTGTCATCTGCATATCTGAGGTTATTCATATTTCTCCCAGCAATCTTGATTCCAGCTTGTGCTTCTTCCAGCCCAGCGTTTCTCATGATGTACTCTGCATATGTTAAATAAGCACAGTAACTATATACAGCCTTGATGAATCCCTTTCCCAATTTTGAACCAGTCTGTTGTCCCATGTCTGGTTCTAACTGTTGCTTCCTGACCTGCATACAGGTTTCTCAGGAGGCAGGTCAGGTGGTCTGGTATTCCCATCTCTTTCAGAATTTTCCACAGTTTGTTGTAATAAACAGTCAAAGGCTTTGGCATAGTCAATAAAGCAGAAGTAGATGTTTTTCTGGAATTCTCTTGCTTTTTCTATGATCCAATGGATGTTGGCAATTTGATCTGTGGTTCCTCTGCCTTTTCTAAATCCAGCTTGAAAATCTGGAAATTCTCAGTTCACGTACTGTTGAAGCCTAGCTTGGAGGATTTTAAGCATTATTTTGCCAGCGTGTGAGATGAGTTCAATTGTGCAGTAGTTTGAGCATTCTTTGGCATTGCCTTTCTTTGGGATTGGAATGAAAACTGACCTTTTCCAGTCCTGTGGCCACTGCTGAGTTTTCCAAATTTGCTGACATATTGAGTGCAGCACTTTCACAGCATCATCTTTGAGGATTTGAAATAGCTCAGCTGGAATTCCATCACCTCTACTAGCTTTGTTTACAGTGATGCTTCCTACGATCCATTTGACCTCGCACTCCAGGATGTCTGGCTCTTGGTGAGTGATCACACCATCGTGATTATCTTGGTCGTGAAGATCTTTTTGTATACTTCTTCTGTGTATTCTTGCCACCTCTTCTTAATACCTATTGCTTCTGTTAGGTCCCTACCATTTCTGTCCTTTACTGTGCCCATCTTTGCATGAAATGTTCCCTTGGTATCTCTGATTGTCTTGAAGAGACCTCTAGTCCTCCCCATTCTATTGTTTTCCTCTCCTTCTTTGCATAGTAGTGTGCTGATAAGGGACTTTCCCAGTAAACGTGCTCCAATAGCGCCAAATCTGTGACAGCGGAAGAACTGGTGGGACGGTGAGAAGCCACACACCTGGGCGCACCCTCATCCCTGAACCAGTTGCTGCCCCTCTGATTCACTGCTGTGTTTCTCCTCATAATCTATGCACTTATAAAACCAGTAGCTACTAGACATTCGTTCATACAGGAATGATGAGTGACTTTGAAAGATTTCTTGACCATACAGAAGAGTGCTGGCTTTGATCAGTTTTCAACCTCAGGCTTGGAGAAGGCGCTGGCACCCCACTCCAGTACTCTTGCCTGGAGACTCCCATGGACGGAGGAGCCTGGTGGGCTGCAGTCCATGGGGTCGCGAAGAGTCGGACACGACTGAGCGACTTCACTTTCATGCATTGGAGAAGGAGATGGCAACCCACTCCAGTACTCTTGCCTGGAGAATCCCAGGGACAGGGGAGCCTGGTGGGCTGCCGTCTATGGGGTCCCACAGAGTCGGACACGACTGATGTGACTTAGCAGCAGCAGCTCAGCAACCTCAGGCTTTACATTATTTGCTTGTTTTCTGCATCTCCCCCTAACCCAAATATTATGAGAAACTGTACAAACCTGGTTAGATGAAGAAAAGTACTATTTTCTTAAATACTCAGTGTAAGCAGTCTTTGAGTGAACATTCTTGCTCAGTGACTTCATGACAAAGCCGAATGCTTTGATGTACTTGACGAGACTTCAGTAATAGTGGAGCTTGAATGCTGGATGAGAGATTTGATTTTGGGAACTGAGTCATTCAAGACCCTCCCTTCATTAACATGCAGCGAAACTGACAGAGTAAGTGGTATAATACAGAACTTCTTTGATCATCTTTCTTTACTGAAAATACTTTGATGAGTTTTTCCTTGGAAGGTATGAATATCTGATGTAGAGATCAAATATCCTTTCTGTCTGCTCTATTTAAAAAAAAAAACCACTTGAAGATACACATCTCAAATTTCCCAAACAGCAAAACAAATACCAAACAATGAACCCCAAAACACTGAAAGGAAATTCATGCAACATGCTGGATCCCCATCCTCAATGGTTACCTTTACATAAGCTCCCAAAGTCAGGGCCGAGCTGTCGCCATTGTTTTCATGCGCTGAGTCTGGTTTCTCAAGATACTACAGCACCAAGACAGAGAAGTTGCATGGATGCCAGCCTTGACGCCTGGTGTCAGATCTCCTCGCTTCAGGTAATTTCACGAGCATAACAGACTCAACATGACATTCTCTCTCATCTTTTATCTTGATGGTAATTGAAAATGCTACTTATATCAAAGCTACATGCATTGGCTTGATATAAATGAAAATGATGCATACAAATATTTAAGATTACAGAAGATTAAAAAGAAAGATCTCAAGCTGCTTTTTTTTTTTTTTTCAGGTCATTTGCTATATTCGAGACAAATGCAGAAATAAATATCTTCAGTTCTGGGAGGTAATTTTCTTGGGAAAATTTAAACACCCTTCTGTGCAATGTCTGATCTAGCATGTTCAGATATCACTGGTATCCCTTGGTCAAAACATCTTCTACGTCAGTCCTAGTATCCACTGGCCCTACATTCAACATGCACTGGCAAGAAACCTTTACACAGAGAAGGACTCTCGTTACGCAGCCCAGTGAGAATCATTTCTGTGTGCTTATCTCATGGGGAAACACTTAATGCAAGCCACTGTTCAGGTTTAGATGGTGTGTCTTTTCCCCTTGCCCAGTTTCTCCTTTAATTGCTATCAAATACCTACAATGTAAGCACCACCTTGCTGCATACCTGGACAGCACTGGGTTTTCTAATATGGAAATAGGATAGTGATTCTCAAACTTCCTCCCAGAACTGGATCTCTAACAACTTCCCCAGTGAGCTGGGGCCGCAAGTCTAGGGACCACAGAGCAGTTCCTGAGGCTGCCCTCTTCAGAATGCTCTGTGCACCAGCAGAAGGGAACACCCGGGAGCTTGTTAACTCTGCTCTCAGGCTCATGCTGAACAGAATCTGCATTCTAACGTGCCATCTCTAAGTGAACTGATTTTAAGTACAGTTTGAGAGACACTGATTCAAGTGGAAAAATCATAGGCTCGCCGACAGATTTTTAAAAAAATCTCCGCTCATAGCTGTGTAAACTTATGAGCTTCGCTGAGTCTCAGTTTCCTTATGGGTAAACGGGACCAATGCCTACCTTTTAGGATCTAAGAGGATCAAACGAGACAGCATATACAAAAGGCCTGGCCCACTAGCTCTCAGGCTGGTCTGTTATGTTGCAATCCCACAGAAAGCTGGGAAACCACACAGTAGGTTGAGGTCAGTAGGTTGAGGTCAGGGCCCCAGAACTTGATTGAAATGCAAGTTCTGTGAGGCTGAGGCTGCTGAGTCAGTAGCCCTACTTTGAGAACCACTGGCCTGGCAAATAGTGGATGCCCAGATAAGGCTGGGTCCCTCTGCCTGCTCTTGCACAGAGGTGTCCTGTTTCCTGAGAATCTGGCTGCAGTGCCACTCACAGTGCCAGGGCTGATCTTAGTTTACGGAAATCATTTCCTTTAAGGCAGACACATAAGCAGCACACGTGTGTTTTTCCCTTTCATGCCACCATTTCTCTAGCCTCTGTCCCCTCACTGCTAGGGACAAAGAGAAACTTACAGATGAATCACCCCAGAAAAAATTTCACTGTGCTTAAAGCTTCTTGCTCTCAAGGAACTGTCCATGACTGATGGCACTTTTGCTAAACATTCTGTTGTGTGAACTCAGATGACTGCTAGATTTTGTCAGGAGAGGGAGGGAACTGCAACAATCTAACATTTTCCCCACTCCTGTTACTCTAGCATGCTACATTAAACTGCTTAATGACACCCAGGCTTTGCTGGCACTGTGATTAGCAAAAGATAGAAGCCACCAGCAGGCCCCTTGCTTAATAAATCAGGCCCTTTGGAAGCTACCCAGAGGCGGGGACAGCACCAGAGGAAAAATAAGCAATAGAGAGGACAGAATGGTGAAACAGCTTTATCACTGTGCCCTGAGGCTCTGAAAATGCTGTTCATCAGAATCTTTGCTTATATTTTGTGAAAAATCACCCCTGGGAGGGGATAAAAGGGCATCTCTAATGGATACCCCTTCTTCTAACTTCAGCTGAAGAATCATTTACTGGTTCTGTGAGACAAAGATGTTTAGGACCTGCTCTCAAGGGATTTACTGATAGGGGACAAAAACCAAGTACTGTCACAATGAATTTATTCACTCCGTGTTTGATGAGCGTGTACTATGTGTCAGGCAATGTTCTAGACACTGGGAATATGACAGAAAACAAAACAGATAGTTTTAGGAAGCTGGTTTGAGTGTCAAGATGGCATTTCACAAAAGGTGTGATGCTGAGGGGTTAAAATTTAAGTCTGGGGCATTTCAAAACTTGATGCTAAATAGCCTGGACTCTCCTATTCAATTCATCTGTCCTCTAATGTTTTTCCAAGCCTTCTGGGTTTATCAAGGAGAAAGCCTCAGGCGGGTCCCAGTCTCCGAACTTTCAACCAACAGCTGTAGTGTCCGGATTTGCTAACACCGTGGGGTTTTTTCTACTCTGATCTGTTCTACTGTTACCTTCCATATGACTAGCCATTATGGCATTCCATTTTCTGGTAGTGACTACCATGATGATACAAGGTATTACAAGTGACTGCTTCAAGGAAGAGGAAGAACTTTCCCTACATGCAGATGAGATGATACTATACCTAGAAAATCCTGAGGACTCCAGACAAAAACTACTAAAGCTAATAAGTGGATTCAGCAAAGTAGCAGGATACAAGATCAACATGCACAATCAGTTGCATTTCTTTACACTAACAATGAAATATCAGAAAAGAAATGCAGAAAAACAATACCTTACAAAATAGCACCAAAATGAAAAAATACCTAGGACTAAACTGATCAAGGAGGTGAAAGGCGTATGTTGAGAACTGTAAAACATTAATAAAGGAAACTGAAGATGATTAAAAAATGTTAAGATATCCCATGCTCTTGGATTGGAAGATATTGTTAAAGGTATTGTTTAATATTGTTAAAATGGCAATTCTACCCAAAGCAATCTACAAATTTAATGTGATCCCTATCAAAACACCCATGACATTCTTCACAGAACTAGAACAAATAATCCCCAAATAAATAAAAGATCCAGAACTTCCAAAGCAATCCTTAAGGGAGAAAACAAAGCGAGAAGCATAAGTCTCCCAGACTTCAGACAATATTACAAAGCTACAGTAATCAAACAGTGTTAATAATACCAAGACATATGGATCAGTGAAACAGAATAGAGCCCAGAAATAAGCCTACACATTTACAGCCAATTAATCTTCAACAACGAAAGTAAGAATATAAAATGGGAAAAAGACAGTCTCTTCAACAAGTGGCGTTGGGAAAGTTGGACAGTGCATGTAAATCAATGGAGTGAGAACCATCCTCACACAATGTACAAAAATAAACTCAAAAGCCTTAAAGATTTAAACATAAGACAAGATACCACAGAACTCCTATAAGAGAGCATAGGCAAACCATTCTCTGACATAAATCATACCAAAGTTTGCTTAGGTCAGCAGCCAAGATAATAGCCACTCATTTGGAGCTGTTTCTTTGCTTTCTTTCCTCTTTTAAAAATTATTTATGTGTTCATGGCTGTGCCAGGTTTTCAGTGCTGGGCGTGGGCTAGCCGCACTGAGTGGGGACTACTCTTCCTGCAGCGCGCAAGCTTCTCTTTGTGGCGGCTTCTCTGGTTGCGGAGTGTGGGCCCCGCGGTTGCAGCGCTCAGGCTTAGCTGCCCTGGGGCCTGTGGAATCTTCCCGGACTAGGGATGGGCCCTCGCACTGGCAGGCGGATTCTCTACCACAGGACCACCATGGACGTCTCTTTGCTTTCCTTTCTATCTCACCCCCACGATACCTCATTTGGCAGAAAATACGGATAATTCTTTGGTCAAAACAACTCTTCCATGCATCTTTTCTTTTCCATGCATCTTTAAGAAGCATCTTTAAGATGACGTCTATCCATGCTCCTTTATTTCTCTGTTTTCCTCTATCTGAGGATTGTCTATTTGACTTAAAACTAGAACAGAGGGTGTCTTTTTTCTTTTGGGCAGCTCATCAAATCCCCTTCCAGTGATTAACTTGTAAGATATAATGCTGATAACTTAAGTATGAATAAATTCAGATAACCTAATTTAATCTGAGGGTTTCTCTGGTGGCTCAGTGGTAATGAATCTGTTAATGCAGGAGACACGGGTTCAATCCTTGATCTAGGAAGATCTCTTGGAGAAGGAAAGGGAAACCACTCCAGTATTTTTGCCTGGAAAATCCCATGGACAGAGGAGCCTGGTGGGCTATAGTCCCTACCCCCACTTCCCCCACCCCTGCCCCGCACAGAGAGTGGGACACAACGTCGCCACTAAACAACCACAATTTAATATGAATGTGTCCACCACCTACCTTGCACTGCATAAGGCCCTTCAGGGAAGGGGCAGTCAACATGGAGAAGAAGCTGAAAGCTGCTTGGGGTGACAAGGGGAGGAGAAGAGAGGCTGGACACGGCCTGTGTGATGCACCAGGAAGTACAGCCACGGCCCTCACAGTCCAGAGGTCACTCTGCAGGGGCCATGTGGCTGGACAACTGGATTCCTGTATCTGCCTCGTAATACATAACCGAGACTTTGGAACCAGAGTGAAGGAAGGTGCCAAAAGGCTGAGCTTTCTAGAGTGTAGGCTCCAGGGGGAGAGTGTGTCACAGGAGTGACAGGGGCCAAGTTCTGGAACTTATGTCACCTTGGCAGACCTTACAGGCAACAGAGAGCCAGTGGAAATTTTTAAGGTAGAAATGAATGAGCTGAGTGGTGTCCTGGGAAGAGGAGTTTGGCATCTTCCCAGATTCATCTTCTGGTGCAGGATGGACTGGGAGAGAAGGACTAGCTTCCACTCAGGAAGTGTGGAGAAAGGTAGTTTTCTCCTGGGGGAAGAAGAGAGTTGGATCTGAAAGACCATGCTGAACTTGCACTTGCTTCTCTAAATGCTGCTTCTGAAAATGGGATGCTGAAGGTCGAGTTCTCTTGGGAATCACATTATCTTCACACTGGAGGAAGCCTGTCCTCCCGTGGGGGAGGACTGGTCACAGGGGCCAGGCCATCTTCACTGGCTCCTGCCGATGGGCTGGAGGCGACAGTCGCGTTCTAGTGGGACAGCCGTGGGAGCCAGCGCACGGGTGAGAAGGCGCGCAGATGACTCGCCTATGCCTGCGACTCAGTGTCGTTACAGCCTCAGCGAAGTGCAAACTTCTCCAGGCTACAACTGGTATTTCCAGAATTAAAGGTCAGCGTGCTGCCAGCCAGACTAGCCGGACAGTGTGCTCTGGGCCAGATATCACGTCAGCCACAGAAGCCACAGCCCTGCTTCACAGCGCCCTCCACAAGGGGTGACCCCCTCGCTCTGAGCCCCTGAACCAGGAGGAATGTGGACCTCACCCCGGGGAGTGCACCTGGACTCTGGCTCACCTTCAGCTGCAGAAGGACGAGATTCGTTCTGAACAAACCCAGACCAGTGGTTTTCCTTTCCTTTTTACCGTTCCCTTTTTAGGAAAGATACTGTGTTTTCTCAGGAAACCAAATTTCAACACCCCCTCTTCTTTGTGCTTTTGAATTGCAGTGTTGGAGAAGACTCTTGAGAGTCCCTTGGACTGCAAGGAGATCAAACCAGTCCATCCTAAAGGAAATCAATCCTGAATATTCATTGGAAGGACTGATGTTGAAGCTGAAACTCCAATACTTTGGCCACCTCATGCGAAGAACTGACTCATTGGAAAAGACCCTGATGCGGGGAAACATTGAGGGCAGGAGGAGAAGGGGACGATAGGGGATGAGATGGTGGGATGGCATCACTGACTCAATGGACATGAGTCTGAGTGAACTCCAGGAGTTGGTGATGGACAGGGAGGCCTGGCGTGTGACAATCCATGGGGTCGCAAAGAGTCGGACATGACTGAGCGACTGAACTGAACTGAAATTCTTTGTGGGCTTTCGTACTGGCTCAGATACTAAAGAATCTGCCTGCAATGCAGGAGACCTGGGTTTGATCCCTGCGTTGGGAACATCCCCTGGAGGAGGGCCTGGCACCACTCCAGTATTCTTGCCTGAAGAATCCCCATGGACAGAGGAGCTTGGTGGGCTATACTCCATGGGGATCACAGTCAGATATGACTGAGCAACTAACACGACTCTTTGTAAGTTTACAAATAGCAGTAAATATTGTCTCAAACCCACTTTTGAAAAGTCTTTTTTCTCGTATCAGTTTACTCTCCAGCTGTAAGGGAAGCTGATGAGTCGAGAGGCCCCCCATGGCCTGGACGCCTGGGTCCCCCACCAGCCTCTGTCCTGCTCTGCGCCTGACGCCCTCAGTCATGAGCAAATCCTCAAACCCTGAAGCCCCCACGAGTCCTGGTTAGGTTTTGTAAAAATGTTCTATTTTAATGCCCGCCAGAAAACAACTCTGGAACAGCCTCTCAAACAACTCCCCCTGAGCGCTCACTGGTTTATCCAAAGGTAAGACAAGGCAGCGCATACAGGGGCCGGCCCAGATCCGCCCCCGCCCTGCCTCGGGTCAGCCGGCGGGAAGGCGCTGAGTCCACAGCAGCGCGGCCCTAAGCACGGACGCCGCGGTTCTCAGGCCCAGAGGAAGAGCCGCGGCCACAGTGAGGGCTGATCTCCTCTGAAGAGGAAAGTTCCACCCCCCTCGGAGCCTGGCCAGTGGGCACGGGTCAGCCCTGAGGTCAGCTCCGAGGCTCTGAGCTCCCAGGCCAGCCCCGCAGCACGGCCCTGGCTTCCCCCAGGGAAGCACCGTCCCCTCCGCACCACCGCGCGATCCCGGGACAGGAGCCGGGCCGCGCCCTCCGACACGGGCACTTACACACGTTTGTGCTTCTGTGGCTAAAGGTGGCAGCCTCGGCAGGGGAACCACGGTGCCAGGGAAACAAGACCTGGCCTTTCTGCCCTGGAGAGCCGTAAGGTGGATGATCTATGGAAAACCCTTAAAAAGAAGTCACTGTCAGGGCCTAAAGGGTACTGGGTGAATTTCTTCCATTTAAATGGAAACTGAAACCAAATCCCATGTACACCATTACTTCCCCAACCAGATCTCCTAGCCACGAAGTGTTCGTGTGGAAGAGAAATGGAAAAGAAGGCTGCTGCCAGTTGATGTATAACAGGGCCTGGCTCGCAGACCATGGGACTAACTCCTGTTGGATGTGTCCCCAAGTCTCCCTGTGATCAGGAGGTCAGGTGCCTCGGGGGCAGCCCCTGAGGAGACAGCAGCTCCTGTGCCTGGGACCAATCTGAGGTCCGGGGACAAGTACGGGGAACATCACCCATCAGTTCTGGGGGCGCCCTCCCCACCCCCACCCTGCGTGCCAGGCGCCCTCTGAGAAAATAGGCAGGGTCTCTACCCCCACAGCCTCTGGAGCCAGCAGAGACAGCGCTTCCTCCACCCGCCTTCTCTAGGGCCAGTGCCTGTCCGAGAAGCCCTTCCTGCCCACTTACTAGAACTCAACGTCAGTGCTGTGCCCTGGGCCTCCTGGTCCAGACGCCGCCTGTCCCTGCAGAAACCTCCACTGCCGCCCAAACCCCAAGGCTTCGCTCCTGCAGCCTACAAACACCCATTCCGCAGACATTTTCTGTGTGCTCAGGCCCAGGGGGGACATGCAAAGATGAGGAAGGCTTGGCCTCACCCTTGGCGGTTCCACAGCGGCCTGGCCTCCCCTGTGTGAGTTACACACAGGCCATCCTGTTCGCTGACCTTTCCACAGTCCTCTAGTCAAACCACACTGCTGCTGCTGCTGCTGCTGCTAAGTCGCTTCAGTCGTGTCCGACTCTGTGCGACCCCGTAGATGGCAGCCCACCAGGCTCCCCCGTCCCTGGGATTCTCCAGGCAAGAACACTGGAGTGGGCTGCCAGTTCCTTCTCCAATGCATGAAAGTGAAAAGTGAAAGTGAAGTTGCTCAGTCGTGTCTGACTCTTCACGATCCCATGGACTGCAGCCTACCAGGCTCCTCCATCCATGGGATTTTCCAGGCAAGAGTACTGGAGTGGGGTGCCATTGCCTTCTCCGCAAACCACACTCCTCTCCCCTTATAAAACGTCCAGCAGAAAAGTCCCCAGACGAACCTAACCCATCACACCAGATCCAAGCCACTCAGTAGCCTGGTGGTTCTCGACTTTGACAAATACGTTAGAGTCTGCTGTGGAGCTCTTAGAAACCCCATGCCCAGTCTATACCCCAGCCCCTTGTATCAGAGCCCTGGGGGCTCAGGCATCACTGATTTTTTTTTTTTAATAACTCTCTAGATAGTTCCAACATGCAGCCAAGACTCAGAACGACTGCATTAACCTAACGACCACCTTCCTCACCATTTAGCATGAGTGCTCACAGATGCAGCTGCTCACTCATGCTAGTGGGTGGCTGCAACATTCCTCCTGTAGGGACATCTGTGGTCCTGTGTTTCATATGGATTATCTCCTGCCTGTCCTCAACTTGCCTTCCTCTCCGTTTGTAACTCCAGAGTCAACGCTGTGCGCTTAGGCCCTTAAATTCACTTTGATAGTTGTAATGCTCTGAAACCCGCTGACCAATCTCTCCTAGACTCAGGGCGCCTGAGAGCAGACTGCACCTGTGGTTTCTCTGCATTGTCCCGTAGTTCTCATTCATGCTCCGGGTATAGCGATTCAACCAGCACCCGTGGAATAAATGGCACTGGGCTGAGATGGGCCGTTCATCTCCTCCCCTCTTGCCCCTGAGTACGTATCATACCTGTTCAGTTCTCTGCCCACAATCACCTTTCTTGACTAATAAGGAAAAGTATTATTTACCCTACTCCTTACACCGTGATGGGCTTCCCAGGTGGTGCAGTGGTCTAAAGAATCTGCCTTCCCAGGCAGGAGATGCAGGTTCGATCCCTGGGTCAGGAGATCCCCTGGAGGAGGAAATGGCAACCCACTGCAGTATTCTTGCCTGGAAAATTCCATGAACAGAGGAGCCTGGTGGCCTACAGTCCATGGGGTCGCAGAGAGTTGTACATGACTGAGCAGGCATGCACGTTAGTTACACTGTGATTCTAAACTGAAGAATGAGGTGGACATGAAGATAAAGAAGATGCTTTCTTCAGTTCCCTGGAACTGGGCTCTGAAACCACAACCAGAAACTCAGCCTTCAGCAAACCCGAGTCAGATTTCTGCAGCAGTCAGATTTCTCCAAAATGGGGCAGAGCAAGTATAATGGAAAACATGCCATTTAGCATGATAATGGAAAAAAGCTTCCTCTTTCTTGCTCCTTTTTCTAGCAATGGTACTGGAAGAGAGCATACTTACTGGAATTTTCTTCTTAGAAATTATTTAAAAGAGACATCTTATCTATGAAGGTCCACAAGCTGGAATAAAATCCTCAGAGACAAAACTCTGCTCTGACTGTAGTTGAAACAAATGATCTTTTAGGCAAAGGACTTGGAGACACTGCGGTTGGGGTATTAAGCTTCGATTGGCTGCATATGTCCAGCTATGACGGGAAGATGAATTCTGAAGCACCGCTTAGATCTGACAACACTCAAAGGGCATTACCGCACGCCTAATGAGTCCTGGCACTGCAATAACCTTCACAAGCAGCGGACATACCAGGTTCCAGCTTTTCTCAAGAAGTTCCAGGCTCCTCTGTGGACACTTTGCTACCCTATCTTCTTATTCTACATGGGCCCCCAAAACGCCCTGATGCAACTTACTTTCATGGCACATCAAATGTACGCATAAACTCGATTTCATCGGTACGTGGAGGTTGGGTTAGGGCATGGAGCACACGACGTGATTTACTTTGATCTAAACACCCACCAGGATGTCCCGAGACCCTGATATGCCTGGGGGAGGGTACAGACTGTCAGAGGAGGGTATAGACAGGCAAAGGCGGTGGGGAGCTGAGAGGCTGAGCCCCAGCTTGACTCTCAGCTGCATCTCCTCTGGGCTATACCACACAGGAGGGCAGGGCCAGGCCACACCATTCCTGCTTCTCCGGCCTCTGGTTATCTTTCTGCTCCTGGATGGGCTTCTTCTCCCCAAGGATGAATTCTATCCCACCTCAGTCAACACCTCCTCCATGAAGCTGTCCCCCAGCTTACCCAGTAACAGTAGCCTTTCTCTTGTATGGTGGTGGTGGTGGTTGCTAAGTCGTGTCCAACTCTTGCAACCCCATGGACTGTAGCCCGCCAGGCTCCTCTGTCTATGGGATTCTCCAGGCAAGAAGACTGGAGTGGGTTGCCATTTCTTCCCCAGTGGATCTTTCTGACCCAGGAATCGAACCCAGGTCTCCTGCATTGCAGACGGATTCTTTTACAAACTGAGCTATGAGGGAAACCCTTCTCTTGTGTAACTGCCCATAATATACACTTGTATTTATTTTATAACCTTAGTGGTAACTACTCTAAGATGTGCATTCTGGTTCTGTCACATAGCATCTACATGCAACCATTCCAGGCCTCAGTTTCCTCATCTGTAAAATGGGAGTCATTATATCTACCCTCATGGAGTTGCAGTGAGGATTATAGGAGTTAATGTATGAAAAATGCCAGCAGAGTAAGGGATACAAAGTCTTCAATACATGATACACCTTATCGTGACTCTTAAAAACATAAGATCCTTGACAAGCTCCACTGATCAGAAGTTACGACTGAAGGATATCCCCGGAGGTCCAGTAGTTAAGAATTCACCTTGCGACGCAGGGAATACAGGTTCCAGCCCTGGTCAGGGACCTGAGATCCCACATGCTGTGGAGCAACTAAGCCCGGATGCTGCAACTACTGAAGCCTCGCACCAGAGGCTGTGCGCCACAATGAAAGAGCCTGCGTGACGCAACAGAGGTCCCACGCGCTGCAACTATGAGCTGATGCAGCCAAATTAGTTAATTGAAAATAAAATTATCAACAAAGAATGTATTGAGTGAGTTCAGTAGCATCAGCAGGAGAAAGGGAGCCAGGATGCTGGGACATGAGCTGCCCTCGATGAGCAGGGTCTAGTGTGGAAAGGGAAGCCAAGGTGTTAGTTGCTCAGTGTGTCCAGCTCTTTGTGACCCCATGGACTGTAGCCTGCCAATCTACAGGATAGACTGGCAGAGTGGGTGGCCGTTTCCTTCCTCCGGGGGGTTTTTCAGAAGAGCTAAATGCACTCAGTAGGAGAGAGGAGGAGGGGGTGGCCAGGCAAACAGCCCAGGGGGGAAACCTGACCTGGGTCAGGCAAGCAAGAGTCCCCCAGGCGGAAGGAAGAGTAGGTGGTGGTGGTGGGGTCGTAGGAGTGATGCCCAGACATGTGAAAAAGCTGGTGTGTTCAGGGAACTAGTAGAGCCTGGCGTGGCTGGAACAAAGTGCAGTGAAAGTGGTGGTGAGTGTGCAGGAGCACAGAGGACTTGGGTTGCTCCAGAAAGATGCCTGATGATTGCGTTTTAGACCACGAGGAGCCACTGGGGACACTTTAGAATGAGGACTATGGACTGGATGGGATGGTGATCTGTGTGTGCGGGTGAAGACGTAACAACTGGCTGGAAAATGCATACATGTCCATAGCCACCTTTATCACACCTTCTACTGATGGAGAGCAGACAAAAGAAAAGTATGGCCCGGGGCCAGCCATCTGGCTTTGTAGATACAATTTTATAGCAAAGCCTTGACCACTCATTGACACATCACCTATGGCTGCTTTCCTACCGTAAGAGCAGAGTAGAGATGGGCAGAGGCAACTGAGACTGTAGGATCTAAAATATTTACCACCTGGTCCTTTAAGGGAAAAAAAAAATGCCAACTTTCTAAAAAGATGTGTAGCACAGAGTTTCCAAATAATACTAGAATATAAAATACTCTTTCCCATAAATTCCCTATAGTCAACCGATTCTCACAAAATACTTTTGTGGATTTTTCTCTTGAGCTCTTGTCTGAGTGGCCTAAGTATGGTTGCAACTGATTAATGCGTGGATTTTCAACCCGAACGTGAGCTGATACTTTGATGTGCGCTGAGCAGTAAGGTGGAAGCAAGACACCAGCTGCACAGGAACCCCACTTCCTCATCAACGATGCGAGAGACTTCTTTGTTGATTCACATAATTTTCGAATACTGCAGGGATATCTTTCTTTAATTGTTTGCACTATTCACAATGAAACTGCTGCAGACTTGATGCCTATTTAAATTTAATCTGCATGATTAACATTCTCTCCACCACTTTCTTAAATCTAGAAAATCAACCACAAAATCAATCCTGGAAATTTTTAGGTTCAAGATGGTGACATCGGAGGGTCTTCAACTCATAGACCCATCGAATCTACAACTACATAGGGGACAACTCCCTTCTGGAAAAAATCTGGAAACGAGCTGAGCAACTCCTGCACAAGTGAATGAGAAAAACTGCACACTGAAGCTGTGGAGAGAGGTTGAGCAACCATCTTATCACAAACCCCCCCCCCCAACCCCGGCACGGCAACACAGAATCAAGTGGAAACCCCCAGCTTCTCCTGAGAAGCAGAGTTTGGATGCCACAGCTAGCCACTTCCACCTGAGATATGGGACCCCAAACGTCTAGCTTTGAAAGCCAACAGTGCTATGGGAAACTAATGATTCTCAAAGGGCCCATGTGAACTCATCATGGCTAAACCCCAGGGCCCAGAGCAGACAGCAAACAGACAATCACTCAGTCTTTCTGTGAAAGAGGTCTATTTGTTTATCTTGAAGCTTTGATCTAAAGGGCAGGCTTCAAATTTAACACTCATCTTGGGACCAAATGCAATACTATCCAGGGACTGGGAGGCCAGCAGAGGCCATTTTTGCACTCTCCCTCCGCTTCATGCTGCTGGCATCTTCCTGAAGTTAAAAGATGATTGGTCCTTGGAAAGAAAGCTATGACAAACCTAGACAGCATATTAAAAAGCAGAAACATCACTTTGCTGACAAAGGTCCATCTAGTCAAAGCTATGGATTTTCCAGTAGTCATGTACATATGTGAGAGCTGGACCATAAAAAAGGCTGAGAGTCGAAGAATTGATGCTTTCGAACTGGGGTGTGGGGGAAGACTCTTGAGAGTCCCTTGGACTGCAAGGAGATCAAACCAGTCAATACTAAAGGAAATCAGTCCTGAATATTCATTGGAAGAACTGATATTGAAGCTCCAATACTTTGGCCACCTGAACTGAAGAGCCAACTCATAGGAAGAGACTCTGACGCTGATAAAGGCTGAAGGCAAGAGAAGAGGGCGACAGAGGATGAGATGGTTGGCTGGCATCACTGACTCAATGGACATGAGTTTGAGCAAGCTCCAGGAGATGGTGAAGGACAGGGAAGCCTGGCGTCCTGCAGTCCATGGGGTCTCAAAGGGTTGGACATGACTGAGCAACTGAACACCAGCAACAATCTCCTGGAAAGGAGCTTGTGCACATACACGGCACCTTGGTTTTTGTGGCTGCCAGCCAGGAGACACCCCTTGATTGCCTGGCTCTGGTAGCCAGCAGGGCTTCTTTCAGAGGTTCCACAGGACTGCAACAAATGGAAAAATAGTTCTTAACAGGCTGTCCCCCAAGGGCACAGCACCGAGGCAGCACAGAGAAACACCCAGTCTCACCTGTAAGAGCAATGGTGATTTAGTCATTCAGTCGTGTCCAACTCTTCGTGACCCCATGAGCTTTGGCCCGCCAGGCTCCTCTGTCCAAGGGATTCTCCAGGCAAGAGTACTGGAGTGGCTTACCATTTCCATCTCCAACTTGAAGAGCTGCTGCCTGAGGGTCCTGTTTCCAATCAGCCTCCATCTGGTTCTGACTAGATCCTCTCCATTGAGACACTGGCAGGTCTTGGCACACCTTCAACTCTAGAAAGCACTAACTCAAAGCAGGCTGCCCAGACAATCACACAGGCATGAGGGCCAACCAAGAGCTCAGGCAGCGTGGAGCATTAAGTTTCATCAAGCTGCGGTTTCTAACACATAGAAACCAACACGGAGAATCAAGTAAAATGAAGACACAGAGAAACATGTTCCAAATGAAAGAACAAGATAAAAACCCTCAGAAAAAGGCCTTAATTAAGTAGAGATAAGTAATTTACCTAACGAAGATTTCCAAATAACAGTCATAAATGTGTGTACTGAGGTCAGGAGAACAATGCCTGAACAAAGCAAGAATTTCAATAAAGAGAGAATACAAATAACTACCAAGCATAAATCCCAGAGCTAAGCAATATAATAACTGCAGTGAAAGCTCCAAAAGAGGAGTTTCAACAGCAGACTAGATCAAGCAGAAGAAAGGGTCATTGAACGCAAAAGACAGGGCAATGGGCCCACTCCGAGCAGCAAAAAGAAAAAAGGATGAAAAAGAGTGAAGGGCACAACCAATATTTGCATTACAGGAATTCCAGGAAGAGAAGAGAGACAGGGATAGAAAGCTTAATTAAGAAATAATGGCTGAAAGCGTCACTAACCTAGGGAAGGAAACAGATATCCAGATTCATGAAGCTGCAAAAGTTTCAAATAAGATGAATCCAAACAGACCCACACCAACACACATTCTAATTAAATCCTCGAAAGTCAAAGACAAGGGCTCAATCTTAAAAGCAGCAAGAAAAAAACAATGTTATGCACAAGGTAACTTCCATACGACCGTGAGCATATTTTTCAGCATAAACTGTGCAGGCCCGAAAAGAATGGCGTGATATATTCAAAGTGCTGAAAAAACCAAACCAAGACAAAAACTGTCGACCATAATTCTTCAGGATTGAAGGAGATAAAGAGTTTTACACATAAGGAGACACTGAAGGAGCTCGTAGCAACTAGACTGGCCCTGGGCTTCCCTGGTAGCTCAGCTGGTAAAGAATCTGTCTGTAATGCAGGAGACCCTGGTTTGATTCTTGGGTTGGGAAGATCCCCTGGAGAAGGGATAGGCTACCCACCCAGTATTCTCAGGCTTCCCAGATGGCTCAGATGGTAAAGAATCTGCCTGCAATGTGGGAGACCTGGGTTCGATCCTGGGTTGCAAAGACCTGGGTTGGGAAGATTCGCTGGAGGAGGGCATGGCAACCCATTCAGTATTCTTGCCTGGAGAATCCTCAAAGACAGAGGTTCCTGGTAGGCTACAGTCCTTGAGGTTGCAAAGAGTCACACACAACTGAATGACTAAGCACAGCACAGCACAAACTGGCCCTAGAAGAAATGTTAAAGACACTTCTTTAAGGTGAAACAAAAGGGAACTAATTAGTAGGAACACAAAGTATAAATCTCACTGTTGAGAGTAATATACAAAAAACAATCTAATGTTGTAAAGGTGGTAGATTTTCACTTGTAAAAGACAAAAGTAATAAAAATAACTAAAATAATTTGCTAATAAATATGTAAGATAAAAGGATGCTGAACAACATTTGAAAGAATAAAAACTGACCACTATTTTACGTTCCACAAAAAATCAACTTGGAATGGATTGAGGACTTGAATTTAAGTCCTGAAGCCATGAAACTCCTAGAAGAAGATATAGGAAGTAAGCTCCTTAACACTGGCCTTGGGATGACTTGTAAAAAATCTGACACCAAAGCAAAAGCAACAAAAGCATAAATAGACAAGATGGACTGCATCACACTAAGAGCTCTGCACAGCAAAGGAAAACCATCAACCAAATAAAAAGGCAACCTACAGTATGGGAGAAAACACTGCATGTCTGATAAAGGGCTAATATACAAAATAAAGAACACATATAACTTGAGGGCAAAAAATAATCATCCAATTAAAAAATGGGCAGAGGATCTCTCTAGATATTTTTGTAAAAAAGATATACAGATGGCCAACAGGTATACAAATAGGTGCTCAGTAACACTAATCATCAGGTAAATGCAAATCAAAGCCACAACAAGATATCAACTCATATCTGTTAGAATGGCTATTATCAGAAAAGATAAGAAATAGCAAGTGTTGGCAAGGATATGGAGGAAAGGGAATCCTTGTGCGCTGTTGTGAGAATGCAAATTGGTACAATCACTGTGGAAAGCAGTATGAAGATTCTTCAAGATACTAAAAATGAAAGTATCATATAATCCAGAATCCCACTTCAGGGTATTTATTCTGAGGAAACGAAATCACTGTCTTGCAGAGATACCTGAACCTTCATGTTCACTGTGGCATTACTTACAACAGGCAAGACGTGGAAGCAACCTCTGTGTCCCCTAATGAATGAATGAATAAAGAAAACCTGGGAATGAATACAGACAATCCAGGGAAGCCCAAGAATACTAGAGTGGGTAGTCTATCCCTTCTCTAGGGGATCTTCCCGATCCAGGAATCAAACCGGGATCTCCTGCATTTATATACACAATGGAATATTACTCAGCTATAATAAAGAAGGAAATTCTGCCATTTGCAAACTGGACCTTGAAGCATTATGATAGGTGAAATAATTCAGAGAAGCACAAATACTATGACATCTCTTACATGTGGGATCTAAAAACAAAAAGCCTGATCTCATAGTTGCAGAGACCAGACTGGTGGTTGCCAGAGGCGGGGCATTGAGAGGTGGGTGAAATGAGTGAAGGTGACCCAAAGATACCAGCTTTCAGTGATGAGGTCAGCAAGTTCTGGGGATACATGTATAGCATACATTAATAATACTGTATTGTGTATTTGAAATTTGCTAAGAGAGTAGACCTTAAATTTTCTCATCAAAAGAAAAAACTTTCTAACTGGGTGGCGATGATGTTAACTTACTGTGTTGACAATTTTGCAATATATGTCTATCAAATCATTATACTGTTCACTTAAAACTAATACAGTGTTATTTGTCAGTAATGTCTCAGTTTTAAAAAATCTGAGCCAATGCGGATAAAACTGTGATCTAGACTAAGTCATATATGTAAAGTTTTTTTATTTTTATCCATATGAACTGTGTCTTTCCTGAGCATTTTTCCTGCAATGAGTTTCTCTGTTCAGAATTTTCCAAGGGCGTATGATGCTGTAGAAAGATTTTTAAGATATGAGTAGTTAACAAATACTTAAATGCAAATTAAAACATTCTTTGGAGGGTGGGGGAGTTCTCTGGTTTTCACCACAATAATATTAAGAAGAGCACTTAAAATAATAAATTGTGCTTTTTCTTTTTTTTTAAAGTCCTGACTTAGAGCATTCACTGATTCCCCTGGTCTAAAAATATTCCCACCATTGCTGTTTGAAGCTACCAACATGATGTCACTGAACATGGATTGGGGAGATATGAGCTACTTTCTATTGCACTTCCCCCATGCAGGTAAAAGAAATGTAAGTAACCTCAAGAGCACAGACAATAGTAAAATGTAGCAACACCCAATAAGTTGTAGATTTTTGAGTACTTATTACCTGTTTTAAAAATGTATTTAACAGCATGATTCTATAATTTAATTTTAATAATGACTCACAGAACTCCAGAAAATTAAACAGTCAGTTCTCAGGAGCCTGTATGAGGTGGTCCCTGCACACCGCTAAGTGGAGACAGAGAGCAGCCAGGCCGCTCCTGCAAGACAGCCAGAGGCCGCCGTGGGATGGGATGAGTGGGGCCGCGGGGCAGAAGGGGGCGTGACGCCGAGAGCTGCGAGGAAGACACAGCCTTCAGAACTTGTGGCTTCACGAATGCAGGGAGATGAGGAAAGTAAAGGTGCTCTGAAGTTGATTCCCAGGTTGGGGGTGGTGGGCCTGGGTGGAAGGGGTGGTCCCATGAGCTAAGCCAAGGATTTCAGCGGATATGGGGTAGAACGTGGTGACTGCATTCTCACCCATCCTGTCTCTTCTACAGGCCACAGTGCTGGAAGGCCCTTGCTGCTTACTGAACAGAGGAATGAATGCCCAGCTTAGGCTGAGCACATGTCCCAAAATGAAAAGTTCTCAGTGTAAAGTAAATTAATTCCTTCAGAGGAGGCAACCACCAACTGTTGCTCTGGGAAAAGAACAATTTCCTATCAACTGCTAATACTCATAAATTGCATAAAAACAGGTTAAGTAAAACTTGTACCTAAATCAGGTCTCAGTTCAGTTGAGTTGCTCAGTCGTGTCCTAGAGTGAAGTCAGGTCTAAGGTAATGCAAAAACCTCTTATGCTGAATTATTTTAAGTCTCCACAGTGAGCAGATATTGCTCACTTAGATAATATATATCTATCATTAGTGTGAATGACACCATCCAAAAATGCAGCCTTGGTAAGTTTAGCTAAACTTTGAGAAGAAAGCCCTTCTTCTCAAAGACCAACAGAGAATTTCCTCTTTCAATCCAAGTTGTCTTAAATGTGTCAGAGATGAAGAGGCAACATTAATGTTTAAGAAATAGCTCAGCTATGTCTGTTTGCCATTCATCAGCAAACCTCCAGGCAAGGTTATCTTACTTTCCTAAAGCCAGACGAATTGGTCTTCCTGTTTAGGCCTCGGTACTGAGGCCCCACAGAATGGGGCGGGCTGTTACAGGTGAGTGGGCGTGGGCTCTCACAGAGAGGGAAACTGGATTCCCGCTCAGCCTTAGGAACTCCTCCCGCTCTGTTCTTCCCATCCTCCACCTCCTGGCTGTCCCCACCACAGGCTAAGTCGTTTCAGTTGTGTCTGACTCTGTGCGTCGCCACGGACTGCAGCCCGCCAGGCTCCTCTGTCCACGGGACTCTCCAGGCAGGAACACTGGAGTGGGCTGCTGTGCCCTCCTCCAGGGGATCTTCCCCACCCAGGGATCAAACCCAAGTCTCTTATCTCTCCTGCACTGGCATGTGGGTTTTTTGACCACTGGCGCCACCTGGGAAGACCCATAAATACCTCCTGCTGTGGAAGAGAGAACCGGATAAGGAGCAGCCAGGGCGAAGGTGTCCCATTCCAGTGGAGGGCAGACAGCCGCGGGCCTGCCGCCCTGCTGCCCACAAGGGACGGAGCGCCTGCGTCTACCTGAAACGAGGCAGCCTCCTTTCCAACGGTGCTCAGCGCAGGTACACGTGCCCAGAATATTCTCGGTCACTCCTCCCCCTTGTCAGCCAGGTGACTCTCTCAGCTTCAGCCTCTGGGGTCTCATGAAGCTCGCTGTGCCCAGCGCCAGGCCTAAGGCCCCCTCTCTCTCCTGCGAGCCAAGGCTTTCCCACACACATGACCCACGGCTGCAACCTCAGCATCCTGTCCTGTTCCCTGTTGGGAGCTCCAGGCTTTCTTACCCTCAGACACCCCACAGATGTGCACCCCTCTCTGCTCAGGCCTTTGGCTGCTCCAATGTCGTTTCTCAGGAAAAGCTGTGGTTTTGCAATACCAGAGGCCTTTCTTTAAATAGCTCCGCGTAAATATGTACTAAAGCTAAATGGAAAAATTTTGTTGACTTAGTGGCTTTACTAAATCTATCGACAAATATTTGGGGCACCTACTGTGAGTCACGGGCATTGTACAGACGCGGTACGGTGGCGATGCATGGATGAGATAAAGGACACCTCTAAACGTGAGCAGCCACGGTCAGGGATAACTCGGGCTATGTCTTCAGCGGCAGTGTCCTTCTCCCACTTCGTCTTAAGAAGTCACCCTTGGATGTGCGCCATGGGAAAACACAGCAGATATTCTTCGTAGCAGCATGGGATATGTGTGCAGATCAAAACTCCGCATACAATAATAACTTCGGACTAGACAAGGCTGTCCCTTTGATTTCCTATGCCTTCTGAATGTTACTGTACTAGGGAGTAAAAGTTAGCTTTCAAAATACTTCCCTGATATCTACTGGGCACGCACTGTGGCCCAAGGTGAGAACTGACCCAAAGCATATGGATGATACAGAAACACAGAGTCACCATCACCCTCACCGTGGGGACAGAGGAGATAGGCAGGTTCAGGAAGGTTCTTGGAGGGGAGAGAACCTGGGTTGAAGGAAGCTGCAAAGGGTCTGCACCACTCAAAAATGGGTGACTCGGACAACCCAGACAATACTCACTTAAAGAGGACATATTACATATCTGGGGGAGATAAATGGGCCAGACGACCCTCCCAACAACTCGGTGATTCTGCGTTCTCATGGGCAGGAGAAGTGCATCTTGGATATATTTGCCACCACAGGCAACAGTATAGAAAGTGAGGATAAATCAACACACTAAGTAAATCCAAGTAGAATTAGTTGGATGCTGAGGTCCTTGACAGAGCAGAAACTTGAAGAATGTATGTTTAGGGTGCAGAAGTATAATGGTGTTATAAATACAAAGAGGCATCAGTAATAAATGCACTTAGGCGACGGAAAAAATTCTCCCCACCTTGTTTCCATGGATACATTTTCTATGTTAACACAGGAAATATAAAACAAAAAACCCCCATGCGACACATCTCAAGTAGGGGGGACTGAGGATGCACTGAAAACGTGCTGTATCACCGGAGATCAGCAGTGACTAGGAACGAGCAAGTGACTCTCCCCGTCTTTCCCTCCTGGGTCCCTGCACCCGGCACACTCTTCCCGTCTTGCAGAGAAGGCGGTGGGTGAGGCTGTCTGAGCATTAAGCCTGTTTCGAGCACGCTGGGGGTAAGCACCCGAATCATGCAGACATCTCTCAGCCAGGCCACGTGCCTGGAGGGGCAGGATAGGGGGAGACTAGAGGTCAGGGCAGCAAGAGGCACACCCAGAGAGGCCGGCCTGAGGGTGGGAACTCCAGGGCCGTGGGGGCAGGGGGTTGGGGGAAGGGGGGCCCCTTGCTCCCCGCTGTCTACCCTACAGCTTTGGAAAGTGACAGCTAGATTTCGGCGGCAGTTTGAGAACCAATGAAAAGTGACCTTTACATCATCCCAAACAAAAGTGTTTCTGGAAGTCTGCTTCAGCACCCGTCATGTCATGGGAAAGCATTCCTGCGAGGCATGGTGAGTCTGTGCTGACTCTGGCAGGAGCTGGACTGTGTGTACAGCTACATGGGCCCCTCTATCGCCTGTGAGATGGCGCGGGGAGCTGGCTCTGGGGTACGATTCAGCAGGGGAGGGAAGGGCCAGACCTCCAACAGAAATATTGTGAGAGCCTCACATGCAGGTCACAGGTATAATTTTACATTTTCTAGTCGCTGCATTAAAAAATAAACAGGTGACATTAGTTTAATATTTTCAGCGCAGTATGTGCAAGATGTTATCGTTTCAACACGAAATCAACATGCGACTGAGATATCTCTAATGAGCTAATCTATGTTCTTTTTCATACGAAGTTCCTGGAATCTCATAATGGTTCATAATGGTTCACACTTGGAGAACATTACCATTGGATGAGCTGCAGTTCAGTCTGGGACGGGCAGGTCTAGGGCATAAGCTGGGCAAACACGGAGCATGCTGGGGGTCGTCTGCCAGACAGGATTCTGAGCCGCCTGGGTCAGGGGCTTCAAGCTCAGGAGGGGAAAGCTGGAGGGCCAGAAGTGAAAACCAGCTCCTGACTCTATCAAATCCAGAACAGCCTCTGCTCATCAACCTCTGATTGGAATTCACATAACAGAATCTTGAAACCATTCCTCTTAGCCAGTAGCGCTTAAACTTCAGAGTGAGTCAGAAGCACCTGGAAGGTTTATTAGAACAGATTGGGAGGTGCTTCCCTGGTGATCCAGTGGTTAAGAATCTGCCTGCCAGTACAGGGAACATGGCTTCCGATCCCTGGACCAGGAAGATCCCACGTGCCGCAGGGGAATGAAGCCCAGACGCCATAAGCACTGAAGCCCGCACGCCTGGAACCTGTGCTCAACAAGAGAAGACACCGCAGGAAAGTCCACACGCTGCAGCTAGAGAGAGCGGCCCTCACTCACCACAGCTAGAGAAAGCCCCATGCAGTGAAGAGCCAGCAGGGCCACAAACAAATGAGCAGGCTGCCCGGGCCCGGGCACTGAATTTCCGATTCCGTAGTTGAGCTGTGTCAGTCTGACAAATTCCTGGGGCCACCACTGCTCCTGGGAACCACATCTAGAGAACTACTGCTCTAGTCTAATCTCTGGCCAAGGCATGACCTTCCTGGACAGCTTTTCCCACTGAAGGCTCAGTGTACTTCTATTTGATTACCTCCCATGGGAGTGAACTCACTCCCCACAAAGGCTACCAATTCCACTTCCATTCTAATATTTTCAATTCTAATTCTTTCCCATATTGAGCCTAATATGATACCTTAAAACTGTCCACTGCTTCTGCCTTCAGGGCTGCATTTCTCCTTCCTCACCCAAAGTCTTTACAAAACGAAAGATCTCTGCCAGTCTTTCTTCTCACTCCCTGGCACTCCTCATCCTGTGTATCTTGTTTTAGGCAATTATGACAAGCTTAGTATTATGCATTATTATTACAGCAAAGTTCTACCCTCCCCTGATCTTCGCCACAATTTCAAGATTAAATCGTTTACTATGAAACAAAATACAGTCGTCCCTTGGCATCCATGGGACCCACCCCCCAGTCGTCCTCCACCCCCATGGACATCAAAATCCACAGACATTCAAGTCTCCTGTATAAAATGGCATGGCAGTATGAACCTTGCAAAGCTTGTCTCAAAGCAAGGTTTCATAACTGCAAACCTGGTCAATTCAGTCCCTATTTCTGCCTCCAGTATCCCCAAAGTAGGTCACGTGTGTGAAAGTGCTTTTAAAGCAGGCACTTCCAAATGCCTGTCCCCATACTGATGTTAGTCTGTGATGATGATTGCATACGTTTTCACTGATAGAAACAAAGATTTCACTAAGCCAAATGGATTCACGTTAAATAGCTCTCCTGCATTCAGAGATTATGCCCTTCCTATTTTCCGGGGCTGAAACAACCTTCCTGTCATGAGGGTGAGGAGGTGCTCAGTGAAATTCCAAAGGCAGGAACTTCTCTTGTCTAGCTCTGGAAAGCCCTGTGCAAAGTCCAGGTCAAACTGGTCTCAGGCTGCTCTCAACCAGCCTATGTCCTGTAATGTTAATTAGTCAGAAAGCAGACCGCCTCCTCCGAAGCCGGCCATGATTTTCTCCTGCTACCACCCCGTGGAACAAGGGAGTCTTTTTGGGAGCTGCTCATTGGGTGAGCTGTGCTTTCGGACTTCACAACAAAACCACTTCCTCTTATTGGACACGAGAGACGTGCCTCTCCCAGAGGCTCTGCTATGGCTGCGTGTCCCCCTCCTCCATGAGAACAGGGACAGGTGACCTCAGCATCCGCAGCCCCGCACTCATCCCAGGGCTCCAAGCCTGCCACGGACACCTGGTGTTTGAGAGCATTATGCTCCCCAGCAAGAATACACAGAAGAACTACACAAAAAAAGATCTTCACAACCCAGATAATCAGGATGGTGTGATCACTCACCTAGAGCCAGACATCCTGGAATGCAAAGTCAAGTGGGCCTTAGGAAGCATCACTATGAACAAAGCTAGTGGAGGTGATGGAATTCCAGTTGAGCTATTTCAAATCCTAAAATATGCCAGCAAATTTGCAAAACTCAGCAGGACTGGAAAAGGTCAGTTTTCATTCTAATCCCAAAGAAAGGCAAAGCCAAAGAATGCTTAAACTACCGTATAATTGCACTCATCTCACACGCTAGTAAAGTAATGCTCAAAATTCACCAAGCCAGGCTTCAGCAATACGTGAACTGTGAACTTCCAGATGTTCAAGCTGTATTTAGAAAAGAGGAACCAGAGATCAAATTGCCAACATCATTGTATCATCAAAAAAGCAAGAGAGTTCCAGAAAAACATCTACTTCTGCCTCACTAACTATGCCAAAGCCTTTGACTGTGTGGATCACAACAAACTGTGGAAAATTCTGAAAGAGATGGGAATATCAGACCACCTGACCTGCCTCCTGAGAAATCTGTATGCAGGTCAAGAAGTTAACAGTTAGAACCAGACATGGAACAACTGACTGGCTCCTAATTAGGAAAGGAGTATGTCAAGGCTGTATATTGTCACCCTGCTTATTTAACTTATATGCAGAGTACATCATGAGAAATACTGGACCTGATGAAGTACAAGCTGGTATCAAAATTGCTGGTAGAAATATCAATAATCTAAGATATGTAGATGATATCACCCTTATGGCAGAAAATGAAGAACAACTACAGAGCCTCTTGATAAAAGTGAAAGAGAAGAGTGAAAAAGTTGGCTTAAAACTCAGCATTCAGAAAACTAAGATTGTGGCATCTGGTCCCATCACTTCATGGCAAATAGATGGAGAAACAGCAGAAACAGTGACAGACTTAATTTTGGGGGCTCCAAAATCAGTGCAGATGGTAACTGTAGCCATTAATTAAATTAAAAGATGCCTGCTCCTTGGAAGAAAAGTTATAACCAACCTAGACAGCTTATTAAAAAGCAGAGATATTACTTTGCCAACAAAGGTCTATCTAGTCAAAGCTCTGGTTTTCCCAGTAGTCATGTATGGATGTGAGAGTTGGACTATAAAGAAAGCTGAGCACCAAAGAATTGATGCTTTTGAACTGTGGCATTGGAGAAGACTCTTGAGAGTCCCTTGGACTGAAAGGAGATCCAACCAGTCCATCCTAAAGGAGATCAGTCCTAAATATTCATTGGAAGGACTGATGCTGAAGCTGAAACTCCAATACTTTGGCCACCTGATGTGAAGAACTGACTCATTGGAAAAGACCCTGATGCTGGGAAAAATTGAAGGCGGAAGGAGAAGGGGATGACAGAGGATGAGATGGCTGGATGGTATCACCGACTCAATGGACATGAATTTGGGTAAATTCTGGGAGTTGGTGATGGACAGGGAGGCCTGGCGTGCTGCAGTCCATGGGGTCACAAAGAGTCAGACACGACTGAGTGACTGAACTGACTGATGCTCCCCATATTCTAATGGCCAAGGCTTGCAGGAATGAGGATGTGGGCTGCGCTGAAACTGGGCTGGGGGTAGGCGCTATGGGGGAGGCAATGTTGACACCCCCTCTGCTTTGACCAGGCCAGCTTAGGAAGAGCTGGTGTAAAGCTGGGATTCCCGGAAGCCTCCTTCCACTATACATGTCTGACCACTGGACTGTGCTTTACAGATCCCTGAAATCCCACAGGCATGGAGGGGGCCCTTCTAGGGGACTGGCAGATGGTCCCTGACCTCAGAAAGTAGGAGATCCAAGAAAGAAAATCACCTTTTAGAAACGAGGCTGGCAATTTTTTTTCTGTAAAGGGCCAGAGAGCACTTATTTTAGGGTTTGCTGGGCACACGGCCCCCACTGTACCTACTCGACCCTGCTGTTGAGTAAAAGCAGCCACAGGTGCTATGTAACCAAGAGCGAGGCTGTGAGCCAATAAAACTTTATTTACAAAGCAGGCCACGTTTGGCCCATAGCTTGTACCCCTCTGTCCTAGAGGACACCTAAAAACTCCTAGGCAGCCTCAGTCGGTCCTGTGTTTTGTGCTTCTCCAGCACCCGGTTCACACCTCCCCACGCTGTGCTCTAGAAACATGTCCTGTTTATCTGTCTGTGGACCCCATGGCTTCTGGAGCAGAGACTGTGTCCCTGGAACCAGACAGAACAGCTGTTTAATATTAATACTTTATCTGGGGAGAAAGTGTGAGAGTGCTGCTGGGGGAGCTGATGTTGACAGCAGACAAACCTCTCGGGGCATTTCCAGCCTTTTGGCAAAAATTTACAGGAACAAGGGAATCTTTTCAGGAGATGCTTATTAGGTGGGCTGTGCTTCTAGGAAAGATCCAGGAAAAAAAGATCTTTGCTGATGTCAAGCACCACCAGCAGACAGCAGCCTGGCTTCCAATTTCATCCTTTGTTAAAATGCAGACCCATGGGTGGATTCTGACGTCAGGGCTAAACCCCAGAAAGCAGTGCTCCTGGAGCTGCCTGTAGACGGGCTGCTCCCACCCCCCAGGGAGCCTTCCTGTCACAGACCCATCACTATTCACTGCTGCCTCCTTTGATGAGGAGGAAAAACACCATGGCTGGCCAGAGATATAAAAATCCTTTGTTATCGGAAAGTCTAAAGTGTCCCTCCAGGCCAGTGCAGCATCATTAGGTGACGTCAATGGCTCAGGACATCTGAGCCCCGCGTTTTCACCCTTCTCAGAACAGCAGCTAATTTATGGCAGTAAAGACATTTCTATTTCGAGCCTCAGAAAGAGGAGGTGGCCCTCTTCTTCTGCATCCCTAAGTCCTGTGCGAAAGGCTCGCCTTCACCCTGAGAGGCAGGAAGAGCTTACAGGTGGCAAGAAGCCAGGACCAGGACATTCAAGTCCATCCCAGCTCACCAACAGCTTAGGAACCCACTAAGTGCCACGCGGCACAAGCACACAAAGACAAGCACAGCCCAAGGACCCTGCTGGAGAGAAGAGGGCAGGGAGGCACACGGGTGGCATCATAAGGGTGGGCGTGACACACAGCAAAGAAGGCTCTTCAGGGGCTTGAGGACGGAGCTGGAACTGGATGCTTCTGGGGCTGGGCCATGGATGTCCGGCAGAATTCGGGTACATGGAGCTTCAGGGAGAATGATAACAGGAGACGGGTCCCAGTCACTAAAGGAGAATATGGTGAAGGAGAAGGAGCAGGGCCTGGCTAGTGGCAGAGGCTGCACTGGTTTTGGATCTGGGCTGACTTGACTCATTTCTGAAAAGGCGTGAATGAGCCCAGTGGGCCTGTGTCCTGCACTGTGGCGTCACAGCCCCTGTGCTGGCTTGCCCTGCCTGGGTTCACTACTGTGTCTCTAAAAAGCCACCAGGATGTCCTATGATTCTCCCTGCACCCATTTCACCTCTCACGTAGACCTCATGCTTCTGCCTTCAATGCTTAAACTTAGAGGCTGAATTTTTTTTTTTAACCTATGAAAGTCAGTTCCCCTCCTTCCTCAGAGGTCTCCAAGGACTTGCTTCTCTGCATGGACTTACGGTATTAACACATACCTGACTGGAGACGTAGTAACACCACAGGTATCAGTTTCTATGAAAATCCCCCAGTCAATAATGTGTTTAGTGAAAGCCGCTTGATTCCAGATGAAGCTATGCTGATGGAGGCATTTTTATGTTGAACTAAATCTTTCCAAAAAGTACACGGTTGCTTTTGCTATTCTGGAATGCTTTCCTAATATTCTTAAGAAAGAAGAACAAAGCTGGAGGAATCACACTTTGTTATTCCAAACTGTGCTACAAAGTCATGGTAGTCAAGACAGTATGGTGCTGGCGTAAAAACAGACACGTAGATCAGCGTACCTACCGATGCAGACCAAGGGGTCCAGATGTAACCCACACATGCATACAGTCGATTAATTTATGACAAGCAAGCCAAGAACATACAAAGAGGAAAGAATGGTCTCTTTAGTAAATGATGTTGGGAATTAAATACACACACGGGAAAGAATGAAACTGAACCCCTATCTTACACCATACACAAAAATCTACTCAAACTGATGACAGTTTTGAACATAAGACCTGAAATCATGAAAATCCTAGAAGAAACCGTAGGAGATAAGCTCCTTGGACATTGGTCTTGGCAGTGATTTTTTTGACAGCAAAAGCAAGGGCAAAAAAAGACCCCAAAAATAATTCATTGGGACTACACAAAGTCATCAAGAAAATGAAAGGATATCATACCAAATGGGAGAAACTATTTGTAAATCACATAGCTGATAAGGGAGTTAGCATCTAAAAAATATAAAGAAATCATACAACTCAATAGCAATAGCAAACAATCCAATTTTAAAAATGCGTGGAGGATTTAAACAGACATTTTTTCTAAAGAAGACTTCCAGGTACACAAATAAGTTTTCAACATCACTAATTATCAGGGAAACACAAATCAAAACCACAAGGAGATATAAACTCACACTCATTAAAATGGCTATTACCAAAAAGTAAATAAAAAGCAAATAACAAGAGTTGTCCAGGATGTCGAGAAAAGGGAATCCTTGTGCACTGCTGGTGGGAATGTAAATTGGTGCAGCCAGTATAGGAAACAGCAGAGGCGTTCTTAAAAGAATTAAAAATGGGACTACCATATGATCCAGAAATTCCACTCCTGGGTATTTATCCAAAGGAAATAAAATCACTAGCTCTAAAAGACATATACACCCCATGTTTACTGCAGTGCTATTTACAATAGCTAAGACACGGAAACAACCCAAGTGCCCATGGATGGCTGAATGGATAAAGAAAATGTGGTTTCTACACACACAATGAAATATTATTTAGCCACAAGAAAGAAGGAAATCTTGCCATTTGAAACAACGTGGATAGACCTTGAGGGCACCATGGTAAGTGAAGTGAGTCAGGTGGAGAAAGACAGATACGTTATCCTTTATACCTGGAGTCTCAAACAAAAACTCAAACTCATACAGACAATAGTTTGGTAGTTGCCAGAGGTGGGGGTGGCGTGGGTGAAAGGGATGCAGGAGGTCAAAAAGTACAGGTTTCCAGTTATAACAAGTAAGTCCTGAGGATGTGGTGTATAACGTGGGCTATGGTTAGTAACGCCACGTTGCATATTTGAAATTTGCCAAGAGCTGGTATTCAACATTTTCATTAAAAGAATAAACTTGTAACCATATATGGTGATAGATGTTAACTAGACTTACTTATATATATCACTTCACAATATATACAAATATTGAATCATTAGTTTCTAAAGAAGCATAAGCATAGATACCTTCCAAGGGTTCACATACCAGCTGGAAGCTCACTGTACTCAGCCTGTGTCCTCGGAAGCCACCTTCTCACTGGGAAGAGCCCAGGAATCTTCCGTCTGTGGTTCTCTAGTTTACCTCCTTGCCTGGCCAGGCTTCTTCCCGACCCCAGTCACCTCCCAGGTCTCCGACATGCTACCCGAAAGGGATTATGCCCCGAAGCCCTTCATAGCCTTGACAGACACTGTCCCATCAGTTAAAATCTTCATCTAAGTCAAAGGCCATGTTTGAAAGGTTTTAAAACATAGATCACACACACACAAACACACACAGTAGAATACTATTCAGCCATAAAAGAGAATGAAGTCTTGCCATTTGCAACAACATGGATGCACTTGGAGGGTATTATGTGAAGCGAAACAAGGCAGAGAAAGACCGTATGATATCACTTGTATGTGGAATATAAAAAATAAAATGAATGGACAAAAAAGAAAGACTCAGGGGAAGAGAACTAGTGGTTACCAGTGGGAAAGAGGAAGGGAGGAGAGGAAAACTGGGCAGGGAATTAAGAGGCATAAACTGCTGATTGCTGATTAGTCGCTTAGTCGTGTCCGACTCTTTGCGACCCCATGGACTGTAGCCTACCAGGCTCCTCCCTCCATGGGATTCTCCAGGCAAGAGTACTGGAGTGGGTTGCCATTTCCTTCTCCCAGGTATCAAATAAATAAGCTAAACGGATATATAGTACAACACAGGGATTATAGGCAATATTTTATAATAACTATAAATGGACTATAACCTTTAAAAAAATTGTGAATCGCTATGTTGTATTGAAATTTACATAATATTGCACGTCTAGTATATCTAAGTAAATAGATTTTTATTAAAAAATAGACCATTGGTAATTATGTTTGTTGAATAGCTTTTAATCAATGAACTTTAAAGCATGAAGTGAATATACACACAATCCAGTACTAAAGTTTAAATCAAAAAGAAAAAATGACACACCATCGCTGTTCTCCATGATACAGTTACCTAAACAAAGCTCCTAGATACAGCAACTTATTAAAATTCCGTTACTTCATGGCACACCATCGCTGCTCTCTATGATACAACTACCTAAACAAAGCCCTTAAATATAGCAACTTATTAAAATTCCGTTACTTCAGAAAACACTCAAATACATTGCTCTGCATGCTGCTGCTGCTGCTACGTCGCGTCAGTTGTGTCCGACTCTGTGCGACCCCGTAGACGGCAGCCCACCAGGCTCCCCCGTCCCTGGGATTCTCCAGGCAAGAACACAGGAGTGGGTTGCCATTTCCTTCTCTAATGCATGAAAGTGTAAAGTGAAAGTGAAGTCACTCAGTTGTGTCTGACTCTTCGCGACCCCATGGACTGCAGCCCACCAGGCTCCTCCGTCCATGGGATTTTCCAGGCAAAAGTACTGGAGTGGGTCACCAGTGCCTTCTCCGATTGTTCTGCATGACATAATGGTTAAAGAAAATTGCAGTACTAATTGGAAATGATTTCTGGTTTTGACATGAATTTATAGGGGTGAAATGCTCAAATAAATATATACTTTTCATGTAAGAAATTAAGGTAGAAAATTAGAACAGCTTTTATTTGGAAGAAAAGACATTTTATGATCTCATTAAATATATTGGTCCTGCGCTGTTCAGTCACAAGCTAAATCATAACCTATGTAGCATTACTAATAAAGTGCATAGGCTTGCTGGAGAATCGTTTCTTTTACTATTTGTCTAAGGGCCTCATTTTGCCCCAAAGCCTCTAAATTGGCAACTACCGTAGATACGGAGAAAGACAGACAGACAGCAGCGGTGAGAGGGTAACGGATGCACGGTCACGCCGACAAAGCATGTGGAGCACACTGAACGCCTTACCTGCTTGTTTTTGTCAGTGGTACAACACAGTTTCTTGAGGGAGACGAAATGCCTGATTTTCCTAATAACATACATAATCCGTGATTAGTGAGTCAGATATGAGACAATTCAACAAGTCAGCAAACAAAAACATCCACAGAATCTTTAAGTAAAACTCCAGGGTCCATTCTGGGGCAGGTTTTAAATTCCAATAAAACACAATCGATCAAAGCAGCATCTTTTTTTATACACACAGTCTATACCTGCCTTCAAAAACTGGGCTTTCCTTTTAATCATCGCTGGCTCAGAAACACTCCCTTAATGGATACTTCATTTCTAACTGACTCCTGAGGGCTGGCTCCTAGATAGCCTTGGTGACAGGATGAAATGCTACTCCAAACAAAATGGGTTTTAATTCTGCAGACATGAACACTTTTATAGCTTATATAGAAGGCCAAGACTCATCTGGACACTGGCCAAAGTCCACGGTTGCTATTTTTATATTTAATATGCCACATTCTTTCACAGCCTGGTCATAGTGCATGATGGCATTTTTCAGGGCAGAGAAAAGTCCTCTTATTTTAAGGTCACGGACAGAATCCCAAGACAGCCTGTGGTCTTGGTCATCACCACAAGGAGACGGAAAAGACAGCAGGTGCCTTAGTGCTACACAAAGATCAGCTCCAGGCAGACTCTTCTCGAGAGCAGCTAGAATTTCACTGGCCACGTTAGGTTTCACAGTAAGGAACCTCGTCTCTGATTCTGCCTCTCTTTGGTTCAGTTTTCTCTGGAGGACTCGGAAGAGAGAATCGAATATGCTGATTATTCTGTATTGAGCTTCAGTAAATCGGAAGAGGTGAAATGTCCCTACCCAATGAGACTGTCTTCTGATAGTTCACTAGGGGGAAATATTGGTGGCGGGGGGGTAGAAAGAACACTGCCTCTGGACAACAGAACTTCTCGTTCTTACCCGTAAAATCAGAAAGATCAGAAAAACTCATCCTGACAGAAATCACCAAACAGTAACATGGTCTCCTCTGCTTTGTAAGCTAATAATTCTGGTCACACACAACACACAAGTGCATCTTAGGTTGAAAACACAGTCCCCGGATGAAGTCGCAAACAGTGACCGATGGCCGGCGTGGCCCTGAGTTCTGACTGCTGCTGGGAACGGCCCCGCGGAGGCCTGTGGTGGGGGTGGGGGGCCCTCGGGGGCCTTTCTCTGCAAGCTTGTGACCCACGCTTGGGGCAAGCCGGTGCCTCCGCCACCTGGAGGGAAGCAGACGGCAGGAAACATGGGACAGTGGCCTCTGAACTGAGCAGGAACAGTTTCAAAACTACCCAATAAGTGAAATCGGAGGGGAAGCACCCTAGAGACACTTTGCTAGCTACAGAATCCCTTCCAACCTTCCCCAGTGGCTCAGACGGTAAAGAATCTGCCCGCAATGCTGGAAGCTGGGGTCCATCCCTGGGTCAGGAGGATCCCCTGGAGGAGGAAACGGCAACCCACTCCAGTATTCTGGTCTAGAGAGTTCCTTGGACAGAGGAGTCTGATGGGCTTCAGTCCATGTGGTTGTGAAGAGTCGGACATGACTGAGTGACTAACATATACACAGTAAGTCACAGACAGGGCTCTCCTTCCTGGTTATTCACACCGTAACTGCTCTTTTTCCAAAACGTCACTCAACGGCGTGTGTACCTTGTACACCTGTACTAAGAGGCTGGTTGGTTGACTCTAGGCTCCTTTACAAAGCCTCCTCGGTGGGGTACTGTTAGGGGTCCTGTTTGGCTCCATAAACCTTCTCACAAAACAACTGGGAGAAGGGAAAGAAATTGCATATTTTGTTTCTTTGCAAATGAATAGGCTCCTCTGGTAAGCTGAGGTTACATGGAACCAGCTGCCTCAGCCTCTGGTCAGACACCTTTCTCTCCTAAGCTTGACCCTCGTGCTCCCTCCCCTTGTGAACGAGCCCCGAGGCCTGGAGAGAAACATCACAGAGCCGGTACCCCAAGGAGAGGAGCTCGGCTCCCAGGCGGGACTGAGGCAGGGAGCCTTGAAGTTCTGTAGCTGCAGTGATGACAAGGGAAGGTCTAGAAATTGGCCCCTTGGGGCGTGGGGACAACCACAGACAACCAGGCGGAGGTGGACAGTTGGGCTGAGGCTTCAGATGGCCCGCAGGCAGGAGAAGAGGGGCGATTTGTTCAGTGGCTGCATGGAGGCGGCCTCGGCACGCGTGACGCACACACCCAATGCTGTTGTATTGGTGGGTTGAACCCACTTGCATTTCCCATATACAAACCCGATGCCCACAGGGGCCCCTCACACAGCAGAGGCTAGGAGCTGGCGCTCACCCTCCTTGGCCGATCACCGGCGTGATCTTCACGTGCTGCTGGATGCTGTCCCCGGATTTCCGTCTCGCGTAGCAGACCCCCTGCCACTCCTACACGGACAAAGAGAGCTCTCAAGACCTTCCGTGCAGGTGCTCAGCGGCTCTTGCAGAGGGTCTCATCACGTCCAGCAGTGACATGCCCACGCACTTTCCCTACACCCCACAGGACACTGCTCGCCAGCTGCGCCCGCCGTGGTGCTGGCTACACAAGGCTTAGACTCACGGGCACAAGGCCCATAAGGATCGAGCCCAGCCACCGCCAGGCTGCCCCTTCCAGGCTCTGGGCTCTCAGCCCCACGGGTGTGGTGGCACCAGGTCAAGGAGTTCTTTAAGGTCTCTCTTGAGGTCTTTGTGACAACCTGAGAGCCTGGTATTCATCACCCTTCAGCTGCAGATCTGTCCACTGGAGGCTCAGTGACGCGAACTAATCTGCCCACATGAGGAAGTAGAAAATGTGGTTATAAATCTGTCTCAGCTCCCCTGCTACTATCCTCTGGGGCCTCCAGCCAAGCCTTCTCTGGGCTTAGTCTGGCTCCTGGGAGGTTCCATGTCCAGACCCTGGGGAAATGGGCAGGACGAAGAGCCTGGCGGCCTCCAGGGGGAGCCTGTGGCACCTCCACTGCTTCTGGGAGGAAGTGGCTGAATCAGGACGTGAGATGCTCTGCCGCCTCTTCTCACCCAAATACTCACATGGGAAGGCCAACTGGTATGCAGGCCGGGGCCACCAGGGGTGGCGGCTCTCTTCCAGCGGTATTCCTGCTTCCTTTTTGGTCTCTCGCCCCTAATATTCTTCTATTAATTCTGGCCATCATATATAATCCAAACTTATTGTATTCCCATAAAATGGTCCCCCAGTGAATAAATGCAAAGCTATCGAACTCCTTCACATCAGAGAAAGCATCTGAATGCTTCCAAGAAAATGCCCAGGCAGTTCCAGATCCAAGGGCGGCGGTCTGGAAGGAAGGGCTTATCGTAAATGCCCACTGCATCCACACCACTGCCTTCATCTGCTGGGATGCAGAGGAGGCTGCCGGACAGACGCCAAGGTAGGGACGAGGGAGCTGTATGTCTTTACTCAACTGTGATGAGTAAAAAGAATAGAAAAAAAAATGCTTGAAAAGTGGGCCTATGAAACATGTAAATACCGATACTAAATCCTAGTCCTTCAAACACTGGATAAACTAAACCCTGGGAGGAACCCTGCTTGGAGATAGGTATGAATTTCCAGCCATCACAGGTGAGACGTAATCACACGAAGGAAGAAGTTTCCTTGTACAAAATTTTCATATTCTACGTCATTGTGATAAGCACCAGATTTGCCTGCTATCCAAAATTAACTCAGATTTTAACTCATCTTACAAACTAAGAGATTTTTCACTTAACTGCAATATCATTAAGGAAGCCCGTGTGAGAGAGATGACATATTAGTTGGGCGCAGTCTGTGGACGGGTCTGGTTTCACCCACCTTGCCCTTCTTGATGCAGGTGTTAATGGTGTCGAGCAGGTCCGCCCGGTTTTTGTCGCTTTTGGGCAGCTCGGCCAGTTCTTTCCCCAGCAGTTCACCTTTGTGGTAGCCCATCATCCTTTCGAAGGCTGGGTTGACATACTGTGAATGGGAAGTGGGTATGGTCAGGACAGGATGCTGTGTGCCCGCAGAACACTTGTCTGGGCACAGAAAACGTGCCCTGGGCCAGCGTTCTCTGATATGGGTCTGGACGAGTCCCCGAGCCCCAGTGGGCGGGCTCCCTCCTGACCAGCAATGCGCTCACTCTGCCATCCCAGCACCCCGGGCCCTCTGGAACCTGGAAGAAATTCTTCAGCAGTAAAAACAGCAAGAAACCTTTATCTACTAGTGCCAGGTTGCAATGGGCCTTATTCATCCCCCACTGCCCATGAAATAAGGAAAAACGCAGAAAAAAAAAAGAACCCATAAAAATTAACTAGAGGGACGTCCCTGTTGACCCAGTGGTTAAGACTTGACCTTCCAATGCAGGGGATGTGGGTTCGATCCCACATGTCTTACCGCCACAAAACCAAAGCATGAAACAGAAGCAATATCGTGACAAATCCAATAAAGACTTGAAAATGGTCCACATCAGAAAAAAGTCTTTAAAAAAAACACTAACTAGAACTCCACTCAACAGGTCACGCCTTCTATCAGTCACATTTCTGCAAGGAAGCAATTGGATCTCTCATGTCTAGATAATATCAATAGATAATTGCCACTGTCTATTAACCAATGCTATGCCTTGGGGCCACTTCTGGTCTAACTGAAGCATAAGTTCAGCTAAAAACCTTGGGCAGGAGGGAGTCCTTTCGCAGCTGGGCACAGCGCAGGCCGGAGGCATCGTCCCCACCGAGCACATGTTGGGATGGGCAGACTCAGAAGCTTCTTTCCAAAATTCTGTCCAGGGCCCTGGAATTTAGAGCTATCACCTTGGCTGCCTCCCAGCTCCTGTCCACAGCCTCCCATGTCTTCTCAAAGAACAGAATCACCAGATGAGCAGCTGAGTGGAGGGGACAAGCAACAGGACTGTGGGGAGGATGTCGGCACACTGCATCTGGGTCACGGATTTCTTTGGGCGTAACTAGCATCCACGTGCTGCTTGCACATGGAATCACTTTTGCCCTCCACGGGGATGGCAGCAGCGGGGAACACGGTGATGCAGGGGCACGTGGGGAGCTGCTCCCTGGGGAAGCCGGCTTCTACTAGCACCGTCCGCCCTGGGAGGAGGGGCTGGCAGGTGGCTCTTGGGACTTCCAGGGGTCACCGAAGAGGAAGGGGCGGTGACACTGTCTTCACTGACCTTCTATCACTTTCCTGCGGTGGTTGCCGCCCTCCCTGGGCGGGCAGCAGGACCCCTGCTCATCAGGTCAGGCTCACAGTCCCCCGGCCCAGCCCTGCCTGCAGCTAGGTGGCCTGTGCTTGTCTCCCAACCTGTGAGACTCTGCACACCTGCTCTCTGCCTAGAGGCCCTTCCCCACCTCCTGGTCATGTCAACTCCAAATTCCACCCGCCCCCAGCAAGCTGTCCTTAAGCCCCTACCCAGTCGGAGCCTGTGCCTCTCTGACGACTCCCACCCTATCCTGTGCAGGCTTCTGATGCCTTATTACACTGGACCTAAATTCTTTTCTTTCTCTCTCCCCAACTAGACATGAAAATCCTCAAGGGCAAAGGTTACTTCAGATTTGTCTTTGGATATTCAGGACCATTCAGTAAATAGCTGAGGAATGGATAATACTTGATAATGTATTGTTCTCCTTATTTGTGGGCCAAATGCTCATATTTCCCTATGTGTTTACCCTGCTTTGGCTACTAGGCTGTAAATACAGGTAGGAGTCATAGGCCTCCATTCGTGCCAGGCGACCTCACAATGCAACAGGTGCTCCAGGACATGGACTGTGGAGCCAAGGCACTCAAGTTCACACCCTGGCTCTTGTTCATCACCAGCACCACGGGCAGCTTACTGATCCTCTCTGGACTTCAGTTTCCTCATCTGTAAAATGGCTCAGACAGTAGTACCTGCTTCACAGAATTGTTTTAAGAGATAAACGAGCTTGTGGAAAATGCTAAGTACTGCGTCTGGCACATGGTAAGCACCACTTCAGTGTTCTGAAGCAAACAGTTTCAACGGATGGAAAGGGAGAGAGAGAGAATATTTATGAATGTCAAGTGCTTCTGCCACCTCTCTAAGAGACACATGCCCTGAGAAGCGGAACTGCCCCGAGAAGGACTCTGGTACTGAAAAAGAACATATATGATGTAACTCACTCATGATGACACCTTTTAAAATCTATGGCACAAAGGCCTTTTAAATTTCCCCCTTATATATAATGTCCTCCCTTCAACTTCCTCCTTGTGCTTGAGTGTTATGTTTAGGATGCTGGCAGGCTTGTAAAGGGGCCTGAGAGGGTGCCCCAAGGGAAACTCTGCAATCAGTACAGTTTCCCTTTTAATACAAGGATTTCCCTAACCAGGCACCCACCATACCCAGCCCCTGCTCCTTCCTCTTTCAGGTAAAGGCTGCCAGTGATTCACAGCTTGTGACACCATCGGCCTATCACCTCTCCCAGAGATGCAGGTTTCCTGACCATCAGGAGCTAACTGGAGAAGGAAGGACTCATCCGTCTGTGAAAGGACTGCCTGCAACACTACAGCTGGTAGAGAGCAGAAAGCCCCTTCTCATCATCAGTAAAACCACGCCCTGGCTTCCCTGTAAAAGCTGGAGGTGTGAGTTCACTCCTTTTCCCCTGGATATCTCCTTGGTATGCAAGTATATATGAAGAAACTTCTGCTTTTCTCTTGTAAAGGAAGAAAAAAAGAGGGAGATGCAAAACAAATGTGTTTCATGAACAGAACTGACTGTTCGAGTCCAGGTGGAAGTGGATCTGTGCCCGGTCTATAACAGAAACATGTCTGATTTCTCTAGTTCAGGGCAGATCCGCGGGCAGGTGGGCCAGTGACAGGCAGCATCATGAGGAAGCCTTTAGACCCGTGTCATGGGACAGCCAACAAAACAAAGTCCAAAAACGCAGCCAAACAGGGAACCAGGTGGGAAGGCTCCGGAGCTAGAAAGCCATGGGTGGATGTTTTGGTTTCAGTATTTATTACTGGGGTTTTCCTTGGAGGAATTCCTTGGCCTTCCTGGGCCTTGGTTTCCCCATCTGTGTTACTGTATGTCTCTTTCATGGGGTTCCTGAAGGGAAACGAGATAACTTCCTGAGCGAATGGGTGACCGGGCCCACACAGTGGGTGACTGCTATCACCGACCCCAGGTGGGAGTGGGGTGTCTGTGTGGGCAGCGGGCTGTTTCACAGGAGAGCACATGAGAGGCTGTCGTGGGTGGTGTGCTGGACACAGTCTTTGTCTTTACCAAGGGCAGCGAGGCTCTCACACTCAGTGCCACGATGCAGACCAAGGGCGGCACGCCAGCTATTTTCTAACTGTAAATTTCTTATAGGGTTAGTTGCCCTATAGCGTCTGACTCTTTGTGATCCCATGGATTTATTATAGCTTGCCAGACTCTTCTGTCCATGGGATTTCCTACCTTCCAAAAATAATAAGACAACTTTATTTCCACACACATTTGTCTGCCAATCTCATTTTCTTAGAAAGACGACTTTAATATTATCTAAGCATACACGCCAAGTCACTTGAGTTGTGTCTGACTCTTTGGGACCCTATGGACTGTAGCCCACCAGGCTCCTCTGTCCATGGAATGCTCCAGATGAGAATACTGGAGTGGGTTGCTGTGCCCTCCAGGGGATCTTCCCAGCCCAGGGATCGAACCCCAGTATCCTGCATTGCAGGCAGATTCTTTACCACTAGTGCCACCAGGGAAGCCCGTATATTATATAAGAATGCTTTATAACTGGAATACCAACTGCAGGCAAATCAATGAGGACCACTGATAATATTCTGTTCCCAAGGCATTTATAAATATTTACGGTTCTGACATACTTTGGTATAAACAATGTCTTTCTGCAAAGTCTAAAGAATTTACCCCATCTCTGTCAGAGAAATCGCAGGTTCTGATCTGAACTAATTTTTATTCCCACTGAGTATCTAATTCTCAGCCGAAGAGTATCAGTTTTCTTTGCATACTTTGATGTTCGTTTCTCCAAAGAAAATGTGCTGAAATGTGAGGATCACAGCAAAGTGCTCAGAGAAGGGTGGCTCAGACTTGAAAGGCTCTCTTTTGATGTCTAAAGAAAAAAGTGCTCCCATACCTGGATCACGTGGTCATCGCTTGTGATCTCTATGGCTTCGTGACAGTGGTCTAATGCTGTAAACACTGAATTACAGGCCCTGAAAGTTGCAGAAGATTCACGTTAGTCCTGCGAGAAAACCATGAGCATTTCATCTGTTGCCTTATCAAAGCAGACAGTTCCTGAGATTCATTAAAACCAAGTACCTTTCGATATTCTGTTTTGGAGGGGGAAAAAAAAGAAACCTAGCCTTTCAAATGAAATAAACAAACAATAGCAGATACTTCTACGTATATCACACAAAGAGAAGAGATCTATCCAGCCACTGGTCATGGGTCATGGCATGACCTCTGTGTGTGCTGGATGAGACCTTCATACTGACACAAGGGAAGAGACACGCAGAAGCCGGCCTCAGAGGCGCCGGTGTTCTACGTCAATGACACTCTGCTGTTCCATTCACAGCAACATCACTGAGAAGCCCATCCCCATCAGCTTGGAAAACCTAATTAAACCCATATTGGATCTGAGGTATTCTGGCCTTTTGCAACAGACACAGAAACATTTTTTTTTCTTTTCTTACTTTGATGACCTTAGTTAAGAAGCCGTTATGGTACTTTGCTTTCAACTATACCCACTGTCTGATGAAAGGCAAAGAGGGCAGAATTCCTCTTGCCTGGTTCATTTTACAGGTCTCCAGGTGGGCACTATTCTTGATGACCTTCCTTGTATATCTGGAATATTTAAAATCACTTCAATTTCTCACGTAACATTCTAGCTACCTTATAACCTAGAGCAACTCCAGATAACAATAAGCTACTTACCATCTAACTCAGGAAGGATGTGCCTAGTTTCCAGAGCTTTCTTATTCATGCTGGCTGTTAAAACAAGTCCAGTGAAGGCTTTCTTACACATTACCCCCACAAAAATGTTAATTTACTAGACAGATGTTTCTTCTCATAAACTCTTAAAACATTATTCTTTTTTCTCTCATAAAGCATCTAACTTTGCCATTTTACTTTGAACTGTTTACAAGGCAGAGAGTAGAAAAAAACTGGGTAAAACTTGGTTCAGTATCTTGCCAGTTATGGGGCCCTGGGCAATATTTTCTCTTTGCTGTGTCCCAGTTTCCTCATCTACAAAATGAAGTGAAGTGTTAGTTGACCAGTCATGTCTGATTCTTTGTGACCCCAGGGACTGTAGCCCCCTGGGCTTCTCTGTTCATGGAATTCTCTAGGCAAGAATACTGGAGTGGGTTGCCATGCTCTCCTCCAGGGGATCTTCCCAACCCAGGGCTCGAACTTGGGTCTCCTACATTGCCGGCAGATTCGTTAAATTTTGTTGTAAGACTCAACATAGATAGTTTATGTGAGCTATGTCTCAAAGTACTTGGGACAATATAAGATTTCAAGACATAGTACTTAATATTATTTGCAAGATCTCAAAATAATTCTTTGTTCTCTAAAGCTTTCAAAGGCTGTTGGTGAGAAGAAAAGTTAATCCTAACCTATACTTTCTCATGAGTGTATCTGGAACATCAGACCAAGAACTGCTTTCAATAGTAGCAAGGCAACCTGCATGGAAAATGAAGGATTTCAGTCCACTGATGGGTGGTGTTCCTGTCACTGCAGAGATGAAGACGCCAGTGTGGGAGGGTAGGTACAGTAAGTAATCATGATGGAGGTGAGCGGAGGGGAACATAAACCCCACTCAACCAAGATGCCCAACAGCGTAAGGCGTTTTCTTATTCAAATTGCTCCTAACTACGTTTCTCAAACAACTGGAAACAGAACTACCATATGACATAGAACCATCATATGACCCAGCAATTCCACTCCTAGGTATACATCCATAAAAAACAAACACACTAATTCAAAAACATACATATGCCCCAATATTCGTAACAGCATTATTCACAATAATAACCAAGATATGGAAGCAACGTAAGTACCCATTGACAGATGAATGGATAAAGATGTGGTGTAGATATACAATGGAATATTACTCAGCCACAGAAAGAACAAAATTTTGCCATTTGCAGCAACATGGATGGACTTGGCGGGCATTATGCTAAGTGAGATAAGTCAGAAAAAGACAAATACTATATGATATCACTTATATGTGGAATCTTAAAAAATCAACAAACCAGTGAATATAACAAAAAGCAATTTCACAGATATGGAGTACAAACTAGTGGTTTCCACTGGGGAGAGGGGAGAAAGAAATACAAACTATTAGGTATAAAATAAGCTATAGGGATATACAGTATAATATTTTATTATAACTATAAATGGAGCATAACCTTTCAAAATTATGAACCACTATATTGTAACACAGGGGCTTCCCTTGCAGCTCGGTTGGAAAAGAATCCACCTGCAATGCAGGAGACCCCAGTTCGATTCCTGGGTCAGGAAGATCTCCTGGAGAAATGAGAGGCTACCCACTCCAGTATTCTTGGGCTTCCCTGGTGGCTCAGACGGTAAAGAATCTGCCTGCAATGTGGGAGACCTGGGTTTGACCCCTGGGTTGGGAGGATCCCCTGGAGGAGGACATGGCCTAGAGAATCCCATGGACAGAGGAGCCCAGTGGGCTACAGTCCATGGGGTCACAGAGAGTTGGACATGACTGAGCAACTAAGCACAGCACATATTGTGACATATGGTACAGCAGCTATACTTCAATTAAAACCAAAAATAAAGTGAGTTGCTACAGCCTACCTAATATGAGCTGTATACTGTCCTGTTAGCAATGCTGTGTTTGTAAACATGATCATTTAAAGTGGGAAAAAGAATCAAGGAGGACTTTAAAATTGTTACCAAAGTCATTACTGCACCACGTCTCAGGAAGAAGCAAGTAAGAGCTGGTCTCATCACGAGTGTGTTCAGGGCTTTGGGTCCAGTACCCAGCCCAGCACCACAGGAAAGCAAGCCCGGTCTCCAGCAGTCCCACACGGAAAAGCAAGTCTATGTGGGCTAGTTCCTTAGCTTTGGGAGCTGGATAAGGAAGTGCTAACACGTCTGATCAGATGATACATTCCCCTCGCACCCAAGTATTTTCTTAAAGTACCTGTGTGGCTCAATTAAGTATGTAAACAGCTACCTCCAAGTGTGACTGTTTCTGTCAATTCAAGAGGCTGCTTTCGTACAAGATCTTAGCTCCAGCTGCCAAAATATATCTATCAGATGTTCACTGCAAAGCGAGAGTGATACTCACTCTCCAGTGAGTATCATGCCCCATGGAACAAAGCAGATCTTTATCAATAGTTAAAGTGAAAGTATACTGGCAGGACCAGCAGATTACTGTCCCCGGTGACGAATGGAATGGGACTGCCATGTGTAAATCTAGGCTTTAAATCAATTTGGCTGGGAGTCTGTGGCGAGCCTTGGAAACACAGAGGGCAACATAACAGGAAGGAAAAATAGATAAATAATTAAAACCAAGAGATTACAAGCCCACCAGTAACTCCCCCAGCGGAAAAGCAGCACAGACGCCTGCATCCGCCATTGGGAAGTGGGGGCAGGGCAGGGCCGCGCGGGAGACGCGGGCTGCAGAGCTTTGCAAGAATCAGGCAGGAACGCCCCACGCGCAACCAGAACCATCCAACTTGGGCTAGCAAACCAGACTGTGGGATAGCTACCACGCGAAAAGCTCGAACATAAGACACCGCCAGGACCCAGCACAGAACAAAGGACGGAACGGAAAAGCCGGCTGCAGACCATTCCCGCCGGGGACAGGCAGCCAGAGCCGTAAGGACTGGAAAGGGGCAATTGCAGACCCGGAGAGACTTTACTTACCTAACTGCAAGCAGGCTCCTTTGCTAAGACTTCTGGGGGTGCTGGACAGTCACAGTCTGCCTCACGGGGTGCGCCAGCGGTCCACCCAGAGAGCTGAGTGGCAGCGGCGGAAAAGGTGACAAGCCGCGGCGATTGCGCTCGCCAAACTCCTGAGCTACTCGGACCTGGGAAGGGCACAAAGCGCAGTCCCAGCCGCATTTGTGCCTCTGAGGGCTGCCTGAGGGCCGAACCTGAGCGGCTTGGACCGGGGAAGTGCACGCAGCCTAGGGCCGGCCCCAGACGGTTCCCGGCTGAGCATCGTAGAGCCGGAGCGGTTTGTGCGCCGCGAGGAAGGACAGGTCAAGCGGGGCAGAGATACTGTGTACACACGACAGTGCTATTTGTTTGCAGCATCCCCCCTCCCCACAGCGCGACTGAACTAGTGAGCCTAAAAACCAGCAAACAGAAGAAGTTAAACAGAGGGAACCACCTTGGAAGTGAGCCCACACGGCCCATAACATCAGAGAAGAGCCAGATATATTTTTAATTTTTAATATTTTTAAAATCATTCTTTTTTTTTTTGCCTTTGCTTTTTTTTTCTTTTTTTTCTGAGCTTTTTTAAAATTGTTAAATCTTCTATTTCTCCTCTAATTTTTATTTCTATAACCTAGTATTACTATTTAAAAAAAAAAGACTTTTTTTTTTTTAAGGCAAACACCATATATACTCTTTGGATGGTTGTTGGTGTTTTGTTTTGTTTTTTTTTTGTTTGTTTGTTTTTAATAATTCTTTTTTTCTTTCTTCCTTTTTCCTTCTGCTTTTCTTTAATATTGTATCTTTGAAAATCCAACCTCTACTCCAGATTTTTAATCTTTGTTGTCAATTTTGTACATTTAAAAACCCAAACTTCACTACCCAAGTTTACCTGAGAGCGAGATTACTGGCTTGTCCACTCTCTCCTCCTCTGGCCTCTCCTTTTTCTCCACCAGGTGGCCTCTGTCTCTTTTCTCCCCCATCTCTTCTCTATCCAACTCTGTGAATCTCTGTGTGTTCCAGACGGTAGAGAACACCTAAGGAACTGGTTACTGGCAGAATTTGTCTCTCTCCTACTCATTCCTCTCTCTTATCCTCCTGGTCTCCTCTGTCTACTTCCTCCCTCTCCTCTTCCCCGTATAACTCTGTAAATACCTCTGAGCGGTCCAGACCATAGAGCGCACATAAGGAAGTGACTACTGGCTAGCTTGCTCTCTCCTCTCTTGATCTCACCACATCTCATTCCAGTTACCTCTACCCCCTCCATCTTCTCTTCTCCTTGTAACTCAGTGAACCTCTCTGAGTGTCCCTCAAGGTGGAGAAACTTTTCATCTTTAACCTAGATGTTTTATCATCGGTGCTGTATAGATGGAGAAGTCTAGAGGCTACTGTGAAAATAAAACTGAAAACCAGAAGCAGGAAGCTTAAACCCAAAGCCTGAAAACATTAGAGAACTCTTGAATTCAGGGAACATTAAGCAATAGGAGCTCATCAAAAGCCTTCATACCTACACTGAAACCAAGCCCCACCCAAGGGCCAACAAGTTCCAAAACAAGACATACCACCCAAATTCTCCAGCAACACAGGAACACTCCCCTGAGCCTCAATATACAGGCAGCTCAAAATTATCCCAATACCTTTGATGTCTCATAACCCATTACGGGTCACTCCACTGCACTCCAGAGAGAAGAAACCCAGCTCCACCCACCAAAACTCCAACACAAGCCTCCCTAACCAGGAAACCTTGACAAGCCACTGATAGAACCCCACCCAAAGTGAGGAAGCTCCATAATAAAGAGAACTCCACAAATTATCAGAATATAAAAGGCCACCCCAAACGCAGCAATATAACCAAGATGAAGAGACAGAGGAATACTCAGCAGGTAAAGGAACAGGAGAGTTGCCCACCAAATCAAACAAAAGAGGAAGAAGTAGGGAATCTACCGGAGAAGGAATTCCGAATATTGATAGTGAAAATGATCCAAAATCTTGAAATCAAAATGGAAACACAGATAAATAGCCTAGAGACAAGGATTGAGAAGATGCAAGAAAGGTTTAACAAGGACCTAGAAGAAATAAAAAGAGTCAAAATATAATGAATAACACAATAAATGAGATCAGAAACACTCTGGAGGCAACAAATAGTAGAATAACAGAGGCAGAAGATAGGATTAGTGAAATAGAAGATAGAATGGTAGAAATAAATGAATCAGAGAGGAAACAAGAAAAACGAATTAAAAGAAACGAGGACAATCTCAGAGACCTCCAGGACAATATGAAACGCTCCAACATTCGAATTATAGGAGTCCCAGAAGAAGAAGACAGAAAGAAAGATCATGAGAAAATCCTTGAGGAGATAATAGTTGAAAACTTCCCTAAAATGGGGAAGGAAATAATCACCCAAGTCCAAGAAACACAGAGAGTCCCAAATAGGATAAACCCAAGGCGAAACACCCCAAGACACATATTAATCAAATTAACAAAGATCAAACACAAAGAACAAATTTTAAAAGCAGCAAGGGAAAAACAACAAATAACACACAAGGGGATTCCCATAAGGATAACAGCTGATCTGTCAATAGAAACTCTTCAGGCCAGGAGGGCATGGCAAGACATACTTAAAGTGATGAAAGACAATAACCTACAGCCCAGATTATTGTACCCAGCAAGGATCTCATTCAAATACGAAGGAGAAATCAAAAGCTTTACAGACAAGCAAAAGCTGAGAGAATTCAGCACCACCAAACCAGCTCTCCAACAAATTCTAAAGGATATCCTCTAGACAGGAAACATGAAAAGGGTGTATAAACCCGAACCCAAAACAATAAAGTAAATGGCAACGGGATCATACTTATCAATAATTACCTTAAACGTAAATGGGTTGAACGCCCCAACCAAAAGACAAAGACTGGCTGAATGGATACAAAAACAAGACCCCTCTATATGCTGCTTACAAGAGACCCACCTCAAAACAAGGGACACATACAGACTGAAAGTGAAGGGCTGGAAAAAGATATTCCACGCGAATAGAGACCAAAAGAAAGCAGGAGTGGCAATACTCATATCCGATAAAATAGACTTTAAAACAAAGGCTGTGAAAAGAGACAAAGAAGGCCACTACATAATGAACAAAGGAACAATCCAAGAAGAAGATATAACAATTATAAATATATATGCACCCAATATAGGAGCACCACAATATGTAAGACAAATGCTAACAAGTATGAAAGGGAAATCAACAATAACACAATAATAGTGGGAGACTTTAATACCCCACTCACACCTATGGACAGATCAACTAAACAGAAAATTAACAAAGAAACGCAAACTTTAAATGATACATTAGATCAGTTAGACCTAATTGATATCTATAGGACATTTCACCCCAAAACAACGAATTTCACCTTTTTTCAAGTGCTCATGGAACCTTCTCCAGGATAGATCACATCCTGGGCCATAAATCTAAACTTGATAAATTCAAAAAATCGAAATCATTCCAAGCATCTTTTCTGACCATAATGCATTAAGATTAGATCTCAATTACAGGAGAAAAACTATTAAAAATTCCAACATATGGAGGTTGAACAACACACTTCTGAATAACCAACAAATCACAGAAGAAATCAAAAAGAAATCAAAATATGCATAGAAACTAATGAAAATGAAAACACAACAACCCAAAACCTGTGGGACACTATAAAAGCAGTGCTAAGAGGAAAGTTCATAGCAATACAGGCATACCTCAAGAAACAAGAAAAAGTCAAATAAATAACCTAACTCTACAACTAAAGCAACTAGAAAAGGAAGAGTTGGAGAACCCCAGAGTGAGTAGAAGGAAAGAAATCTTAAAAATTAGGGCAGAAATAAATGCAAAAGAAACAAAAGAGACCATAGCAAAAATCAACAAAGCCAAAAGCTGGTTCTTTGAAAGGATAAATAAAATTGACAAACCATTAGCCAGACTCATCAAGAAGCAAAGAGAGAAAAATCAAATCAATAAAATTAGAAATGAAATGGAGAGATCACAACAGACAACACAGAAATACAAAGGATCATAAGAGACTACTATCAGCAGTTGTATGCCAATAAAATGGACAACGTGGAAGAAATGGACAAATTCTTAGAAAAGTACAATTTTCCAAAACTGAACCAGGAAGAAATAGAAAATCTTAACAGACCCATCACAAGCATGGAAATTGAAACTGTAATCAGAAATCTTCCAGCAAACAAAAGCCCAGGTCCAGATGGCTTCACAGCTGAATTCTACCAAAATTTCGAGAAGAGCTAACACCTATCCTACTCAAACTCTTCCAGAAAATTGCAGAGGAAGGTAAACTTCCAAACTCATTCTATGAGGCCACCATCACCCTAATACCAAAACCTGACAAAGATGTCACAAAAAAGAAAACTACAGGCCAATATCTCTGATGAACATAGATGCAAAAATCCTCAACAAAATTCTAGCAATCAGAATCCAACAACACATTAAAAAGATCATACACCATGACCAAGTGGGCTTTATCCCAGGGATGCAAGGATTCTTCAATATCCGCAAATCAATCAATGTAATTCACCACATTAACAAATTGAAAAATAAAAACCATATGATTATCTCAATAGATGCAGAGAAGGCCTTTGACAAAATTCAACATCCATTTATGATAAAAACTCTCCAGAAAGCAGGAATAGAAGGAACATACCTCAACATAATAAAAGCTATCTATGACAAACCCACAGCAAACATTATCCTCAATGGTGAAAAATTGAAAGCATTTCCCTAAAGTCAGGAACAAGACAAGGGTGTCCACTTTCACCGCTACTATTCAACATAGTTCTGGAAGTTTTGGCCACAGCAATCAGAGCAGAAAAAGAAATAAAAGGAATCCAAATTGGAAAGAAGAAGTAAAACTCTCACTGTTTGCAGATGACATGATCCTCTACATGGAAAACCCTAAAGACTCCACCAGAAAATTACTAGAGCTAATCAATGAATATAGTAAAGTTGCAGGATATAAAATCAACACACAGAAATCCCTTGCATTCCTATACACGAATAATGAGAAAGTAGAAAAAGAAATTAAGGAAACAATTCCATTCACCATTGCAACGAAAAGAATAAAATACTTAGGAATATATCTACCTAAAGAAACTAAAGACCTATATATAGAAAACTATAAACCACTGATGAAAGAAATCAAAGAGGACACTAATAGATGGAGAAATATACCATGTTCATGGATTGGAAGAATCAATATAGTGAAAATGAGTATACTACCCAAAGCAATTTACAAATTCAATGCAATCCCTATCAAGCTACCAGCCACATTTTCACAGAACTAGAACAAATAATTTCAAGATTTGTATGGAAATACAAAAACCTCGAATAGCCAAAGCAATCTTGAGAAAGAAGAATGGAACTGGAGGAATCAACTTGCCTGACTTCAGGCTCTACTACAAAGCCACAGTCATCAAGACAGTATGGTACTGGCACAAAGACAGACATATAGATCAATGGAACAAAATAGAAAGCCCAGAGATAAATCCACACACCTATGGACACCTTATCTTTGACAAAGGAGGCAAGAATATACAATGGAGTAAAGACAATCTCTTTAACAAGTGGTGCTGGGAAAACTGGTCAACCACTTGTAAAAGAATGAAACTAGATCACTTTCTAACACCGCACACAAAAATAAACTCAAAATGGATTAAAGATCTAAATGTAAGATCAGAAACTATAAAACTCCTAGAGGAGAACATAGGCAAAACACTCTCAGACATAAATCACAGCAGGATCCTCTATGATCCACCTCCCAGAATGCTGGAAATAAAAGCAAAATAAACAAATGGGATCTAATTAAAATTAAAAGCTTCTGCACAACAAAGGAAAATATAAGCAAGGTGAAAAGACAGCCTTCTGAATGGGAGAAAATAATAGCAAATGAAGCAACTGACAAACAACTAATCTCAAAAATATACAAGCAACTTATGCAGCTCAACTCCAGAAAAATAAACGACCCAATCAAAAATGGGCCAAAGAACTAAATCGACATTTCTCCAAAGAAGACATACGGATGGCTAACAAACACATGAAAAGATGCTCAACATCACTCATTATTAGAGAAATGCAAATCAAAACCACAATGAGGTACCACTTCACACCAGTCAGAATGGCTGCGATCCAAAAATCTGCAAGCAATAAATGCTGGAGAGGGTGTGGAGAAAGGGAACCCTCCTACACTGTTGGTGGGAATGCAAACTAGTACAGCCACTATGGAGAACAGTGTGGAGATTCCTTAAAAATTGCAAATAGAACTACCTTATGACCCAGCAATCCCACTTCTGGGCATACACACCGAGGAAACCAGAATTGAAAGAGACACATGTACCCCAATGTTCATCGCAGCACTGTTTATAATAGCCAGGACATGGAAACAACCTAGATGTCCATCAGCAGATGAATGGATAAGAAAGCTGTGGTACATATACACAATGGAGTATTACTCAGCCGTTAAAAAGAATTCATTTGAATCAGTTCTGATGAGATGGATGAAACTGGAGCCGATTATACAGAGTGAAGTAAGCCAGAAAGAAAAACACCAACACAGTATACTAACACATATATATGGAATTTAGGAAGATGGCAATGACGACCCTGTATGCAAGACAGGGAAAGAGACACAGATGTGTATAACGGACTTTTTGGACTCAGAGGGAGAGGGAGAGGGTGGGATGATTTGGGAGAATGACATTCTAACATGTATACTATCATGTGAATTGAATCGCCAGTCTATGTCTGACGCAGGATGCAGCATGCTTGGGGCTGGTGCATGGGGATGACCCAGAAAGATGTTATGGGGAGGGGAGGTGGGAGGGGGGTTCATGTTTGGGAACGCATGTAAGAATTAAAGATTTTAAAATTTAAAAAAAATAAATAAATAAATAAATCAATTTGGCTGATGGTTCTGTTTAAATAAACCTGTAGCAAAATGAAGTAATTACTTTGAATCATGTTCCTAGAGTTTGAGAATTAAATTTCCTCCATTAATTATTAATATTCTTCACGTAGAAGAAATTTAGCTTAATTTTTCTGTTCTTACAAGCCATATAACACAGTAATGCGAATGTATTTTTGTAGTCTTCAGGTTGAGAAGTTGAAAAGTTAGAAAAAGCTCCAGAGAAAGAGAATATTGTTGTGAAAAGCCAAGAAGTGCTGGTAATATAACCATTTCTCCTTCATTATCTTAGTTGTGATGAAGATCCACGCGAAGCAGGTAAATACCACAAAGCTATGATAAACCTAGACAGTGTATTAAAAAGCAGAGGCGTTACTTTGTCTGCAAAGGCCTGTATATCAAAGCTATGATTATTCCAGCAGTCGTGTATGGACGTGAGACTATGGATGGAACATAAAGAAGGCTGAGTGCTAAAGAACTGATGCTTTCAAACTGTGATGTTGGAGGAGACTCTTGAGAGTCCCTTGGACTGCAAGGAGATCAAACAAGTCGGTCCTAAAGGAAATCAACCCTGAATATTCATTGGAAGGACTGATGCTGAAGCTCCAATACTTTGGCCACCTGAGGCAAAGAGCCGACTCAGGGGAAAAGACCCTGATGCTGGGAAAGATTGAAGGCAGGAGGAGAAGGGGACAACAGAGGATGAGATGGTTGGGTGGCATCACCGACTCAATGGACATGAGTTTGAGCAAACTCTGGGAGATGGTGAAGGACAGGGAAGCCTGGCGTGCTGCAGTCCATGGGGTCACAAAGAGTCTTACACGACTGAGCGACTGAACAACAGGTGGAAAGTCTACAGGGAACACGGTGCCACGATGGTGTGCAGAGTGCGTCTGACTTAACACAGGTGCCTGCATTCTGCTCCAGCACTGGCGCCTACATATCAGGCACCCGCGACCGTGCCAAGAGTCTCTCTGGCTCAGTGTTTCCTCTGTCAGCTGTGCTGGGCTGGTTGGGTTACATGATCTCTTGTGTTCCTAACAAAGGGACTCTAGAATCTACTCCAACAAAACATGCACACCCCTCTGAGACACACACACCGAGGCTGTAGAACCAGGGTAGGATGGATTGTGCAAGGTGGTGGCGTGAAGGGCGACGGTTCTGGACACAAACTCACATCCCAGCAGGAGTGTGGAAGTGGCAGGGAGGAAGTCACGGACGTGCCACCAGCCAGCACCGCTCCTGGGCAGCGATGCAGCACAGGCTGGTTACCTTAAGTCATCACAGCTCGGTTTCCACTCCTGTAACACAAGACTGTCACGCAGAGCCCACGTGAGGATAAAGTGCTCTAAAAACATCGGTTGGTAATGAGAGGTGTAGTGTTCTACAGAATACCGAGGTTTGTGCATCAGGAATTGATTCTTTCTAAATTGGAGGACTGCTATTGTCTTAAGACTTGGAGTAAAATAAACTGATCCAGGTATAAGCCTTAGATAATGGGTATCAGATTGCCTAATGACGAAACAATAGCTCATCCTTCATTAGTGTAAACTCACAGTCCATAGGGGTGGACATGACTGAAGCGATTTAGTAAGCACATCACCTTGGACTCCCAATAAATACCCAAATCCTACTGATATTTTGGTTAACACAGTTCTTTTCATGATAAAAAAGCACAAGAACGTAAGTAATAAACAGTCATCAGTTCTCCCTTGTCTCCCTAGCCATTTCCCCTTTCATGAATTCTTCTGTTCAATAAAGCAATCCACCACATGTACACAGAAGTATGATTCTGTTCTATCTTTAAAAGTTATTCTCATATAATGGAATTTCTAGATTAGGTATCTTATGTTTGATTACATGATCTCTTTTCTTGGTTAAGTAAATATGGTCACCATCCAAGAAGACTGGACAGAAGTATCTGCCTTTAACATCCAGTATTATCCATGCAGTACAGCGTGTCCTTGCTGAATGCTAGTAAGTCACATATTTAGCTGCAGCTGGGGGTGGAATTGCAGGGAAAAGTATTATATAATTAGACTATAATTATTCTGGCATTGTATAACACAGAGCCTTATTTCCCCTATCAACAGCAAGTCACAGAGTTGCCTGTCAGCCCCTGGGGTGCAGGTAGATGGTTTAGATGTCCTGAAGTACCCTAAGGAGCTGGAGAGACCATGGAGGGTCACTGTCTCTCCCATCCACTAGGCCTAGGGAGAATCAAACCACACACCCCACCGCTACTTCTCCAAAATACAAGAAGGGAGCTGAAGATAGTTGAGGTACAACCAGCCAAACAGCATCAGAAGGACCTGACCACTTAGTCCTTCCGCCTCTGTCTTCTCTTGCAGAGAACTTGCCTCCCTTCCCCCCTGCAGAGGCTGCTCCCAAGCAGGTTGCTTGTGGCTGGGAAGGGAGGTTTCCTATCAGCCAAGCTGAAGCTGGTGCAGAAGATGAGGGGGTTAGGGTTCTGAGTAAACCCACCTTCCTGGGACTGCAGCTGTTGGGCCAGGCCCATTCACCAGCATGACGCAGATTTGGACTAAGAACCCAAGGCATTTCACTACGACCTTAACAGTGAGCCCAACTCTGCAAACCAGCTCCAGCCACTGATGGGTGAGAAGTTATGGGACCTGCACAGTGCTAGGTGCTTAGAATCTTGCCAAGGTCTGAATCTGTGAGTCCTTGAGAAGTTCTCAGTCCCCTGGCTCTGAGCAGATTTCATCAGCATGATAACCTAAAGCCCTTTCCTTTTTAGCTCCAGTGCTGCCTACGGATGTTTATTTCAAATTGCCAGACCTGCCTTCACCCCACTCTCCCTTGACGAGGTACCTTCTGATCTCTGACCTGTGCCACTGCCGGGGTCCAGCCCCGGTGGATCCAGGGAATTCGAAGCAGGGACGGCATTGGCGAGGAAAGCTTATTTATTAATATAGAAATATAAGATTAGATTAAGAAGAAATAGTGTAGTAGGAAAATTAAGTGGAGAGAAGAGGCTGATTAACTTGGTCTACGTGGAAAACCAATAAAGTTCCAGACAAGGAGCTTGCACCATCTACGTTAGGCCAGTGGCGCCCATTTGAATATTGGAGAGTGCCTCGCCTTGGGCTCTCTCTCTTACAGATCTTAGAAGCCAGGACAAGTAAGTATACATGGTGAGCCTCCATGCCCCAGATGGGAATTCAGCCTGAAATTAGAGTAAAGAGGAGACACGGGGGAAACCAGTCCTTCCAATAACCAGCCCCACCTCTATTGTCTAGAAAGGCCTTTTATACCTTTTTGATTGTACATAGAGATCAATGGGTAATACAAAATTATGTAGCGTTAACAGCCCAGACTCTTTCTGTATACCTTTTTGTATACAAAAGGTCTCACGTGATTTACATTATCTTCTGGCCAGGAGGCTTGCTAACACTTTTTGGCTCTCTTCCTTAATAAATGTTAATTTCGTTTCCCCTGAAGTGTTTTTCTTTAATCTGCATCTCCTTAAAGCACTAAAGTTACATCTCTATAGAACAAAGGTGCAGTGGGTTATAACAAAGAAGGTACTTAACTCAAAGATCTAATGTTGCTAATACCAGGTCTACTACTTGTTTTTCTATATACCAACTATATCTAAAAATAAAGGATATGAAAATTTGGCAGCAAGTATTGGCTCAACAATGAACCGCTTAATCAGGTTTATTCTAATGATCTTGACACCTCGGAAGCCCCTGCATCCCTAGGATGTTTTAAGCTTCCTGTGCCTCTTGAGGTTGGGAGACTGTAAACAATCACATGCGCAGCTGTAGGAGTTCTGCAGGCAGGCTAGAAAGCCATCAGAGGGGTTTTTGGATTGAAACACTCGTATTATGCCCAGGAGATTTATTATCTCAAAGCTCTAAATTAATTTTTTTTCCAGAAAAAGGTGGTAGGGGGACAGCCCCCTGTTAATCACAGAAGAGTAGGTGGAAAGCATAACACAGTAAAGCAGGCAGACTCTGGTCTTGCGGGGTGGATGCTTAGGAAATTCCGGGGGAACCCCTGAAGTCTGATCATGTCCTTGCATTTTGTCAGGCTTCCTTCTGCATGACCCTGTCACAGGTGGGATTCCTCATGCTGGCCCCCAGCATGCCATCATACTTCCTGCTGCCTAGGAAAACTCAGGCAGTCATTTAAAATAAAATGAGGGAATTACTGATCAAAGCAGTAAGGCGTCTGCAGTTCACTTTTGTGGTAGACCATACAACTGTTGAAGAATTAAACCAAAATGAAATCTCTCTTTTCCTAATCCTATTTATTGTGAAAACATCTAAAATAAAAGTACAAAGTCTTTTTCACTCTCCATAAAAACAGAAGAGACCCCCAGGAATAAAAACAATTAAAGTACAATTAAAAATAAATTGCTGTAGTAAAGGCAATGTGGTTTCCCTAAGAAATTCCATGAAGTTCCCTGACACTAATAAATTTATGGATACAAAGAAACCAAGGGATTTATTTTCCTTACCAAAGAACTCCCACTGGTTTGAGATTCTCAATTGTTTACGACTGCAAAAGGGACTGTTTACCCCCACTCTTCTTAGAGCTCTCTAGCCATCAAATGGCAACCCACTCCAGTAATCTTGCCTGGAAAATCCCATGGACAGAGGAGCATGGGGGTCACTAAGAGTCGGACACGACTGAGCGACTTGACTTCACTTTCACTTTTCACTTTCATGCATTGAAGAAGGAAATGGCAACCCACTCCAGTGTTCTTGCCTGGAGAATCCCAGGGACAGGGGAGCCTGGTGGGCTGCCGTCTCTGGGGTCGCACAGAGTCGGACATGATTGAAGCGACTTAGCAGCAGCAGCAGCAGCCACCAAATAGTTGACTTCCCTGAGCAGCGTGAACCACAGAAGAGGTCTCTGTGGGTTCATGCCCATCCATTTTTCTTTCAAGGGACAGAGGATGGTCCAGAAAAGTTAAGTTTAGAAAGGGTTTTGTTCTCTTTGAAAGCAAATTCAGTAATCAAGGTAAGAAATAGAGCCATTTCAAAGAGATGCTATCTTAATTATTTTTCGATGAGTCTGAAAGCCTGGCAGGCTACAGTCCATATGGCTGCACAGAGTTGGACATGACTGAAGCAACTTAGCATGCACACACACACCGAAAGCCAGGTGACCCCTCAGTCTGCCGGAGAGAGGAGCCAGGGCCCTTCTGGCATCCTGTAGCCTGCAGCCCCTTGAGACTTGCCTCTCAGGGGCTGCAAGTTGCCCTGAGGCTCTTCTTTGCCCTGCTCTCTCTGCTTATAGGGACAGGTTGAGGAAATCAGGGTCCTGAGAGTGTGCCAGAGCAGAGCCTGAGCAAAAGCAGGCATGGGCTAGAACTCAGCTGTTTCAAGAAGCCCCAGAAGCAGAGCATCCTGCCACCCAGACAGCGAGAGAATCCATTTATCTCAGAAGTGAGCACCACAGAGAAGCTACGAGCACCAGATATGCACACAGAGACCCAAAAACGCTCTTGGAGATACCTCATGCATACTGAGGCCACAAGCAGGCCTCAGGCAACTGCTATCACAAATAGGTAACAACTACCGTAGTTAGCATGAAAGATAGCCCTGGGTGCATCTATACCAATCCAAGTAAGAATTTATAAATGTTGCAAGTACTAAGTACTAATCCTCAAAGGCTATTCTTAATCTCCATATAATTGTACAGAAGTTAAACAGTATTTTTCCTAGGGTATAATTTTAAAACTGCTGTAAATAGTGTAAAATACTGTCAAAAGAAGAAACGCTTCCAATTTATTTCATTATACCAAAGGGCTCCCAGTTTAGACTCTCTCTTTTAGCAGCTACCATCACTTGTTCAATAGCTTCAGAATCTCTGGGGTTCTACTGTGACCCTCAGCCTGAGGATAGACAAGCTTGGCCACAGAACAGTGAACCTCGTGTTCATCCTATTTTGCCACATACCTTAATTTGAACTGTGAGAGAACTTCCCCATGTTCTATTTGAATCAGTTCATTGTAGCAAGCAATTATGCTGCTGTTCTCCATAAATCTCTGGGGGAAAAAGCAAAGATAATACATAAGACAAATACAATTACTTCTTAAACAGTTAAAAAAGGCTTGTTTCTCCAACCTCAGGTAACTCTGTTATATAAGACAACTAGTAAGTGAGATGAGATGAAATATAACAGCTGTCAGGGTGTTTGAAATGCCTGTTTAAATGTATACGAGACAAGAAAGCAGATAATATTGTACAGTTAACTATGACAAAGATGGGGAAAAGTTCACTATGAACATTCACAGGGAAATAAACACGCAAGGGTTAGAACACCTCCCCAGCCTTAGCTAATCACTGAAGCATCTGGGCTGCTGCTGCACGAAGGGGAGTTTTCTGAAACCTGAGCCTGGACGCCTTCACCGTGTGCATTGTGAGTGATGTCTCCTGGACGGAAGGGAAGATCTTTGCTTCATTTGAGGGCCTCACACTGCTCCCTCTCCCGTGTCTGTCTCTTTCACACACATGCGCGTGCGCGCGCACACACAAACACACACTTCCACACATCTAGCATGGACGGCACCTCTCTGGGGATCACCGGCAAAGCCCCCCGACTCTCCCTGTGGCTCTGGTCCCACTATCCTAGGAAGAAGCTGGGAAGGGCTAAGAACAGAAGGGGAACCATGAAGACACACGGAGGGAAATGCTTTCTATTTGCAAAGCAAAGTCAAACTTGGTGAAGTTTTGGTTGAGCTTCTGGGCAGCTGGAGATTACGTGTCAGTCTGTATCCAAGCTCTGCAAAGTGTCAGATGATGCTTCATAAAGCACAAAAAAAGATCATAATAAAATAAGTTCTTGAAAAGGATGAGATAAACAGTTACATTTCTTTTTAATAACGTTAATTTTAAAGTGTATAAAATGTAGAAAAATCTCCAAATCACTGATAATATCATAAGGCTAGAGATATCATTATTTTGGTTTACCTTAGACTTTTATCATATCTCTGTGTATATGGATATATTTTATATGTATAATATGCTTATACATATAAAATATAAAATGATGTTATATTTTCACTTTCATAGCCAAGGAGTAATTTTTCATGATTCTTATTTTCCTTTAGGTCTCCTAAGAACTTTCAGTGTGGTAAAGGTCAGCCTTCCGGTGGGTGACAGTTTCTAAACACTGGAGTGCTTTGTTTGCACGTAAGTGACACTCAGTGAGTGTTTTATAGACTAAATGCAGTAGGAAAATCTTTGGGGGATTTTAAGACTATAGTTAGTTAATGCAAAAATCTGAAATAAACTGAGTGAACCAAGAACAGTGCTCCTCACACTTCAACACACTGAGAATAACGTGGGTGTTTGGATAAAATGCAGATTCCTGGGCCCTGCTTCCAGAAATGTAGGCATGTGTCTTTAGCACAGTATTTCTCCACATGCTCAGGTGTGACTCTGCCAACAGGCACTGTACGTTCTCAGGACAGGAGGAGGAGAAGCAGAGTCTTCACCGATTTTTCACACTTACTTGACCACAGCAGCCTTTTGCCATGGACACCTTGTAAGAGCTCTGGACCACTAGCATTCCTTGAAACAGTTTGGGAAATATGACTTTGATGGACCAGGCAAGGAGTTGGCAGTTTAGCACCATAGATTTGCATCTTGACTTGTTTTGAGTATGAGCTCTGCAAGCTAGTCATTTTGAGTATGCTTCCTCTTCCACAAAAACAGAAAATACCAAACCTCTCATCTGTAGATGAGGATCAGGTCAATCACCTAGAATGGAGTCTGACAAATAATAAGTCTTAATTCCCCACTTCTTCCTCCATAAGATACCTCCTCAGGGAGGAACTGTCTGATCACTGTATCCTTGACACACCAAGCACACTGCCTCACACAGAGCCCGTGCTCCCTGAACACCTGCTGAATGAACTCATAATGATGTCCCTTGGAATGATTCCACTTGGAATGATGTCATGTCAACATCATTCCAAGTAGAAAAAGTGGTACACAAAGGTTGATACAAACACCAGCTTCAATGGCCCTCTGCTGAGATGCTCCTTCTAAGAGGCTCAGAGTAGACCAAGAGCCATGCAGCCGGTTACTCGCTCACACAGAGCTACAGGGCTTCAAGCAGAGCTGCTGCGGGGCACTTGATGGTGCCCTGTGTTCCCGGGTCCCCATTCAAGACCCATCGACTGAAGCACTGGCCAATTAGCTAGTAACACAGAGCCGAGTTTCAGCAGATGATTTAACATAAGCAAGATGACTCAGAGGTGGGAAACAACTTCACGGAAGGCAAGAAGAACAGCTGGCATGTTTGGAAGGGTGCTTGGGTAGAAAGTTGCCAGAGACAAGATTTTGCCCAAAAAAGGAGAGCAGCCACCTGGGGAGCAGCCTCAGCCGACTCTGCGCCATGGTAGCTCAGGATGGAAAACCTGGAAGGTGTGGTGTGCTTCTCTGGGAAAGAGCCCCAACTACTTGGGGGCACCCTGACCTGGCTGGCAAATGGCCTTCATCAGGCCCAGGGCTAAAGAATACCAGGTGGCCCCGACGGCTACCATCTTTCATGCTTTCACAAAGAGCTTCATGCTCCATGGCGGCCTGCAGAAAGTCGTGCTGTATCCAGACAGAGAAGTGAAACCTTCCAGGGCAGCACAGACAGGTCACAAAAAGAATGAAAAGGAACACCTGTATCATCCCTCCTAAATTTACTCAGTAGCATTGCACCCAAAGTGGACAGGTGTTTCTCCTGAGCTTTTCTGAGTAGACGGGCAACCTCAGCCCTCCAGACAAGAGGCACCACTCCAGACACCACCAGTCTCCACACCAGTTGGTTGGAAGCAGGATCAGTGAACTAAGAGCTGAATGGGAGGGAGGTGGGAGGGGGGTTCAGGATTGGGAACACGTGTACACCTGTGGCGGATTCATGCTGATGTATGGCAAAACCAATACAATATTGTAAAGAAAAAAAAAAAATAATAATAGAAAAATAAATAAATAACCCTTTAAAAGAAGATGAATTCCAAAGGGACACTCAACAGCACACATGGCAATTGGGGCTCATCGCTGTACCCATGGTGTGTTGTGCCTTCCCAACCTGCTCCCGGGCAATGGAGAGGACCTCCACGCTCATATTCTGAGAGCGCCTGCCTCAGATGTGAAGGGCAGAGGTGGGCTGGGGTGCAGAGGTGGTCAATGTTCCACAGCAGATTTATGAATACCCATCAATTCTCAGAAAATGAGTAAGTAAAGACGTCCCACAACATCTTACGTTGTGCAACTCTCCATTCGGACGCTCAGAAGCACTGTCTCATTTAGATGGAGCGGCACACAAGAAGAGCATCCAGAAGCGAGTGCCAGCTTTTGAAGGTGTGATGACGGACAGGAGGCAGGTGTCAGGGGTGAGACACGGGGCTGACCAGAACCGCTTGACCCTGTCACGTGTGAACCGTGGCACCCTCTTCGATGTTTTACACAGCACTGTTACTCCCCCACAGAAGCACACTGAAGCCCAAAGAATGGCATCCCATGGGCAATTTCTGCTTCTCTGGGATTGACAACGAAGGAGGGATTCTTTTTGGAACCTAAGAGGGTGAAACACCAGTTGCTTAAAAGCACCCAAAGGACTTCTCATAATTCACAAGGCTCTGGCGGTCTCCTATTTTGCAGGAAAAGGATGCATCACACGCTGAGATTCAGATTACCCCGATCACGGGACTCCAAGACGCCAGGTAAACCTAGTTACCTAGTTTGGTGGTAAGTCTCCTTCATCAATCTTAATCTTCTAGTTGAGCATCAGTGTTATTCATGTAGCTGTCACAGAATTTTTCTTTGCTGCTGTTTTTGGTTTAAAGCAGCAGCTCACAAGCTGCCTAAGTCAGCTGTGGATCTCCACTCTATTTTTTTCCCAAAGGGTAATCTTTTATTTTCTAATAGAAGAAATAGATGCTTGATGCTTGTTATTTAAAAAAATCAAGTTGTGTATAAGGTGAGGTCCTCCACAATTTCTCTGTAAGGATCTGTAATACCTTAATTTTATGAAATATATTCCCTTTAAGCAGCCATATTTTGATGCTCTTTCTCCACCCCTTTTTCTTCTCTCTCAAACTGATTCCATCATGTGGGCTTCCATTTGTATGCACAAGGCCTCACCTCCAATCAAGCCTTCAGACTGCCCCTACCCTGAGCTACTAGTAAGCCCCTGGAGCTTGTTAAGTTTCCTTGAGTAAGCAGTCTTCATCTTCAAATTGAATATCAGGGTTACTCATGGAGCCATCACTCAGAATTCTTCTTTGCTGACAAGTATGGTCTCAACGAGGAGTTTCTCAGATGCTGTTGGAATCAAGGGCCTGTGTCTGAGGTGTAAGCTCTGGCTGGGCCCTGAAGACCATGGAACCCTGTGCGCCGATCTAGGGACTACTGATAATCACATACTCATATGCTAACTGGTTTAAGTGGGGTTACTTTGGGACTATGGAATTTTGACCTGATATAGTAAGACAGATTTTTAGCTATTACATATCCGTTGCTAAGATAAATGAAGTTATGAGAGAAAAGGGGAAAAAGCCTGGCCAGCAGACACTTGTCATCCCCCACGAGAACAGTTTTCCCTCCCAGTCCTGGGGCCGAATGTCTGTGTGGGAGGTGCCAGGTCATCCTTTACGTACCCTGTTGAAGCCCGCGTGCAGAAGGGGGAGCACAGAGGCCTCTTCATAGTTGCCGGATCTGCCACAGAGCAGAAAACGTGATCACTCAACAGATACAACCAGGGCTCCTCACACTGACATGCAGAGACAGCAAGGAGGAAGCAGCGAGCTGGCTCCAAGAGTGGCTTCCTGGCCAGCACACGCCTGCAGCGGGCACCTGTCTTGCAGGAAGCCAGACTCCCACATCTGCCTTTGGACGCAAAAAGAGCAGAGACGGTAGCGGGAACTCCAGCAGCGGGTGAGAACTGTAGCGCAGGTATGCACCAGAGGCTCCCTCAGAGCTGGAGCAAGTGTACAGGAGCAGTGTGTCGAGGGACGACGTATGTGCAACGCTCGCCCCGCAGAGCACTGTGCCCTTTGACACCCCCGGACATTCTGGAAGCATGACGCCCCCACCCTAGACCTAGCTGGGTCCAACTCTCAGGAGGACAACTGGCATCAGAGGCTGCAGCGCCCCAGAGCCAACAGGAGAGGACAGCCATCAGGAGAGCCAAAGTTCGAGGGAAGGAGACAAAACTCACTGGCTCTCGTTTCACGGGGCGGCTTCCTGCATTGAGCCTGCCTCCAGGTCTCAGAGCTGCAGTTTAAGTACAAGGTGGGGATGGGGTCAGCTGATCGTGAAGTCGTGCTGAAGCTCTGCTGCCATCTTTATAAGAGACGGTGCCCCCAAGACAGCCCGCAAGTAACATGGCGCATGCGCCGTAGAAATGGGGACGAAAAACGGGACACTAGGGATTGGCCGGAGTAGCAGACAGCTCTGCCTGCCCAGAAATCCCAGGGCATATCTGCCTCGTCACCTGTGGCTGAATCCCACCTGACAGGTAAAAGCTCTTCTGCCTCCCTTTTTGGGAGCTCAAGGTTCTACTCTCTCTGGTCAATAAATAAGTAGGGGCACAAAACGGGCTCCAAAGGTATGAATCATGTCCTACTTCATATGCCAGCTGGCACAAGCAGCATTAATTTTATTACCGTGCGTGCCGAGTCCCTTCAGTCGTGTACGACTCTTTGTGACCCCATGGACTATAACCTGCCAGGCTCCTCTGTCCATGGGATATCCCAGCTAAGAATACTGTAGTCGGTTGCCATTTGGGGAATCTTCCTGACCCAGGGATTAAACCCACGTTTCTTATGTCTCCTGCATTGACAGGTGGGTTCTTTACCACTACCCGCCACCTGGGAAGCATTATAACTTCCTCTATAAATGAAATATTTTTAAAAACAGGGAAAAAGTGAAAACTCATAACGAGACACAACAAACCACTACTTATCAAGGACAAGTACACATTTTTGCTATATGAGCAGGAAAAAAACAAATGTTTTGTTTTTGGGCCCATGGAATCAGCCAGGCTTGGGCAAATGCTGTGTGGTCTGGTATCCATGTCAAGGCTCTAAGACCCTGTTAAGAGTTCCCAGTCCCCAGAAGATAAAATATAAGCAAGGAGGCTGAAGAAGGCTAGTCCCTCACTCTTTCCCTTAAGATCCAGTCACCACTAGGATGGCGAGATGCTGAGCCCAGTGGGACAGTTTCTTTATGTCCCTTGGCTCAGACCCTGTGGTAGGTGTCAAAGCGAAGAGACACAGCTCCTAACAAGACACTCAAGGAGTCGCAGGTCAGGAGGGGTCTTTGGTTAGGACAAGACTTGGAAGCCAGGATTTCTTACTGTCCCAATATGGCCTTGGAATGGATATTTTAAATCTCCCCCTGGGTGGGGCCTGTCTGAGGGAGGCTGATACTCTGAGCTGCTGGCCTGTGAGCTCTTCTAGGGCAGCATCTGTGCCAACTCTCAGAACAGGGCCAAGTCCAGTTAGTCCCGGGCTCAGATTAAGGCCTTATGCTCTCCAAAGCTAGTGATGGCCACGAAGTGGCTACAACACATTTTGGTTCCGGCAAAGCTCTTGTCATGCTAGCTGTACATGCAGCTTTTCTCCTTCCTGGCCTCTCGTTCGAAGTGCGGGCCACGTCCTACACGCAGCACAGGGGTTTCTCATTCCACAGTCTCCGACCTACAGCTCAAGCACCCTTTTTCCCTTCCAGCACGGGCATTCATCCTTTGGTCCTGCTTCTAGCCACATAACAGTCCTAACAGAGACTGCACATTCCTTTTCTGGCAGGGGGCTTTGGTGCCAGTTCTCATGGTATAATTTATTTTTACTTAAGCGAAAAAACAAGCATTTCACTATCTCTTTTCTGCAAAGAAAGAAGGTAAGCTGGAACAACATTCTCTTCAGACCTCCTCCTCCTGAGATTTTCCACCCATTTCTAGCATACAGTGAGTAACCATTCTTTTTTTGAGGTGCTAACAGAAATCAGAGAGGATAAAGAGAAAGGCCTACTTATTTCTAGAAACTTGCAAAAAAAGGAAAATCGCAAGTGAGATCGAAAGTTGCTGGTGTCAGGCCAAAGACTTTCCCCCAGCTTCGCTAGCTCGGAGAACGTGTTACGTCAGAGAAGGTTTCAGGAGGAACCGCGGGGGGCTGGGGGGTGAGCTTACGTTTGTGAGACCACGGCGAGGATCACTGCGTGCTCCGAGGGGTTTGTGGCCCGGATTGACCTGCAGAGAGAAAGTGCCACATCAGACCCAGCAATGTGGCCTCGTTCTGGTGACTGACCGACTGTGGGACTTCTTCACAGGGAAAACGGAAGAAAAATCAAACATCCGTCCAAAGAAGGAGTCTGAAAACACGTGGAAGACAGCAAAGGAAGATGCTCTTATGGATCAGGACAATCTTTGTTTTACTAAAAAAAAAAAAAAATTAAAAAAAAAAAAAAACCAAAAGGACAAACAAAAAAAAAACACCCCACACACACATCTAAAAGAAATTCCCAGGCAATTCTCCAGTAGGTCAGATCTGCCAATGTTCCACTTCAAAAACTGGCAAATTCCACTTAAATTCCATGTTTTCTGATTGAAATTCCACTCTGCAAGAAAACTGGCAGTCCGACAATTCTCTAGTTATCAGTTTGTACTTGGGGAGCTAATTAAGTTGGACCTGTTTTTCTTTTAAAATAATAGATAGTTCAGAAAGTTGATCTTAAAAGAAGGATTGCTGGCAGCTGGATACACAGGTGCAGGTGAAGGTCTTTTAAACATTGTATGAAGAACCACTCCAATTTTTTGGCTGGACGGTTATTTTTGTGCAAATACTTTAAGCAGCTGAGCCATCAACTAGGGCTGAGAAATGATCGCTGCAGTAACTGTCACTATAATGATGTCTGTCGTACCATGACCACCTATCTATCATTTGTTTATTCCCTAGGAACTTACCAGGGTTAAGATACAGAAGAATTCTGAAGTCCAAGAATCCTCCTGGAAACTGTGCTATGCTACAGCTTAGACTCGGGTTTAGACCGCTGGTCAGGGGTCATGAGTCTGATGAATTCTTAAGAAAGGGCCACATACTGGAACCTTCATACAAATAAGCGTGTCTGTTTCAATCCATCTCCATGGTCTGGCCTCTCCTTATTTCGAGATCCCTCACAAGGGAACCATCCGCCCTGAGAAGTGAAAGCTCAAGGCTGCTCCTGAGGAATCTGTGAAGCAGCTTATATTTCTTTCTTTCTAGCTCCTGGCGTTTCTGCTCCTCTCCATTTTCATGTGTTTGCACCAGCGCTCCCCCAGGGACAGCCAGCTCATACTGCTTCACCCTTGTGACTAAATGTCCTCATCTTCCTCTAAAAATGTACCTTCCTTGTGAGGTCTGTTCCTTGAGACCTCACTCCATGTGAGAAGAAGACTCAAGACAATGGCCAGCTGCTGTCTTTCTGGGAAGTACAGGTCCCCTTGTGCATAAATGGTATTTGAATGAACTCCCTTGAAGAGAGGCCTGAACTCACTGTGGACAGCAGATTACTTCCTGTGCGTGCATGCTATGCTGCTTCAGTTGTGTCCGACATTGTGGCCACATGGACTGTAGCCCCCTAGGCTCCTCTGTCCATGGAATTCTCCTGGTAAGAATACTGGAGTGGGTTGCCATGCCCTCCTCCAGGGATCTTCTCGACCCAGGGATCAAAACCACATCGCTTCCATCTCCTGCACTGGCAGGCAGGTTCTTACCACTAGCGCCACCTGGGAAGCCCCTGTCCCTACCACGGATTGGTCACATGAAACTACGCTTATCTCCTGCTTAGGAGCCTTCTACTGAATTCTCAGCAGAAATACCAGGAGCACCTCATGAAAAAAATGGACAGCATCTCAGAGGTGTGTGCTCATCTCCAGGGAGCTGCTGCACACCCCTCACTTTCCTTCAGCCTCTTCCACCCCCTCAAGGTGTCTGGGTGTCTGTTGGGCTACATTCTAAGGGGTGGGGCTTAGGCAAGAGGAAACATGTTATAACTGAGCTGGAGCTCATGCTCACTCAGCTTCTTTTGAGACTGGTTTCTGTGTTTTGAGTCCCTTCCTACCACTGATCTCTTCTCTCTCATTCCTCCAAAGAAGGAACAGGTGTGGCCAAAGGGACCTGGACCTCTTCTGCTTAAGAGGACTAAGGGGGATCCGGGGACTGGTGAGGCCGAGGTCCAAAGAAGCATGCTAAGGTCCAGTCCAGCTCAAAACCCAGCGTCCTGGACCGCTGACAATGAACAACGCATATCTGCTAGGAATGCATCTCCTCTCATTTTAGGCAGGACGTGCTCACAGTCCAGCATCCAGGAATCTCTCCATCAACATGATCAGAAACTGGAAACGCACCAGCAGAGACGTAACCTGGCTTTCAAACTGCACAGATGCTTCAGTGTTTTTCTGTGCAGCTAAGACAAAAAGTTCCCTCAACAGGAAACAAAACCACCTTCCTGTATTTTCAAGGAAGATTATAAAGTTTATCTACTAAATTGGGCCTTTGCCTGAATTCAAAGAATTCTTCCTATTCATTTCTTCTTTTTATAGCTGAAGACTGACTTATATCATTCTATATATGTACAAAGGATTGTGCTAGTTCTACTAAAAAATCATGTAACCATAAGTGGAGGTCAAGAAAATGCAGATATATTTAGCTATAAGAGACTCAATTCTAGCCTGACAATCATTTTACACACACAACATACATATATATCCACACATGTACATATCTATTTCTTAGTACTTCCCTGGTGGCTTCCCTGGTAACTCAGACAGTAGAGAGTCTGCCTGCAATGCAGGAAACCCGAGTTTGATCCCTGAATCAGGAAGATTCCCTGCAGAAGAGAATGGCAACCCATTCCAGTATTCTTGCCTGGAGAATTCCATGGACTGAGGAGCTTGCCAAGCTAAAGTCCATGAGGTCACAAACAGTTGGACATGGCTGAACAACTCTTTCTTCCCTTAATACTAAAAATACCCAAATATTTTGTGATATACTTTACTATATAGTTAAACAGACAAATGTTTCTATGCAGGAAGATAGGATTATTTGAGATCTATAAGACATTTTAAAACAGGTTCCTTAAGAAAGTTTCTTCTTTGGGAAACTGAAAATGGTCAAAGAATAGCAAGATGATGCCTATGAGGAGAAACTTCTCTTAAATGCACTCATTTCTTGTCAGGGTACCAGCAGGTCTAAGAAGCCATTTCCGTGCCTTTCATTTCACTTGCTAATATTCAAGACAATTCCCATTCTGTTTGTAACTAGAGTCTGTCCTGGTCTAGCATTTAATTAGTGACCTCTTCCCATTGAGCTTCAAAGCATTCCACTTATGCCAAATGGATGGGTTCATCCAGAGCTAACTCTGATGACTGCATTTATTTATGAACAGTCAAGCGTTTCCTCCCCAGAGTGCAAGCATTTCTGTAAACAAGCAGGGGCTTTGGATCCTTGGGAGATTCTTCTGCTGCTGAAAAGTGGCTGCCTTTCCTCCCCGACTGCTGACTGCTGTAAAATCCACCCATCTGTTGTTAGGCAGGCAGAAATGGTCTATTTCACACATTTCTGATGTTCATTTTGGGACAGAATAATTAGGATTAAAATATCTGGTTTAAATCCAAACCATATCTGTGTAATAAGAACTGTGTGAATCTCATTTTTTTTTTTTTTTTAGTGCAACATGAACAACACTCAAGGGGAAAAAATGCCCTATAGTTTTCAGAGGAGCCCAGCTCACACCTCTAAATTCTTTGGAACGCAAATGTGGAAAAATAGAAAAGGCCACAGGAGGAGCTATAGCATTCATTGTAGAGACCTACATACACTGCTTAGAAATATCAGCACATACTTTAGAGACATTTGGGCTGGAACTAAAGACATATATACGTGAATTTCATTTTAAGCTGTTAGGTAGACATTTGCTAATATATTAACATAAGTATGGTACCTGCACACTGCTTCTGCATCGAAGTTTCGAGTCTGTCTGTGATCGATTACAATAATCTCATGATGTTTATCTAGAAAGCATTCCAGGGCTGACTCTGGAGTCCGAGCAATATTGCAGCTGTAACCGGCTCTGTCACAGGCCCACCAGAATCCATCACTCTGACTATCTTCCTTTGCAAAGATGAGCAAAACCTGAAACAGACAGAAAAGAGGATCTTGACAGGAGTCATCATCCATCAGAGACGACTGAAAGCAGAGATACATGATACTGGTTGAGGGTGCAGCCTCTGGAGAGAAGCCACTTGGGTTCAAATCCCAGCTGGTCCCCTGGTTCCTGGGGGTCTCTGAACAAGGCAGAGCGTCTCCAGCCTACAGATTCTCCAATATCCGATGTGCTAAAAACAGTGCCATGTAAGCTAGCTGGGAGGCCTGAGTGAGCACAGAAGACAAGCTCCACCACTGTTGGTGGTTGCTACCCATTTATGATTTCCTAAGTGGCTCTGTCTTCAAATGGACTGATCAGTAAAACGGCAACAGGCCCATCAACATAGGTTAGCCTGTGGTTCACACGTACATGTATTTGGGGTCAGGGCAGTTGGGGTTTGCCTGAGGTACTTAGAGGCCGCCTCTCCAAACTTAGCATGTAAATCTTTAACCAGACGCAAAAAGGATGGGAACTCAAAACATCCTCAAAAACTAGTTGCAACACCTGGCACTTGCTGAATCTGGAAAGAACAATCATGAAATGTGAAGCTACTGGAGCTAAGGTGAGGAAGCAGGATTCTTTTCTTCTTCACGGGAAAGTGCAGCCCCACTCCCTGGAAAGAAGACGGCAGTGCTTACCACCACCCATGTGCCCTCATCATTCCCTGGGCGCTGGAACCCAGATCCCCTGGGGGCCACAATGCCAGAGATGGCTACACCAGCACCTGAGCTTGTTCATTTGTTTGTTTATGGTCTCCCTTCCCCACTAGCATTGAGTTTGGGGCAGGGAAGATCTGCCTGACTTGCTCCTGCTGTGACCCTCTGCCGGGCAGCACTTGGTACCTGAGTGACTGTGCACAGGGTTTCTGTAAAACGCAAGAGGGCTTTTACTGTCAACTGGAGTAAGACTATGTCACGGCAACAGACTGAATAAGAAGTACATATATTAATAGTCTCAGGATACTGATAAGCATTTAACATTCTTCACCATTCAGTTCTCATTTAAACAATTACGAACAGAAGGGAAGTTTCTGGTCCTTTAAGCCCAGAGTCAATACCAATCTTCATGATGAAAGGGTGAATGTGTTCCACTTAAAATCAGAAAGAAGACAAATTGATCAATAATTACCACTACATTTTAAAAAATCCTTCACTAACTGAAAACTGACAATATACAGAATAACGAAAAGAACAGTATGATGACTCTCATGGACCCATCACCCAGTTTCAGCAGTAAGCAACTCCTGGCCAACTGACCTCAATGCTTTCCCTACCCACTTTCCAACTCTTGTATTAGTTTACAGCAAATCCCACATATTTCACCTGTATGCATCTATTAAAGAAAAAAAAAACTCTTTTCTAAAAAGAGAAAACCACAACACCATTTTATACCTGCTGCTGCTGCTGCTGCTAAGTCGCTTCAGTCGTGTCCGACTCTGTGCAACCCCATGGACGGCAGCTCACCAGGCACCCCTGTCCCTGGGATTCTCCAGGCAAGAACACTGGAGTAGGTCGCCATTTAATAATCCTTTATCATTTAACATCTGAATGCATCATAAATGTCAGTTGTTCTACACTGCTTGAATCATTTCCTGTTTTCTCAAATACCATGATTCCAGAAGAGAAATCATGTTTTTCAGCATGATTTTGCTATTTTCTTTCAGCACATGGCTTGAAATCACATGCCAGGAACACATGAGGCAGCTACCCTTCTTCATGGCTCACTGTGGGCAAGGGTCTGGCAGTCCTCAGGCCAGGCTATCCCCCAGAACCTTTGCTACAGACCTACCCCTGGAAAGAAGTGGGAGGCAGCTCTTCCAAGGGAAGCGAGGGACGCAGCCTTCCGGATCTTGATAGTGAAAAGGAAGCCTTCAAATGGAACTATTAACAATGGAGCTACAGTGAAAAAAATCAGGTAGGATAAATTGGTTTGTACAAAAAGTCACCGGCCTTTAACTTGATGTAGCTGTGGTATTAGCATGAGAAACTCAATACGCAAAGGCCGAACGTCAGGGAAGGTGACTGAACCTCTTGTCCCATCTGTCTGGCTGAACAATGATTGCTAGCAAGAACCTCAACACTTTATGTTTCCTTTATACATTTATGCCTCAGTATTTAACTAATGCTTCCCTAGTGGCTCAGTGGTAAAGAGTCCGCCTGCAATGCAGGAGACCTGAGTTGGACCCCTGGGTCAGGAAGATCCCCCAGAGAAGGAAATGGCTACCCACTCCAATATTCTCGCCTGGGAAATCTCATGGACAGAGGAGACTGACGGTCTAGAGTCTACGGGGTCACAAAAGAGTCGAACATGACTTAGCAACTAAACAACAACATTTGACTAATGCAATAAGACCCTAACTGTATCCCCATATTGGCTACGGATACAGGTACTAATCTCTGATGTCTTATGTGTCCTTAAAAGACTGGAGTGCTCCACTTTTGGAAAAATAATGTCATTATTCAAATATTCTTGAGCACCTACTATGTGTAGACATGATTTTTTTATTGCTTAGAGTATGCTAACAAAATAAATATGACCGCTTGACCTCAAACGACAGGCATAATAAATAAACAAACGATATGGAATGCTGAAAGTGGTAAGTGCTAGGTGAAACAGTAGAGGCTGCTGGGAGCAGTATTAAGTAGGGTGCTTAGGGTAAGCCTCACCGAGGAAGTGACATATGAGCAGATGCCCAAAGAGGATGGAAAAGTCAAAATGACCACTGAAGATAAATCACCCACAAAGAGGGAACAGACCCACTGGTCCCTTCAGTGGGATGCATGGCTGATGCGTTTAAGAACTGCAAGGAAGCCAGTGTGACGGGGGGAGGGCAAAAGAGAGGGACAGGAAGTGGAGGTCACAGCAGAGGGCTCTGTTGTGTAATGCCTTGTAGCCACTTCGGGAAGTTATGCTGGATTTCACATGGAAACTTACAAACCAACTGAACATGTAGGGACTTGTATTAATCACGCCTTAATTTTTTTTTATTTATTTGGCTGTGTGGGGTCTTAGTTGCGGCATTCGGGATCTTAAGTGGCGGCATGTGAACTCTCAGCTGTGGCATGTGGGATCTAGTTCCCTGACCAGGGGTCAAACCTGAGCCCCCCCACATTGGGAGTGCAGAGTCTCAGCCAGGTTAGCCTCTGCATTTCTAATGCTTTGATGTCTGGAGCCTTGCTGACTCTGGAGAGATGCCCCTGCGGGCTAGCCAGTTCTCCGATGCCTAGAGAAAGCCACAGACTTGCCTAGGAATGCATTTTCCATATGCAAACCAATCCAGAGTGGGCTCCTACCACCTCTACCACTCGCTAACCCTCTGGACCACTATGCACCTGTCCTAAGTCACTCCAGGGCCAGGTACCAGGCAACTAGGGACAGTCCTTCTGCCCAACACGTCTCATGAGTGATTCAGCCAGTCAAACCTGTCTACCCTGCCATCCCTGCCTCACCGCTTCGCACAGAGAGCATAACCACAGCCCCTGCCCACGCTTTGGCCCTCACGCTCCCTGCCTCCAGCCGGCCTCTGTGCTTCCCTCTGTGGTCCCGCGCGGCCTGCACCCTCCTCCCGGGAACTGTGAGGAATAAACTCTGTTTCAATGACAGTAGCTCCTACGCTGTTGGCTTCACCCTGCCTGATTAAAAACTAAAGTCTACATACTGAAACAAGAATACTCATAAAAGAACTCACTAGAAACATCTCTCTAGGTGCTATTCAAAATTCTTTCCATTTATAAAAGATTAATTCAGAAAGACTACTTTTCAATGATTCAATTCCTAAGCCAAGTGAAAATCTATGGCAATTAAAAAATATATCTATTTTAAAATACTATAGCCATGACATTGTTGTTAAGGTCTGCCTATCTGGAAAATTCTATTTTCTCTAGGAAGACGGCGAGTTACCAAAGTTATACTCTCTGCCCCTATCTCCTAGGCCACAGCTGGGCTAATAATGTTGTTTTTGGGAATTTGAAATTTGAACAGAGAGACACAGAGGCTGAGAATTAGGACCCATGGGCCATTAATATAGAGAAATTGAAGGAAGAACCTCGAATTCTTTCTGTCAAAATACTCAGAAATGGCTCACTACCACCCTTTCTAAACCATGGCTTTCAATTCTTCCTTGGATTCTGGGGAAAAAAATTCACTAATATATTTCTTATTCATTTACTATTTTGTGAAAGGCAACTGTTACTCCAAACCAAAGAATGCTGCTGCTGCTGCTGCTAAGTTGCTTCAGTCGTGGCCAACTCTGCGACCCCGTAGACAGCAGCCCACCAGGCTCCCCCGTCCCTGGGACTCTCCAGGTAGGAATACTGGAGTGGGTTGCCATTTCCCTCTCCAATGCATGAAACCAAAGAATGCAACCCCTAAAAAACCTTATGTGATACAGTCCCTCTTCAAACTTATCATTTTATGTATCAGTATTTAGTTTCTTGTTAAACATGTCAATGTGTAAATGTTTACCGACCATTCATTGAGGCAAATCCCTTAAAGTGATTTTTAAAGGGATGATTATTAAATGATTTTTATGATTAAAATGATTTTTACAAAATAATTAATGAAAGCATATAGCCGAACTTAGGACTTCCCTGGCGGTCCTCTGCCTTCCGATGCAGAGGGCACAGGTTCAATCCCTGATCAGAGAACTAAGATCCCACATGCCGCACAGTGTGGCCAAAAAATGTAAATAAAAAAAAGCAGATTGCTTTTTATTTATAGAGTAAAAGTAAACTCACTCTCACCTGCTCTAAATAGTATGTGGAACATTCCTCTGAAGAATACTTTTGTTGATCTCTCACATAAGATATAAGACCTGGGAGGAAGAAGCTGATGGAGACAGCCAGAGTCCAGTGTCCACCCCCGGGCCCAGGCAGGGGCACATTCAGGTAAGCAGATAAGCACGAGGGGTGCACAGCTGGCCAGCGACCAAAGCCAGAGCGCGGGCAGGGCCTCCAGGGAAGGAATCCACACACAGCACAACGGGGAGAAGGAAGCAGTTTCGTTACACCAACCTCATGCGCTGCTGCAAACCCAGCAGAAGAGAACTGAAAGCAGCCCTGTGGTGAAGCCTGGGACAACGAGGAGACGTCTTCCTCTGGAGCAGGTCTTGGCCAGCTTGGGTTTTGTCCAGGATCAGAACACATACACAGGCAGTGCCCACTCTGCATGGTAGCGCCAGACCATACAAACGGCCGTGCGAACCAAACTGAATGAAGAATGGCCGCAACTACTGTTCTAAGGCATTCAGAAATTTTGTCAAGACATACAAAACCTTTACCATTGGTTATAAGCGTACAGGGAAATGAAAAATGAACAACTAACACCTATCCAGTGTACTTTCTTTGAAACACTAGAAACTGAGACTCTGAAGTTTCTCCAGCTTACTGAGTAGTTTGCTTGCCTTCTTCCCGCTGTATAAACTATATGAGCCTCTTTATGCCTTGGTGAATTATAAACTCCTACGTCTGGCTGAACTGCCAACATTTTATCCTCTGTACGTTCAATGTCATGAAATGTCCCGGAGTTCCTTTAATGAACGTGCAGTTTCCTGTTGGCATCACTTCATCTGTGATATTTCATCCTTTTCATCACAACCACTTTCTTCACTTAGCTCAATAAACTTGAGATGAGACTAACTTCCCCTGGCTACACCCTGGAATATCTCACTGGCAGCAGTGTGAGCCCTGCCAGCCAGCTTTCTCCTCTAGCTCCATTTACCCTGCCGTTTCACTTCTGGCATTGTCACCTTCCATTTCTTTACTATGCTTTCATTCCGGGCGGCTACCTTCCTCTTTCAATCATCAGCTTTTGTGTAATGTCATGTAGGTTATCACAGAGAAATAAAGGGGCACACTTTGCCTTACCAGAGACTGTGAAACAAGCCTTGAGATTGTCACTGTCCAGGCTGCACATCTGTCTCTGATCATGCTGCACGTTTGTAATTTATGTAATGACTTGCGGACTGAAGAACTATCAGAAAAGTTTCCAGCAACTTGATGCAGTTATCACGGTTCAAACACCAATGTGACTGCAATCTTTGTGACCAGGCATTAGTTAAACCTAGTCTGTGTATACTGAAACTGCGCAAAGTGAAGGCTACTTGTGTGTGCTGGGTGCTCAGTCGCTCAGCCATGTCTGACTCTTTGTGACCCCATGGACCGTACCCCGCCAGGCTCCTCTGTCCATGGGGATTCTCCAGGCAAGAACGCTGAAGTGGGTTGCCATGCCTTCCTCCAGGGGATCTTCCTGACCCTGGGACTGAACCCACGTCTCTTGCATCTCCTGCACTGCAGGCCGATTTTTTTATCTGCTGTGCCATTGGGGTATGGCTTTTCAAATGTAGCAATGAAAACCTCAAAATGTCAGGCTGGGCCTCCCTCGATTTCTACCTACATTTTTTGGAATTGCAAAGTTTAAATCATCTTTCAACCCAAGCCCGATTGATGAAGTAATGGATAACACAGGGCAGGGTCCAGGGAATAAGTGCGGGGGTCTGGCGTAAGAGATTGCAGAGGGGTAGCAGCCAGACAGCAGGTGACCTGGGGGGTGTCCTAGAGGCAATGACAGGAACAGGGACTATGACTCTCAGGAGTTTTCAGGGCAGGAAGGGACTCTGGGGGTGACCCACCATCACCCATTCAACAGATGAGGGCAGCAACTTCCCTGAGCAAAGCAGAGCTAGACCCATAATCCCCAGCTCCTCCTTCAGTGATCTTTCTGATGTCCCTGGGCTGTGTTGGAAGTATTATAACCATTCCCATGACATGTTTTATCAAGAAGGTCCAAAAAACTATCTTTCAGAGGACAGCAATAAGCTATCTTTGACAGTTAAATGAGAATGAAACGATATAATCATGAAAAAGATGAAAAAAACAAACTCTAACTTTTCCTTAACTTGCAGACAGTGTACATGTTCATCATTATTAGTGTTCTTTCTAGAAAGGATATGCCTACATGTCTCCAAATGGATTGTCAATGTCCACGATTAAACATCTAATTTCCAGAACACTCGGTTTGGCTTTAAGCAAAAGCCAGGGAACAAGGAGCTCCTAAGAGCAGACCACATGTATTAAGTAGTCACTGAACAACTGGTCAATGGGATCATAGGTGGGGTCGATTCATTTGGAGAAAACCGTTTGGGAGCTTTCCTTAAATGTCCCTAGGAAAGTGATGCTCATATACCTTGTCTAATACATCTTTCTGGTTATCTGATGTTGACTAAACTCTGAAATTTGTGTATACTGGAACTATGCAAAGTGAGGGCTTTTTCAAGTAGCTATAGTTTGATGAGAATTTAAGGGCCAGCCTACTGAAAGGACTTTAAATACACTACCTCATTTAGTAACCCTTTCACAAATCTTTCTTTGGAGGTGGGCATCATCCCTACTTACAGATGTGGGAACTGAGGTATGGCATGGTTAAGAGACACACCCAAGTCATCAGCTAACAAGATCTGAACTGCGGTTGACCTGAGCCTCAAGCTTGTATAATCATAAGTAACATGCTCTGTTTTTACACCTAAAATGCTGGACCCTAACAACTAAAATCCCTAACAACTCTGTGGTTCCGTGAAACTGGCTGGGTAGAGGACACTCCTGGTGCCAGCAATCAGGACAGACAGGAGAGAAGACGCTGACCACAGGGAGTTACTGAAGCTGAACATTTCCATCACTCCATCACTTAATGTGTCAAGACCAGCTTCCCACAAGGCCGAAGGATTGCCAGATAAAGTCTCCAATATATAATGGTTCCGGGGGGAAAAATAAAATCCATGTCCTCACAATATGGAAGTATAAGTTTTAAAGGAAACTGCTGTCTTGCTGGGAGAATGCTCAGGTCACAGCAGTCAGGATCTGCTTCCAAGACCAGCTGCAAGGCTCAGTCTGAGGGGTGGAGGCAGCAGCAGTCTAAGCAGAAATAATTCCACACACTGGAAAGTGAATACGCTCCAGGCATTGACGAAGGAAGGGCCTCTTGGTTTCCAGATGGCATCATGTTGATAAAAATCTATTGCCTCATAATATTCCCCCTACTTTTCTTTTTTGCCAAGACTGGAAAACATGCCCTGCCGTGAGTCACAGGCACTCACCCAGGAGAGCTGTCCTCTACACCTCCGCAAGGCACATCCGCCCACTCTACCCTGACAGTGCTCCGCCAGCCCACGTCACACTGCCTGGCCACCACATGGGAGCAAATTCCCCCCAGTGACCTCAGAAACGCACCCTCCAAAGCAACCACATCCTGGAATATGCTTGTCAAGTAAGTTCCTCCCAAGTCCTACGGGCTCCGGCTGACACAGTTAACATTTTCAGCAAGGCAGTGAAATTACAGAGCAGGTATTTTTTTTCTCCAAGAAATAAAATGTAAAAACTAAGATTCGAGGCCCTTTCTAAGATGGTTGCAATGACAGTATCAGAAGCACAAGAACACTTGATTAGATACCACTGCCCTTCCAGTGAGAATGTAAAAGACAACTGAGAAACCAGCCAGATTCCCTGGGTGGTCAGGGGTCAGCCTGTGGCTCCCTTCCTCCCGATAACACCTGCTGTGGAGTCTTGAGCATGTGGACTTGAACTGGATGGATCAGCGCCTAAAATTACGCTTGAAGACCCAGGAGTAAAAGCATCCTTAGTTCTAAGTTGAGCTCATTTTTTAAAAAAAGAGTTTTCTTAATTATTCCACCCCTCATTCAGAGAGGGACTCTTGACTACTTTTAGCTGCTGTCACAGGGCCCAGACTCATGGGACAGGAATCAGGCAGGTACATGGTACCACTGGAACCATCCCACCTCTTATGCTGGCTGGATTCATGGCATTAATTTTTTTAGCTACTATATTTCACAGCTTATGAGCACAAATTTAAAATGTTTTATTATGCTTTAACATACCAAATGTAAGTCCAAAATTACAGACAACTGAGGCTATTATGGAGTATTTAAATACTGCAAAGGACTACATCATACTTCAGAGGACAGAAATATAGTATACTTGAGACTTTGTTACAAAATTTGACTGCTAAGCAAACATATTAAAAATAATTTAAGGAAAACCGCTAAAGTAGGAGCCTAACTTAAACCTTCTAAAACAGAGAAAGTAAAAAGGTAATTTTGAAAACCATTTTAACAAAAAGTAGACACAAGGGGAAAAGGGTAATAAAATAGAAAATACAAAAGAAGACTATATCAGTAATCACACTCAATACAACCAGATTAAACTTACTTATTAGTTTATCAGAATAGGTTTTAGAAAAATAAAACTATGTGTTCCGTATAAGAGGGATATTTAACATAAAGTTATAAATAAAACTGACAGTGAAAAGATATATCAGGAAAATATTAACTAAAGAAAGCTGGTCCAACCATATTACCAACAAATAAAATATAAATTAAGGTAGAAGTTTAAAGCGGGACAATATATAAAAGCATCAGTTACCAAGAACATACACAAATCTAGAACTTGGATACAGATTAACATGGCAGATTCAAAACATCAGAAAATATTTTAAAAAGTATTGAGGCTACTGACATATCCATTACAATAGAAACTGACACAACACAGAAAGTTAAGGTAGAAGTGGTTTGAATAGCATCATTAATCAAGGTGAATTAATTTCAGAGATATAGAAGCCTGGCTTCCAGAAACAGCAATATATCTTCTTAAAAGTTTTGTGGGAAAATTTAATAACTGGCTACATTACTTACTGGTTGCCAAACAAGTTGCAACAAGTATCAAAGAATCAGTAACAAAGGCATCAAGGGATAATTCAGTGGAGCAAGGAATAGTCATTTCAACAAATAGAGCTAGAATAATGGGGCTTCCCCAGGTGGCTCAGTCAGTAAAGAATTTGTCTGCAGTGCAGGAGACCCAAGTTTGATCCCTGGGTTGGGAAGATCCCCTGGAGGAGGAAATGGCTACTCACTCCAGCATTCTTGCCTGGAGAATCCCCTGGACAGAGGAGCCTGCAGGGCTACAGTCCATGAGGTCCCAAGAGTTGGACGTGACTTAGCGACTAAACCACCACCACCATCCAGTATGGAGAGGGAAGGAGCCTTAACCTCTTTACTACACCATACCTAAAAGGGAACTTGAGTTATAGATCTAAATTAAAATTTAACAACAAAGTTCCCAGAAGAAAACAAGTAATCTTCAACCTGGGATTAAAGATTCTCAGAACACAGAATCATAAATGGAGTGACAAATTAGACTACATCAAAACTAATATTTTTGTTCAAAATCCAAATTTATGAAAATGAAGAGAAGAGCCACAGTTTAGAAGAAAATATTCTCAAAATTTGACAGAGGACTTGGACAAGAATATGTAAAGAATTCCCACAATGCAGTAATTTTTAAAAAGTCAACCCAACTAAAAAGGAGCCGAAGACTTAACTAAACATTCGTATAAGATTTTTCAAATGGCCAAGCAGCAAATTAAAAATTGGCCCAACATTATGAGTCATGGAGAAATGCAAATTATGTTACCATAAGTCAGTGCTACTCACCTAGTAGATGAGCTGAAATTAGAAGACTGAGACATATATTACCAAGGATTTGGAGTAATCAGAACTCACATTGCTTATAGAAGTGCAAAATGGTAGAGCTTTAAGAAAAGATCTGGATATATCTTATAAAACTAAACACAGATCTGGATGTATCTTATAAAACTAAATACACTTGTTTTGAAGGTTCAAGAGGACATTAGGCAAATAGTAAAAGGCATTCAGATTGGGAGGAAAGTAGTAATGATTTGATTTTGTATATAGAAAACCTTTAAAAATTCACAAAAATATAAAAGCTAATAAGTTCAGCAAGATTGCAAGGTACAAGAACAACATACAAAAATAAATGTCGTTTCTATACATTAACAATGAACAACCCAAAATGAAGGTCAGGAAACAATTCCATTTGCCATAGTACCAAGTAAATAAAATATTTCAGGAATGAATATAACAAAAATAGGAAACACATTCACTAAAAACTACAAGACAGTGATGAAAAAATTAAAGAAAGTCTAAGTAAACAGAAAAACATATTAATGGATTAGAAGACAAAATGGTTAATATAGCAATAGTCCCCAAACTGATCTACAGATTTATTGCAATCACTATCAAAATCCCAGCTGGTCCTCCCCTCCCCAAATTAACAAGTTGGTCTTGAAAATGGTATGAAGATGCAAGGGACTCAGCAAAAACAATCTTAAAAAATAAGAAAGGAGATTCACACTTCAAAGCTACAGAAATCAAAGCAGTGTGTACAGACATATATCAATGAAATAGACTTGAGAATCCAGAAATAAACCTTCACAATTAAAGCCATATAAACGGTACCAAGACAACTCCATGGTGGAAGGAACATTCTTTTTAACAAATGCTGCTGCACAACCAGACATCCATATGCAAAAGAATGAAGCCCTACCTCACACCATATACAAAAATTAAGTCAAAATGGATCATAGAGCTAACTCGTAAAACTACAAAACTCTTGGAAGAAAACAAAGGAGTAAATCTTTGCTACCTTAGATTAGGTGACAGATTCTTAGGTATCACACTAAATGATGAAAAAAAAAATTTCAAAATGATGACTACTGCATGACAATTTCAAATAAAATTTAAGTTACTCAAAACAAAGTGTTAATGGATACATAGATATGCAGAAGAAATACACAAATACCTATCATATTCAATCTCTAAACAGTGGTTACTTTTAAGGAAGAGAGAGGAGGGCAAAGGGAAAAAATAGAGTTTATAAAGTATCTGTAATCTCTTGTTTCTAAAATGAGCTCAAACAAATAGGACATCCTTGATAAAATAAATTTATCATACTTGATAAAATTTGCATATTTGATAAAAGTGGGTATGGGGATACACATGTACGTTTATGAATATTTGAAACACTTTACATTTTAACAAACATAACAAAAATAACAGTATTTTAAAAGAATGAGATGTCCTTATCAGGAGCATTCATTGCCAGTAGAGCACAGGGTGAAAAATGAAGGTAAATTAAGTTAACTGATCTGAAACCACATGAATTCCAAGAAGGAGTCTGGATATTACTTTGGGAATAAATACTGATATCAGAACTTTGGCACTGCCTTTATTCAAAATGGACTACAAAGTCCCATGCCCCTAGGATGAATACTGGAATTTTCCACTTGTTTGTATTCTATATAAATAGTTGGGGCTTATGTTTATTTTAATAAATTCTCACTCCCTCTCTCTCTGCTCCTAAATTTGTTTCATCTAGTTTTCCCAAACTTAAATCTCTTGTTTCACTCCCCCTGCCCCAGATTTGCATTTCCTTTCCAAGAAACACTAAGCTGTTTTCTTTTCCAATCGCTCATAAATCAAACAGTGCATTTCTCTGGTTGGTTTTTCACTTTCATCTACATGTTAACTGGTTTGTTTACATGTTTCCTGCATGTTTACTTGTCGGGAGCGCAGAACAAACGGGTGCTAAAAAGCAACAGTTTCACAAGGAGAAAGGTGGCCCACGGAGGCCTTAGCAGGAAGATGCAGACGTAGATGAGGCCCTAACACACCCCTCTCAGACCTGTCTCCCACGGGGTGCCCGTGAAGCTGGAGGGGCTGTGGGGAGGACACAGTCGCTGTCAGTTAGAGGGAAGTTAGTGCGCAGGCGCTGGCCCTTCTCTCCCTGTAGATGGTAGCCTTGGTGTCTAAGAGCCCAGGAGGCTGCCTGGCCCAAGACACCCAGGACAACAGTTATCATCCCTGAGCACCTTCCGCTGCCAGGCAGTGTCCCAAGCACTTGACGGTTATTTCACTGAACTTCGGAAACTCTTAATTTCCTAAGAGGGAGGCATCACCATCTCCACTTTACAGACTTCTTTACTGGGTAGGGAAGTGAAGCAATACATCCAAGGTCACACAGCTGGAAAGGGCAGATCAGGGTTCCCATCCAGCTGCGGCTCATGGCAAAGCCTGCCCTTTACCACTCATGGCGTCTTCTCTCTCCAGCTGCGGGAGCGGCATGCAGAATAGACACGTTTTTTGGTGAAGCATTGTAGTTCCTTACAACCCACCATGCAATCAATTTACCTATCATATCATACTCCAAATGGGGTAGTGTTTTCTTCAAGAAACCAATCTGATATGTCAAGTATGACATTAATAAAAACAAGTATTTGCACACAGACACAGACACACACACAGACACACACACACACACACCCATGTATGGATGCCTGGGTGTGCATCTCAGAGCAAGGGTGGCATCTGCTGTAGATGAGGCGAGCCCTCAGATGGGGCTCCTATAACTACTTCTCTGCACACTGAGCCCCTAAGAGGAACAGAGGCGTACCTGGATAGGATCCTGTGTCAATCTCATGGGCCCGATGCGTACCTCCGCAGAAGAAACCTGCTAAAAAAAAAAACAACAAGAAAAAAGCACGTGAGATGTGTTGAGTCACAAGCTACAGGAATTGACACATTTTCCTGACACTGGATATTATATCATGCTCCTTTGCCGCTAAATAAAAGGATCCAAGTTAATGACATGGAGACAGTTGCTAAAACATCCTGTATAATACAGTTCTGATTTTGTAAAAGTACACATACATTTATATGCCTTGAAATGTCTGGGAGGATATATCCCCGAATGCTAACTGGTGGGATTTCAGGTTATTTTTCTTTTAAGTGTATGGCTTTTACAATAAGCACTTATTATCCTTTACTCTCTCTATGGGAGAAAAATGGATTATTTACTGAGCACCTACTATGCTGCACATGGTGCCAGGTTGTTACTCCTCTGAAATGTCTAAAGAGTAAAAATTTCTCTCATATGTGGAAGCTAAAGCATTTCGATGGTTTTAACAGCTTTTCCCATATTGAGATCTTATTTTTATCTTCATGTTTTAATGTAAGGAATAAACAGCTCACTCTTATTTGTGTGGATCATGACTAAATTATCCATTTCAGTTGCACTTCCTCAAATGAACTGAGTGACCCCACACCACGACTGCAAGAAGCTGAACTCTGCCCCACGACGCCAGGAACGAGCCTGGGTGTTCACTGGCCCACACCACACAACTGCCTTTGGCTGCAAGCAGAGAGCAGAGACATATCTTCATTTTAAACTACTGGACTGAAGGTTCTGCCTCACCTCCATGGGTCCAGATGTGTTCTTCTCTAAGAGGATGCAGTGTTCTGCCTCTGCTTGGCAGCTTTTCCTGCAATCAACACACTAGGTTGGCCCCCGTGAGTCAGATGGGACACCTTCAGAGTTCACAGGAGTCACCACAGGGACCCAAGGGTCAGAGGAGGCTTTATCAGGTAAACGATAAGGCAGAACTTTCTTTAAATTAGACTTTGAAGACTAAACACTTCCCTTTCTCGCCCTTTAACTTTCAATGGGCATGGTGGGAATCTTCTCCAACGCCTGACCATGAACTGCCAACATTCTGCAGTCCATGGGGTCGCGAAGAGTTGGACATGGTTGAGTGACTGAACTGAACTGAGGCAAAGCTACATCCTGCAAGGTATCTATACTGATACCCGTGCCCAGCATGCGTGTGCAGCCCCAGAACTCTACTGGAAGAGGAGTGTCACCAGGCTTCCTGCATCACTGGGACTCTGACCCCCCCATGCAGCTTCACCCTAAGAGCAGTTTTGCTTGTTTTTGATCTAAAAGAGACACACCTCTTCAAAAATAGTGCAACTGCCAGAATCCTACTAAAAGTTAATGATTAAGAAGTGAAACCAGCTTGGTACAGATAGATAGATCTGATTGATAACCTAAGCTATCTCTGCACTCTCTGTGATGTCTGCTGGGTAGACTGCCTCTGCTACACACAGGAACCCCCCTCCCAACAAGGCCTCCTGTGGTTGTTCCAGCAAAACTGGCCCTGAAGAGGGACGCCCAGGGACGGAAGATAGATAAAGTGAGAAATCAACAAGAGTTTAAAAGGAATAAAATAAAAAGTGACTCACATTGGAAGGCTAAGGGATTGAGGGAAGAGCAGAGACTGTCCCCTAAATGGACACACGCCTACATACTCTGAAGGAACCAAGATGTGCATGAGGTCTTTAAATGGGCCATCTTCAACTCCGCCAGGAAAGCACGTGATGACTTTGGGAGCCCCATGGCCCCAGCCCTGAGCTGAGCCCTTTCATGTGAGCGACCTTGGCAAGAGGCAGGCCACGGCCACTGAGCAACTGCACGGAGATTCAGGAGCAACCCTCAACCTAGAAGATCTTTTTCTTGCTGTCAGATAGGAAAGGCCCTCCAGCTTTCTCCAGAGCCACAAGAGTTCCCTGCCTGCATCCAGCATGGTAACCTCTACCTAACCCAGGTCGGCAGAGGCCTGGCAGCATTGCTGAGCTCCAAGGCGTCTCTCTCCCATCTCCACCCAGCCCCACCCCCAGCCCCACGTCCCTGGGCCGCCTCCCTGGGAACACAGGTCGCCCTTGGCACCAGCCTGGAGGCCTCTGCGTCTGTAGCCAATGTCTGTGTAGCCGAGTCAAGATTCTCTACTTCGGAGATTGAACTGTGAGCGACTGCAGATACACAGATCCTCAATTAGCATATTAGCTCTGATTCCAGGAAGTCACCACATTTGCCAAGGACACAGAAGCAAGAAGGAGGTGGGGTCATGGGTATTACAATTCCAGCTCTGGAGAGGAGAGGAGGAGAGGAGAGACACACTTCCTAGCCACCTCAACCACAAGCTCTCCCCTCAGCCTCATGAGGAAGCTCTGCTGGCCAATGGTGCACTACTAACAGTCCAATATCAACAGTGTGTCAAATACGCGTGTGCACACGCGAGGGCAGTCACCTACACACATACGTGTAGACACGTAGCAGGGTCACCAGTTCACACTCAGATGAGTTGGCTCTTCAGGAAAATGGAAAAGTCCTATTTTTTAGCATTTGCTGATTCTATGATGTAAATACTTTCACCTTGGCTGAAATCAAGCCAGTGACCTAGGTCCCTGAACATGCAACTGGGAGTATGCCTTTTCATTCCGAGAGAGTCTGTGAGAGAGACACTCTTTCAGACTTGGCTGACGTGCCCATTTCTATCATTGGCTTTTGTTGGAAAGTTCGGTGAGATACAGAATTCTGATTGGTAGACATTGCGCCTCAGGCTTTGAGGTTGAGAGAAACGAGATCATCTTTCTGGCTTTGAAGGTAGGGAGACCAAAAACTCTGATGCTGGGAAAGATTGAGGGCAGGAGAAGGGGATGACAGAGGATGAGATGGTTGGATGGCATCACTGACTTGATGGAGATGAGTTTGAGCCAGCTCCGGCAGTTGGTGAGGGACAGGGGAGCCCGGCATGCTGCAGTCCATGGGGTCGCAAAGACTCGGACATGACTGAGCAACGGAACGACAACAGCAAAGATCGAAGAAGGATGGAAATGAGTGGGTCATGGATGGGAAGAAGAGACCAGGGTTGGGAGAGGAAATTCCAGACACGGGAACACGGAAAGCAGGCACAGAAGCAAGAATGCAAAGATGCTTGTGGGGAAGACGACACAGGTCTAGAGAAACTGGATTACAGCGTGTGACGGGGAAGACTATGTTGGGGTCAGATCCTTAAAAGGATTTTGGAAAGGAAATCCCTTTTGATTCTGTAGGCACCAACCACACAGCAGGCTTTGAGGGGAGAATTACCAGGATCAGATTTATGAATTGGGAGGAAAAAAGAAAAGTTTGGTTTTCCCACTTTCTGGATAGTCAAGAACAGAGATTTAGCAAACACGAAACAAAGACACTGCTATGAGTAGGAAACAGTGTCAGCAGTGAAAACAAATGGGGAAAATGTACCACAATGATTAAGAAAAAAAAAATTACCCCCAGTCCCCACACAGCTTGGACTCATTTCAAAGGAGAGGGAACTCCCAGGAAGAAAACCAGCTGGTGCAGGGCAAACAGACGAGAGAATGAGTCTGGGAAGAAATCAAGGCCGTTCACGTGGCCGGGCCGTCACCATAGCATACTCTCTGCCACGGGCATCCACAGTTCTCGGCAGCTTCAGGAATAGTGTTAAAGAACTTGGATTCTGATTTTAGAGCTCCCCTCCAACAAGGAGGAGGAGAGAATTCAGGCCAAATGGTTGACCTGGAAAGGCCTTCTTCCCACATCTGCTCCGCTGACGCCTGCTCAGGGGCCACTCACGTGCCCCCAACTCCCGGGAGGCTGTCGAGGCCCAGCTGCACCCCTGCAGGACTCAACACTCTCTGCTCAGCTCCTCCCGTGCTTCAGGGCACTAATCTTACTACCGGTTAAAATATCTTTCTCCTGGGAAAGGTTGTGAGTGTCTTGAAGGACACAGACATTGTTTTTTTCCCCACAGTTTTGTCCCCAGCATCTAGAAAGTGCTCAGTCAAGGCTGGTGCTCAATAAATAAGTGGCCCTGACCTAAACTGCCTAAGATCACACAGATTTGAAGTAACGGAGTCAGGACTGAGACTCCATTTTTCCTGACTCCCAGTGCGCTGCTCTTTGATTGTGCTCCACACTGTAAAGCCTCAGTTCTGACTGCACTCCCCATATTTCTCCTATGGGTTTCTGGACTCTGTTCCAGTTTTGCAGATGGATCGAACACCTGGTGATTCCCTGCTCACACCCTAGGAGCCTGAGCTGCTGCTAAGAGGGCTGCCACCAGGATGAAGAAGCAAAAGCAGAGTGTTGTGTGTCTGTCTGCGGTGGGTGCCGATCTTCCCATAGCTTCTGTCTTCCAAAACAAGCTCAGAGCCTGAATCCTCCCCACTTCAACAACTCCTTGGGAATCCCATCCTCCCCGCCACCTGCAGGACTGAGTGTTCATGCACAGGTGAATACACACACATAGCTCAGGGCCAAACCAACTTCATTTCACAAAAAGGGGGCTTCATTGTAAAGATCATTTTTATTTTTCAACGCCCTTAATCAATTCTGCCTGCTGCCCTGTTGGCTTTAATTTTGAAATAGTATTTACATCTCTAAAGGGGTCCTCTTTATTTATTTTTGTAGGCTCCAAAATCACTGCAGGTGGTGACTACAGACATGAAATTAAAAAACGCTTGCTCCTTGGAAGAAAAGTTATGACCACCTAGACAGCATATTAAAAAGCAGAGACATTACTTTGCCAATGAAAGTCCATCTAGTCAAAGCTATGGTTTTTCCAGTAGTCTTGTATGAATGTGAGAGTTGGACTATAAAGAAAGCTGAGTGCCAAAGAATTGATGCTTTTGAACTGTGGTGTTGGAGAAGACTCTTGAGAGTCCCTTGGACTGCAAAGAGATCCAACTAGTCCATCCTAAAGGAGATCAGCCCTGAATATTCACTGGAAGGACTGATGCTGAAGCTGAAGCTCCAATACACCTGATGCGAAGAGCTGACTCATTGGAAAAGACCCTGATGCTGGGAAAGACTGAAGGCAGGAGAAGGGGACAACAGAGGATGAGATGGTTGGATGACATCACCTACACGATGGACATGAGTTTGAGAAAATTCAGGGAGTTGGTGATGGACAGGGAGGCCTGGCGTGCTGCAGTCCATGGGGTCGCAAAGAGTCTAATACAGCTGAGCAACTGAACTGAACTGAACTAAAAGGGAAGCCCTGTCTTCACTCCATTCCCAGGCCAAACGCCTTTCTTTACTCCTCTGACCCATGGGAAGCCAAAGGTTGTATTTGACTCGTGCCTTTTAAATGAATCGAGGCCTGCCCTCTGGCTTCTGGTCAGAAAGGCACCAGCACTGCAGGGTCCACAGGCCCAGCCCTGCCCCAGCCTGGGAACCCCTGGCTTGTCCTACCTCCCTTCCCTGGCCCACTGTCCTCCAAACATCTAGAATGCTTCTTTGCTCCTTCTGTCTCTTTTCAGCCACAGGCCCGGATGATCAGCCTAACCTCACACCGACCTCCAGCCTTCTGTGCTTTGATTCGAGCCACGTTCCACTGCCTTGTGGACCTTTCTGAGTCCAGTAGGTGGTCTCAGTCCTCCCTTGCCCTTTCTGCCTCCAATTCTCTGACCTGAAGTTCTCAACCTGGACTTCCTAGTAGAAGTATCTGAAGAACTTTTAAAATGTATTAGTGCCTGGGTCCTACTTCAAACCAAGAGACTTAGCATCTCCCCATGCATGGATGGGGCCCGTGCATTAATCTCAATGGCAACCAGATTTGAGAACCACTAGTCTATTCTTCCAAGCAGACACATCTGTTGTTAACTTCAGATGCTCTTACATATTCATTATGCAACAGATATCAACGGAGTACTTAGCTGGCAGAAGGCACCAAAGTCTACCTGGACTCAGCCATCATGCTTGAACCCAGACACCCACAGGGTTTTTTCCAGATAACCCACTCCAAAAATACAAGATGACCACTTAGGTAAGACGAAGATACAGTCCTTCACGTTTGATGATTCTGCCACCCTAACAGTATCCCTGGACATTCCTGGTGGCTCCGTGGTAAAGAATCCACCTGTCAGGCAGCAGATGCGGGTTCGATCCCTGGGTCAGGAAGATCCCCTGGAGAAGGAAATGACAGCCCACTACAGTATTCTTGCCTGGGAAATCCCACGGACAGGGGATCCTGGTGGGCTACAGTCCACAGGGCTGTAAACGGTTGGACACGACTTAGTGACTAAACACCAACAGGATCCCTAAATTAGAATAAAAATTTAAAAAATGTCATAGTCTTTTTTTGTTACACACACACATTATATATATGGAAGATTACTCATAGTCATGAGATACTCACAGTCAGTGACAGATCTACCAACTTTGTACTTAATGCTCTGCTGTTTGGAATATTAATTTGGCAGTGTAAGGTTTTATCACAAAAATACAGACATACAAATGTCTACTATCAAAATATACAGCCATAAAAGAAAAGATCCATCTGGCTTTAAAATTTAAACCTCCTATTCACCAAAAGTAAAAGCAAAAAACTTTAATAAAACAGAAAAAAAGAGAGGTGCTAGTTTGAGAAGTCGCTTCAGTCGTGTCCGACTCTGTGCGACCCCATGGACTGCAGCCCACCAGGCTCCTCCGTCCCTGGGATTCTCCAGGCAAGAACACTGGAGTGGGGTGCCATTTCCTTCCCCAATGCAGGAAAGTGAAAAGTGAAAGTGAAGTCGCTCAGTCGTGCCCAACTTGGAGCGACCCCATGGACGGCAGCCCACCAGGCTCCTCCGTCCATGGGGTCGCACAGAGTCAGACACGACTGAAGCGACTTAGCAGCAGCAGCAATTTGAGAAATGACATCTACAATATAGGAAACCAACAAGTATTAGTAACTGGAACATAACAAAATCCTTAAAAACAAACAAACAAAAAAACACAAACAGAAAGAAAGCTGGGCAAAAGATTTGAAACAGAAAGGCGCAAAACAGGAAATACAAGTATGAAGAGACACTCAACATTTAGTAATTAGGAAAACAAAAATTTCAAACTACAATGAGATAACCATGTCACAATCAGCTGTTGTTTTGATCAACAGAACAGTAGATTTAAGAAGTCAAACACTGTCGAGCAATGGCAAGAAGGAGACCCACAGGAGCTCAAACATTGTTGCCGGGAGAGTAAAACGGTTCAGCCACTCTGAAAAACATTCTGGAGATTTCTAGTAAAGGTGAAGCTAACACGTGACCTATCACCCACCTACTACATGAATGGATCTCTAGGCTCGATGAAGGACACTTGCAAGAACATTTGGAGCAGATTTAGAACCAGTTTTTGGAAACAGCCTAGTCCACATTCATTAACATCCATCACCCAAAAACTTCTGTTGAGAAATATTCATACACTGGAAATTATATGACAGTGAAAATGAAACAGCTAAAGCTACCCATTCAAAATGAAGGGATCTCACAAATATCAAGTTAAAAAATGTCGTAGAAGAACACAGACCACAGAATCCTGCTTAAGATTTTAAAATATTTAAAACAATACTGAGTATAAGCTTACGAGTGTAACAGGACAAAGAAATGGTTCTAAATTCCCAGTTGAAAAGTGGCCCTGCTAGTGAAGAAGAGGTATATTCAGGGACTTCAAGTATTATTGATCATTCATTTTTTTTTAAGCAGTGAATATTGAGTACATAGGTGTTTACTGAATTATACTTTCTGGTTTGTTGCTATCTTAAATACCAAAAAATAAATTTAAAATACATTTAATTTTATGGGAAAAGCCTGTTTTGGGGTTAATTGAGCAAGTAGTCACTATGCAAATAAGAACACATATACTTTTTCCCCCTAGTAAAGTCTTTATTTGGGAAAATAAGATGCTGTATTTAAAATTCCTCAGAATATGGATAGAGTTTTCCTGAAACTTGGTAAAATGCAATGCTAGGAAATGGGTCTGGAACTCCGGGGACCTTGCTCAAGGTAAATAACTATTCTGTGCCGCAGTAAGACAAGAGGGAACTGAGGGCCCACTTGCGATGGACATCATCCCCTGTAACAGCCACAGCAATCTTGTTTCCTTTAAGCTAGAGAAATGCAAGCTCCAGTCAGGTCTCTCAGCTCACCTGAGGGCTGGCTTTGAGACTAACGCCCATACCTGCCTTTTGTGGAAGGAAGGTTATGGTCTTATTTACATGTTCAATTATATCTAGATGCATTGATGGGCTCCCCAGCCCTGGGTCTTACGACTCCGCCACCCCCATCCCTGCCCTGTCCATTCTCCACTCTCCCTGTTCCGGACTAGGCTCCTCTTAAGAAGAATTGCTACTACACTCAGTGAGCCTTCATGGCAAGGGGAGAGAGGAGGACACATCCCACCATGCCTGGAAAACACCGCAGTGACCAAGGACAGAACCACCCTCTGGCTAGCACTGGAACGGTGCTTCAGAGAAACTTTAAAAATACAGGCAGAAGGCATCCCAAATGCCAAGAGATACAACCCATGGAAAATGTGGCCAGCATAGTCTGATGGAGAAACCATTGCACTCCCCAGAAATACCAGATGAAAGAGAGAAATTAGTTAAACAATGGAGTCATTTGATCTACAGCCATCAGAACTCAGTTTGAAACAGACTATGCATTAAAAGCTGGGTGGGGCGTGTAGAGAAAGGTCTAGAATACAATTCATGAAATGGTGCGGACAGGAAGGAGCTAGCATAGCACAATGAAGCCTTAGAGAGAATTGGGCTTAGAGGGAAAAAATCCTAATTACGCTTCAATACCACGTTTACATCAAAAGGCTTTGCATCATACATGCCGTGCAAGAAGCAAGGCACCAGACTTTTATTAAGCTAGCAATTCAGCTGCAGCGTCCCAGGCCCAGCCTGTGTGTCAACATAACACCATTCCCAGATTCCAAAGGTCAAATTCAGGGCCTGACTCAGAGAACAGAGGAATTTTAAGGCAACCACAAAACGTGACATCCCTCAACCAACTTCCTTCCTTTTATTAGCGATATTACTGATAATAGAAATAGCCAGATGACTTCAAGCATTTAAAATCACATGTGTAATAGGGGACGAGCAGAGACCGTTGATCTCTGATTGTTCAGAAGGCAATTACTCGGACTGTGGAAAAACCCAAGCCTTTCTGAGGCCCTTCCATCCTGCTATATGCCTTTTCCTTAACATTAAATGAAGGTGGGGGGAAATATATGCCTTTTCCTTAACATTAAATGAAGGTGGGGGAAACTGGGGAGGAACGGAATTCAAATCAGTCAGTTCTGCTACGTGGTCAGCGGTTCTGGTAAATAGATTTGATGGCAAGAAAACAGAAACCATCTGCTAAATATGCATTTCAGAGATATCCTGTGGATTTTAATTATGCAGGCTGCCTCTGTCCTCAGTTTCATCATTGAAAAGCTAGAACCACCTTAAAGAACCAGGAGCCTCCCTTCTTGGCTCCAGAAGACTCTCACACTAGGCCCCCCAGGGCCCATGAAACAAAACTGGATTTTCCGCCACCTCTGGCACCACACCAGAACTAAATCATGCCCATTCTCCTGACTCTCGTGTGTCAGGGCCCCTCATGCTGGATGAACCATCCCAGTCAGACCCTCAGTCCATGGCCTGCACAGTTGTTGGGGGTGATGGATCTGCATGGAGTGCTGCTGCTGCTGCTGCGTCGCTTCAGTCGTGTCCGACTCTGTGCGACCCCATAGACGGCAGCCCACCAGGCTCCACCATCCCTGGGATTCAGGCAAGAACACTGGAGTGGGTGCCACTGCCTTCTCCGCATGGAGTGCTGACTCCCGTTTAAAAGCTTACCCCACATCAACAAATCCCACTTAAAGGTAACAAACTCATGAGAAGCTGTCCACAAAATGTCCACTTTTGTTCAGAAAGAAATTTACTTTGTTGGCAAAAAACAATGATTTCCAAATAGTTATTCATCATATGCACAGTTCACATCCTAGGTAAAGCACTATACGATGAGAAACTCAACATTTTTAGGAGCTCAGCATATGGACAGTTGACCCCAAGTCCAGCAGAGCAAATCCTGAAAACGCCCCCAGCCTCCACCCCCAGCCCTTCGCTCCTCCCTTTAACTAATGAAGGTACACACGTCTAGGGCAGGGGCAGGTCCCTACGGGTCCACACTGGCTTCCATCAGAAGTCAAGATGCCAACACCGCAACCTTACTTCTTTTTAAAAAGCAGTGCTTTTTAAGATTGAGAGAGGACAACAGGGGAACACTGTGAGGGTGGGGGTGACCTCTTTATGGGCGTGTGGCTGAGCTGAGGAAGGGCATCCAGGGCAGCACTCTCCTCCTCCTTCCAGAAACCCAGAGTGGGAAATGGGCAGAAAATGAATGTGTTCTCTGGGGGAGGAAAAACCAGAAAACTCCCAAGCACAGCAAAAGATAAGTCTCCAAAGACCATTTTCTACTCAACCAAAGTACATTTCTTCAAAAGGTGGTCTGAACTCACAGCCTATCTTGGATTCCCACACATCTTCCTCTTCTCTTGGCTGGAGACCAGGCTGAAGAACACACTCCTGTCTGACAGAGGAAAGGAAGCTCAAGGCCCCCCTCTTGTTCTTGCTCTGAAGCTCTGCCCACTTGCGCCTTCTGCCCTGGGGCTCTCACCTCTCGGTACTCATTAAGTACCTTCATCTGAGAGCACAGCACTCGGCAAACAATTCAATAATGGTGATAAGAAATAAGCCAGAGGTACCTGCAGGGTGCTATGGGAACTCAGGCAAGATGCATTAAGCTCCTGCTGGGAATTCAGGCAGAATTCCAGGAAATCACAGGAGAGCTCAGTGAAAAAGGTGGCGTGAGGATGAGATGGGTGAAAACCTTGGAAGGGGCATTTCAGGCCTATGGAGGACCAAAAGGAATGGCAAAGAACGGACTTCCCATGAGCAACCACAGGCGTTGTGGGGCTGTGGGAGGGGATGGTGAGTCTGACCAGGGTGGAAGGAGTCAGCTCACAGCCTTGCCATGGTGAGCAACTTGGACTTACAACCCCTTTGGGTAGCACTGTTGGGTTAGTATTTAGCTGCTCCCCTGGTAGCTCAGATGGTAAAGAACCTGCCTGTAATGCAGGCGACCCAGGTTCGATCCCTGGGTTGGGGAGATCCCCTGGAGAAGGGAATGGCTACCCACTGCAGTACTTTCGCCTGGAGAATTCCATGGACAGAGAAGCCTGACAGGCTACAGTCCATGGGATCACAAAGACCTGGTGGACATGACTGAGCAATTAACATTAGTTTTTTTCTGGCTGAAGTGTGGATAGAGTAAGGGCATCAAGGCCAGAGGACTGGAAACCAGAAAGCAGCTGCTGCATTGATCTAGCCCTGTGGTTCTCAAAGTGTGGTTCCTGAACCACCAGCAGCAGCCTCACCTGGATTTACTAGAAATGGACCCCCTCAGGCCACTCCAGACCTGCTGAGTCAGAAACTCCGGGGGTGGGCCCAGCAATGCGTGAACTGACCGGCTCTCCAGGTGACTGTGATGCTCACTAAAGTCTGAGAATGACTCGTGCAGACAAGGGGAATGGGTGCCTGCACTAGGGGCAGGGTGGGGGACAGAAGGGGATGGACGCAAGGCTAAGACAGATTGTAAAATCAGCTGAGACGTGTGTGTAAGGGAGGGTCAAGAGAGGAAGTTCAAGGACTTTGGTGTGAGTGACTGATTGGAGCTGTCAAGAATACAAGTCGCCAAGCAGGCTTTGAGGGCTGATGAGTTCTGTGCTGGGCGTGGGGAGCTGGAGCTGTCTCTGGGCCATGCAGCTGGTCAGGCTGTGGTATACACGAGTAGGAATCTCAGAGGAGAGCTTCCACGTGACCACTCAGAGCAGGAGGCCAGAGACAGAACTCTGAGGACACCAGTATCAGAGGGCTGAGGAGACAGAGAAGCCCACAGCAGTGCCGAAGACGGACAAAGAAAAGCAAAAGGAAAACAAGCGGTTTTCGCAGAACCTCTGGTCCTTCCGCAGGGCATAGAGAAGCAGGTTTTGTTCTGCCCTGACACTGTGCTCTGCTAAGCCTCTTCAGTCGTGTCTGACTCTTTGCGAGCCTATGAACTGTAGCCCACCAGGCTCCTCTGTCCATGGGAATCTCTAGGCAAGAATACTGGAGTGGGTTGCCACGCCCTCCCCCTCCAGGGGATCTTCCCGACCCAGAGATCGAACTCGCCTCTCTTGAGTCTCCTGCCCTGGTGGGCAGGTTCTTTACCACGAGTGTCACCTGGGAAGCATCCTTACTATTAGGGTATCTACTTATGTAACCCACCATCACCAAAAAGATAAAATCAATACACGGTCATCTCAAGAGATGCCTAGATGGCATTTTGATCAAGTCCAATGTTCCTTCTTAAAGTTCTTTTAACAGCCTCTCCAACATCCACTTCCACCCCTCCTTCTTTCTTCCCAGGGGCCACTGACTCCTGTTTGGGGAGCTAAGTAGTTCTTAACAAGAAAATGTGGATTTATATGAATATGGCTAAGCATTTGGCTTCCTTGGCTATGGTGACTGGTTAGAGGTGGTCAAGTGACTTAGTCTGGTCCAATCAGAGTTCTATCATGGGATTTTGCTAGGAATGCTGAGAAAAGGCAGTTCTCTTTCTCTCTTCTCACTGCTTCACCCTCTGCCCCTCTCTCATGTTTAATTCTCCCTGGCTGGCAAAAGAAACATTTCTTCAACAACTGCTGACCACCCAAGATATTACAGTCACTGGGAAAAACAACTGCTCATCACCACGCAAGTTAATACATGGCTCAATTTGGATTTGAACTTGAACTCCTTGACTTCAGAACCTGTGCTCTCACATATCAGACTACCTGAGCGTCATCAAAGAAGACTGAAATAAATGGAATGATATACGCCTTCCTGGATGGGAAGTCACTATTAAAAAAGCGTCATCTCCCCTAAGCCAATCAATATATTAATTACTATAAATATCCTGGTGGTGGTTTAGTTGCCAAGTCATGTCCAGCTCTTGAGACCACATGCACTGTATACCCCTCCAGGCTCCTCTGTCCAGAGGCTTCTCCAGGCAAGAACCCTGGAGTGGGTTGGCGTGCCCTCCTCTAAGGGATCTTCGCAACCCAGGGATTGAACCCGTGTCTCTTATGTCTCCTGCATTGGCAGGTGGGTTCTTTACCACTAGCGCCTTCCCGGGTATGGGTACCTTAAATGATTAGAACCCTGGAATGTATTTAAGACTCTTTAAATTGCTGTTCCCTTTCTTCTGCTTATATTTCTACCACAGCACAGGCATACCTCATTTTATTGCACTTCACTTTTCTGTGCTTCTCAGATACTGATTTGCTTCACTCTTTTACAAATTGAAGGTTTGTGCCAACCCTGTGCATTGTCAGTTAATGATTACTATTTCTTTTTAGCAATAAAGTATTTTTGAATAAGTTATGTATTTTGTTTTTAAAGTCATAATGCGATTGCACACTTAGCAGACTATAGTAATCCAGCACTGGGAAAGAAACAAATTCGAGTGACTCCCATTATTGCAGTACTTTTTTTATTGCAGTGATCTGGACAGGAATCCACAATATCTCAGAGGTGTGCCTGTATTTATCATGTAATAATTTTGTCACCATCACCACAAACCGTTGGGGGCAAGAGGACCCTAGGAGACAAATGGCAACTCCATCCAACCAGTCCGAGAAACAGTAAATGATCAGTTATAACAGGATGCATCCAGCACCCAACACCCAAACCCATCTGCCACAACCAAGATTCACAGATATTTGGTGAGTGGGTGTTTAATTTAATACATCATTAAAAAGCTGAAAAAGCCCTTGGTAAATGGAAGATTACTCTGCTCCTTGGCACAAAATGCAGGCTGCTGGAGAGCGAAAGCTGCCAATGTTGGTTCGGTTTTGAATGTAAAACCAAGCCTGGAATTCCTTTTCCCCATGTGTAACAAGGGGTAATAAGACATGCCCCTCGGGGAGGCTGATGCTGGCTGTGCATCATTCATGGTGCACCTCCAGGGCTTGGCACATCAGGCAGTTGATAAATGATACATATTATTATGCTGATCTCTCATTCATTCTTCTGGAAAAACCCTTACTAATCCCCACAGTCAGCCAGAAACCAAACTTTTGTAATCTAACTTAATAAACTGGATCACCATAACATAAGCTCTTTCTTTATCTTGCATCAAAATGTAGTCCTACAATATCTGACATACTTACGTGAAAACACAAATGTCAACTTCTGTATCAGGTAACTGTACCACCTTTCTTCCCCCCAGTATCACAGAAAACCAAGGACTGCTTTACATTTTCACTTTCATTATTACAACCAAGTCTTCAAGGCATTGACCTCATGGTGAAGGATGATTTCCAACAATTTGGGAACTGGAATGCTTCCAAGGGGTCATCTTCTTTAACCCTTTCATTTTATAGATCACCAAGTAAGGCCTAAGAGGGTACTGCTATATTCAAGGTTGTACTCAAATAAGATGTCACAGTGGAATAAAATCAAAGTCTTCAAGTTGCCAGGCTAATGATACTTCCACTCTGCCCCCACTGTTTCATGGTAACCACCAAAATGCTCTCCCGTCAAACACAGAAGCACAGAACACCACACTTGCAAGCCTTTTAAAGAGAAGATGGTGGAATACATTAACTTGTGGTTAACTTTATCTCCTGTTCCCTACCTCACAATTCTGCTTATAATTTAACATAAGACCTGTAAATATATACATGTGCTCGAGAGAATGGCAGCTAAACCAGAAAAGTTAAAAGCCTTTGTTAGAAATTCTGAGATTGTGAGTTATTTTTAAATAAAGAGGCTAATCAAGAGTTTACAAACTCCTCAAATGCCTCATTTTATCATTTTCCTCTATATCTTATTCTCCAAAGCCTCCTTCAGAATCTACCATAATATATTTAGCCACAAAAGGAGACCAAACTAATTAAGCCGTCCCTGTAGCCCCTCTATTAGAAGACGTGTCTTTCAGTGTGGACTTCCCTGTTAGTCAAAGACAAGATAAAAGTGGCAATGCGAGAGACTAAAGCAGTGAGGGAGAGTAGGAGGAAGGGGCAAGAGATCACTCTTGCATGTTGCTAACTTGTGTCCAACTTTTTGGCAACCTCATGGACTGTAGCCTACCGGGCCCCTCTGTCCATGGGACTTTCCAGGCAAGAATACTGGAGTGAGTTGCCATTTCCTTCTCTAGACTCTTGTATATGGTTAGGTAAATCAAGGACAACTTCCATAAACTAGAAGGATCTTCCTGGACCACTATGATGTCTTACTAAAGCAGAGACAGAGGTCTGGGTCCTTGAGTAATAATGAAAAATAATAGAAGGCATCAAGGTGCAGTAAGAGAGAACTGACTGAAGATCCAAGATCTGTATTCTGTCCCAACTTATATGTTAACAAGCTGTGTGATGATGGACAGACATACTATTATTCTGGGTAACCAGTTTTATGACATGACAGGTAAACGCATAGCTTCTAATACCTATCCACAGACATACCCTGTTGATGATGGTTGGAGATGTAGGCTGCTTGAAACCCCGGATATCTTTGGTCTTATGTCTCCTATTTAAAAATATTTCAAGGAAAATCTCACTTCCAGGGCCTGTATGTCCCCGAGCAACTTATTTTATCCTCTGTAAACCACAGTTTTTTTTTTAATCAACCCTTTTATAAGAATAACTAGAAATTTTGGGAAGGATATTTTTTAAAAAACATCCATTAGAAAGCATTAGTGTGATCACAAGGCAGTGAGACACTGTCAGGTCAAGATATGGGAGAGAAAGAAAGGTGAGAAGCAAGAACACGGCTTTTGGTGCCCACATCCTCTCAAGGCCATTGACAACTCAAAAGCAGCAGATGACAAGCTGAGCAGAGCTTCTGTACATCTCACAGAAGTGGAAGGACAAAACTGGAAGCTTGGGGCCCACTAGGGAGTAAGGATCTTGGTAAACACCGTAGGTTTTCAGTTGAGCAGCAACCTATGACGTTTCAGTGAGCTACAACCTACAAAAATAGGATTGACCTGGAAACAGAATAGCCTTCATATGGAATGAAATCTTTCTTTGAATCATCTCTATCACTGACTGAAGTATTATCATCTCTCCCTTGTCCAGCTGCAATCTAAAAGCAAAAGAATATTCTATCTGACGGAATATGCCATCATCTGGAGTCTCAATTTACCTCTAAAACTGCTCAAATATAATGTCCAACATACAATAAAACATAACTGGGTTACAATGAAAGTAACATTGACTAAAGGGAGACAATAATTAAGTATATACATAGAAAATCCAGATAATGGAGTTATCATACACAGACTTTAAGATAACCATGGTTAATATGTTCAAAGAATAAAAAGACAAGATGTAAAATTTTGGTACAGAACTAAAAATTATAAAAAAAGAAATGGAAAACTTCATTTTTCATTAATGTACTAAAAATATAATTATTAAAAATAGTCACAAATGGGTGGGTTTATAAGACTATGAGACACAATGGAGAAAGAATTAAAATAAATGTCAGAAGACAAGATCCAGGTTAAGGCACAGAGAGACAAAAGGATGGAAACCTGTGTGGAGTATATGAGCCATCTGATACACAGAAAAAAGGCGTCACGTATATGTAATTTCAGCCCCAGCAGGGCTGGAAAGAGAATGGGGCAGAAATGATATTTGAAGAGGAAATGGCTGAGAATTTTTCAGTAGTGAAGAAGTGTATCAAATCACAAATTCAAGAAGCACTATGAACCCTAAGAAGAAAAAATACAAAGAAAATCACATGTACTCGCACTATAAAAGAATTGCTGAAAGCAAAATGCAAAGTGAAATGTTTAAAAATAGCCAAAGAAAAAGACACATTGCTTTAGCAGAGCAATAGTCAAGACTGGCAGCAAACTTCTCAACAGAAATAATGCGAGGTAGAATACAATGAAACGATATCTTCAAAGTGCTGAAATAAAATACATGACAACCTATAATTCTACAAAAATAATAACAAAATAGATGTTTCAGACAAACAAAAACTGAGAGAATTTTTCAGTAGAGGAAATAGTAATAGACCTTTAGTCATTCAAAGACAAATGATCTCAGATGGAAGCTCACAGATTGGAAAAAATAAAGAAGAGATAAATGTGTGAGTAAGTCCAAATCAATTTTGTGTTTAGATAACAACGACAACGTCTTCTTGAATTTAAAAATATAGAGTGTTAAAATACATGACAACAGGAGAATAAAATGAGTAGGGAAATAGCAAGAGGATAGAACTCTGACAAAGAGCTGACCACCAATATTGTCTAAGGGACCAGAAGATGGAGCTTGGGGCAATGAGTGTTGCTAGGCAGCAACAGGAGAATTTTAGCAAGAGGGAACCAGAAAAGGGGGATTCTAAACTCTTCCCAAAGCTCTGGCTGACTCTTGAACCAAAGAAGAACAGGGAAAACTCCAAGGAGTCCAGCTAAAGATAAAAAAGCTTAATTGAGATTTGAGCTTCTATACACCTTAGAGGACAGAGTGTTTACACTTTGAGTCTAATCAAATTAAACTGCCTGCAAAAATAAACCAAAAAGTCAACATTCTTCAGACTAAAACAGAATTCAGAGTCTCCTCAACATATCATTCTCAATGTCCATGATATAAACAATGGCAACGCAGAGATAACCCAGATATTGAAATTATCAGACAAGACTTTAAAGCTGCTATTATAATTATACTTAATGAGGTAAAGAAAAATATGCACATAACAAGTGAAAAGAGAAGATATCTCAGCCCAAAATAAAAAAGGAAAAAAGAACAAGTGAAAATATTAGAACTGAAAAATAGAATATCAGAAGTATTCACTGGATGGGATTAATATCAGAAGAGAGATTTCAGAAGAAAGTTCATGAACATGAGAGTACATCAATAGAAGTTATCCAATCTGAATAAAAGAGAAATAGGTTGAAAAAAAAATAAACAGAGACCTAGGGATCTATGGGCAATATCAGAAAGGTCTAACATATTGAGGATTAGAGTTCCAGGTAGAGAAAAGAGATAAAGAATGGGAGATGAAAATATTTAGAAAAAATACAATAAAATTTTCCAAATTTTCTGAAAGCCATATGTTTACAAGTTTAAGAAGTCAAAATCACGAATGAGCTAGAGATGAAGAAAGTTACTCTGTATGAACAATCTGCTGAAACCCGAAGAAGAAAGTCGCCAGAGAAAAGCAACACGTTACACACAGTGGGACCATGACTCAGATGTCTACTGCATTTTCATGAGCAGCTGTGCACAGAGGAGCCACAACGTTAAAGGTAAGACATTTCTGAACAGAGGCAAATGAAGGCAATTCATTGCCCACAGACCTGCAGTCTAAGAAATGCTAACATAGCTATTTCAGGATTAAAGAAATGATAAGAGAAGGAAGCATGACTGCTGAGTGAATAGAGAGTATCAGATATAGTACACGTGAAAGGTTACTTCATCCGGGTTAACATAAAGAAGAAATATAAAAGATAAAATAGTAAGGGTTTTTTTTTTTTTACTTTTATTTTTATTTTTTTTATTTTTAGTTTTTTATTTTTTACATTTTAAAATCTTTAATTCTTACATGCATTCCCAAACATAAACCCCCTCCCACCTCCCCTCCCCATAACATCTTTCTGGGTCATCCCCATGCACCAGCCCCAAGCATGCTGCATCCTGCGTCAGACATAGACTGGGGATTCAATTCACATGATAGTATACATGAATGAATATAGTAAAGTTGCAGGATATAAAATCAACACACAGAAATCCCTTGCATTCCTATACATGAATAATGAGAAAGTAGAAAAAGAAATTAAGGAAACAATTCCATTCACCATTGCAACAAAAAGAATAAAATACTTAGGAATATATCTACCTAAAGAAACTAAAGACCTATATATAGAAAACTATAAAACACTGATGAAAGAAATCAAAGAGGACACTAATAGATGGAGAAATATACCATGTTCATGGATTGGAAGAATCAATATAGTGAAAATGAGTATACTACCCAAAGCAATTTACAAATTCAATGCAATCCCTATCAAGCTACCAGCCACATTTTTCACAGAACTAGAACAAATAATTTCAAGATTTGTATGGAAATACAAAAACCTCGAATAGCCAAAAGCAATCTTGAGAAAGAAGAATGGAACTGGAGGAATCAACTTGCCTGACTTCAGGCTCTACTACAAAGCCACAGTCATCAAGACAGTATGGTACTGGCACAAAGACAGACATATAGATCAATGGAACAAAATAGAAAGCCCAGAGATAAATCCACACACATATGGACACCTTATCTTTGACAAAGGAGGCAAGAATATACAATGGAGTAAAGACAATCTCTTTAACAAGTGGTGCTGGGAAAACTGGTCAACCACTTGTAAAAGAATGAAACTAGATCACTTTCTAACACCGCACACAAAAATAAACTCAAAATGGATTAAAGATCTAAATGTAAGATCAGAAACTATAAAACTCCTAGAGGAGAACATAGGCAAAACACTCTCAGACATAAATCACAGCAGGATCCTCTATGATCCACCTCCCAGAATGCTGGAAATAAAAGCAAAAATAAACAAATGGGATCTAATTAAAATTAAAAGCTTCTGCACAACAAAGGAAAATATAAGCAAGGTGAAAAGACAGTCTTCTGAATGGGAGAAAATAATAGCTAATGAAGCAACTGACAAACAACTAATCTCAAAAATATACAAGCAACTTCTGCAGCTCAACTCCAGAAAAATAAACGACCCTATCAAAAAATGGGACAAAGAACTAAATAGACATTTCTCCAAAGAAGACATACGGATGGCTAACAAACACATGAAAAGATGCTCAACATCACTCATTATTAGAGAAATGCAAATCAAAACCACAATGAGGTACCACTTCACACCAGTCAGAATGGCTGCGATCCAAAAATCTGCAAGCAATAAATGCTGGAGAGGGTGTGGAGAAAAGGGAACCCTCCTACACTGTTGGTGGGAATGCAAACTAGTACAGCGACTATGGAGAACAGTGTGGAGATTCCTTAAAAAATTGCAAATAGAACTACCTTATGACCCAGCAATCCCACTTCTGGGCATACACACCGAGGAAACCAGAATTGAAAGAGACACATGTACCCCAATGTTCATCGCAGCACTGTTTATAATAGCCAGGACATGGAAACAACCTAGATGTCCATCAGCAGATGAATGGATAAGAAAGCTGTGGTACATATACACAATGGAGTATTACTCAGCGGTTAAAAAGAATTCATTTGAATCAGTTCTGATGAGATGGATGAAACTGGAGCTGATTATACAGAGTGAAGTAAGCCAGAAAGAAAAACACCAATACAGTAAGGGTTTTAAAAGATAATATAGGAGACTATCTTCATGATGTTGGGATAGGGAAAGATTTCTTAGACTACATGAAACTTCTACTCATCAAAAGACATATTTTTTATTGCCCAAACTGGGATGATTCTTAGAAGGAAAGAGAACATAAGTAGTTATTACTCTGGAAGACTTGGAGAAGGGAACAGCTACCTACTCCAGGATTCTGGCCTGGAGAATTCCATGGACGGTATAGTCCATGGGGTAGCAAAGAGGTGGACATGACTGAGCGACTTTCACTGGAAGACTAGGCATATACTGGGATAGTTAGGCACAAATTGGAAATATGGTGACATTACTCATCTATTCACAGGTAAATGCCCAACAGGAATGTGCCCATAGGTGAATCAAAAGAAATGTACAAGAAAGCTCATGGTAGCATCATTTATAACAGTCGTAAACAGTAACATCCCAAATGTTCATTACCAACAGATTGAATAGTGGTATAATTATGCAATGGAATACTATGCAGCAATGAAAACGTCTTAAACACAGCAAAATACAACATGAATTCATCTCTGAAATATAATATTAAGCAAAAGAAAACAGACATAAAATAGCGTATCCTTTTGATTTCATTTACATAAGGTTCAAAAACGAGCAACACTGCTGCATGATTTTATAAGTCAAAATAGTAAAAGAGAGTAATGATTAAGAAGGGTTTCTGGGGGTACTGGTTCTATTTCTTAACCTGTGTGATAGTTACAAAAATGTCGACTTTGTGATAATTTATCACACGGTATACTTAGGATTTTCAAACCCTGTTTGGATATTGTTCTTCAATTTAAAAGCTTATAAAAATGAAACCTAGACCTGAATGAATGTAAAATGCAAAACTACAAAAGTCCTAGAAGATAAAATAGGTTAGATGACTTTTTGGATGGAACACCAAAGTCACAACCCATGAAAGGAGTAATTGATATGCTGGGCTTCAGTGAGATGAAAAACAATCTACTCTGAAAAAGACTGTATCAAGAGAATGAGAAGAGAAGCCTCCGAGAAAATATCTGCAAAAGACACGTTTGATATAGAACTGTTAATCAAAATATAAAAATAACTCTTAAAACTCAACAATATAAAAAATAATCTGATTAAAAATGGGGGAAAGACTTTAGCAGACATCTCACCAAAGTAGATGGTGTCAAATAAGTCCATGAAAATATGCTCCATATCATACGCCATTAGGAAACTGCTAGTTAAAACAATGACATACATGCATCCATTAGAATGCTGAAGATATAAAATATGATCAATGTGAAATGCTGATCAGGCTGTGGAGGAACATGAACTGTCATTGCTGGTAGGAATGCAAAATGATATAGCCCCTGTGAAAGATACTTTGGTGGTTTCTTACAAAGCTAACAAAACTTTTATAGCAATCATGGTTTTTACACTGACCTGAAGGAGTTGAAAGGGATTTTCCTGGTGGTTCAGTGGTAAAGAACCCCTGCCCCTGCCAGTGTAGGTTTGGTCCCTGGGTCAGGAAGACCCCCTGAAGAAGGAAATGGCAGCCCACTCCAGTATTCTGGCCTGGGAGATCCCATGGACAGAGGAGCCTGGTGGGTTACAGTCCGTGGGGTCACAAAGAGTCAGACACGACTTAGTGACTAACAAAGGAGTTGTACATTTACAGAAAAGTATGCACCTGAACCTTTAGAACAGCTTGGTTCATAACTGCCACAACTTGAAGGCAACCAAGATGTCCTTCAGTAGGTAAAGGCGTGAATAAACTGCGGCTCACCTAAACAATGAAACATTATTCAGTGGTTAAAAAAAAAAAAAAAAAAAGACATGAACTCTCAAGCCACGAGCATACAAGGGAGAATCTTAAATGCGTATCAGTATGTGAAGGGGGCCAATCTGACAAGACTCCATATTGTATATTCCCAACTTCAGGACTATGGAAAAGATGAAACAGCGGAGACAGGAAGAGCAGTGGTTACCAGGGGTCAGTGAAGGAGAATGAGTAGGTAGAGAAGAGGCTTTTTAGGGCAACACGTGATATTATAATGGTGGATATATGGCATGATAGCTTGTCTAAATCCATTGAATGTACTCCACCAAGACTGAACCTTCATGTCAACTGTGGACTCTGGGTGACAATGATGTATCAATACAGGTTCATCAATGTTCAACAAACACACCACTCTGGCGGAGGAGGCTGATGGAGGCTGGCTGTGCATGTGTGGGGATTTGCGGGGGGGTGGGGGGGGGTTGGTATATGAAAACCCTCTGTACTTTCTACTTAGTTTTGCTGTGAATCTAAACTGCTCTAAAAATAAACTATTTAAAAACAAACTATTTCAGGACTTCCCTGGTGGTCCAGTGGTTGGGAGTCCACCTGTCAATGCAGTGGACACAGGTTTGATCCCTGTTGCAGGAAGATGCCACAGGCTGAAGGGCAGCTAAGCCTGTACACCTAGGGCCTGTGCTCCATGAGAGGGGCCATCGCAGTGAGCAGCCGGCACACCCCAACTAGAGAGTAGCCCTTGCTCGCTGCAACCAGAGAACGCCTGCAGGAAGCAAGCGGCAACAGAGACCCAGGGCAGCTGAAAATGAATGAAGAAATCAGTAAAATTAACTCATGCTGAGGTTTGACAGAAAACAACAAAAATCTATAAAGCAATTATCCTTCATTCAAAAAAATAAGTTAAAAAACAATAAACCACTTCAGTTCTTACTTACATAACGTAGAAGATACACAAATACCTTGTATTCTCATCAATAATCTATCCACACTGATATGAAAACACTTAAATTCCACGGAATTTCATAAACTCCTAGTCTGGGAGAAGGCAGGGTTCACCTGTGGATTCCACCTGCAGGCCCAGCGTCGACAGCCCTGGGGCATGCCCCTCTCACAAAGGAGCCCTCACTGAGCACTTTCTAAGGTCGGCCTGCAGTTTAGGTCCTAATTCTTGTGACATATCCCTTTGCTTGGCATTTTATGGTTCCACTGGTTGGGGATTCAGGACAGGCTGACCCGGGAAGCCATCTGAGGGAGCCTGGCTCTCTGCCACATCTGGCTTCTGCCTCTGGCTACCAGGCAGGGTTCTCGATTTCTAAGTTTTCCTAAGTCGGCTGTACATTGCACCACCAGAGCTCAGAATGTGCTGTCAGGGAGGATGACTCACAGCCTAACAGCCTTTCCCAAAACCCCAGCTGCTGCGGTACCAGCGAGTGTTGCCAGCACCGCCTCCTAAATGGAAGCAGAAGGCCCCAGAGGGTCCCGGGGCTGCCAGAAGCCAAGGCAGGTTCCCAGGAGCACAGCATGGGAGAACGCCCTCCGGTGCCCTCTCCTGTCTGACTTCCAGCCAGGAATGCTTAACGACACATCATGACAGGACCAGCGCTGGCGGATGGCCAACTTATTCCTGTCCAAACGCTGCCTGGAAGAGTAGGGGCTCTTCTCACAGTCACTTGCTTTGGTTCAGGAGCTCTTCTGGGAGAGAGTGGAAGTGTTCTTCCTGGCTTCTTGGGAAAGTGCATCCCACAGGCCAGATGGGAAAGGAAGGGAGCTGAACCAGGCTGGGGCACTCGCTCTGGCCTGTGACTGGTGCTTGGGGGTGGGAGGCGTGCTTGCAGGTCACCTCTCAGGGGCTGCCTCTGTCCAGGGCAGCCTGGTGTGGAGGTGAGGCCTACAGCATGGGGCCAGACTGCCTGGGACTGCATGCCGCTGGACACCTACCTGCCAGGGGGCCTTGGCAACTATCTAATCTCCTGAACATGCCATTTCTTCATCTCCAAGTTGGAAGCCATAGTACCCCTTGGGTGATTTTGAGTATTAAATGGCTAATCTACAAAGTCTTTAGCAGAGTGTCTAAAATGCAAATTACTCAATAACTGTTAGCTGCCACACCAGTGCCCCCAGACTCTGACAACCTCAGACCCAACAAATGACTCCACCTGGCAGATGGCCGTGTGTGTGTGTGTGTGTGTGTGTGTGTGTGTGAGTGCACATAGCAGAAGCAACACCTACAGTGGGTCAGATGATAATGACCAGAATCCCCAAATCTGGAGATGGTAGGCGGAATACTGTCCTCCAAAGAGGTCCAGCTCTTCTTCCCCAAAACTTGTGTTACTTACACGGCAAAAGGGTCTTTGCAATTGTGACTGAGTTAAGGATATAGAGACGGGGAGATTATTTTGGATACCAGAACGGGCCATAATTGTAAATGCAAATGTTTTTGTAGCAGGCAGATGTGACCACGGAAAAGGGCAATGTGGCATGAAAGCAGAGATTAATGTGGCCACAAGCTAAAGAATGCTGGTAGTCAACAGAAGCTGGAAAAGGCAAGACTGAACTCTCCCCTACAGCTTCATGAAGAAACCAGCTTTGTCAAGGCCTAGATTTTACTCCATAAGACTCATTTCAGACTTCTGGCTTCTAGAACATTAAAAGAATAAAAAGTGAAAGTGTTAATCACTCAGATGTGTCTGACTTGGCAACCCGGCACACTGTAGCCAGCCAGGCTCCTCTGTCCATGGGATTCTCCAGGCAAGAATACTGGAGTGGGTTGCCCTTCCCTTCTACAGGGGATCTTCCCAACCCAGGAACTGAACCCAGGTCTTCTGCATTGCAGGGAGATTCTTTACCATCTGAGCCACCAGGGGAGAGAATAAAGTTCTGTTGTTTTAAACCACTCAATGAGTAGTCATTTGTTACAGCAGCAGTAAGAAACTGATACGTTATCTCGGAATCCTGCCAACGACCACGCGTCCAGACAGAAGAATGGAGGTCTGGAGGGAGAATGCTGGCAGGACCCTCTCCGTGTCACAGCACATCAGTCAGTACTCCGGGCTGAGTTCTAGGACCCAGGGAAACCGGCACGGAGCTGAGGCAGGGACCGAGCCTCAAGGACAGAGCGCTGATGGACAACAGCGAGGGACTGGCATTGCTCCATGCCCAAGCCTTCCACACGCAAGTTGATGGCAGTGGGCACCCCTCCAGGCCTTGGCAGGAGGGCCTGCACCCACACACATACTGCCAGCCTCTGTCAGGGTGAGCGCTGGGCCAGCTTGTCAAAGTGTCCTCTGCAGGCTGGTACTAGCCTGGAAACTCTTCTCCAGCTGCAATGAGGTAAGGATGAACATTGAGAATAACTGCCTAGAAACTTAGAGCAATTTGGATTGCCTTGATATTTTTGGAAATGTAATTTTATTGCTGCTGAATCTTCTGATAAAATATTTCAGCTTGGGTTTTACATGTCTTTTATAAAAGTAATTTTCTAGTAATCCATTTTGATTGTATTTTATGAATACTTGTTTGTAATAAATTGGAAATTACACACACATATACACTCACAACATTGGTCCTCTACCACCAATAGGGCTCCTGAGAACCACACTGTAGGTGGAAGGGAGGAGGCTTCTGGACAGCCAGGTGTGATCAGCAGTGGTTCCAGCAGAGGGCTGGCATACAACTGCCTGAAAGATGAAGGCCAGGTGCCCAGAAGACAATACAATGCCCAGGCTCCATGACGGGCTCTTTGGTACACAGCTTAACACCCAACCACCTGCCCTGCATGGCCTTAGGGATGGTCCTACCTCTCAGATGATAAAGGGAATAAAGGATAAGGCTCTCAAGGGCATACCTTTCTTTAGCACCACCTTCCTGCATAATCAGGCACTTCCAAATTACCTGCACTTCCTCAGTGCACACGACCAGAGCTGGGGAGCATGGTGGGTGGCAGGATGAAGCGCATCCAGCAGGAGATATTGCTACCCATAACCAAGGAAGGGGCAGCTTACTCCCATGCTGTTCAGGTAGTGCCACGCCACTCACGCACAGGACGCTAGGCTGTTCTTTTCTCACTCGTGCCTCCGGATAACCCTGAGTGACTAATACTGCCGCTCTCACTTTAAAGAAAACCCAAAGTTGGCTCAGAGAAGCATGTACCGGGTAGTAAGTCAAGCGCAGGCTTTGGAAGGAAGACCTGTATTCAATTCTCATCACTAACCAGTAGGGTAACCTTGCAGTTATCTAACAGTTCTGGACTTGAGTTTACGTATTTATAAGACATGGATACTAATACCTTCATCACAGAGTTCTTATAATTAAGTAGTTAAAGCAATGTCTGGAAAACACTTAACATTTAGCACCTGGCCCAAAGTTTCCAATAAATACTGACCTTAAAAAGGGGGGGAGGGGAAGATGGGAGCCACAACTAAGGTGTGAAAAAGCTCTAAGGACAGAGATTAAAAGAATACAACAATGAGAACATCAAGGTGGAAAAATACAGAATAAAATAAAAGTAACTAGCGTGAGAATAGCAACTGCAGCTCAAGTCATGCACCACATTTTGTAAACACAATTTAAAAAATTATCCTGTTTACAATCACATCATCAAAGAATTGGAAATTCAGAATTAAGCAAGTTTATGTTTTTGACCCTCCTGACTCTAAAGTCTCTCTTCTTATTACATATACACACTCATCAGAGCTCCACATAATCAACAGTATTTAGCAAAATGTGACATTAAAATATAATTATGGATGGAACAAAAACACTTTAAGAAAGCAATTAAAATGATTTCACAAGCTGGGGTACATCTGTTTGATCTCAGATGTTTACAGCGATTGAAGTGTGATACTGACTACCGCCACAGTCAGGAGCATCAGGAGCCACACACGCCCTGTCCTCACATCACGCATTTCGTATCCTGTATGAAAGGGAAATTGTTTGAAGCACCAATTTATACTAAGCAGGTATTTGCTGGGAAGAGAGAAATTAAAATGAAGACTGATTCTATACTGTTTTCAGTATTAGCGTTAATATGCCAACCTGTCCACTCAAATATTTGAAAAGCTTTTCTCTCTTTAAAGTAAGACGGCATCTTGTTATGATCTCAAGTAGAAGTCTTCAAAGACACTTGGCCCCATGATTTTTATCTCAGAGGAACACAGGAGATGAAAAAACTAAAATGGACAGTCCTGAGCAAGACCATTATTAAGGGTTAAGAGATGTGTATGACAACTTAGCATGACAGCACCTTCTCTCCTTAGGCTGAGGTCAGGAAATTGGGTTCCTACCTATCAGAACCTCAGAAGGGCAAGACAATAGCCCAAGTTCTGAACAGAGGGTCACACAAGGGACTTTTTCTATAGAAAAGTGACAGTCAATTCGGGCCTTAACTCAGCCAACTGCATATACAAGCAGGGAAAAATCTGAAGCCACACAGACCCAGTGGTCATCCCAGAAAATGAGCCAGAGCGGTAACCTGAGACGGAAAGAAACGTGAGACCATCCGGTGCCCAGGCAAGCAGCTCTGGTAGCCCCAGCAGCCTCCAAGCTATGGCTTTGCAGCCGCGCTCAGCAACGGAGCTCACCAGGCCAGCCTTGGCCCAATACGGACAGGTATATGTTCTGCATGGTCCGAGTAATAGATAAGCTCTTCAGAAGAACTCTACAAACAAAGTGGAGGTTTGAGATAACCACTTAAGCAATTTAGGCCCTTCATCATACAGTTACTATACTCATATTCTGAACTTCACTCTTTTACATAATTAATTCAGCACAAAGGATAACAAGCACATACTACTTGCTTCAGTTCAACAATGATAGTATAGGTATTTATACGACAGTTCATATCATTTTGAAGTATCTTCTGGTGTGTGCACAGGATAATGATTACTTTTAAGATGTTTAGTCTTGTGTGGTTAGATTCTTTTTTTTCTTTGTTGGGATACTTAAATTCAACATTTTATAAATTATCTTGGAAGCACTTAGTATTTGGGACACAAAGACTTGTAATCCTCAAAACAATTCTCACAATGTGTCCGATCTGACTTTCCCCGTGGGTGGGTTCTTACAAGTTCACAGAGTAACTAAGGAGAATGACACAGCATTGAAAGCAATTAAAAGCAGGTGCCTAAGTTTTTCTGTCGAGTCATGGTACTATTTCACTCAAGATACTTTTCTTTTACTCCCAGGCTTCACATACTGAAGAATGTTGCCCTCAAACTGACCAGAAGACCACCTTCCCAGTCTTCCCTACAATTTGCTGATAACTCAACGGTGTTTGCACCCTCGTGGGAGGAACTTCCGCATGTTCTCTTAGAAGCCAAAGATAAGATCATGAATGGGCCTGAGTTACCTTAAATTGAAAAAGGGAAAATGGCAGAAAAGCAAAAACAGAGGAATGGTCCTGTTTTGGTAAAAAGATAAAATGGGGATTGTATGTGGAAATTAATATGGATCTTCACTATGGGTAAGGAGGAAGTACAAAGCATTAATTGGGAAGGACAGATTTCAAACTGCTAATAGTGAATATCTCCAGGGTGGGGCTGGAGGAGTAGGTCTTCAGGGAGAGCGACTTCATAGACATGTATGTATGGGACACACGGGAAACAAGTGTCTATGTGTGTTTACATGTTAAACACACATATATATACATTCATATGCTTTTAAACTGGTGATAGTATAGGTGAGTTTTACTCTTTGCATTTCTCAGTTTTTTCAAAAGATTTTGTTTAAAAGTAGGCCAGTAGATGAAATTTCTGAACATATCATTTCATTTGGTTCTTAACAAAACCTTGCTCTCTCTACTCTCACCTTTTTCCCTTGCCACACCCCTACTACTTAAAATGCTGACATGGGCTTTTATTGGTATCACACTCTGTATGGCTTAGGTGAGGTATGCTCTTGGGCACTCAGGGATATCAACTGCTAAAACCCTAAACTACTGGGACTTCCTTGGTGGTTCTGTGGCACCAGTTGAATCCCTGGTCAAGAAAACAGATTTCACATGCTGCAACTAAGGCCCAGTGCAGCCAAATAAATTTAAAAAGAGAAAAAAATCCTAAAATACTGAAATTTCCATGTTTTAAGTTGTAAATCTTCCAACATCAAATTACTCTTTATTTTTCCATCTATTATTTCTCATTGAGCACTGTGCCTTTCTAATTATTGGATGAAGGGAGAATACTTGATAAAATCAAATTAGTCCTCTGAATTTATGCTGAATTGGCAATCTTAATGTCCCCGGAATGTCAGGGTGCTATTTGTTTCCCCACGTGTCCCATACATTTAGCAGGGGACCTGCCACAGCATTCCAGGTTCCTATATAATACTGTTCCTTGCAGCATCAGACTTTACTTTCACCATCAGACACATCCACAGCTGAGGTCATTTCTGCTTTGGCCCGGACGATCCATTCTTTCTGGAGCTATTAGTCAGCTGCCCTTTGCTCTTCCAGTGGCATATTGGACACCTTCTGACCTAGGGGGCTCACCTTCTGGTGTCGTATCTTTCTGCCTTTTCATATTATTCACAGAGTTCTCGAGGCAAGAATACTGGAGTGGGTTGCCATTTCCTCCTCCAGTGGATGACGTTTGGTCAGAACTCTTCACTACGACCTCTCCATCTTGGGTGGACAGGCACAGCATGGCTCATAGCTTCATTGAGTGATGCAAGCCCTTTGCCATAACAAGACTGTGGTCCATGAAGGGGAACCTAAAGAAAAATATGCATAGGAACCTGGAATGTTAGGTCCATAAATCAAGGTATATTGGAAGTGGTCAAACCGGAGATGGAAAGAGTCAACATTGACATCTTAGGAATCTGTAAACTAAAGCGGACAGGAATGGGTGAACTGAATCTAGGTGACCATTATATCTACTGCTGTGGGCAGGAACTCCTTAAAAGAAATCTAGTAGCCCTCATAGTCAACAAAACAGTCTGAAATGTAGTACTTGGGTGCACTCTCATAAACGACAGAATGATCTTGGTTCATTTCCAAGGCAAACGATTCAATACCACAGTAATTCAAGTCTATGCCCCATCCACTGATGCAGAAAAAGCTGAAGTTGACCAGTTCTAGGAAGACCTACAACACCTTCTAGAACTAATATCAAGAAAAGATGTTCTTTTCATCATAGGGAATGCAAAAGTAGAACATTAGAACAACAGGGAAGTATGGTCCTGGAGTACAAAATGAAGCAGGGTAAATGCTAACAGAGTGTTGTCAAGAGAATACGTGGATCATAGCAAACACCTTTTCCCAACAGCCCAAGAGACAACTCTACACACGGATATAACCCGATGGTTAATACCAAAATCAGATTGATTATATTCTTTGCAGCTGAAGGTGGAGAAGCTCTATACAGTCAGCAAAAACAAGATCGAGAGCTGACTGTGGCTCAGATCATGAGCTCCTTATTGAAAAATTCAGACTTAAATTGAAGAAAGTAGGGAAAACCACTAGACCATTCAGGTATGGTCTAAATGAAATCCTTTATGATTACAGAGTGGAAGTGACAAATAGATTCAAGGATTAGATCTGATAGACAGAGTGCCTGGAGAACTATGGATGGAGGTTCATAGCACTGTTCAGGAGGCAGTGACCAAAACCATCCCAAAGAAAAAGAAATGAAGAGGGCAAACTGGCAGTCTGAGGAAGCCTTACAAATAGCTGAGAAAAGAAGAGGAGAGAAAGACAAGGGAGGAAAGGGAAAGATACACCCAACTGAATGCAGAGTTCCAGAGAATAGCAAGGGGAGACAGGAAGGCCTTCTTAAATAATGCAAAGAAGCAATGGAAAACAACAGAATGGGAAAGACTAGAGATCTCTTCAAGAAAACTGGATATCAAGGGAAGATTTCATGTGAGGATGGGCATAATAAAGGACAGAAACAGCAAGAACCTAACAGAAACAGAGGAGACTCAGAAGAGATGGCAAGGATACACAGCACCATACAAAAGAGGTCTTAATGACTCGAATAACAATGACGGTGTGGTCACCTACCTAGAGTTGGACACCCTGGAGTGTGCAGTCAAATGGGCCTTAGGAACCACTGTTATTAATACGAACAAAGCTAGCGGGTGTGACGGAATTCCAACTGAGATATTTCAAATCCTAAAAGATGATGCTGTGAAAGTGCTACACTCAGTATGTCAGCAAACTTGGAAAACTCAGCAGTGGCTACAGGACTGGAGAAGATCAGTTTTCATCCCAAAGAAGGGCAATGCCAAAGAATGTTTAAGTTACTCTACAATTAGGCTCATTTCACTTGCTAGAAAGGTCATGCTCAAAATCCTTCAAGCTAGGCTTCAAAAGTATGTAAACCGAGAACTTCCAGATGTACAAGTTAGGTTTAGAAAAGGCAGAGGAACCAGAGATCAAATTGCCAACATTTGCTGGATCATGAAGAAAGCAAGAGAATTCCAGAAAAACAGCTACTTCTGCTTCACTGACTACACTAAAGCTTTTGACTATGTTCAGTTCAGTTCAGTCACTCAGTCGTGTCCAACTCTTTGCGACCCCATGAACCACAGCACACCGGGCCTCCCTGTCCATCATCAACTCCTGGAGTCCACCCAAACTCATGTCCATTGATTTGTTGATGCCATCCAACGATCTCATCCTCTGTCATCCCCTTTTCCTCCTGCCCTCAATCTTTCCCAGCATCAGGGTCTTTTCCAATGAGTCAGATCTCTGCACCAGGTGGCCAAAGCACTGGAGTTTCAGCTTCAACGTCAGACCTTCCAATGAACACCCAGGACTGATCTGCTTTAGGATGGACTGGTTGGATCTCCTTGCAGTCCAAGGGACTCTTAAGAGTCTTCTCCAACACCGGAGTTCAAAAGCATCAATTCTTCAGTGCTCAGCTTTCTTCACAGTACAACTCTCACATCCCTACATGACCAGTGGAAAAACCATAGCCTTGACTAGATGGACCTTTGTTGACAAAGTAATGTCTCTACTTTTTAATATGCTGTCTAGGTTGGTCATAACTTTCCAAGGAGTAAGCATCTTTTAATTTCATGGCTGTGATCACCATCTGCAGTGATTTTGGAGCCCCCCAAAATAAAGTCTGACACTGTTTCCACTGTTTCCCCATCTATTTCCCATGAAGTGATGGGACCAGATGCCATGATCTTCGTTTTCTGAATGTTGAGCTTTAAACCAACATTTTCACTCTCCTCTTTCACTTTCATCAAGAGGCTCTTTAGTTCTTCTTCACTTTCTGCCATAAGGGTGGTGTCATCTGCATATCTGAGGTTATTGATATTTCTCCCAGCAATCTTGATTCCAGTTTGTGCTTCTGGATTTCTCATGATGTACTCTGCATATAAGTTAAATAAGCAGGGTGACAGTATACAGCCTTGACATACTCCTTTTCCTATTTGGAACCAGTCTGTTGTTCCATGTCAAGTTCTAACTGTTGCTTCCTGACCTGCATACAGGTTTCTCAAGAGGCAGGTCAGGTGGTCTGGTATTCCCATCTCTTTCAGAATTTTCCACAGTTGATTGTGATCCACAGTCAAAGGCTTTGGCATAGTCAATAAAGCAGAGATAGATGTTTTTCTGGAACTTTCTTGCTTTTTCCATGATACAGCAGATGTTGGCAATTTTGATTACTTGTTCTTCTGCCTTTTCTAAAACCAGCTTGAACATCTGGAAGTTCATAGTTCACGTACTGCTGAAGCCTGGCTGGAGAATTTTAAGCATTACTTTACTAGCGTATCAGATGAGTGCAATTGTGCAGTAGGTTGAGCATTCTTTGGCATTGCCTTTCTTTGGGACTGGAATGAAAACTGACCTTTTCCAGTCCTGTGGCCACTGCTGAGTTTTCCAAATTTTCCAATTTGACTATGTGGATCACAACAAACTGTGGAAAATTCTTAAAGACATGGGAGTACCAGACCACCTTACCTGCCTCCTGAGAAACTTGTATGCAGGTCAAGAAGTAACAGTTAGAATTGGACACGGTTCAAAATTGGGAAAGGAGTATATCAAGGCTGTCATCCTGCTTATTTAACTTATATGCAGAGTCCAGCATGCGAAATGCTGGGCTGGATGAAGCAATAGTTGGAATCAAGATTGCCGGGAGAAATATCAACAACCATGGATATGCAGATGATACATTCTAATGGCAGAAAGTGGAAAACTAAAGAGCCTCTTGATGAGGGTGAAAGAGGAGAGTGAAAAAGCTGGCTTGAAACTCAACATTCAAAAAACCAAGATCATGCCATCCATCACTTCACGGCAAATAGAAGGGGAAAAAGTGGAAACAGTGGCAGATTTTATTTTGTTGGGCTCCAAAATCACTGCAGACAATGACTGCAACCATGAAATTAAAATTTGTTCCTTGGAAGGAAAGCTACGACAAACCTAGACAGCATATTAAAAAGTGGAGACATCATTTTGTCGATAAAGGTTCATATAGTCAAAGTTATGGTTTTCCCAGTAGTCACGTATGGATGTGAGAGTTGGACCATAAAGAAAGCTGACTGCCAAAGAATTGATGCTTTCCAATTGTGGTGCTGGAGAAGACTGTTGAAAGTCCCTTGGACTGCAAGATCAAATCAGTCAATTCTAAAGGAAAACAACCCTGATTATTCATTGGAAGGACTGATGCTGAAGCTCCAATACTTTGGCCACCTGATGCGTGGCCAAAGCCAGAGCTGACTCATTAGAAAAGAGCCTGATGCTGGAAAAGATTGAAGGCAAAATGAGAAGGGGGTTGCAGAGGATTAGATGGTTAGACAGCATCACCGACTCAGTGGATGTGAATTTAAGCAAACTCTGGGAGACGGTGAAAGACAGGGAAGCCTGGTATGCTGCAGTCCATGGGGTCACAGGGTCAGATATGACTTAGTATATGAACAGCAACAAATGGCACAGCATGGCTGTGTTGCCAGGAAAACTGCAACTGTAGCTCTAAACAGCAAACCCAGAGCCCAGCATGGTAAGTGGGCTCTGCTCAATAGTAAACAACCATCTGCGGAGCGAATGAAGGAATGAATAGCAATCTGTGGACATGTCCACAGGAAGGAAGCAGGAATTAGTGGAAAGAGCACAAGCTTTGGAATCAAATCAGTTACATACTAGCTCTAGGGCCTTGAGCAAAATGATTGATTTTTCCAAGCATCAGTTTCTTTACCTGTTAATGGGGATACTTCCCTACTTCATCAGGCTTTCATGAGGATTGAGATAAAACACATGTACCTAAATACTAGCAAGCATTCAAGAAATAGTAGCGTCTCCTTTTTGTGGATACGGACATGACTGAGCAACTTCGCTTTCACTTTTCACTTTCATGCATTGGAGAAGGAAATGGCAACCCACTTCAGTGTTCTTGCCTGGAGGATCCCAGGGACGGGGGAGCCTGGTGGGCTGCTGTCTATGGGGTCGCACAGAGTCGGATACGACTGAAGCGATTTAACAGCAGCAGCAACCATTATCCAGGCTTTCCTGGTGGCTCAGTGGTGAAGAATCTGCCCTAATGCAGGAGACATGGGTTCAATCCCTAGTTTGGGAAGGTCGTTGGAGAAGGAAATGGCAACCCACTCCAGTACTCTTGTCTGGGAAAGTCAGACACAACTTAGTGACTAGACAAAAAAAGCTTATCTAGAGATGGAACCATCTGGCATGATAATGTGCTTATGAAAATCAAAACAACTCATTTGAGAATATTTTGTCCACCTAGAATGCTTTTGCATTATTTCTGCCTATCAAACAGAACCTCAAGGTCAAACCGAACCATTGCCTTTGTCTTAAAGCTTTTAGCCTCTACTCCCATTCCAGCCAAAAGTGAGTTGTTCGCCTTCGGTGAGCACAGTGTCTCCCCTCTCTTACAATATGACTTACATTGGTGAGTTTACAATTAGTTCTGTGAAATTGCCCTTCCTAGGCTGTTCCCTGATAGCTCAGTTGGTAAAGAATCTGCCTGCAATGCAGGAGACCCTGGTTTGATTCCCGGGTCGGGAAGATCCACTGGAAAAGGGATGGGCTACCACTCCAGTATTCTTGGGCTTCCCTTGTGGCTCAGCTGGTAAAGAATCCGCCTGCAATGCAGGAGGCCTGGGTTCGATCCCTGGGTTAGGAAGATCCCCTGGAGAAGGGAAAGGCTACCCACTCCAGTATTCTGGCCTGGAGATTTCCATGGATTGGATGGTCCATGGGGTTGCAAAGAGTCAGACACCACTGAGTGACTTTCAGGCTATCACCTCCCTGAAGAACAAATAATTTCTAGTTCATGACTGCATCCCTCAAAATGCAATGTTTGTAGAATTTTCCAGCTAATAGATGTTTAGGAAATTTTTTAAAACCTAAACTATTAAGAAACTTGACCCTATTTTCCCATAGGAAGAATGAGACAGTAGGTGATTACATAGCTGGTCAAGAAACTGATTTGAAATAAATTACAGATAGAATTAAGGATAGAAGCAAAGATTCAATAACTCTGAAAATAACTACACATTAATAAAATATCAAAAAATAACTACAAATGGTAAAACTGGACTTTAGGTTCCATAAAATGTACATTGAAATGGGAGCTGGCATATACAGCACATTGATCACAAAGGCCTCAGCATAGCACAAAGGCATACACATAACCTAAAAATAAAACTCTGCCCTTTCATATATTTTTTCTAACTTATAAAACCAGCGATAACAAATACAATGCTTTCTTACAACTAGAATGATTTGGATAAGCTAGTTTCCTCAAAACGATGGCTTCTTTCCCCCCACCTTATAACTACCCTCACGGCCACAGAGCCATTCAACACCATTCCTCTGCCTCCATCCTGCCCTCTGGCCCTTCCCTTCCCAGCACAGAAAATTCTCAGTCATCACTTCAATATGGTGCTGGCTGGGATCATTGGCTATGTTTGCCCGCTTTATATTGAGTGACTCTCTCTCAACCACAGGTTCTGCTCTCAACTATTACACCTTCATTCCCGCTCTAAGGCTAATCTCAGACACTAGTGCTTACTGACCACTTATTATGTGCCAGACACCATACTGAGTCCTTCAGAGATCACCAACCAGCCCCAGCCTTGCAGATGGTGACTGGGAGCATACAAAGGGTGGTGGGCCAATGACATGGGGGCCGGGGTAGGCTAGGAAGTCTGCAGAAGGAGGTTTAAAGGACAAGTCAGACGAAGAAGAAAGTGAAGGAACCACATGTTCCTGGGGCATCGAGCTGTGAAAAAACAGGCCATGTGTGAGGCACTGTGTGTGTGTGTGTGTGTGTGTGTGTGTGTGTGTGTGTGTGTGTGTGTGTGTGTCTGTCTGTCTGTCTGTCTGTCTTTGGTTCTTCTTGTTTTCTATTTTATATACAGTATTCGCAGCAAGTCTTTTGATAATAAATCAGCCAGCTCTGCCATGACCCTCTGGGAGACTGGGCAGCTAAGAATATTAGAACAACCAGAGTCAATCAAGGTCACTTGGGCATTCTCTCCGGAAAGCACAATTACATCGACTTATCTGAAGCCATTACCCAGTCTAGCCTTAACCTGTGAATTCTCAGGCATCCTAACATTTTAGCAGTATTCTCTTAATACAGCCTATCATATTCCAATGACTGCTGTTCCAGCCCTCCCCCCAGCCCTCCCCGCTCCCCCCACTCTGCAGGGAGCCAAGCCAGCATTCCATTCTCAGGGACAGCAGGGGGCCAAGGTTCAGACCAGGGTTCTCAAATTTTCACTTGTAGACGTACCACATAGGGACGGTGTCCAAATGCAGGTCAGGTTCAGCCCAAGGCTGTGGCCATCCCTAGACTACACTTCTAACAGGGTTTCACACGCTGCTCTTCTGAGGACCACACTTTGAGTAGCAAGACTCCTGCTGAGCCTTGAGTGACGCCCGCCTCCCCCACACATCAGCTGAGTAACCCGCTCTGAGCTCCAGGTTTCTCATCTTAAAACACAAAGTAACTAGAAAGCACAGGTCAGATGGTATAGGAAGCACCTGGCACCTGGTCAGCCTTCAAGAAAGGGTGGCTCTCACGGGTAGACTGAGTGCCTTTTGGGACGTCCACCACTGCCTCAGTGACTTTTCCTTCCACTTTCTTCTACCCATTCTTGATTCTACTCTTTCTGGCCTACTCCTTGGCCATGTCCTGTCTATTATTCCCTCTTTTACTAATATTTCCACCTGATTTCAAAAACGTCATTTTCATGTCTTCAAAAATGAATTGCCTCCATGACCCTAAGCCATCACCTTCTTTGTTCCAGGTGCAACTAGAAATTTGCAAGAAGTCTCTACCTGCCTTTGCCTCATCCACAGCCCACTCCACCACTGATCTCCAAATGGAAATCCCATGGCCTATGACATCCTTTATTTCTTGATGTTGTTGAACTGTTAAATCCTTTACTTCTTGATATTGGTGGCCCATCACTACAGTGACTTAGGAAGAGGCAAGTAAAAGGAGGGACCTGACCACTGAAATGCAGTTATAGCACATCCCTTTACAGTTTGGAGTCTCTTCTGCTGGGAGTTTGGCCAGTGTTCCCACAATGTCATCATGTCAGGGATTCCATGAACAGTTTTAACCCCAAGGACTGGCTGAATTCCTGAATAAATGGCAAGGGATGAGCCTGTACTCTACACTTGGAAGGGCAGTTTTCAGGAGGTTTTTGACATCCTGTGGGACTCCAAAGCACCTCTCTACCACCCAAACCCATCTAGCAGGTGAAGCATGCCAGGGCAACTGGAGTCACTCTGAGAAAAAGTCTCGATCCCGCCCGCCCTGCCGCACCTCTCAGAGAGAAGTGGGGTCTCTGGTTGGTTCTTCCATCTGTTCAAGGAGTTCTCCACATGGTCTGGTGGAGGAAGACTTCCCAGTCCCACCCTGAATGGGGGAGAGAAAGATTTAACAGCAAAGCCATCAACAGTCACCACACCATCCTCTGTGTGATGCATCCCCCTGCTGCTGCTGCTGCTGCTGAGTCGCTCAGTCGTGTCCGGCTCTGTGCGACCCCAGAGACGGCAGCCCACCAGGCTCCCCCGTCCCTGGGATTCTCCAGGCAAGAATACTGGAGTGGGTTGCCATTTCCTTCTCCAATGCATGAAAGTGAAAAGTGAAAGTGAAATCGCTCAGTTGTGTCCGACTCTTAGCGACCCCATGGACTGCAGCCTACCAGGCTCCTCCATCCATGGGATTTTCCAGGCAAGAGTACTGGAGTGGGGTGCCATTGCCTTCTCCAATGCATCCCCCTAGGCCTCATCAAGCAAGGTGGCTAGTCAAGCCTGGGATTTAGGAGCTCCAGGATCCCTCGCCCAAATACATCGTCAAGTCAGTCTGTTGCTTAACAGGTGCTAAGAGCACAGAGTAGGGGTGGGAGTAAAGAGTTAAGAGGGAACGTGGGAGAAAATGAGATGCTGAAAGTACAAAAGCAAATGAAGCTGCTCAGTGGTCAACAGGGGTCACTATCCTTCAGCTGAATAACTTCTCCCATTCCTAAGGCCCAATCTGTCACCTTTTGTCCACCAGGGTTTTTGTTTTTGTTTTTTTTTTCCTTAATGTGAAAATTAAGGACAATCACTAAACAACTGTAGCGGGTGATACACATTGTCCTGTAAGGAGATCTCTTCAAGGAATCTGCTCATTGTTCATGTGTTCCAGGAAACATCTCATTCTAATCTCCAACTAAATAAACAATTTCCAGATTCACTTGTAGACAATTCATTTGCTCACTAAGGACTCTGCCATCACCTGAACTCTCTTCTGATTGCTCTCATAGGCCATCTCTTTGTAATCATTTCACAGCATACAAGAAGTCTTATGAAAGCTGCCCACTGTCTGGGGACTGGGTCACCATGATGACTGAAGAGGCTGGTAAGAAACCTTGATTAAGATCTTGATCTGAAGAACAGGGAACAAGGTGAGAGTCAGTAAGGGATGAGATAGGGCAGGGGCTTCAAAGTCAGGCGGGCACAGTGAGGGCTGTTAGGTGTGCTTCAGACTCCAGAAGAGAGACCTGTCTCACTAACCCCTGTGAGATCTGCCAGGGCAGATGGGTGCTCAGGGCAGCCTCTCTGAAGCTCAGAAAAGGAGGCACGACTCAAAAATGAGGCAACACTCTCACTTGAACCTGCTGTGCGATGTTTTCTTGATATTTTTAACATTGATGCTAAACCTCCAGGAAGTAGGAAGAGGTGAATGAGTCACTCAGCTGATCAATGAGCAAATCTGAAGGCAGGAGAGAGTATCAGGTGGGCTTAAGGGATAGAGAATGAATCAGATTCCATAATTAACTTTCAAAAATTCATGCTGTTTTGAAAAACATTGTTTTATTTTTTACCAATGTTTTGCAATAATTATTACTTAGTGCCTACCAAACTTTCTTATTCAGGAAGACTCTCTAGAGAAAAAAGATTAAGAAAATAAGGATTAAGGCTATAAATGGGCCTACAGAAATCTGTAATTTTTTCAGCTCATTCAGAGGCTTCTGCATTGGAGGCTATGACATGATTTGTTGCATGAAGTTAGTTCACTAAATATGATCCTCATCTTTTAACATTTTATTGTTAATGATTTTCTATAGATTTATGATGTATAATTCAATGCCCAATAAACCATTCTTTAAGTTGTGTGGAGATATGCAGTTTTCCACATTATGAATTTCTAGTAAAAAAAAAAAAAACAACAACCACACATTCCCACATTTACTATATCCTGTGAAAATACTAAGGAGAGAAGCCTGAGGAAAGGCCGAGCTCTCCATCTGGTTAAACACTGGCTCAATGTGTAGAACAAAAATCCTGTAGATGACTTCGACTAGGTTTTCAAAAACTCAATTCAGCATTACATAATATTTGTGGTTTGTCAAGTAGAATTCTCCACAGGAAACAGAGCCAAGAAATAATAAGAAAAACAGAGAAAAAAAGAAAAAATGTAATAGAAAATAAGAAAAAATAAACAATAAATAAACCCCATGTTTCATCCTGAAGGGCTTGAAGGAAAAGAGACAGCTGATTCTCACCATCCATGGTAGTTATGGTCTATAAAGTCACTGCGAACACTGAATTAATAAATACTGAACCGCCGCTCCTAGGGGAAAGCTAGGGTTAGGTTCCTGCGAGCCTCTGGTCACAACATTTTTGTCAAGCAACCTATATTATAACCTTGTTTTACCTGTGTTTCTGCTGAAAGATATCTTGTTTAATACATTGTTGATTGATTAATATTGAACACTTGGCCAAGAGCACTGGAACCCATGACTGAAGGAAGCTTATTCAAAACATGTATGTTCTTCATGACACAGCACAGCTTCCGTGCACTTAGACACCGTGCACCAGACAGCACTTCCACACGGTGCTTAGGGGCTCCTTCAACAGTGAAATCACCAACGAGAAGCACCAAAATGTGGAAACATCACACTAAACAGACTGTGAGACGAGGACACTTGTTTAGAGACTAGAACAGAAACGAGAAGGCAGAGAGCTCCCTTGTTCAGCCTCTCCGCGGGCGACGTGCATACTGGATGATCCAAACTGTTCACTGCTCTGCGCATGTCCAGGAGTGACGTAAAAGCACGGCAAGTAGTGATTTGGGGTTATAAATTAGTTTTAGGGCACAGGCAAATACAGGATGCACAAGGAGTGAGGACTGACTGTACCTCTCTTCCACCTCAGGGATGATATTGCTATGTGGCAAGCTACTCAAGGGCACAAGACCCCGCTGAGGCCCCCTGCCACCCCACCATGCTAGTTCCCTGAGCAGCCCAGTCAAGGCAGAGTTCACGCTGAACTCTCTGAAAGGCCCTGAGAGAGGAGCAGTTCTTACACCAATTTTAGAGGCGGTACTCCTACCTGTCCCCCCAAGAAAAGAAGGGGAAGTAGAGAGACTTTCATGTCTACACATTTCAATCAAGGACGATGTGAATTATCTCAGAAGGGTTTGCAGTTTAAACTTCAGCCCATTTCTCCTGCAGGATATTTAATCTTGAGATAAGTGCTTCTTTATCAAGCATTCTGTCTTTTCAAATTAAATTCTGGAAGAACACCCAAAGAGCTATTCTCCTAATACTTTCCGAGCACGAACAAACAAGGCAGGACCAGATGGAAGGGATCCCTGAAAGAGAAGGCACCACTTAGAAGGGCCACTTACATCAAATCATCAGATTTTCAAGAGGTCTATGATTCTGAAGAGAAAGGACAGTGATATTTTACAAGGGGGAGTTTTTAAAAGTTCAAAGGTGACTGACAATTTAAAAAAAAAACCACAGAAGATTTAGGATAAATAAAAATATAGTTAAAAAGGCACTGGATAAAGCTCAGAAACTGTTGTATTGAAGACATTAATGATTTAGTTACTATGGTTGAACAAAATAATTCAGCTCTGAGCATTCTGGCAATACATAAGAAAGAAAATATTTTGATACACAAATTTTCATCAGTAGATAAAAGCCAACACAATAGACTGTCTCAAATAGAAGAATATGTCTTGTCGGTATTGGAGGCCAGTGGGCACTTATTGTCCCATAAAATCACCATTATTTATCACGTCTTGCTTTCTGGGCCAGCTGATGTTCTATATGGCATCACCCTACTCAGTCTACAAGAGTACCGTGAGTTATTGCTATTTGGGTGAGTCAGTTGCCACAGGTAGAGGGCCAGAGACGCCCTCATGAGATAGCTCACAAAAACACTACCAGCTGGTCACTAACGATATTTAAAAAAGCATCAGTGGACAAAAATCTGTGAAACTTGAGGATCTAATGACCTGCGTAAGCAAACAGGAGAGGCCTATTTCAAACGCCAAAGATACGTTTCAATGACAAAAGAATGTCCCTGGTAACAAACCACAATAAGGTGAAGGTCTGATGTGATTTCCTCTTACATATTTGCTCCTGGGAGCTGATTTTGGACAAAATGGCTTACGGTTCACCTGGATGAGTTGTTTTTACCTACTGAACAAAAATGATCTATTGTATAATACTATCAACAGTGATGACAATCATATCCTGAAATGATGATTTTAAGGGCCTTGAGTCTTTTTCCAAATAATTGTAGGTTTGATAACTTTAAATAGTAGTAACTACCCACAGGACATTATGATAAACCTGGTCATGTTCTTCCAGGTTTGACTATATCTAATTTCCTGGCACTTGGCACCCCACTTCCCAAAATGTCCCCCAAGTCTCCTGTTATGCTACTTCTAGCAGACCCCCACCCATCCCCCATTCCCCAGTGTGCTAGGGCAAATCAGGCTTCGTGGTCAAGGCAGTCACACCTGATTCAGACCAGATGTGACTGGTAAGTGCTCATTTCCACTCTAAAAACCGCCCCCACTATAAAACAGAAAGTGAGGAGCCTGGTAGGCTGCAGTCCATGGGGTCGCGAAGAGTCAGACACGACTGAGCGCCTTCACTTTCACTTTTAACTTTCACGCATTGGAGAAGGAAATGGCAACCCCCTCCAGTGTTCTTGCCTGGAGAATCCCAGGGACGGGGGAGCCTGGTGGGCTGCCGTCTATGGGGTCGCACAGAGTCGGACACGACGGAAGCGACTTAGCAGCAGCAGCAGCAACAAGAAATGACAATTATTACTATTAATTACAATGACAAGTAATTGCCTAATGACAATGTAGAGATAGGGGAACCCTCATACACTGCTGATGACAACAGGACTGCGTACAGCTGCTTTGCAGAACAGTACGGTAGCTCAAGAAGTTAAATATAGAACGATGACATGGCCCAGCAATTCCATTTCTAGGGATGAACTCAAGGGAAACTAAAACACATGTCATTATATAAGTTTGCATGTGAATGTTAATATCATCATTACTCATAGCAGCCAAAACGTGTAAGCATCCTAATGTCCATAAATAATACACGTTGCATCCATAAATAATCCAGCAATAAAAAGAAATGAAGTTCTTAAAAGTACATAAAAGGTTTAAGAGTCACATTCTATGACCTTCACTCCAAGACCAGCCAATAAAGGACAAAAGTCTTCCTGTGTTAAGTCAAGATTCATTTCAGTAGAAAATACTCTTATCCTAGTAAAATTTCAAGACCAGACCGAGCCTTTAAAGGGAAGCCTCAAGAGTCTCATTTTATGGTAACATTGGCTGCTTTTGGTCCCCATGGATGGAGTAGTTGAAATCTGTAGGAATGAACCTCTGAAGGCTGGTGACATATTTGGGAACTGATTAACTAGCTATAATCTAGTTTTGTGAATTTATTGCCCTGATGCTATAAAACCTGGACCTTGTGGCATATCTGTCCCTAAATATGTGTTCTTTTCTCCCCTTCAATATTGCTGCAAACAGGGGGTATCCATGTAGCATATGTCTGACTTTTTTTTAATGTTTTATATACCAACTACCATAATTACATGTGTTTCCTCATTGTAAATAAGCTTGTCTTTCTATCCAGATTTTTTGCGTGTATGTTCAGTTCAGTTACTCAGTTGTGTCTGACTCTTTGCAACCCCATGAACCATAGCATGCCAGGCCTCCCTGTCCATCACCAACTCCCAGAGTTTACCCAAACTCATGTCCACTGAATCAGTGATGCCATCCAACCATCTCATCCTCTGTCATCCCCTTCTCCTGCCTTCAATCTTTCCCAGCATCAGGGTCTTTTCTAATGAGTCAGCTCTTCACATCAGGTGGCCAAAGCACTGGAGTTTCAGCTTCAGCATCAGTCCTTCCAATGAATATTCAGGGCTGATTTCCTTTAGGATGGGCAGGTTGGATCTCCTTGCAGTCCAAGGGACTCTCAAGAGTCTTCTCCAACACCACAGTTCAAAAACATCAATTCTTCGGCGCTCAGCTTTCTTTATAGTCCAACTCTCACATTCATACGTGACTAGAAAAACCTTGACTAGATGGACCTTTGATGACAAAGTAATGTCTCTGCTTTTTAATATGCTGTCTAGGTTGGTCATAACTTTCCTTCCAAGGAGTAAGCGTCTTTTAATTTCATGGCTGCAGTCACCATCTGCAGTGATTTTGGAGCCCCCCCAAAATAAAGTCAGCCACTGTTTCTACCATTTCCCCATCTATTTGCCATGAAGTGATGGGGCCAGATGCCATGATCTTCGTTTTCTGAATGTTGAGCTTAAAGCCAACTTTTCACTCTCCTCTTTCACCTTCATCAAGAGGCTCTTTAGTTCTTTTTCACTTTCTGCCATAAGGGTGGTGTTGTCTGCATATCTGAGGTTATTGATATTTCTCCCAGCAATCTTGATTCCAGCTTGAGCTTCTTCCAGTCCAGCGTTTCTCATGATGTACTTTGCATAGAAGTTAAATAAACAGGGTGACAATATACAGCCTTGATGTACTCCCTGTCCTATTTGGAGCCAGTCTGCTGTTCCATGTCCAGTTCTAACTGTTGTTTCCTGACCTGCACACAGATTTCCCAAGAGGCAGGTCAGGTGGTCTAGTATTCCCATCTCTTTCAGAATTTCCCACAGTTTATTGTGAGCCACACAGTCAAAGGCTTTGGCATAGTCAGTAAAGCAGAAATAGGTGTATTTGTGTATATGCGTATTCTATCAATTAACTACTTTTGTAGTTTTAATCCTATATTCTTTTCTTCTACTTTGTGTAAAAGGGTAATAAATTTAAAAGCTGACCCCCCTAAAGGAATGAGGTTATGATATGTGCTATAACATGAACGAACCTTGAAAACATTATGTCAAATGAAAGAAGTCAGACACACAGGCTATATACTGGACACCTTTAGCAATGACATAAATTGGTGAAACCTCCTCAACTTTTAGGCCTTCCCTAGTAGCTCAGTTGGTAAAGCGTCTACCTGCAGTGCAGGAGGCCTTGTTTGATCCCTGGGTTGGGAAGATCCCCTGGAGAAGGAAATGGCAACCCACTCCAGTATTCTTGCCTGGAGAATCCCATGCACAGAGGAGCCTGGCAGGGTATAGTCCATGGGGTCGCAAAGAGTCAGACACGACTTAGCAACTAAATCACCACCACCACTTCAACTTTTAAATAAGGCACGTGAATATACTATATTTTTAAATCATCCTATTCCAATGGGTGGGGAAGGGAAGCAGGATGGTGGGTTCCTGTTATTTATTCTTTTAGCATAGAAGAATCCAATTTTTTCTGTTAGAAATTATTTTCCAGAGTCTACAAGAGCATTTCAGATACAAAGTATAGAGCATAAAGTTCTGGGTACCAAAGAGTAAAAGCTTTTATTCACTTAAGCATGATCCAAGAAACAAAGGTTCTTATTTACTTAAATATATTCTAAGAAAGCACACTGTAACCTTAGAATACATGAGTTAACCTACAGCAAGATCAGCATTTGAATAAAATTTCATTTTGATCTTAACTCACTAAAAACATTTCCTATTTCTGACCAAAAAGTGTTCTGCTCACACCTGTCACTGAGTCTTAGCCCCCTTTTTTACTTCTCACTAATCATGCCAAAATTCTCCTTGATGGTATGTGTGTAACCCACTAATCATTTAGCTTTGTTTCCTCCACCTTGCTTCTCTTTTGGTGAAAGTTTACAGCACACATCTTAGAGTCAATTTGGTCAATATCCATGAAGAGACAACCATGCCAATTCCAATTAATCTCCAGGAGAGCCTTTAAAAATTATTACATCAGAAAAAAAAAGTTAAGTCTCCTGTTAAGGATATTATATCACATGCCAAGTGAAAAGAAAAATTGACCAGTACTAATTCTTATGAAATCAGTTGAAAGTGTCTCAGTAGATGGAGCAGGCACCCACTTCTAAACAGAGAGGGGCCTCCAGTCTTTTGGTTTGCAAAATGGATTTGGGGAGAGAAATCATTTGTCTCCAAGTCTATCTGGCCTCCCCTGGAGGATGTGCCATGATGGGTTGCTGACACAAGGATGTTCCAACAAGTGAAGACAGAATGAGAAAACCAGAGGGCACAACTACTTCTCGACATGGAATAAGAGTGGTCATTCAAGGCGCCAAGTTAAATATAAGCTATGGAATGTATCTTGCACATACATACTGCATTTTTGTTCAGTCACTAAGTCATGTCTGACTCTGGGACCCCATGGACTGCAGCAAGCCAGGCTTTCCTGTCCTTCACTATCCCTTGGAGCTTACTCAAACTCTTGTGCATTGAGTCAGTGATGCTATCCAACCATCTCATCCTCTGCTGTGCCCTTCTCTTCCTGCCTTCAATCTTCCCCACCATCAGGGTCTTTCCCAATTAATCAGCTCTTCCCATCACATGGTCAAAGTACTGGAGCTTCAGCTTCATCCTCAGTCCTTCCAGTGAATATTCAGGGTTGATTTCCTTCAGGATCGATCTGGTTTGATCTCCTTGCCATCCAAGGGACTCTCATGAGTCTTCTCCAGCACCACATTTGAAAGTATCAATTCTTTGGAACTCAGCCTTCTTTATGGTCCAGCTTGCACATTCATACATGACAAATGAACAAACCATAGCTTTGACAATATGGATCTTTGTTGGCAAAGGGATGGCTCTGCTTTTTAAGGCACTGTCAAGGTTTCTCATAGCTTTCCTTCCAAGGAACAAGCATCTTTTAATTTCATGGCTGCAGTCATTGTCCACAGTTGATTTCTGAGCCCACGAAAATAAAATTTGACACTGCCTCCACTTTTTCCCCTTTTATTTGCCATAAAGTGATAGGACTGGATGCCATGATCACAGTTTTTTTTAATGTTGAGTTTTAAGGCTAAAGACACACAATGTCCCCAAGCGATAAAAAAGTATAAAGTATGGAAATCTATTCTTGTGTAATGGGTATGTGATCAACCCTGCTACTTTCTACTCCTCCATAATCATATGTTTTGAAAATGAACAGCAACATGATGCCTCCATCAGAGATTAGTTCTGTAATATTTCAGTAGGGGTAAAAAAGGAGAAGGACACTTGTTTTCCTCTCTCAGTTCTATTTTTGCAAAATAATACTGACTGTGCTTAATAGCCACACAGAGGGATTGTGGACAAGCTAATCAATGACCATTTTACTAATACAGAACGTATTAAAAAACATACAGAGGCTCCTCTATCTCCCTTTTTCTTTGTGTGCACTTTTTTCTGTCTATCCCCGTTTCTCTTCACTTTCTGTTCTTGCTTTTTTTTTTTTTTTTTCCCTCAACAGATGTTTTCACTAGCCCTCCCCTGATTTCCACCAGCAGGACTTTTCTATCTTAACTGGCCCCAATATAAACATGAAGGATATTGTTACTATGTTTACTGCATAAAGTGAAAAAGATATGCAAATCCTGTTACTCTTTTTAAGGCACAGTATTCTCATTTTTTTTTTAAGTTTTTCAGGTATAAAAAATGGAGCCCAACTTATTTTATCCTAAGCAAAGATGCATAAAGGAAAAATGGAAACCAGGAGACTAGCCACAGCCTGCAGAGGAACAGCATCAAATGTTACACAGGAATAAAAACGATTTCACTGTGAATATAAGATACTTTGCCAAAGCCACACATGGCAAAGCCTCTGTGTGGCTGAAAGCAAAGTTGGGGTAAACTTCTCAAAGTTAGGCATAGGGCCCAGCCAAACATCAGCATTCACAGGACATGAGGACATCTTTCCCCCTCTCGCATACCCTTGAATGGGACCTTACTGGAATCAACTCTAGCCATCACCCAGCACATTACAGGTCCAGTGTGTGGAGCAGACCCACCGGCTGACTATCTGGGTGGCTCCCCATAAGACAGAAAGGGTATCTGGCAATGAACCTAGAAGAGGACGGAAAGTCTAGTTGACAGCCATGAATTACACTGCTCTGTTTAAATGCTAGTGATTAATTAGAAACTAAATGGCATGGCTGAGAGCAAACTGCGGAAGAATCAGTGTAGTTCCCAGAGTCATGCCAAAGCAGTATCAATCATTGCTTGACTTCATCTTGGTTTCCAATACAAGCGAAAGAGAAATATTTAGCCACCTTTTCACTTCAGCCTCTCAGAAGGCCTTGGGCTTCCATGCAGATCGGAAGGGACTAGCGATCTTTTCCTCTCTCCATGGAGACAGCATTCTCACCACTGCATCTATATGTATCGTATGGCCAGTTCTTTTCATAAAGACTACAGTCCTTTTCATAAAGGCTGGTTTTCTTACCTTCCTGAGAGAATTCTAACAGGATGGTTTCTGACTATTTTAAGGCATTAGACTTTCTCTAAATGTCTTAAAGATGTCAGGCCATTTTTATTTCTGGACATTTAAGAGCATTGGAATACATCGATCTCTGAAATAGAATCAGTGGTCTCTTCACAGCCCCACAGAATTGGAGGATGGTCTTGACAGCCGTTTCTGATTTGTTTCTCCATCTCTAGTCAGTATCAGGAAAGTCATGATTTTTTTTTTTAAACCACTTCTCTGATGAAGAAATAGCGTACTTTGGGAAAATGGACCAACAACTGATTAAGAAGTGAGCCTTAGTGGAAATCATTAATGAAATGCCTGAGAATATATTTTTTATTGTGAAATCAATAAATAATCAAATCCCAGGAAACTGATTTCTGAGGGTACTTAATATTTTCTAATTTACCAAATCACTAAATTGTATGTAAAAATTTCCAGAAACATTTACATAAATGGTGGCTAATTTTTAAATGTCACTTTTTAAAGCGCTCCTTACAGAGAGAGGCCTCTTATTTTCCTGATGAACTGACTCCAAAGTAACCCTTTGAATTCAGCAAGGTCTTAAATTTGTATAGCTATATTAGAACTTTTCAAAAGATTATTGAATAAATTAGTTGGGTTTTTTTAATATTAGTACAATGAAATGTAAACGAGAGCTTTATTTATACAAACCTTTTTCTGCGTGTCACAGGATATTAAATGGCCAAAAGCTGAAGTAAGAGTCCCCACACCACAGAGGCTCATCCACAGAGGACCTTGCAGCAGGGAACCAAAGTACTCCACAAGGGAAGGCACTTAAACCAAGGGAGTTAGAAACCCAAAAAGGCCCCACGTCCCATGTTTTACCTCCCACTCTCTCCGCCCAGGCCCTGAGGAACCGGAAGGCTGTGCAGGACGGAGTGGGGCAGAAAAGCAGAGATGAAGGCCACACAGCCTCGCTCAGCTGCAGGTTTTCAAGACAAGGTCAGCCTTGAGCTAAGGGAAGCAGAGAAGACTTGGAAGATGGAGGATGGGAGTTTTGACTGAGATCAGATGGACTTTTTAATAACTGAATATGAGACTCAAAATCGGTGACAGATCCCTGAGATACAAACTGGAGATGCAGAAGAAAGAGCTCACAGAACAGGTCTGAAGGGGTGACGGGGGAGACACAACTGTTTTCCTGATGGTCCAGCCTATTCCTTAATGTGTGAGACTCTCTGCCATCTATTATATTCAGTTTGAGGCAACGGAGATATCTGAGAGCCGCCTAAATGTTAAATCAAAGTTACAGTATGAAGCAAATAGTTTTGCTCTCCAGTTCTGTTTTGGGCTTACATAAACTCCTTACATTGTCCATAAGGTCCTGTGCAGTCGAGCCCCTGCCTGCCTCTCTGGCCTACCAAGGACCGTGCCTCAACTCACCCTGCTCCAAGCACACGTGCCAACTCTCCCTGACCCCAGAACCCTTGCCTATACCTTTTCTTCTGCCTGTACACTCTTCTGCAAATCATTATTAAGAAAAGGTGGGAAAATCTCTGGTTATAAATGTGGATTCATCTATTTTCCCTTTCAGTTCTATCAGTTTTTCTTTTAATATATTTTGAAGTATTTTTACAACATGTATAATTCTTTCAGTATTGCCATATTCTCTTGGTTCATTGGCATCTTTTTGATTATGAGATGATAATGTTTATCATGGGTAATATTCTTAGTTCCAAAATTCATTTTTATACTAATATAAGCCACTTCAGCTTTGTTCTTTAATTCGTGTTACCATGGAGTATTTTTTCCTATATCCTTTTCCTAGTAACATTTTTGTGTCTTTATACTTAAGGTGAGTGTCTTGTTGACAGCAAATAATTGAATCTCACCTTTTCATTTCTGCCTTTTGGACCACTGACATTTAATGTATTTATTGATATGACTAGGTTTAAGTGATCAATTTCTTGGTTGTTGTTTCCCCCGTTTTTCTCCCTTCTTCTGGATTTACTGAGTATTTTTAAAATACCTTCCATATCATTGTATTAGGTGTATTTCTCCCTTTTTTGTGGCTGATTTACCGTATCACATTCTTTGTTCATTATTGTTCAGTTCATTTCTATTACCCTTGTACCTGGAAAAAATGGCTTAAACTTAGCTGGGGCTCAATAACCTGTTGTTGAACAAACTGATCACAGAGCTAAGAAAAATACCAACTTGGGGCTCAAAATATGGGATATTTTGGTTAACTGAATTTCTAATCAAATAAGGGTTATTCAGAAAACTATCTGCTTCAACTCTTTTTTGGCTTGAGATATTTTCTAAAACGCAGTCATAGGCTCTTCATGCTTACACATTTACTGTACTAGAAGTGGCCTTTTGGCACCTCCTTTTCATCTTTCTGAACACCTGTGATGCTGATGTCTGAACACAGGAATGGCAGAGAAGCTACCACATGCAATAAATCTTTACAGCGTTCAGGACGCACCTTGGAAGTTATTTATTTAGTTTCTGTTTTTTGAAGAAAATCTTTATGTGGTATGCTTTCTCTATAATCCGCCTTTGTCCTTGACACAGAGGGAAAAAATTTCTTTCAGTTATTGAAGACGAAAGCAGCATACTTACTGTATGGATAAAAAGAGTAAGAGGGAAAAATCGTTTCTGTGTCAGACTCATAGAAACCACCATAGGATTTTAGAAATGCAATTGAATCAAATGGGATTACAATAAGGGTAGTGATGCACTAGTAAGTGTTGAAGCCATAATGAAATTGCCCACACACTTGAATGCAGTCAGGACACGATGAGCAGACTAAACAATGCATTACAATAGCTCCCACAGGGCTACACTTCTTCTGTGGTATATGACCATGACCCATCTTTGCTTTCATGGATTATTTCCAGTTTATGATTCTTTAGCGAAAACTGTTCTGACAATGTGAAAATAAATTGATTACTCTAATAATTAAATGATGATAAATGGCATATAATTATCAATAACCATTCCTGTAGAGATAAAGGACACTCACAAATTTAAATTGTCCCTTGTCTGAACCAAAGCTTTAAAAAGTAATTAAGAACACAGACAGATCACCTTCTAAATCTGCAAATCCCGGCACAAAGAGAACTCTCTGGAACCTGGAAAAGTTTAAGTAATCAGCTGAACTAGCATTTTCGCTGTAAACCACAGCAATGACGAGCATCACTAGCCAGTAGGTGTTCTCACAGAACTTCTAGAAGATGGGATGAAGGGATAGCAAACAGAGTTCTGGAGCATCGGTCTCTGTGGGGCTTATTTCTCCTGCATGATTGGGCTCTGCTGGTGTGACTGTACATAGCACTTGTACTGTAATATTTATTTTAAAATCAGCACTGAGCCTGGGGACTTGGGGGGTATACATGCATATGCATACCTAGAGCTACAGAAGAATATAAACAGGACTGCAGTCCTCTATTTATTGATAGCAATATAGACCACCTCCCGATAGCCACTGAACTCCTAATCAAAGACACACCAGGTCCCAAGTTGTTCTGTATCATAACCACCTACACCATCTATTCCTTCCTGGCATAGTCAGGTAGGCAACAGGAAAAAGCAAATACTCAAATTTGAAATCAACAAGGAGATCCCCAACTTCCTATCCGTGAACTCACTAAATGACTCTGAAGTAGGGAAAAGAAGAGCTAGCCTGTTGCTGAGGTCCAGAAAGCACAGGGCAGCTGGGGCCTGCAGTTCTTAAGAGGTGAGAATCGGTCCTGGCTTTGTAACCCGGTACATGACTTAGGGGGGCGGGGGGGGTGCACAAGCAGGCAGCCAGCATGCATCGACAGGGAAAGGGCTGCACTGCCCAGCGGAGTATGCACCCCCTCGATGTTGGGGCTCACAGTCTGGCTGGACCCAGAGGGCGGCCTTGTCTTGGTCCTCACAGACTGGACCAGGCTGGTTCACCCACCCATTCACATCAAGACTGGAGAGGAAAGGCCTTCCTTGCTCCTCTGGATCAGTACAGTTTCTTCTCATTTTGTGACCAAGGGTGGCCCCAAGGACTAGCAGGTCTCGCAGCCCTTCCAAGTCTGACACTGCCCAGGAGCCTCCACAGCCTCACTGCTAAGGGCTTCTGCGGCAGAACAGGCGAAGAAACCCCGCAGGTCCTGAAAGGGGCCTCACAGAAACTGCACGGGCTCTCACTAATGGAGGAAATGAAAGAAAACAGTAAGAAACAGAGGGATGCAAGTTCTCAAACTGATGTAGCTAAAACAAAAAAATATTTACTGAAACTAAATTTTTTTTAACTTTTAAAAACATTTTAAAATAGCTTTTATTCACACATTTTTTTCTTTCAGTTTTGAGATACAATTGACATTTTTTAAAAGCTTTAAAATTTGATAACTAACTGAAAGGGAATATTCACTGCCAAGAACAAAATAAGTAGTCTGTAACAGGAGTTGGCAAACCTCCTGTAAAGGTCAAATTAGTAAATATTTTTGACTTTGTGAGCCATATGGTCTCGGTTGAAATTGCCCAACTTTGCCATCATAGCATGAGGGCAGCCATAGATAATACATAAGTGGGTCTGGCTGTGTTCCAATACAAATTTATTTATAGAAACAGGCAGCAGAGTGGTTCTGGCGAGCAATTTGAAGTGTAGATCCTTGGTCTAGAAGGTCAAATAAAAAATCTATCACAACACAGGAGAAAAAATGAAAAAGAAATAGATCCAGATACAAAAAAGAACAGTAATTCCTCTATTCTAACCTTTTAACCTTTTAAAAATAAAAACCAATTCCATACATGGTAGCAGCAACAGTTATAAAACCCAGAAAGGAAACTGATAAATATTAATTATACATTTTAAAATTAATATTTAAACTTTAAGTAACATATAAAATTTCAATCCAAATGCCAACATAGATTTTAGAAGAAATGGAAACAACTATTTTAAAGTTCTTATGGAACAGGACATCAGAATTGCCCCCCAAACACTGCAAAATAAAGAATAGTGAGGGGAGATTTTCCCCACCAGATATAACCACATTATAAATGACATGCCCATGAAGCCTGCCCTGCCTATAGCATAACTAGGAGATGGAGCAGACAAGAAGCTTCAGCTGGTGCACAGGGAAGGAAACGAACACGTGAAAGTTGCAGAAACCGTGCCAGAGGACAGAGTCTGGTAGTCACATCTGCTTCTAGTAGCAGAACAGATGAAAACTACCTCCAGAAGGAGCGTCCCCTCCTGAATGTGGAAATACTGAAAGCAAGTCTGATGCTTGGGCACCAGGGAAATGAGGGGAAAGGACTGGGAAGTCAGCGGGAGTGAAGACGGGGGTCTTGGAGACATCACTTCTGGAGGAAGGGAGGTGACCTGGAGAGCCATATCCCCTGGATGCTGGATGATGAGGAGAAAAAAAGAAGCAGGCAACAGAAATTAAGGGTCCCTTGAGAACAAAAGAGAGTCACAAAATCAGAAGACACATCCACACCTCCCTCTCTCCCCCAAAGGCACCATATATTAAAGAAATGTCTCTTCGCTGTACCATGAAGACACACACAAACTGAGAAACCCAGCGGGCTCTCACCACTGCCTGCACAGCATCACCAGCGACTGCTGGGCACAGCCACGTAAGCATAAGACATTTCAGGAGAAAGAGAACACGGCAGGCACACGTGAGATCGGCTGATGCGAAAGAATTTCTAGTGATGAAAAGAAATTAATTCCAGCTATGATTCTTTTCAAGTTACACTGAATGTTCCAACCGTTATTTAACTGTCTTTCAGAAGTAGAAAGTAGACACAAAAGAAAAACAAAACAAGAAACCTCAAATAATAAAGGTAGATTAGTTCCTTTCTGAAAAAGGCAGGAGGAGGCTAAGTGCATCATTACACACCTGGCTCTTTGGCGGGGGGGTGGGGGGGATTGCTATAACAATACAGTGAGCAAAGAAAAGAGGCGGTGAAAAATCCATTAGAGATAGAAATCTCAAAAGAACACCAAACTATCGTTCTTCTGAGCAATTATTTCAATCTTTTTAATGACTGAATTCTCTAAATTGGAAAGCACTTATTCAAATAGTTCTGAGATCTTTTCCATCTACTTTTGAGACAGTTTTTCACTGTGATTCTTTCCTGAACACAATTCCTATTTACTTTTAAAATTAAGAGATATGCAATGTCCAAGGTGTCTCTCAATTTCTAAAAACTTAACACTTGAAGTTCTTTCAGGGAGTTCCATCATATATAATCCATTTGTTAACCAACGGGATTCTTTTAGAGCTATAATTACAATAGACAAGGAAAGAATCTGAAAGGTACACTGTAAAACTCTTCAAGTAAAGACAGAATCATATAGCTCACTCTACTTATTGATTCCAAACAAATTCCCAATGCCATAATTGTTTTGGGCAACACATTAGGTGACATTAATGAAAAGAATATGATGGCATACTTCTACTGATGGTAACTAAGACACGCAAAATATAGAATACTTGAACTTCATTACAGTCCTTTTTATTAATACAATTATATTAAATCCATCCATTAGAAGTTTGGCATATGTCAATTTAGATAAGGGGAAAATATTTTCTTTTCCTGTTATGTACTGTGTGACCAATGTATGATATCAGGACTGCCATTCTTGTAAGGTTCAACGTCAAATTTCATATCAGGTCTGTGCAATTAAAATAGCAGATGTCCTCAAGTTTTTCCTCCAAAACTTTTGCTCTAGTCTTTCCAACCATTTTGGAGGGTGATCTCAAATGAAAACCATTAAAATATAACTGTTAACTGTAAGCTGCCTTTATTTGTTTCAAATGAATAAAATAAATGTATACATGGAGCAAGCTTCAATTTCTTTTTCTCTCATTGTTGGAAGATTTCTACAAGGAGGAGAATGAAAATGTTACTATTTTGACTGGTTTTTCCCAATCATCTGTGAAGACTTAGGCTTCAGAGATAGTAATCTGGAATCTGAAGACGTGAAGGATGTGTCTTCTCAACACCCAAAAACGATGTGTTGAGAAAAATATATAATCAACAACAAACAATACCTCTCACAGTCAATTATTTTTCTCTCCAGCCTCACTTGTATTAACAATCCATCAGTAATGCTGAAGAAGCTGAAGTTGAAGGGATCTATGAAGACCTTCTAGAACTAACACCCCAAAATGATGTTCTTTTCATTATAGGGGACTGGAATGCAAAAGCAGGAAGTCAAGAGATACCTGGAGTAACAAGCAAATTTGGCCTTGGAGTACAGAATGAAGCAGGAAAAAGGCTAACAAAGTTTTGCCAAGAGAACGCACTGGTCATAGCACCCTCTTCCAACAACACAAGAGAAGACTCTACACATGGATATCATCAGATGGTCAATACTGAAATCAGATTGATTATATTCTTCTCAGCCAAAGTTGAAGAAGCTCTATACAGTCAGCAAAACAAAGACTGGGAGCTGACTGTGGCTCAGAACATGAACTCCTTATTGCCAAATTCAGACTTAAATTGAAGAAAGTAGGGAAAACCACTAGACCATTCAGGTATGACCCAAATCAACTCTCCTATGATTAGACATAGAAAGTGACAAATAGATTCAAGGGATTAGATCTGACAGACAGAGGGCATGAAGAACTATGGATGGAGGTTTGTGACACTGTACAGGAGGCAGTGATCAAGATCATCCCCAAGAAAAAGAAATGCAAAATAGCAAAATGGCTGTCTAAGGAGACCTTAAAAATAGCTGTGAAAAGAAGAGAAGTGAAAAGCAAAGGAGAAAAGGAAAGTTATACCCATTTGAATGCAGAGTTCCAAAAAATAGCAAGGAGAGATAAGACAGCCTACCTCAGTGATCAGTGCAAAGAAATAGAGGAAAACAATAGAATGGGAAAGACTAGAGATCTCTTCAAGAAAATTAGAGATACCAAGGGAACATTTCATGCAAAGTTGGGCTCAGTAAAGGACAGAAATGGTATGGACTTAACAAAAGCAGAAGATATTAAGAAGAGGTGGCAAGAATACACAGAAGAACTATACAGAAAAGATCTTCACGACCAAGATACTCACAATGGTGTCATCACTTACCTAGAGCCAGACATCCTGGAATGTGAAGTCCAGTGGGCCTTAGGAAGCATCACTACAAACACAGCTAGTGGAGGTGATGGAATTCCAGTGGAGCTATTTCAGACCCTCAAAGATGATGCTGTGAAAGTGCTGTACTCAATATGCCAGCAAATTTGGAAAACTCAGCAGTGGCCACAGGAAAGGTCAGTTGGAAAAGGTCAGTTTTCATTCTAATCCTAAAGAAAGGCAATGCCAAAGAATGCTCAAACTACCACACAATTGCACTCATCTCACATATTAGTAAAGTAATGCTCAAAAGTCTCCAAGCCAGCCTTCAACAGTACGTGAACTGTGAACTTCCAGATATTCAAGCTGGATTTAGAAAAGGCAGAGGAACCAGAGATCAAATTGCCAACATCCGCTGGATCATCAAAAAAGCAAGAGAGTTCCAGAAAAACATCTACTTTTGCTTTATTGACTATGCCAAAGCCTTTGACTGTGTGTATCACAACAAACTGGAAAATTCTGAAAGAGATGGGAAATCTGAGAAATCTGTATGCAGGTCAAGAAGCAACAGTTAGAAGTGGACATGGAACAACAGACTGGTTCTAATTTGCAAAAGGAGTATGTCAAAGCTGTATTTTGTCACCCTGCTTATTCAACTTATATGCAGAGTAACATCATGTGAAATGCCAGGCTGGATGAAGCACAAGCTGGAATCAAGATTGCTGGGAGAAATATCAATAACCTCAGGAGAAGGCAATGGCAACCCACTCCAGTACTCCTGCCTGGAAAATCCCATGGATGGAGGAGCCCAGTAGGCTGCAGTCCATGGGGTTGCAAAGAGTTGGACATGCCTGAGCAACTTCACTTTCACTTTTCACTTTCATGCATTGGAGAAGGAAATGGCAACCCACTCCAGTCTTCTTGCCTGGAGAATCCCAGGGATGGGAGAGTCTGGTGGTCTGCCATCTGTGGGGTCACACAGAGTTGGACATGACTGAAGCGACTTAGCAGCAGCAGCAGATATGCAGATGACACCACCCTTATGGCAGAAAGCGAAGAGGAACTAAAAAGCCTCTTGATGAAAGTGAAAGAGGAGAGTGAAAAAGTTGGCTTAAAGTTCAACATTCAGAAAACTTAAGATCATGGCATCTGGTCCCATCACTTCATGGCAAATAAATGGGGAAACAATGGAAACAGTGAGAGACTTCACTTTTTTGGGCTCCAAAATCACTGCAGATGGTGACTGCAGCCATGAAATTAAAAGACGCCTCCTCCTTGGAAGAAAAATTACGACCAACCTAGACAGCATATTCAAAAGCAGAGACATTACTTTGCCAACAAAGGTCCATCTAGTCAAGGCTATTGTTTTTCCGGTGGTCATGTGTGGATGTGAGAGAAAGTGAAAGTAAAGTCGCGTCCGACTCTTTGTGACCCCGTGGACTGTAACCCACCAGGCTCCTCCACCCATGGGATTCTTCAGGCAAGAATACTGGAGTGGGGTGCCATTGCCTTCTCCAGGGGATCTTCCCGACCCAGGGATTGAACCCGGGTCTCCTGCACTGCAGGCAGACACTTTAACCTCTGAGTCACCAGGGAAGCCCATGGATGTGAGAGTTGGACCATAAAGAAAGCTGAGGGTCAAAGAATTGATGTTTTTGAACTGTGGTGTTGGAGAAGACTCATGAGAGTCTCTTGGACTGCAAGGAGATCCAACCAGTCCATCCTAAAGGAGATCAATCCTGAATTTTCATTGGAAGGACTGATATGAAAGCTGAAGCTCCAAAACTTTGGCCACCTGATGTGAAGAACTGCCTCGTTGGAAAAGACCCTGAGGCTGGGAAAGATTGAAGGTAGGAGGAGAAGGTGACGACAGAGGATGAGATGGTTGGATGGCATCACCGGCTCGATGAACATGAGTTTGAGTAGGCTTTGGGAGTTGGTGATGGACAGGGAAGCCTGGTGAGCTGCAGTCCATGGGGTTGCAAAGAGTCAGACACGACTGAGTGACTGAACTGAACTGAGGTGCCTCCAAGTAAAGGATGTACTTTGTCACTGGAACCAGACTACTGCAATACCTTATGCTTTAAAATGTGTACCATTTGTGATAAGATTGCAAGATGCTTGGAACATTGTTTTCTTCATAATTACTTTGAGCGAATATATTCCTATAGGAAAATGCAAACTACCCTCGGAAGAGCGCTTCATGTTGCTCTAACCCAGATATTCACCCATTGAGCCTGGAGCCTGCTGCTCTCTGCTCCTTGCACGCTGAGTAATCTACTTGCTGCCTTTTCTGGGCCTGTGTTTATAGAAAAAAAAATCACTTCTATCATTTAAATGATATTTGCTGTCTAAAAATATGACACTTTACTCAGTAATAGGATATGATTCATAAGTGGAGAGACTAGACTTGGTTTAAAAAAAAAAAAGTGACCTCAATGGAAAGGCTGAATTATCTACTCAAAGTAGATTTAAAAAAAGTAGAAAGTAGAGAATTATCTACTCAAACTCGAATGCCTTTGAAGATGGCAACAGAAAAAAAAAATTAAAATATTGATCAGAAACAGTCTTCTTTTCTACCAAAGCAGCCATTTTCCATCATTCCAAACCTTTTCACTCCTCAAAGGCTGCCTCTGCCAGAGAGAAGGATGAATAGTTACATCTACAGCTCCCTTCCAAATAAATAAATACAATGCCAATCGCTTTCCACCTGTTCCTCAAAAAGGAGATGTGTGTGGAAAAGGGGCTCCCAAAAGTATCTTCCTCAAAAAAAACAACAACAAACACAGTTAATCAGGCCACTGACCTTCTTGTATCAAAGTCAGAAACTAACAATGGGATCGTAGGAAATTAAGACCAACTTTCCCGAGAAGGACAGCTAAAAATACCAAACACTGAAAACACCCTCTTAAAAGCCTCAAAGGAGGATCAATACTATGAAGAATTACCAGGCCCAGTTCTAGAACATTAGAACCCAGTTGGGTAGATGTACTACCAGGAGTATTTGCTGATTTAATCTAAAGAACTATGAAAGCGAGCCTCTTATTTTAACAGTTTCAGGGAAACGAGGAGTAATATAGAAGCCAAGGGCCACCAAAAGCGGAGAATGTCACGAACCATGTCCAGCTCACCTGTGGCCCCAGTGAGCTACGAATGGGGGAAGGGGTGAACCACCCTTGGCAGACACGCAGGCAGTTTGCGTCAGCTAAGTCATCCAGGGACTCTCAAGCCTGAAGCTCAGATCAAGCCAGTCCCCACCACAACCCCCTACCCTTGGCGGAAGTGAAAGAAATGCTCTGTGAAGGATGACCAGGCACATGTGATGATTTAAGTGAGAACCAACAGCAACAACAAAAACAGAGACACTGAAATGAGCAGCTGTGGACCCTAAAACAACTGCACTTACAACATTCAAAGAAATTAAAAGCAAAGTCTGAATTTTCATAGGGAATTGAAAATGGTTTTTTTAATGACTTGGGAAAGAACCAAATAAAAATTCTAGAATGAAAGAAAAAAAAAAGAATCAAAATCTATAAATCAGTGGGAGGATTTAACAGCTGATAAGACATAACAGAATATTAGTAAATCATAAGATGTCAGAAAAACTATGCAGAATGTATCACAGAGAGAGACACAAAGATGAACTTGGAGTTCAAGGAGATGAGTGAGAAGTTGAGAGAGAAGCATCATGTAAGGAGGTCACGGCTGAGAATATTTTAGAACTAGTAAAAGACATCAATCCATGGACTCAGAAGAACTTACAATTCTCAAGCAGTATAAATAAGAAGAAACTCACACCTACGCATTGCACAGTGAAATTGCAGAAAATCAAAGAAAATCTTAAGAGCCAGCCAGAGGGAAAATTATAATGACCTTCAAAGAAATCCTCAGAGTAATACTTCTCAGCAGCGATGAGAGAAGCCAGAGATGATAGGATGACACTTTCCCCCTGACAGTACTGCTCACAGAAAACAACTACCACACTAGAATTTCATACGCAGCAAAAAGAGACTTCAAGAAAAACGGTGCAAGCGACCTCAGGGTCCATTGACAGATACATGAATAGAGAAGAAGTGGCACACAAATACAACATTTCTCAGCCATAAAAAGAAAGAAACAGCATCATCTGAGGAACAAGGATGGACCTAGAGACTGTCATATTCAGTGACGTCAGTCAGAGAATGACAAATATCATACCACTCATATGTGGAATGGAATCTAAAAAATATACAAATGAACCTAACTAAAATGGAAACAGACTCATTGACATTGAAAACAAACCTATAGTTACCAAAGGGGAAGAGGAGGAGGGATACGTTGGGAATATGGGCTTAATAGATGCACACGACCATATACAAAACAGATAGACAACAAAGGATTTACTGTATAGCTATGGTCTGCCTCTTGCAACAAACTATAATGGAAAAGAATTTTAAACAGTATATATACATATATGTGTGTGCGTATATACATATACACATACATACATACGTATATGTGTGTGATATATACATATACATATACACATATGTATATGTGTATATATATACATGCATATGTACACATACACATGTATATGTGTATATATATACGCATATAACTGAATCACTTGGCCATACACCTGAAACTAACACAATATTGTATTCAGTTCAGTTGCTCAGTCATGTTCAACTCTTTGTGACCCCATGGACTGCAGCATGTCAGGCTTCCCTGTCCATCACCAACTCCTGGAGCCTACTCAAACTCATATTCATTGAGTCGGTGATGCCACCCAACCATCTCATCCTCTGTCGTCCCCCTCTCCTCCTGCCTTCGATCTTTCCCAGCATCAGGGTCTTTTCCAATGAGGCAGTTCCTCACATCAGTTGGCCAAAGTACTGGAGTTTCAGCTTCAGCATCAGTCCTTTCAATGAATAGATAGGAATTATTTCCTTTAGGATGGACTGCTTGGATCTCCTTGCAGTCCAAGGGACTCTCAAGAGCCTCCTCCAAGTTCAAAAGAATAAATTTTTCGGCGCTCAGCTTTCTTTATAGTCCAACTCTCACATCCATACATGACCACTGGAAAAACCGTAGCTTTGACTGGACAGACCTTTGCTGGAAATGTAATGTCTCTGCTTTTTAATATGCTGTCTAGGTTGGTCAAAGCTTTTTTTCCAAGGAGCAGGCATCTTTTAATTTCATGGCTGCAGTCACCATCTGCAGTGATTTTGCAGCCCCCCAGAATAAAGTCTCTCACTGTTTCCCCATCTACTTGCCATGAAGTCATCGGACCAGATGCCATGATCTTAGTTTTCTGAATGTTGAGTTTTAAGCCAACCTTTTCACTCTCCTCTTTCACTTTCATCAAGAGGCTCTTTAGTTCTTCGCTTTCTGCCATAAGGGTGGTGTCATCTGCATATCTGAGGTTATTGATATTTCTCCCAGCGATCTTGATTCCAGTTTGTGCTTCATCCAGCCTGGCATTTCGCGTGATGTACTCTGCATATCAGTTAAATAAGCAGGGTGACAATATACAGCCTTGATGTACTCCTTTCCCGATTTATAACCAGTCTACTGTTCCATGTAATGAAGTAATATTGTATTACTTCAATTTAAAAAAAGAATTAAGGTGTAATTACTTCAATTTAAAAGAAAAGAATTAAGGTGTAATCAAGATATTATTAAATGAAAATAGCCTGCCAAAGAAGACCTGCATCAAAGGAAATGAGTGTTCAAGCAGAAGAAAGATGTTTCCAGATGGAAGAAATATAAGAAGGAACAACAAAAATGGGACATGTGGGTCCACAACCTAAATAATACTGACAGCAGAATGCAGTGTCTCACAGGGTTTACTACATACTGGGAAATAGAAGACCACACAAAACATACAAGACCACAACAGCACGTAAGACAAAAGGGAGATGACCCTTCCACATTCTTGGAGGCATGGGCCATGCTGGTTCACTTCCAACTTTGATCAGTTACAGGGGTGTGTTCTATTTTCTCTGGTAAGCAAGAAAAGAAGCACACTGTGAGAAGGAGGGATCAAACTTTTTTTTTTTCAATGTAATCTACCTTAAAGAGGAAAGGAATGAAACATAAAACAGATGGGACAAAGGAAAAAAAAAAAGATTTAGACCCAAATATAATCAGTGATTACATTAAAGTATAAATATTAGAATAAAAGAAAATTGGTATGGGGTCACAGAATGTTACAATTCATGGCGGCTTTAGGGACGGCAAGCACTCCACTATTCTTGCCTGGAGAATTCCATGGACAGGGGAGCCTGACAGGCTATAGCCCATGGAGTCACATGGAGTTGGACACAACTGAGCGACTAACAGAGTTACTCTAAATTTCAAAGTTCCCCTCACTCTCCTGTTTAACCCCACAGCTATCAGGATAACACGTACATTCCTAATCCCATTTTACAAACAAAGAAATCAAGGTACAAGTTAAACACCAAACAAATGGGATACGAACCTCGGCAGTCCGACTCCAAAACCCATGCTCTCAGCTACTATTGTTGGAGAGCTTCCCCAATTTTCAAAGCCCTCTGTGAGAATCCATATTGTGGCTGAATGATGCTACTACAGATGGCTACTTAATCAAGAGTATCTGTATTACATACTTTTACACCTGGACCTAGAAAGAAAACGCGTCTCACAATGTTCAGCCAAAATCTATTTGCAGAATCATGGAATGTCTCCTCTGGCCCTTGGCACCCTCTCCCTGCACCTGTGGAGAGGAGGCTTGGTGGCTCAGGAAACCAGGCTTCTTCTCTGGAGGTCTCAGCGAAGCTGGAACCAGGGACCCCGCTGGAGAAGTCAGGACAGGAATGATGTAGAGAGGTTGAGGCCTCCCACACCGGACTCAGGCTGTGGACCATGGCAACGGAGTTATCGCTGGGTGGGCAAGAATGTGGAGGTTACTGCCACATGGGAGAGCAAGAAACCTCTTCTGCTTTCACTAAGAGAGCCGAGCTGATGAACAGGGGAAGGCATCCCGCAACCTCAAGACAATTTGCTCTTTAAGCATCAAAGACGGACGTTTCACCAGGTCCCCCCTCATCATGCAGCTCGGGGGCAGGAGGGGGACCTCCCTCACCTCTCCCCTGAATCCCCAGAGAGGGAACAAAGGAGGGGAGGGACTGAACCCCGTCAACAGTGAGCAAGGACTTCTGACTCATGTGACCTTGTTTCCATTCCCAACTTTAAAAGAGAAAAACCTTGAACAAGTTGTTTTACCACTCTATTTATTAATTTGTATCTACCTCACAAAGTTGCTATGAAGACAAAAATACAATAAGCCCACCTAAAGAGCCCAGGGCAGAGCCTGACACAGCCAGGCAGACAATAAATGTGAATTTCTTACACTGCCTTCCAGTTGGACGAGAAAGAAGCAGCTCATGGGTACATGCTTTTCCACTCAAATATTACTTTCACTGTGTTGCTTGTGCTTATGCTGTTTTCAAGACAGAGGCAATTAAGACAAGCAGTAATTATATAACAGGGATGTGTGCACATAACCTGACCAACAGAAGGAACCCCTGGATGCATCTTATACAAGTCCGGCACCAGCTTGAACCTGCTGCTTTTGTTTTCACACATCTTCATGTTTCCCAGGAATCCAATCCAAGCTTGCAGACTCTTCAGCCAAATGACTTGTTCTGTGCTGGTATGCTTGCTCCCCCTCACCCCACCGCCCCAAACTTAGTTCCTCTCATTTTCATCAGTGGAGAATGAACCGCTTCTAAAACGGCGTGCTTCAGGTGACCAAGATCGAGCAGCCTGCACAGCTGCGAAGTCTGGCTCCTGCCAGCACCTTCCGCAGCTCTTCTTACTCTGCCTACTAACTGCTGCAAATGCGGCAAGCTGCATCCCACACACTTCTGAGACATCCACTACTTCAGAAAACGCCGGCAGGTAAATTAAGGACAAAGACAAATCCTCCGTTCTAAATGCTCCTGATTCCTCGTCCCGTTACAGCACCCTACTTTGAGCTCCTTTGGGCCACCTGATAGATATGACCAGCACGGGTCAGAGAACCTGAACTGTGTCCTGAAGTGTAAACGGCCCCGCCGAAGAGTCACAGGCTTATGCTGGGGTTCAGCTCTGCCACTCAAAACACTGCGTGGCCTTAGACCACTCGTTCAAACTCTCTGAGCATAAACTTGCTTAACTTTCACAATAACATAGCAGGACTTCGAGAACTCAGTTCAGTTCAGTCACTCAGTTGTGTCCGACTCACTGCCACCCCATGGACTGCAGCACACCAGGCTTCCTTGTCCATCACCAACTCCCAGAGTTTATTCAAACTCCTGTCCATTGAGTCAGTGATGCCATCCAACCAGCTCATCCTCTGTCATCCCCCTCTCCTACCACCTTCAACCTTTCCCAGCATCAGGGTCTTTTCAAATGAGTCAGCTCTTTGCATCAGGTGGCCAAAATACTGGAGTTTCAGCTTCAGCATCAGTCCTTCCAATGAATATTCAGGACTGATGTCCTTCAGAATGGACTGGTTGGATCTCCTTGCAGTCCAAGAGACTCTCAAGAGTCTTCTCCAACACCACAGTTCAAAAGCATTAATTCTTTGGCAGTCAGCTTTCTTTAAAGTCCAACTCTCACATCCGTACATGACTATTGGAAAAACCATAGGCTTGACTAGATGACCTTTGTTGGCAAAGTAATCTCTCTGCTTTTTAATATGCTGTCTAAGTTGGTCGTAACTTTTCTTTCAAGGAGCAAGCGTCTTTTAATTTCATGGCTGTAGTCACCATCTGCACTGATTCTGGAGCCCAAGAAAGTAAAGTCTCTCACTGTTTCCATTGTTTCCCCATCTATTTGCCATGAAGTGATGGGACCGGATGCCATGATCTTAGTTTTCTGAATGTTGAGTTTTAAGCCAACTTTTTCACTCTCTTCTTTCACTTTCATCAAAAGGCTCTTTAGTTCTTCTTCACTTTCTGCCATAAGGGTAGTATCATCTGAATATCTGAGGTTATTGGTATTTCTGCCAGCAATCTTGATTCCAGCTTGTGCTTCATCCAGCCCAGCGTTTCTCATGATATACTCTGCATACAAGTTAAATAAGCAGGGTGACAATATACAGCCTTAACGTACTCCTTTTCCTATTTGGAACCAGTCTGTTGTTCCATGTCCACTTCTAACTGTTGCTTCTTGACCTTCATACAGATTTCTCAGGAGGCAGGTCAGGTGTTCTGGTATTCCCATCTCTTTCAGAATTTACAGTTTGTTGTGATACACACAGTCAAAGGCTTTGGCATAGTCAATAAAGCAAAAGTAGATGTTTTTCTGGAACTCTCTTGCTTTTTCCATGATCCAGCGGATGTTGGCAATTTGATCTCTGGTTCCTCTGCCTTTTCTAAATCCAGCTTGAATATCTGGAAGTTCACAGTTCACGTACTGTTGAAGCCTAGCTTGGAGACTTTTGAGCATTACTTTACTAATATGTGAGATGAGTGCAATTGTGTGGTAGTTTGAGCATTCTTTGGCATTGCCTTTCTTTGGGATTAGAATGAAAACTGACCTTTTCCAACTGACCTTTCCTGTGGCCACTGCTGAGTTTTCCAAATTTGCTGGCATATTGAGTGCAGCACTTTCACAGCATCATCTTTGAGGGTTTGAAATAGCTCCACTGGAATTCCATCACCTCCACTAGCTGTGTTTGTAGTGATGCTTCCTAAGGCCCACTGGACTTCACATTCCAGGATGTCTGGCTCTAGGTGAGTGATCACACCATTGTGAGTATCTTGGTCGTGAAGATCTTTTCTGTACAGTTCTTCTGTGTATTCTTGCCACCTCTTCTTAATATCTTCTGCTTCTGTTAAGTCCATACCATTTCTGTCCTTTACTGAGCCCAACTTTGCATGAAATGTTCCCTTGGTATCTCTAATTTTCTTGAAGAGATCTCTAGTCTTTCCCATTCTATTGTTTTCCTCTATTTCTTTGCACTGATCACTGAGGTAGGCTGTCTTATCTCTCCTTGCTATTCTTTTGGAACTCTGCATTCAAATGGGTATAACTTTCCTTTTCTCCTTTGCTTTTCATTTCTCTTCTTTTCACAGCTATTTTTAAGGCCTCCTCAGACAGACATTTTGCTTTTTTGCATTTCTTTTTCATGGGGATGGTCTTGCTCCCTGTCTCCTGTACAATATCACAGACCTCCATCCAAAGTTCATCAGGCATTCTGTCTATCAGATCTAGTCCCTTAAGTCTATTTCTCACTTCCACCATACAATTGTTAGGGATTTGATTTAGGTCATACCTGAATGGTCTAGTGGTTTTCCCTACTTTCTTCAATTTAAGTCTGAATTTGGCAATACGGAGTTCATGTTCTGAGCCACAGTCAGTTCCCAGTCTTGGTTTTGCTGACTGTATAGAGCTTCTCCATCTTTGACTGCAAAGGATATAATCAATCTGGTTTCGGTATTGACCATCTGATGATATCCATGTGTAGAGTCTTCTCTTGTGCTGTTGGAAGAGGGTGCTTGCTACGACCAGTGTGTTCTCTTGGCAAAACTCTATTAGCCTTTTTCCTGCTTCATTCTGTACTCCAAGGCCAAATTTGCCTGTTACTCCAGTATTTCTTGACTGCCTACTTTTGCATTCCAGTCCCCTATAATGAAAAGGACATCTTTTTGGGGTGTTAGTACAAAAATTAAATTTTTTGGTCGACTTTCTATGCAGAAAAGGACTCAATGAAGCTGTTCCTGTTGTAAAAATATGAACCACTATACATCCTACACATTTGGATACAGTTTATTAAGTATTGTCGTCATTGCTGTTGTTCAGCCGCTCAGTCGTGTCTGACTCTTTACGACCCCATGCACTGCAACATGTCAGGCTTCCCTGTCCTTCACCATCTCCTGGAGCTTGCTCAAACTCACATCCATTGAGTCGATGATGCCATCCAACCCTCTCATCCTCTGTCGTCCCCTTATTCTCCTGCCCTCAATCCTTCCCAGCATCAGGGTCTTTTCCAATGAGTCCATTCTTTGCATCAGGTGGCCAAAGTATTGGAGCTTCAGCATCAATCCTTCCAATGAATACTCAGAGTTGATCTCCTTTCGGATTGGCTTGATCTCCCTGCTGTCCAAGGGACTCTCAAGAGTCTTCTCCAACACCAGAGTTCGAAAGCATCAATTATTAAGTATTAGTGGCATCATTTGGAGATATCTGCTTCTGCTGTTGGAAGTGTGATGACCTTCCAGCCAGACGCTAGTTATGTCAGTGGATGAATACTAAAAGAACCATGTGTATCAGTCAGCACAGGTCCCCGTAACAAAAACCACACTCTAGGTGGCTCCAACAACTGAAGACAATTTTCTCACAGTTCTGGGAAGCCCATTTTTAAGGAGCCAGAAGACTGGGTTTCTGGTGAGAATCCTCTCCCCAGGTTGCCACCTTCTCATTGTGCCCTCACATTGCAGAGATCCAGTGGACCAGTGTCTCATCTCTTTGGGCACTAACCACACTGTGCCAGGGCCCCGGCTGTGACTCATTGGCCTTAATCTCCTTGCTGAAGGCTCCAACTCCAGTAGTTATGGTGGCTTCAACTCCTGAATCTGGACTGAGGAGGGTGCGGACACAAGTCAGGCCACAGCTCCATGTTTGAGGTGTGAATTTCCAGGGTTTTTCTGGAGTGGGTTGCCATTTCCTTCCTACAGTCCATGGGGCTGCAAAAGAGTTGGACACCACTTAGCAACATCCCTATCCCAACAGAGAAGCAGGACTCTGCATGCGCACCTACGGGGCTGACCGAGTGGACATAACACCCTTGCTTCATCACACTGTGGACATGGGGCCTCTGCCTGTCATGATGTTGTGTGATCGGATCTGGGAAGTTTTGTCCCCCGAGGCCAGTGATCTTGTTGTGGATGGGGAAGAAGTCACAGCTCATTAAAAAAGCTAATTTAATTTGGGGTATCAATTTAATTTTTGAGGCTATAAATAAAGCATCCCACTCAGTGTATAGCTGTGCTCTCTCTCATGTTCCCATCCAAACAGGAAGTTCCAAGTTTCTCTGCAGGCTTCCCTGGTGGCTCAGTGGTAAAGAACCCACCTTCTTATGCAGGATACAGGGGTTCGATCCCTGGGTTGGGAAGATCCCCTGGCGAAGGAAATGGCAACCCACTCCAGTATTCCTGCCTGGGAAATGCCATAGACAGAGGAGCCTGGCAGGCTACAGTCGATGGGGCTGCAAAAGAGTTGGACACCACTTAGCAACTACCAATAATGAGTTTCTCTGTGCCTTGGTCAAACATCAATCACTATGACTGCAAGCAATATTTGTTGGGAGCTAACCACAAATCCAGTACTTCTTTGGGCCCTTGGGCTCCAACTGTGAATAAAACAGGCAACAACCCGTACCCTCATGGAGCTGGCAGTCTAGTGAACACTTACTAGCCTTTCACTTTCCATCTCTGCCAAAAATATTCCTTAGTTTCAGAGTCAGAGCCAGCTTTGGAAGCCTAGCTGTAACAGGGAGCGTCACTTCACCTCTCCACACCTCTGTCTTTGCAGCGGGGAAGGGCAGGCATGGTCTAGCTGTGCTGTTAACACAGACGACATCATGTCAGTAACATACCTTGGATTTTTCTGTTTGCTTGCCTGAAACCTCTTATGGCTCATACAGCGAGGGGATCAAACAAGTCAATCTTAAAGGAAATCAACCCAGAATACTCACTGGAAGGACTGATGCTGAAGCTGACGCTCCAGTATTTTTGATGCGAAGAGCTGACAAATTACAAAAGAGCCTGATGCTGAGAAAGACTGAGGGCAGAAGGAGAAGAGGGCATCAGAGGATGAGATGGCTGGATGGCGTCGCCGACTCAATGGACATGAACTGGGGCAAACTTCGGGAGATGGGGACAGACAGGGAGGCCTGGCATGCTGCAGTCCATGAGGTCGCAAAGAGTCAGACATGACTAGGCAACTGAACAACAGCAACCACCTGGAACCTCAGACTGTCCTGCGTGAGTCCCTGGACAGCATGTCACAGGGATAGGGGAATGAGGGAGCCAAGGGTAGGGGGCAGAAACGAACCGCCGTTGTCAGAGACAGGACAAGACTTCTACCTTTACTACGGGAAATCAAATCTGCATACGACACCGGCCCCCAGGGAAGCCATGTTCTAGCCTTGATCCAGCAGAAGGGCTCATCCCCAGCGCCATGACACTCTCCCCTAAGATAAGCGTGGTGCTACGCTTCAGGGATTTCATGAGGATGATGATGTGAGCAGAACACCCAGCCTACAACCAGGCATGCAGTTCCCGGTCCACGAAACAGAGAGTGATCTAGACGTGGGGCAGCTCACACACAGGACTCACCACGGCGCTGTCTCCCCCACTGGACTCAAGGTCATGCCTGGGGCCCTGCAGGGCTACCGGGGGTGCAGTCATTGTGACAGGACGTGGAGGCAGGTCTGGGTGAGACCCATGCAGCCCAGGTTTGGGTGCCAGCACACGACAGCCAGCATCATGGCTGGCAGCAGGGCCCTGGAAGAGAGCCTGGAGCCTCATGGAGGGCTGGCCCAGGAGAAAGAGAAGAAAGGTATGCCTATGGGCCACCAGGGCCTGTGCTGGGGACAAAGCATCTCAGGAGGCGAAGGAGGCTTATAATTCTGAGCATGGCGTGCTAGCCCGAGAGGCCAAGCTGTGGAAGTTACTAGGGCCCTGCTGTGCCTTGCCTAGAGAAAATAAATGTCCACGGCATAAGGATGAACATTAACCACCTTTTTTTGTGCATTTTATTTATATGTAAAATACTGTTTAAGTGTTTTGCCTATAAACTTTGTAACAACCTATGAAGTGGGAACTATTATTATCCCCATTATATAGATACAGAAATGGAAGCACAGATAGGTTAAGTAACTTGCCCAAGGTCAAAAAGCCCATCACTGGTAGAGTGGAAACCAAACCCAGGGTCTGAGGTGCTCTCACCAGGGAGGACATCACACTGCCCGGTGTCTCCCTCCCCATTAAAAAGCTTAGTCCCTCTGCTCCAGAGGCTCATCACTCTCCAGTCTCCCCCAGCAGACCATGGGTGGGCAAACATTTCTGTAAAGGGCCAGAGAGTTACGATTTTTGGTTTTGATGCCACTTGGTCTACACTGCAACTACTATAGCGTGAGCTCAGCCGCGGGCAATATGCAAATGGATGAATGGAACTATTTCATTAGAACATTGTTCACATTCATTGAAACTTGTATTCTGAAAAATGGGCTTTTTTCAACTATTCAGAAATGCGGACATCTTTCTTAGGTCATAAGTTGTACGGTAACAGGCAGTGTGTTAGATTTGGTCCTCAGCTACAGCTGGCAGATTCCTACAATGGATGCAGTTAAGTGTGGTCTGGGCTGCTCCCCTCTCTGACCTTGGAGGGCTGGGTGGTCTCCACAAGCAGCCTAACTGACGGGAGCCCTGCCTCTCACAAAGGCCCTGATGCCCACAGGCCTGATGCCTACTGTATTTATAGAATCAGTTATCTTAGATCAATAATGCAAATCTGTGGATCAAGCGTACCAAAAAAAAAAAAAAATCCATCAAATGACCTGAAAGACACTGTTGTTTTTATATCAATTGAGGAGGAAAGGAAATAGGTGATGGGTCCTTACCAGGGAAATGCAAATCAAAGGCTCACACCTGTCGGGACGGCTATCATCAGAAAGAGCACAGACAGCAACAGGCGGGGAAGATGCAGAGAAAAGGGAGCCCTCCACACTGCTGCTGGGAATGTACAGAGGTTCCTCAAAACACTAACTAGAGAACCCCACACAACCCAGTAATTTCACTCCTCAGTATGTGTCTGAAAACCACAAAAACTCTCATTCGAAAAGATACATGCACCCCAGTGCTCATAGGAGCATTATTTACAAACTGCCAAGGGATAGCAGCAGTCTAAGTGTCCATCAACAGATATATAGACACACAATGGAATACTACTCGGTCGTAAAAAAAAAAAAAAAAAGAATAAAAATTTTTCCATTCGCAACAACATGGATGGACTTGGATGGCACCTTCCTAAAGGAAATAAGTCATACAGAGAAAGACAAATAGTGCATGGCATCACTTACATGTGAAATTAAAAAAAAATACAACAAACGAATAAATTTTTAAAAGTGACTCACAGGTATAGACAAACTGGTGGCTACAAATTGGTGGGGAGGAGGGGCAACGTAGGAGTGGGAGAAAAGGGTTATGGCAGGATTACATGAAATCATGTGTAAAACATGAAAACTGAAAAGCACTATAGAATGTAAAGAATTGCTGGCTCCCGCTCTCACAGCCATTGCAGTACATTGAGCTCCATAGAGACAGCGCCGGGGCAAGTGAGAGCCGGACGGGCACTGGGCGACTCTGTGCCTCGCGGAGGAAAAATAATTAATCATGGGCAAAGGAGATCCTAAGAAGCCGAGAGGCAAAATGTCATCATATGCATTCTTTGTGCAAACTTGCCGGGAGGAGCGCAAGAAGAAGCACCCGGATGCTTCAGTCAACTTCTCAGAGTTTTCTAAGAAGTGCTCAGAGAGGTGGAAGACCATGTCTGCTAAAGAGAAAGGAAAATCTGAAGACATGGCCAAGGCGGACAAGGCCCGTTATGAAAGAGAAATGAAAACTTATATCCCTCCTAAAGGGGAAACAGAAAAGAAGTTCAAGGATCCCAATGCACCCAAGAGGCCTCCTTCGGCCTTTTTCTTGTTTTGTTCTGAGTATCGTCCAAAAATCAAAGGCGAACATCCTGGCCTGTCCGTTGGTGATGTTGCAAAGAAACTGGGACAGATGTGGAATAACACTGCTGCGGATGACAAGCAGCCTTATGAGAAGAAGGCTGCTAAGCTGAAGGAAAAGTATGAAAAGGATATTGCTGCATACCGAGCTAAAGGGAAGCCTGATGCAGCGAAAAAGGGCGTTGCCAAGGCTGAAAAAGGCAAGAAAAAGAAGGAAGAGGAGGAAGATGAAGAGGATGAGGAGAAAGAAGAAGATGATGATGATGAATAAGTTGGTTCTAGCGCAGTTTTTTTTTTCTTGTCTATACAGCATTTAACCCCCCTGTACACAACTCACTCCTTTTAAAGAAAAAAAAATTGAAATGTAAGGCTGGGTAAGATTTGTTTTTAAACTGTACAGTGTCTTTTTTTGTATCGTTAACACACTACCGAATGTGTCTTTAGATAGCCCTGTCCTGGTGGTATTTTCAATAGCCACTAACCTTGCCTGGCACAGTATGGGGGTTGTAAATTGGCATGGAAATTGAAAGCAGGTTCTTGTTGGTGCACAGCACAAATTAGTTATATATGGGGATGGTAGTTTTTTCATCTTCAGTTGTCTGATGCAGCTTCTATGAATAATTGTTGTTCTGTTAACTGAATACCACTCTGTAATTGCAAAAAAAGAAAAAGAAAAAAAGTTGCAGCTGTTTTGTTGACATTCTGAATGCTTCTAAGTAAATACAATTTTTTTAATTAGAAAAAAAAAAAGAATGTAAAGAACTTTTCACTTAATAGTAAAAAGATAAAAAAACTAAAAGAAAGGTGCTGGGAGAGACACCACTGAAGTGACTTAGCACGTACGCACGTTATGTAAAACACCTAGAAGAGTACTTAGTGTTCTAAGCACTCAGTACTACATAAACACTGGTTGCTATTATTGCTGTTCATCTATCAAAGGCTCGACTCTCTATCCAAAATATCACAGGCCTGCTAGTCCACCTTCACCAACTCACTTCTGCTAGGAAGCTCGTCTCTGCAGCATCTTCACTGCAAGCTGACTTAGGGCGGCCCCTGGGGCCTGTGAGGCTACCAAGGTCCAGCTCCTTGATGTTTCCTCCCTGACCTGGGTTCCATCCCTGCATCTGACTCTGTTTCTCTGCCCGAAGTTGGAGTGTCCCACACTTCAGCCTTACCACAAGCCTGAGGGTGGTAAGTCTCCATCTGTTTTCAGTCTTCCACTCTGGAGTCTAATGCTGCAGCCCAGGCCTACAGCTAGAGTGCTTCTGTGCCCGGGAGCCCGTGTCAGATGTCAGCCGCCAACAGCACACGCAGCCCCAGTCTAACTCATTCTCACATGCCATCAGACTCCCCAGCCTGAACTGTTTCCCGGTCTGCGGCCACCAGGGAGCCTGATCTCATTATACCAACCCTCCCCTTTGCTCATGTGGTCCAAATGGACTCCCCAGCATCCTTGCTATCACAGGAGTGCTCGTGGTGGGAGAGTCTTCTTCAGCCCTCATCCACACCCTGCTTCCTGCTTGTAAGCTCACCATTAACCATTTATCCTGGTAAAATCTGATGCAGTGGTTGTGGTGAGAATGCAGCATGTTACAGGCACTTTGGAAAATAATTGGGCAGTGTCTTAAAAGACATTCTTATGCCCCAACCACCAATGCTGAAGAAGCTGAAGTTGAATGTTTCTGTGAAGACCTACAAGACCTTCTAGAACCAAGACCAAAAAAAAGAAGTCCTTTTCATCATGGGGGACTGGAACGCAAAACTAGGAAGTCAAGAGATAACCTGGAGTAAGAGGCAAGTTTGGCCTTGGAGTACAAAATGAAGGCTAACAGTGTTCTGCCAAGAGAATGACTGGTCATAGCAAACACCCTCTTCCAACAACACAAGAGATGACTCTACACATGAGCATCAAAAGATGGTCAATACTGAAATCAAACTGATTCTATTCTTTGCAGCTGAAGTAAGATAAGCTCTATACAGTCAACAAAAACAAGACCAGAAGCTGACTGTGGCTCAGATCATGAACTCCTTATTGCAAAAGCAGACTTATATTGAAGACAGTAGGGAAAACCACTAGGCCATTCAGGTATGACCTAAATCAAATCCCTTATGATTATACAGTGGAAGTGACAAATAGATTCAAGGGATTAGATCTGATAGACAGAGGGCCTGAAAAACTATGGACAGAGGTTCATAACATTGTACAGGAGGTGGTGATCAAGACCATCCCCAAGAAAAATAAATCAAAAAGGCAAAATGGTTGTCTGAGGAGGCTTTACAAATAGCTGAGAAAAGAAGAGAAGTGGAAGGCAAAGGAGAAAAAGAAAGATATACCCATGTGAATGCAGAGTTCCAAAGAATAGCAAGGAGAGATAAGAAAGCTTTCCTAAGTGATCAATGCAAAGAAATAGAGGAAAACAGGAGAACGGGAAAGGCTAGAATCTCTTCAAAAAAATTAGAGATACCAAGGAATATTTCATGCAAAGATGAGCACAATAAAGGACAGAAATGGTATGGACCTAACAGAAGCAGAAGATATTAAGAAGAGGTGACAAGACTACACAGAAGAACTGTACAAAAAAAGATCTTCATGACCCAGATAACTACAATGGTGTGACCACTCACCTAGAACCAGACATCCTGGAGTGTGAAGTCAAGTGGGCCTTAGGAAGCATCACTGCGAACAAAGCTAGAGGAGGTGATGGAATTCCAGTTGAGCTCTTTCAAATCCTGAAAGATGATGCTGTGAAAGTGCTGCACTCAATATGCCAGCAAATTTGGAAAACTCAGCAGTAGCTACAGGCCTGGAAAAGGTCCGTTTTCATTCCAATCCCAAAGAAAGGCAATGCCAAAGAATGCTCAAAATATTGCACAACTGCACTCATTTCACACACTGGCAAAGTAATGGTCAAAATTCTCCAAGCCAGGCTCCAACCGTACATGAAGCAAGAACTTCCAGATGTTCAAGCTGGATTTAGAAAAGGCAGGGGAACCAGAGATCAAATTGCCAGCATTCATTGGATCATCAAAAAAGCAAGAGAGTTCTAGAGAAACATCTACTTCTGCTTCACTGACTATGCCAAAGCTTTTGACTGTGTGGAACACAACTGTGGAATATCCTTAAAGAGATGGGAATACCAGACCACCTGACCTGCCTCCTGAGAAATCTGTATGCAGGTCAAGAAGCAACAGAACGAGACATGAAACAACAGACTGATTCCAAATTGGGAAAGGAGTACGTCAAGGCTGTATACTGTCACCCTGCTTATTTAACTTACATGCAGAGGACATCATACAAAATGCCAGACTGGATGAAGCACAAGCTGGAATCAAGATTGCTGATAGAAATAACAATAACCTCAGATATGCAGATGACACCACCCTTATGGCAGAAAGCAAAATGGAACTAAAATACCTCTTGATGAAGGTGAAAGAGGAGAGTGAAAAAGTTGGCTTAAAAGTCAACATTCAGAAAACGAAGACCATAGCATCTGGTCCCATCACTTCATGGCAAATAGATGGGGAGACAATGGAAACAGTGACAGAGTTTATTTTCTTGGACTCCAAAACCACTGCAGATGGTGACTGCACCATAAAATTAAAAGACACTTGCTCCTTGGAAGAATAGCTATGACCAACCTAGACAGCATATTAAAAAGGAGAGACATTACTTTGCCAACAAAGGTCCATCTAGTCAAACCTATGGTTTTTCCAGTAGTCATGTATGGATGGGAGAGTTGGACTATAAAGAAGGCTGAGAGCCAAAGAATTGATGCTTTTGAACTGTGGTGTTGGAGAAGACTCTTGAGAGTCCCTTGGACTACAAGGAGATCCAACCTGTTCATCCTAAAGGAAATCAATCCTGAATATTCATTGGAAGGACTGATGCTCAAGCTCCAATACTTTGGCCACCTGATGTGAAGAGCTGACTCATTAGAAAAGACCCTGATGCTGGGAAAGATTGAAGGCAGGAGAAGAAGGGAATGACAGAGGATGAGATGGTTGGATGGCATCACTGATGCAGCGGACATGAGTTTGAGCAAGCTCTGTGAGATGGTGGAGGACAGGGAAGCCTGGTGTGCTGCAGTCCGTGGGGTCGCAAACAGTCAGACACGACTGAGTGAATGAACAACAAACCGTCCTAAAAAGTCGAATATACACTTACCATACAATCCTGACTGCACTCTTAGGCGTCTGTGTGTGCTTAGTCGCGCAATCGTGTCTGAGTCTTTGAGACCCCATGGACAGAAGCCTGCCAGGCTCCTCTGCCCACGGGGATTCTCCAGCCAAGAATACTGGAGTGGGTTGCCACGCCCTTCTCCAGAGGGTCTTCCCAACCCAGGGATCAAACCCATGTCTCACATTTCCAGCACTGGAAGGCAGGTTCTTTACTACTGGCACTATCTTAGAAGCCCACTACTCATCTGTAGAAAGGAAAAAACTAATACTTGTTACAGCATATATAAACTTTGTAAACCATGTGAAGTGAAGGGAACCAGACAGAAAAACTAGATATTATATGACTCCATTTATATGGAATTTCTAGAAAACGGAAATATAACAACAGAAAGAGGGTTAATGCTGGCCTCGGTCTTGGGATGGGACAAGTACTAGAGATCTTTTAGTAGTGACAGAAATGTCCTAAAACTTGATTGTGGTGATATTTACATAACTGTACAAATCTACTAAAATCCATGAAAGTAGATACTTAAAATGGATAAATTATATGATATGTAAATTATATAGGTTTTTTTTTTCTTTTTAAAAAATTAGTTTCTATTGCAGTATAGTTGATGTGAAGATTTTTTAACATAAATTCAATGATAATTCCTTAACAGTATATTTGCTTCAAATATAAAGTATCTTTATTTTTGGTAGCATGGATGACTCTACCCAAATATACTGCATTTTACTCTAAAGCTATTCTACAGAAGCGATCTTCTGAGAACCTCTCCCTACCCTGCAAAAAGTTAGACTCAAGCTTTGTATTATAGGTTCACCATGAATATCTCCTAACAATTTCCCTGAAAATCTTCACTAAACGGCACCACATTAAAAATTAGAATAAACATATTATAGCTGATATAAAAAGGTACAATTAACTTCTTGACATTTTTTAGAATGATAAAGCTAACAAGCAAAAATAAATCTGACTGGTATTTTAACAGAAAACTTAGAGAACACTGATGTCTTACCTGAAGACTCACTAATAAAATTTCAACATGATCAACTGGATCTCTAAATCATACTTATTTTATCAAATCAGAAATATATCTGGCTTCCTTAATGGCTTACAAAGGGCTTCACTTCATTCAAGACTGCAATGGACCATCCCTCCCTCCCGCATCCCAAACTGTTTTGCTTGCTTCAGTTATAACACCCTGCCCAACTAGTGTTCTTTGAAACATACTTTAAAACATGCTGATGTGGATAAAATATGTTTAGCTACCGTTACCTTCTCCTTCTGCACCTTTGTTAATGATATTTGGTCACCTTTCTTTTCTCAAATTCTCTGTGTAATTAAGGGGTTTACACCAATGTTTTCTCTCCTTTAATGGATCGTTTTAGCATGGAAAACAACAGCCAATCTTTTTAAAATTAAAATTCACACTTTCAATGAAAATAGCCCAATTTCTTATCCTTGTGTAATTTAAAAACTTTCCACATGCCTCTGTAACAGACACGGACTCCTCCGGCTTCAGATCTACCTTGAAGATCTCGGATGAGGTTAAACATGTTCCTCTTCGGAAATCTCACTCTTATACTAACCCAGGCTTGTGTCTCCAGAATGCTCCTCTACTTGGGAGGCTTTTAAAGCATGTTTGTCTATCCCTGCTACTGGTCCATTATCATCTGGGAACACGATGTTTTGTAGGGGTCCTCGAGCTGAGGAACATGCCAGAAGCTTTTAGACTTCAGTCCATCCAAGTGCATCAAGTTTAAGTGGTTTTTTCCTTCATCGGTATTTTGTCTGTGATCCTTCTATTTCAACAAGGTTTCCAGTGACAGGACAGAAGTCAAAATAAAGCCTTTTTTTTCAGCATTTTGTTTTAGTCAGTCAACTGAGAGTTTTTTGGAAAGGCAATTTAAATTTTAATTAAAACCCAGGGCTCACAGGAGGGCTTGTAGATCAGATTCTATCCATGTAGAAAGAAAATAAGCATAACTCACAGCATAACCCAGTGCTGTTCTGCTTTGCAATTAATCAAATAATATTACGCCAACATCTTCTCCATCACTGGAGGCTAGTTATTAATGTATTTTTGGTAAAATGTTCAAAACAAAATGTTTCAACCATACTAAAAATTACTAAAAACTACTTGAGTTTCAATTAACTAAGCAAATAATTACATAAAATTTTATGCAAAAGACCAATACTTTGTGAAAGACAGTAGAGAAAATACTAATTCTTATGTCCAAGAGCTCCTTGATTTGTATTTCCACAAAATAAAAATATTTTGCCTTGGGGACTTCCCTGGTGGTCCAGTGGCTAAGACTATGCAGTCCCAATGCAAGGGGCCTGGGTTCAATCCCTGGTCAGGGAACTAGATCCTACAAACTGCAACTACGAGTTCGCATGCCCCAGTGAGGACTGGAGACCTCATGTGCTGCAACCGAGGCCCAGCACAGCCAAATTAATTAAAAATTTCTTTTACCTTTCAAATACAGTTTTCCAAATATGCAGGAATAAAATGTTTTAAAATTCATTTAAATAACATGTTATTATAACCAAGCAGCATTTTGATAAGTTTTGTTTACAAAACGTTCTAGGAAGTGACCAGGTTGCTGTTCATTTCAGTAACACGCATCAACTTCTTTTCAATGTAAAAATGAAGACGAGAACATAAGACAGCTGTAAATAGGATTTGCAATCAGCAGATGAGATGGAGACCACTTCAAAAGTGGCCTTCTTCTAGAGGAGTCCCTGCTATGGCACCATCAGAGGGACAGCTCTTGGATGAGATGTCCAGAAGACTGGGTAACACACTTACTGTGATTCCACTGATAGTAAGTTACAATACTTATTCAAATAATTTCACTGGCAGAAATACCATAGCTCAAAGTGTATTGCTCTTAAATCTTAAGAGATAATCTTAAATGATGCTTAGTATGAGCAGATATGTTAAGAGGAAAGTGGGCAGATGCCATACATTAATACTTCCACAGATTAAAAGTAATTTGAGGAGGCACATCATTTTACTGATGACACAAAAACAATCATAGTAAGAATAACGGCTTATATTTATCAAGCAGCATATGAAGAGCATTACCTCCACTGAATCACACAGCAACTGTATCATGCAAGCACTATCATTACTTATCTCCATTTACCCATGAAGGAATGAAGGTTAACGAGGTTCAGCAGCTAGACCAAGGTCACGCAGTTACTAAGTGACAAGGCCGAGGCTGGAATTCAAGTCTGTCTGATGGCCAAGGCCAGCTCCCAATCGCCTTCTGCAGCTCTCTCATGGGATAATGTGTTCTTAAAGCAAAGTTCACATTAGCCTTTGGGTGATTCCTCTGGGGAAATGAAAAAGCTAAATTGATTTGCTAAAAAAACAGAAGCATCTGGCCAACTTGAACTTCAGATTTTGCATTTATAGGTTCTGAGGTTACTGTTTAAAAAACAGAGCTGCCATAGCTGCTAAAATGCCTTTGAAAAAGGTACCAGCAAGAACCCATCACCTCGCTCACTACCACCACAAACAGCAATGAAACACTCTCTTATGGTTCAAAACCTTCCTTAATTTGTTTCAACCACCAAACTTGAGCATGGCCCCTGCCAACGGGCCTCCTGTAAAATATCCAGAGGCTCTAGTTCTGGGTAAGGTGCAGTAAGCACACTCCACTCTGTCTCTCCAATCTAATGCAACTATAGAACCAGTGTGAAGTCATGGAGCAGTTATTTGAGAACCTTGAAAAGTAAAGAGTAGCAAGTGGGCTGGAGAAGACAACCAGAACTCAAAGCACCTTTGCACTGGTAGTGACTTGACCATCTTTCCCCCTCCTGGTACCCGTGGACTGTATTCGGTGCAGACTGAAAACCATCAGTGCTCTCACACAGAACTCCAGAAGAAGCCCTATTTTGGCTCAAAGAATGGGAAAGGGATCTGCTAACACTTGGAGGAGGAGGAGCCTACATTTTTCCCATCTTTTCCTGCTTTCTCTCACCCCAGCCTTCAAGCTGCCCTGTGACAGAGGCAGTAGCAATTCATATGAAATGAAAACTCTAAAGGATGAGAACTTTCTGTTTCAGTCTGAGAAGCTGTGATCTGAAGAAAGTGATCAAATCTCGGTTACTCTTTTTTAAACTATCATTGCTTGGCTCCAAATGTGGCCACCGTCACAGGAAAGGGATAGCAGAATGAGGTAAATAAAGTCCCAGACTCCTGGACAGAGGATCAAAAGGGAGAGCCCTGGGGAGCTAGGAAATACCGAGAGATTGCAAAGAAGGAAGATCTTGGAAAAGAGAAACCATGAACTTGTTTATGTACTCCCGGGGTCACTTCCAAGTGACACACCCATGGATCTCACATTAAACGGCAGAGCTAGACTTGGAGAACTAAGCTATGAGATAGATCAGCTCCCAGGTCACAGGCTGGCCGCTGGGTGGCATACACACCAGACATAAGCGAAGAGCACTGTACGGGCTTAAAAAATGAAACTTATAGTGAAACTGCAACCCACAGAAGGCTGGTAAGAACTTACAGCTGAAACGCAGCTGGGTTGATTCCCTGCTGAAAGAAAACTATCAGGATCTGATGTAAGATTTAATCAAGACACAAAGTTTCATTGCATAATGCAATCCAAAATTCCTAAGAACCAACAAAGTCACAACTTGTGTGGGAAAACAGAATCAAAAGATGCTAACGTCAAGAGACAAGGGTGTTAGAATGACCTGACAAAGACCTGAAAACAACTTTAATAAGATATGGTCCAATAGGTAAAGGTTAACATTGGAAGTGAACAGAAAGGTACAAAGTCAAAGTAAACAACAGATGATACAATGAAGAACCAAATGGAAGTTTTAGGATTGAAAGATAAAACAACCAAAGTACAAAAACTAATTAAATAGGCTCAATATTAGAATGGAGGTAAAGGAAAGAGTCAGTGAACTTTAAGACAGATCAATACAAATGATCCAATCTGAACAGAGAGGGAAAACTAAATAAATGAACAGAACCTCAGAGAACTGTGGAGCAATAACAAAAGGTCAAACATCATGTCATGGGAGTTTGAGAGAAAACAGAGAAAGTCTTTGAAGAAACAATGGCTGAGAGCTTCCCAATTTTGATGCATTTTGGTGAAGTCTACATAGTCAAGAAACTCTAAACAGGAGAAGTGAAAGTGAAGTCGCGTCCGACTCTTGGCAACACCATGGACTATAGCCTACCGTGCTCTTCCATCCGTGGGATTTTCCAGGCAAGAGTACTGGAATGGGTTGCCATTTCCTTCTCCAGAGGATCTTCCTGACCCAGGGATTGAACCTGGGTCTCCTGCATTGTAGGCAGACGCTTTACCATCTGAGCCACCAGGGATAAACATGATAAACCCCAACAAATCCATGTCCAGAAACAATGGAATTAAACTACAGTAATCTAAAAACTGAAAAATTCTTAAAAGCATTCAGAGAAAATGATGCATTATTTATAGGGGATTCAAAGATAAGATTTCTCAACAGACACCATGAAGGACAGAAGGAAGTGAAGCAACATTTTCAGAATGCTGAAAGAAAAGAATTGACAATCCAGAATTCTATATTCAGTGAAAAGATCCATCAGGAACTAATGTTTTCTCAAGCAAAGGAAAACTAAAAGAATTAGTTTCCACCAGAACTTCTGTTTAAAAAACATTTTTTTTTGTCCTAAAGGAAATCCTTCAGACCTAAAGGAAATGATACCAGAAGAAAATCTGGAAGGTTAGGAATAAGGAAGAGCAACAGCAATTGTAAATATCTAAACAAATATAGTCAACTACTATTCTCCTGAGTTCTTTAAAATATGTTTGACAGTTGGAAGAGAATTTTACAGCATCTGATGTATCTGAATCTAATACAGAAGAAAACTGTAACAGAAAAAGGGCAGGATAAAAGGACCTAAATGAAGTTGTCTTCATTATCACTTGAAGTAGAACAATGTTTCTACTTGCAAAGAAATACTGTCAAAAATATAACATGTAAATTTAAAGTGAATACTAACAAGTTTTCAATAACCCAAAGAAAGCAGAAAAGAGGAAATACAGAAATAAAAGAATAGAGGAAACAAACAGGACACAAATAATAAATCTGTAGGTCCAAACTGAGACATATCAATAGTGCATGAAATATAAATGGCCTAGACAAATCAATTAAAAGACAGATTGTTAGAATAGAATAGTGTTAGAAAATATACACTTTATAAACAAAAGCTATCATCCCTGGCCAGTACCCTCCAAATAAAGACTATACTGTTCTGGCTGTGAAGGAGATAATGAAGTGAAGTGAAGTGAAAATCACTCAGTCATGTCCAACTCTCTGAGATCCTGCTGGAATGGGGAGCCACTCCCTGCTCCAGGGAATCTCCCTGACCTAGGGATCAAAGCCAGGTCTGCCACATTGCAGGCGGATTCTTTACCATCTGAGCCACAAGGGAAGCCCAAGAATACTCGAGTGGGTAGCCTATCCCTTCTCCAGAGGATCTTCCCGACCCAGGAATCGAACTGGGGTCTCCTGCACTTACCAACTGAGCTACTAGGGAAGCCCCAAAGGAGATAATAGTAGCTTCAAAAATGGTCCCTCTCAAACAGAGATACCCTTCATTGCTGGAGGGGCATGATTTTATCCTGCTGTGCTCTTTTATTTAGAAATATCTCATCGTACTACATTAATGTTACTGAATTTTCTGTATTGGAGACATGTTTTCCATTTTATTTGTAATATGAGACTATTTTTCCTGCCAAGTAAATTAACCTAATGAGATATAAACAAACATTGACCAAAAAAAAAAAAAAGATTGTTAGAACGGACTAGAAACACATGATCTGACCATATGCTGTCTATAAGAAATGGACTTCAGATGCTGGTAGGTTAAAAGGATGGAAAGAGAAATTCCATGTCAACTCTGATCAAAAGAAAGGAAGAGTGATTGTATTAACATCTGTCTAAGTAAACTTCAGATCAAAGAAAGTTACCAGGGATTAAAAAGGGACATTACATAATGATAAAAAAGGTCAGTTCACAAAGAAGACATAACAATAGTGAGCTTGCAATCACCAGATGACAGGGCTGCAAAACACACAGAGTGAAAACTGACGGGATTAAAGGGAGAAACAAACAACCCCACAATTAGAGTTGGGAGCTTCACCTCTTTTGGTTTTCAATAAAATACTAGGCAGAATCTCAGCAAGGATGCAGAGGAACTGAACACCACCAAAGAGCTGGACCCAGCGGACATTAAAGAACACTTTCCCTAGAAGATATCCCATTTCTTTACTTGGCTTTGCAGAAAAACTTCTCAAAATAGTGTTCTAAATTTGCTGTCTCCAATTTCTCTCCCTTATTCCTTAAGCTGCTCTAAGCAGATTTTTGCCTCCACCACTGTGTGGAAACTGTCCTGGTCAAGCTCACCCTCACGTTTCTAAATCCAGTGGTCCAGCATCCGTCCTCATCTTATTCGATCAAAGCACATGGCACGGTTGCTGACTCCATCCTCTTTGAAACACTATTTTTTCACTGGGTTTTCAGGTTACCACCCTACCTTCTTCCCACCCAGGGATTACTGCTGCTGCTGCTAAGTTGCTTCAGTCATGTTCAACTCTGTGCAATCCCATAGACCCCAGCCCACCAGGCTCCCTCATCCCTGGGATTCTCCAGGTAAGAACACTGCAGTGGGTTGCCATTGCCTTCTCCAATGCGTGAAAGTGAAGTTGCTCAGTCGTGTCTGACTCTTAGCGATCCCATGGACTACAGCCCACCAGGCTCCTCCATCCATGGGATTTGCCAGGCAAGGGTACTACTTCCTACTAAACTCAATGGATTGGATTCCTCCTCAGCTCAGTCTCTAAATGCTGGATGCCTTAGGACCTAGTCTGGGCCTCAGATCTCTTCTTTCTGTCCACTTTCACTCCCTTAGTAATCCCACCCAGGCTCACAGCTTTAGGTGTCATCTGTGTACTGATGACTTTCAAACATGTCAGTGGGAAGGACTCTGCCCCTGAAATCCAAGCCTGTACATATTTCACTGCCTTTGCAGCCTCTCCACAGAGTTATCTATAAGTCAACTCTAACTTAACATATTCAAGTCTGATCTGAATACTATCATCTCTTTTTTAAAAAAAGTACTTCTCACACCTCAGTGGTTTTCAATTACATAGAAAAAAAATCTTAGTTCATGCATGACTCCCTTCTTTTCCCAGCTTAGTGGCAATAAAACATAGTAGTTGAAAATATGCTCTCGGTCCAGACCACCTGGATTGGAATCCTATTTTCACCACTAATAGTCTGTGATACTACACAAATTCCCTAACCTTTCAGTGCCTCAACTTCCTCATCTTTTGTTGTTATTTACTAAGTTGTGTCCAACTCTTTGCGACCCCATGGACTGCAGCCTGCCTGGCTCTGCCGTCCATGGGATTTTGTAGGCAAGAATACTAGAGTGTGTTGCCATTTCCTCCTCCAGGGGATCCTCCTGACCCAGGGATCGAACCTGTGTCTCTTGCATTGACAGGTGGATTTTTTACCACTGAGCCACCAGGGAAGCCCCTCCTCCTCTATAAGATAGGAATAAAAATAGTACTTTCTTCCTCATAGGGTTGTTATAGGGATTAACTAAATTAGTATGTGTAAATTATTTAGTGAGAATACACAAACGGTGGCTATTATTTTTCATCTCATCATTGCCATCTCATGCTCTCAAATTTAACCCATCAGAAATGCCATCTGTATCTTCAAAATACATTTGGAATCTGAATATTTCTTACCACCTCTTGCCGTTACCACTCTCATCCAAGCCATGGACATTTCTCTCCTGAATTACTCCTGTGAGCTTCTAACTTGTCTCTTTCAGACTAGTCTCAATGCATCAGGCAGAATGATCCTAGTAAATAAGTCCTCTTGTCAGAACCATCTAGTCACTCCCATGTTGTTCAAATTAAATGCCAGAGTCTTTAAGATAGACTAAACTCATATAAGACGTGCCCACCCCTCATCTCTTTGACCTCCCCTTCCCTCCCCTTCCCTCTCACTCATTCCAGAAATACAGACCTGCTTATGGTTCTTTGAAAATGCCAAACACATTCCAGACAAAGGGAACTCCCTCTGCCTGCAACATTCTTCCTCCAGATATCCACAGGGCTTGCTGCCCCTCTCTTTCATGTCTTCTCTCAAAAGCCACCTTCCTGGAGACCCTCTCTGGTATTATATCACCTCAGTTAGGAGCCCAGACTCCACAGCCAACCTGGATTCCAATCCTGACTTTGCCACTTTCTGATGGCATGACCTACAGTAAATTACTTAATCTCTCTAGGTTTCAGTTTCCTCGTCTTTAAATGGAGAATAATAATGCCGCCAGCCTAAATGAGATTGTTTTGAGGATTCAACGAATTAAAATAAATTGCTTAGAATGGTGCCATGTGGTAAGGCCTGTCATATTTATTAAATCTAAGAAGCTATGCATTATAAGACACATTGTTATTTTATTTGCCATTTTAAAGATTGTCAATTAAATTAGTAAATGTTATCAGTTATGAAATGCATTCCAATTTTAGAACTGCAAAACGTTTTTTGGAAAAAGTACACCTTAACATCAGTGAAATGTGATCTTTTCAGGTTTTTCTGTAAGATGGTGTGAGAAAACCTGAGCAAACTTTCTGGCCAACCAAATATTTCACTGAGTGGGGTTTAAGACCCAGATCTATTTTATATCATTTCCTTCCTTCATATATTCACATAGTATACACACACACACACATATATTTAATGAGTACCTAGTACTTTGGCCACCTCATGCGAAGAGTTGACTCATTGGAAAAGACTCTGATGCTGGGAGGGATTGGGGGCAGTAGGAGAAGGGGACGACCAAGGATGAGATGGCTGGATGGCATCACGGACTCAATGGACATGAGTCTGAGTGAACTCCGGGAGATGGTGATGGACAGGGAGGCCTGGCGTGCTGCGATTCATGGGGTCGCAGAGTTGGACACGACTGAGCGACTGAACTGACGGAGTGCTGGGTACTTCCGGTACATGTGTTGTTTTTACAAAACAGTTGTCAGGAGTCAGGAGCTGCAGGCAGAAGCCAGCCAGAGCCCAGGGCCTGCCCAGTGTGGTGGGCACAACCAGGAGGGTGGCATCCAGCAGCCATGCTGGGATCCCCTTGCTGAGGTCCCTGCATTCCCATCACTTGCATCTTACAGTTTTGGCTGTACTCCCAGTTCCAGACTCTGGCGGTAGGTCTTGATGACAAGGTGGAGCACATGCCCAGCATTTCTTTATGTCCTTCCAGTACTGACCTTCTGAAGGGAATGTCACCATTAGTGATAAAGTGGCCACCCCAGCACTTACTTAAACTGGCTTCTTTCCATCGTCAATCTAAGGACTCATGTCAAACTTTTCCCCCTGAAGTGAAAGAAACTCAAACACGTTAAATGTGGAAACACTGATAAAAGATATTCTGCAAAAGTCTAAAATGAGCAGATTCATTTCAATGCAACAAACGACTATTACACACACACACAGCTGCAGAGCGGGAAATGAAAGCCCAGGAGTTTAGTCTCCATGGAGGCAGATGAACCACTAAGCACAGTATAAAGTCTCCTTTCAGTTCAGTTCTCCTATCCTGGCTAATTACCTGCATTTGAAATTGTACCCTAATAAGCGAGTGATCAAGATACAAGCAACATTCATCATACCTACGATGCTAGAAGGGTCTGTCCTCTATCTGCAGAATAGCAGGATCTCGTTTCCTTAAGGGCCCTTATAACTACCACGGGAGGTCAGGGAAGAAGACTCTGCTTCGGGATCTGCTCCTGGGGTGTCTGGGTGCTTAGCAGAGTCAGCAGGTGGAGTTATCACCCTCACTCCACAGCCTGCCATGCTCCTGGAGGAAGGGGGATGGAGAGGGGAAGGGAAATGTAAAACCAGCCAACCAGCCAAAGAACAGACCCTGGCAACCTCACCGACACTCGCAGTGTGGGTGTGCTGCCTTCCACCTCATTTGGAAGCTCGGGAGCTGGGGCTGGTAAGAAAGCCCTACAGTAAAAAGCCACAGGGGGAAATCATGTGTTTTCTGACTCTGAAGACAAGTAGACAAACAAACTGATTAGCTCCCATCACTTCACACAGCCAAGCCCCTGCCAATGTCGAATGACTTTGCTGGTGACATCTTCCAATTCAAAAGATGTGCAGCGGGCAGCAGCATTCCCCGTCAAGTTACAGGGTTTTTTTTCCATTTCATTTTATTATTATTATTATTATTAATCCCTTAACCCTGGATTACAATTTTTTATCATTACAAGATAAGTCTGACAAAGCAATGATGCACTTGGTTTCCATGACAACCCTTTTCAGAAAAAAGTTCAACCTGCTGCATCACCATGAAGTACTTTGAAAATCATTTCCTAGCAACCCCAGAGGTACCCAGAGACATGGACCTTTATCTGCCCTTTACTTAGACCTAGGAGAATTACACACAGGATGACAGAGAAACCAGGTCACTTAGTTACCGCTAACAGCAAGTGGGCATATTTCATCAGTGTATGAAGCAGAATAATTCCCAGCTGTGTCTGCAAGGAGACATATATGCCTATCTGGATGTTTTTAACAGACTGCACCTTCTTCCCCTCAGTTAGGGGCTACAAAAACACCCAGCTAAATTCCACTTTGACCCATTTGAAGACAAGTGATCACCTTTAAATAATTCACTAACATCAATGCACTCATCTAAAAACCGGGAATTTAAAAATTACCCTCTGCTAATTATGAAAGCTTGGGCTTCCCTTGTGGCTCATCTGGTAAAGAATCCGCCTGCAATGTGGGAGACCTGGGTTCGATCCCTGGGTTGGGAAGATCCCCCTGGAGAAGGGAAAGGCCACCCAGTCCAGGATTCTGGCCTGGAGAATTCCATGGACTGTATAGTCCAAGGGGTCGCAAAGAGTTGGACACGCCTGAATGATTTACAATTATGAAAGCATGGCACCCTCTGCTTTAGGCTTACCACAGTATAATGATATGCACCCGTGTATTAGGAAAATAAGAAAAAAGTGCAACGTTTAAGAGACTTCATGACAAAGTTACCACCTAAAAGATATGAAGCTTTTGCGGAAGTAAATGTGAAAATAAAAAGGAATTTTAAAAAAAATGAGAAACAGACATTTTTCTATGGTTGCACTATTTCTCAAGGTTCTCCAAAATAACACTTTCTAAAATTAACAGAAAATAGAATGTGCTGACTGTAAGATAGTTGGTTATTGTGCAAACTGGTCTCCAACTGCAACCCACCAAACCTGTCTGCTGCTCTGCACCCCGGGAAGCTCACCTCTGCAGCCTGCACCACCAGCCTCCTCTCCCAGCTGGCTTCACGTTGGCCAGACAGGGGAGGGTGAGGAGAGACTGAGCCTGGTGCACTTCTTCCCCCTACCTTCCTGCTTCAGTGCCCTGGTCGGGCAACACCTTGTGCCACTATGAGCACGGCTCCTGCCAGGGGCCCTACGGCCTGCAGTGCCCTTCCTCTGGGGGCCCCTTCAGCCCTAGAGCTGGTGAGGGCTTCCCACGCACCTCTCTCGGCTTCCCTAATCTCTGCTCACACCTCTTCTCCATTTAAGTCTCTTCACGAGAACCATCTGGGTTGAATTGTTTCCCCTGGGACCCTGACTGACGCAACTTTGACAACTGCAATCAATTCTGAATTAACAAGGAGCAAAATCTTTTGTCACACAGCTCCCTTTTGACATTATTACCATACCTCCATTCTCTGATTATCACACAAAAGAAGCTAGAAAAGGTGATTTGAAATTCCCTCCTTTGAAGTGTAAGTCTGGTAAGTCTGATTTATTCCTCAATAACCAGGGAAAAGGTAGCTTAAAGAGAAACAGAATGTTTCCTTAGGAACTTCATGTCCATCTACAAAGCCAAGCTATTTAATCAACATGAGTTTGAGCAAACTCCCGGAGATGGTGAAGGACAGGGAAGCCTGGCGTGCTGCAGTGCATGGGGTGGCAACGAGTCGGACACAACTTGGCAACTGACCAATGACAACAACAAAGAACTGGAAAATAGAAGGGCCGTTTTCCCCAGACCGCCCGTGAGTATTTTTCAACTGGGTCTTCAGAGCCTGGCTTGTTTAGCTTGCTGTATTTCCACACCAGGCAGCTGCACCGGCATTCACATGAGTAGGCAGAATACGCATTCCCAAACAACTACCCATGAATTTCGCATGAGCCACCGTTTGGGAATCATCTTCACCACCATCCCCTCTAAATTAGCGAAACAAGTAACAAGAACCAACACACACTCTGTGACTCATTGTGCCCAAACCAAAAACCCAGCCCCACATTTAATTCTAATGTTTCCCGTGATTTCGTCCTGATACCAAGCTTCTGAACCAAATCCAAACCTTAGTTTCTGCACCTGTAAAAATGGTGACTGACCCTCTCAGGTGTTACTGTGAGATCCAAATGATCTGTGCTCAACGGCACCTTCTGCGGTGGCAAAAGAGTGCCCCTTAGCCCAGAGTTGTTTCCCTGTCTTCAAAGTCCTACCAATTACTTCTCTTAGACTGAAACTGAGGCAGTGACTCAAATGTGTAGCTTTCTTCTATTGCACAGGATGCAGCCTGCTACACTGATTCTAGAGCTCTGGGAAAACCATTCCCTTCTTCAAGAGATCTTCCTGACCCAGGGACTGAACCCTGGGTCCCCTGCATTGCAGGCAGACTCCTTACTATCTGAGCCACCAGAGAAGTCCTATAAAAATGACAAGGAACACTAACACTAATTCTGAGGGCTCCCTGAATCTAGTCTAGAACTGAGACCCAAATTCATATCAGACTTTATGGTATCTTGCTCAATTCTTTAAAACAACCCTGAATCAAAACTGTAATAAGATCGACTTCACACCCACCTGACTGTCTCTAGTTTAAAAAGACAGTTAATAGCAAGTGCTCGTGAAGATGTGGAGAGAGATACACCCCCCATAGATGGTAATAGAAATGTAAAATGACGTGGCTGCGTTGGAAAACAGTCTGATGGTTCCTCACAAAGTCAAACACAGAGTAACCACATAATCTAGCAATCTACTCCTGCCAGACACCCAGGAGAAATGAAAGCGTGTGTTCATACAAAAAACTGTCCAGGATGTTCACAGCAGCGTTATTCAAAATAGCCAAAAAGGAGAAACAACCCAAATGTCCATCAATGAATAAATACATGAATAAAATGTGGTATATCCAAACAGTGGAATATTATTTCACAATAAAGAGGGATAAAATACCGACATATGCTACAGCACAAAAGAACCACAACAATATCACACCAAGTGAAAGAAGCCAGACACGGATACTCGAGTCCCATTCTACATGAAATGCCAGAATAAGACCAAAATAGGATAATGATTGTTAAGAGCTGGGGAAGTACGGAATTGGGACTGACTGTGAATGGGTATGGAGTTCCTCTGGGTATGATGGAAATATTTTAGAATTAGACACTGGTGGTAGTTGTAAAACATAACGAATGTATTAAAACCCTCTAAACTGTACAATGTAAAGCGGCGGATTTTATGTTATATGAAGGTATAACTCAACTGAAGAAAGAGTCGGCGACTTGACACTTTGTACAGAGCGGTCTGGTGTAGTACTTGCTGGGTTACAATGTTCCGAGCACTACACAGGACAGGACAGAGGCTCCCTCTTCGTGGCCGAGGCTTACTAAAAGTCTAACGCTGACTTCCCTTTTGTCAGACTGTTTGCAAGGAGAATGAATTCTGCACTTGATTCTGTCTCCTATCCCTGAGGCATATGGTTTGACTAGAAAGTAAATTTACATAGCCACATTGATTGCACTGAGAACATAAACACTGTAAAGAATATTTGGAGACAAGCTCTCCTGCAGTCAGTCACTAAGTTTACAGACCTGTATACACACTTTTAGACCTCTCCTTCCACCCATCCTTTCCTTCTTCCCGTTTCTCTCTCCCCTGCTTCCTAGCAAGGATGTTCTGCCAAAACTAAGCCAAAACCCAGGCATCACTCCAGTTTATTCCATCTCCCACCTCTACCTCATCCAAACATTAAATCACTTCCTAATTTAAAAAATAATAATGTATTCCCTCCTCTCTGTTGCCACTACTTTAATCCAGGCCCTCTTTATCTCAAGCCTAAATTATTATAAAAGGTATCAAAATCAAACTTCCACAATCTGCCCAGATCAAGAAATCACAACCCTATGTCACTATCCTGCTTAAAATCCACCCCACGATCACTTGATAAAGTCCTCGCTTTTTAGCCTGGCAAAGGAGAAACGGATAAACCAGCCCTTACCGTACATTCCTGGCTCTTCTGCCTGTCTTCCACCCACAGTTTACACTTCACTGTTGGATGGTGGTCCTCAGACACACGATCTGACTTCACTCACTACCATGTCTGTGCACACTGTTCCCTCTGAAATTCCCTCCTCCTCTCTACCTTGTACACACCCAGATAATTCTCAGTGGTCCGTCAAGGAGACCCTCAACATCACATTATTTGAGAAGCCATTTCCATTCCAGGTGAGGTCAGATGCTCTTCCCTCTTGTTTCTGCAGAACCTTTCCTCTCGAACATCAGCAGATTATAGGAAACACCGGCATGGCAGGTGGACTCGGCCAGCTCTCCCAGCAACTCCCACCTCCTGGTATCCCCACCCCGTGAGTCCCTGCCTCTTGATTGTGGGCTGGCCCAGTGACTTCCTTCTAATCACAGCAAAGACAGTGGACAGGATGACGGACAGCCACAACTGTAACCACCCTGCACAAGACTGTGCCCCCATCCTACTAACAGGCTGTCTCTCTCGCTGGTTCTGAGGAAGCATGCTACCGTATCAGAGAGGTCTGTGTGGCAAGAACCTGAAGCCTACAGCCTATAGCCCACAGCCAGCAAGGAACAGAGTCCCTTGCCTAAAAGCTGCCGAAGAACGGAATCCTGCCCAAAGTCAAGTCAATAAGCCAGTAGAGGACCCAGATGAACTGTGCCTGGCTTTCTGACCCGCAGAAAATAAGAATGAACGTGCGTGGTTTACGCTACTTCACGTGTGGTACTTTCACACAGCAATTAATGCGGGCAGGCCACGTTTTACTGTGCTTCGCTTTACTGCGAAGTTACAGAAGTTGTGTTCCTTACACACTGAGCGTTTGCGGCAGCCCGGCCTCGAGCAAGCCTATCAGTGCGTCTGCTCACTTCATATCTCTTGGCCACGTTTCGGTCATCCTTGCACTATTCCAAACTTCTCCGTATATTTGCATGGTGATCTGTGATCAGAGATCATCAGTGTTATAAGTGCAAAATGATTATGACTCAAAGAGGGCTCAACTGATGGTTAGCATTCTTTGAGCAATAACGTGTTACGGTATGTACACTGCTTTTTTTAGACTTACTGCTATTGCACACTTACTAGACTGCAGTATAATGTACACACAAGTTCTCTATGCACTAGGAAACAACCCAAATCTCCCGTGACTTGCTGTATGCAATAGCCACTATACTGCAGGGGTCTAGACCCGTGTCTCCAAGGTGTGCCTGCAATATGTCTCACTCTCCATCCCAGCGAGGACATAAACTTCTCCAGGGAAAGGATCATCTTATTCATCTTTGTGCCTTTACTCTAACACAGGTCCTTGATGCTCAGTTAGAGTCTCAATAAATATTTATGAACTATTGTTGAGTTGAACCAACCTACCCTAAATCACCTCCATGTTTGACAACCGAGCTGCCTTAGCTTGACGGCACCACCTGACGGCCAACAGTGGGAACTGTGACCCAAATCTGCTTCTCTTTCCTAAACAGAGGCAGGTCAACACGTCTCCCTTCTTTAGTGACGCACAATGAAGTTGATCTACCTTCAGGAGCATCTTTTTTGGACACGCACAGACACAGACGCACGCTGTGTATCACTTTCTCCATCTTTTATTTTCTAGTCTGCACCCCCAAAATCTCATCACACATATTGGCGCGCTCTCTCTCCTGTCTCTGCTCCTTTCTTCCCCAGCCCCACCCCAACTGCATCACATCTTCTCACTCACTCATATACAACAACTCACAAGCCACTCTAGGCAGTGCTCATTGGTCAAACTGATATATCTGCATAAGGGAAATAACAAGATCCATTCACAAATGATGTTAACATAAGAAAGCACTTTAGGAAAAGTTTCTGTAGATCAGATATCTGATTCTAGCACAAAAAGAGAATCATATTTTTTAAACATACAAAAGAATATATATTTGTGCATTCAATTTCTAAAATGGAAAAAGAAACCCTGATGTTAGGTCTTAATGGTTAAAACTTAAGATTCAAAGTCCTCATGAAGATGCAAAGAAATTCTTTAAAACAGAGATGCTGAGCCCGCTGTGAGTGCATTCTGTGGGTGCTGACAGGGTTAAAGATAAAGTAACTGCACTCAATTTTAAGGTAAGTGGAGAGGGAGAAGTGAAGGTGAAAAAAACATAGTCAACTCCTCCCAAACCATTTTGCTGCCATGAAAAAATGAGAGCTACCATAGTCAACAGACATTTACCCTGGAGAGGCCCAACCTCCTCCAGAAATTTTTTCTCAAAGATTTCACGCCTCCATGAAAATGACACCATAGTTGGGATAAAAGTAGAAAAAAGCAGGTTTTACTCACAAAGAACTCTCTGCTGGAGATTTTATGCTTGAGTTTGAGCAAAAACTATATTACTATTTTACGATTTCTAGAGAACTAAAGGGCCCAGTGAAATCTCTATGTAATAGGCAGAAGTTAATGTCCCAGATTAGATAAATAAGGCTTTTCTGGGAAAATATTTCATTATTGCACTGAAAAAATCATAATATGAAAAGATTGAGGGGGGAGGAGGAGAAGGGGGAGATAGAGGTTGAGATGGTTGGATGGCATCACCAACTCAATGGACATGAGTTTGAGCAGACTCCAGAAGACAGTGAAGGACAGGGAAGCCTGGCATGCTACCATTCATGGGGTCGCAAAGAGTCAAATATGACTGAGCAACTGAACAACAATGACAACAAATATGAAAAGATATCAGCACAAGAACATTCTCTTCAGCAACACTTCTAATAGCAAAAATGATGAAAATAATTTAAAAACTATCAATGGGGGACCGGATGAATAAGTTGTTGTACAGTCACACATGGAATTCTATGCAGGTATAAAAAGGAATGAGGAACACCTATGAATTACGGTAGAGTGATCTCTGCTGCTGCTGCTGCTAAGTCACTTCAGTTGTGTCTGACTCTGTGCGACCCCAGAGACAGCAGCCCACCAGGCTCCCTCGTCCCTGAGATTCTCCAGGCAAGAACACTGGAGTGGGTTGCCATTTCCTTCTCCAATGCATGAAAGTGAAAAGTGAAAGTGAAGTCACTCAGTCATGTCCGACTCTCAGCGACCCCATGGACTGCAGCCCACCACGTTCCTCTGCCCATGGGATTTTCCAGGCAAGAGTACTGGAGTGGGTTGCCATTGCTTTCTCCATTAGTATGCTACCATTTATCTAAGAAATGGAGAATATAAACATGGTTGTGTGTAATTCAACCAATGGTATGAAAACCACAAACATTTTAACCATTTGATGGAGGGCATAATAGGTAGAAGATATGGATAAAATCTAAACTTCTCTGAATATACCACATTATAAAGATTTTACTTTGTAATGTAAATAATTTACATTATTACAACAAAATAAAATTTTTTAAAAGATCAAATTGAAAGTAAAATGAAACAAATGAATATAACTGTATTGAATTAATCACCATTCCAGTGTCAGTTTGCTCTATAAAAAGGAACCGATTCAAATGACTTAAAACTCAATAATTTGCCCATTCATCCCAGCAGGATATGCTCTAACGTAAAAGCTTACTGGGGAAAAAATATTAAACTGCTTTCAGTGGTGATTCCAAGACTGTGGTCCATGTGTTGTGGGACAGAACAAATGAGGGATTACCGTGGTGTTGTTAAGCTCCAGGGTTGATGTCATCAGAAGAGGAAATAGAAACATTAAGACTGATGAGGTTAGAGAAAAGGCCCTAAATTTGAATTGGAAGTGTTAGCATAAATTCATGGCACATTTTATCTTTAAAAACATTTATTTTCTGGCTGTGTTCACCTAAAAAGCCAGGAGACAATGATCAGTCCATTAGCAACGATCACTCCATTGCCCAGATCATGTCTGTAAGTATCATCTTTCAATAAAAAGAATTAGGTTCCTAAGAGAAATGACTGAGTCCAGATCAGAGGATGAACACAACGAAACTGGAACATCCTGTCACACCATCAGGCAAACAGCCTATCAGAGATGACAAGGAGACAACGCGGCTACCCCAGGAGCCAGAGACAGATCAACTGAGCTTCAGTAAGTACAGTGACTGCAGCAGACCGGGACACGGCTGCTATCTTACAAACCGGTAATAACAAGACCAAAAGCATCGCCGATTATCTTCGCAGGAGGCTAGGAAACCAAACCACTATCTTGAAAACTGCCAAGGAAAAGAGAAATCTCAAGTATTTACCCCATCTTTTCCCATTTGGACTGTACCTCGGGATAATCAAATAGTTGCTGAGGGAAGTTTCTCTTCAGAGAAGCATTCCAGAAGTTTTGTAGAAAGAACAGACCACAAACTTGTGCAACCCCTAATGAATGAATGGATTTAGGCATCAGTCATGAAACAAAAAAAAACAGAGAAAACCAGATATTACATGCCTCCTGATGGATATACACAGCACTATAAAGAAGTCTGAATAAGTAAGCCCGAAATCCAACCAAATAATATACCTCTGAATCTGACTAACAATACACAAGGAATATAGGGCCAGAAGAACATGGTACATGATACCACAAGGCTGTAATCCACAAAAGCCAGCCTGTGGGAAACTCTGCCAGACAAATGACCCCATTTCTTTAACAAGAAAATTTTAAGGCGAAAAAAGAAAAAGGAGGTACCTATAGATTAAAAGATACTTAAGAAACATATCAACCAACTACAGCTGGTGGTTCTTATTTCAAACATGATTCAAACAACATTTTTTAAAACTAAGACATTTATGAGCTAATTAGGGAAACGAGCACTATCTTGATATTTGATGATATCAAGCAATTATTTTCATTTTTCTACAATCTAACAGTATTTTGGTTGTTTTTTAAGCAGTCTTTATTTCTTATAGTTGGGAACTTCCCCAGTGGCTCAAGGGTAAAGAATCTGTCTGCAATGCAGGAGACGTGGGTTCAATCCCTGGGTCAGGAAGATCCTCTAGAGAAGGAAATGGCAACCCATTCCAGCATTCTTACTGGGAAAATTCCATGGACAAAGAAGCCTGGCAGGCTACAGTGCATAGGGGTGCAGAGTTGGACACGACTAAGCAACTGAGCACGATCTCTTAGAATTAGTTATGGTTAAAATAATATGATGTTTTAGATTTGCTTTAAAATAATCCCAGAGTAGGGGGGAGAGTGGGTGGTATATGTAAAAGAATAGCCTTAATTTTATAACTGTCAAAGCTGGGTAATGTTTGCATAAAGTTTCACTGCATTACTCTATTTTTGCATACATTTGAACTTTTCCATAATAAAAAATTTAAATGACAAGCCTTCAAAAATCAGTCTGTGGACTTCCCTGATGGCACAGTGGATAAGAATCCACCTGGCAATGCAGGGGACACAGGTTCAATCCCTGGTTCAGGAAGATTCCACCTGCCTTGGAGCAACCCCCGTGCTCTAGAGTTAGTAAGGCACAACTAATGAGCCTGTGAGCCTTGACTACTGAGGCCTGTGCCCCAGAGCCTGCGCTCTGCAGCAAGAGGAGCCGCTGCAATGAGAAGCCCGCACACCGCAACTAGGGAGTAGCCCCGCGCTCCGAAACCAGAGAAAACCCACCATGGCAGCAAAAGACCCCGCACAGTCAAAAAAAAAAAAAAAAAAAAAAAAACACCTAGCTTGCATCTTGTTAACATGTACTGACAGTTATCTTCAAAGCTAGTAATGCATGTGTATGTGAGTGTGTGTGTGAAATCATTTTCAAACAACTCTGTAAGGCAGTTACTTTTACAATCCTCCTTAGATAGAGGGAGAAACAGAAAATTAAAGAAGTTAAGCCATGGCACAGTGTAAGCCATGCACATGAGATTAAGACCTAGGTCTCCCTAACCGGAGATCCCATGTACAGTGGGAAAAACAAAAACTCCTCTATAGATGTTAGGAAGAGGGAGACGGGTGCAGAGGATCGTTAACAAGGCCCTGGAAGGCAGAGAAGAGCCAAAAAGAGCATGGCGATACATTGGAGAAACAGAAACTCAGAGGGCAGCATCCAGAGGCCAGAAACTGCTCCCACGCGGGGCGGCACCCACCCGCCACGCGCGCCCATCAGTGGCACCGGCACCAGCTGGGAAAGCCGCGCCAGCGCCGCTGAGCAGGAGCCCTTGCTGCTGCCCCCTCCCTTCTCCCACACCCCAGTTTTCCCCACCAGTACCTCCTCCTTGCAGCATCCAAGTGCAGACCCACTGGCAAAAGAGTCTGGAAGACGTAGTCTGCAGGCTTCTGGCCCCACATAATCAAAAGGAGAACATGGAAGAGCAGGAACGGAGCTGAGAACCAAGGACAACGAGCACAACCACACTGCTGTGACTTCTTGACTTAGGACTCAGGCGTGGGCGAATTAGGTGAAGGGGATGAAAAGGTACAGACTTCCGGTTATAAAAAACACTGTCAAGGGGATGTAATGTACAGCACAGGGAGTGTAGTCAATAATACTGTAATACCTTTGCATGGCGACAGATGATTACAAGGCTTGCAGTGATCAATTCATAATGTACAAAAATATCGAATCATTACGTGGTACATTTAAAACTAACACTATTATATGTCAATTAAACTTCAATGGTAAAAAAAAGAAAGCAGAAAAGGAAGCTCTCTTGTGTGAAGTTTTACCTCCTTCCTCAATTCTTCCACTGCGACAGCTGCCATGATGTCTGAGGCTGCCTATGACTAGGGGTGCCTGTGCAGACACTTCCAGGTGGTCAGCGAATCTCACCGACAAAGAACGTTTTTTTGAAGAAGGACATAACTTAGTCAACTTAGCTGGAACTATTTTCTTCAAGAAAAATGCCTCACCAACTTGCATTAGCTCCCTCCAGCCGAGAATGGACAATTTGTGCATCCAGGTATTAAGAACTGCAACTGATCGGCACACATCAAGTATATGTGCTAAAAGAAGCTACAAGGACAGATTGTACAACACAGGGAAGACAGCCAATATTTTGTCATGACTGTAAGTGGAATATAACCTTTACAAATATGACTCACTGTATTGTACACCTGCAACTTATACGCTGGGCTTCCCTTGTGGCTCAGCTGGTAAAGAATCTGCCTGCAGTGCAGGAGACCTGGGTTCCATCCCTGGGTTGGGAAGATCCCCTGGAGAAGGGAAAGGCTACCCACTCCAGTATTCTGGCCTGGAGAATTCCATGGACTATACAATCCATGGGTCGTAAAGAGTCGGACATGGCTGAGTGACTTTCACTATTCACTAACTTATATGGTATTGTACATTGACTATACTTCGATTTTTTAAAAATATCATGTTAGTAAGCAAACAGGAACAGGTGAAACATCTTTGTTACTTCAGGAGAATGGGAGGAAATCAACTCATTATTCTGAAAACTGGAAATAAGAGAGAAGATTGACGCAGTTAACCTGCCTTTCCCATACAAACTGTATCCCAGGGAAACCAACTAACTGATGAGGGGAAGTTTTCCTTCTTAGAGATGTTGCAGCTAATGAGTGAAGGAAATGATGGAACAAGAATTTCACCATTTGACACCCCCACTGTGGAATGGATGTAAGCAATGTTCATTAAGACTAGTGGTTTAGTCATTAAGTCGTGTCTGACTCTTTGCAACCCCAGGTTCCTCTGCCCATGTAATTCTCCAGGCAAGAATACTGGAGTGGGTTGCCATTTCCTTCTCCAGGGGATCTTTCTGATCCAGGGATTGAACTCAGGTCTCCTGCACTGCAGGTAGATTCTTTATCACTGAACCACCAGGGAAGACCAAGACTTAGCATCACTGCAAAAAGACAATCACAGCAAAAGCAAACCCCAAAAAGCAAATAAACCTCCCATACATCGTGTATTTCCTGCTGTAAGAACACAATATCACTGAAAGTATATTCTCACCCCACTTCTAACTCCCCCAAATTGAGCATAATCGATCAAATCTCTAAATCTAACTGCACGTTTCTAGCACACACAGAAGGCCAGGAATGCAAAAAAGTAAAATGCAGACTGAGGAATAAGATACAGGACAAAGCCACCATCCTAAACAAAGTAACTGCAAGTGGAGAAAGAGGGGAGGAGGACGGGGAACCTATAGATTAAGGGAGACTTCAGAGACATACCAACCAATTGCAATGGGTAGGCATCGTATGGAAACCAAAACAAACCGTAAAATATAAGAAGACAAGTAGAAAATGTGATTGATATTAAGTAGCTGCTGTTGACTGAGTGTTTCTGCCCCTCCCTAATACATATGTTGAAATCCTAACTCCCAGGTAGGAGCTCTGGGAAGGGATTAGATCATAAACATAGATCCCTCACAAATGGGATTAGTGTCCTTATAAAAGTGACCCCAGGGAACTCCTTCACTTCCCCCTCCATGTGAGGACACAGTGAAATGACTGTCTATGAACTAGGAAGCAGTTCCTCACCAGACACAGAATCTGCAGGCACCTGACCTTGGACTTCTGACCTCTGAAACCGTGAACTGTGAGAAGTTCTCCATAAGCCACCCAGTCTGGGGTATTTTTGTTACAGCAGCTGGAACTAAGAGAGTAGTTATTAAACCTTTTGGTATATAAGGTTTTACGACTTTTTGAAACAAAGAATTCTTAGATTTTAAAGATACAGACTGAAATCTTTGTAGATAAAATAGAAAATAAGTGCTTAAGAGAAACAAGACACTTGAGTGCCTCTGGGGGTAAAACAGCACAGTGAAAAGAGAAGGGGCCCTATCTCTGGGTCCCTAGCTGTGGGGTCCTGGTCAAGCCCCTGGAGATCCCTGCACCCCAGCTCTCTCCCTCCCAACGTGGGGCAAAACACCACCTGAGCCCCTTACCTGCTCAGAAGCCCAAAGGTCACTTAGGATAACGATTCCCCAAGGGGACCTCACAGCTTCTTCCTCAGCTGCTTCATCACCTTCTCATTAAACCCACTTCTCCCGAAGGACATGCATACAAACGAAACGCTAGCTCTAATTCAACTGTATGTTTCTTTCACGACACTGTAAATATATTCCAGCCACATAATGGGCCAACTCCTTTTTTTGGGCTAACCTAGAAACCTAAATGCCACGTATAACATTGTTTCTATAAGAAAACCCTTTCCCAAAAGTATGTTTGTCGTATAATCTGCATATAAGAGGGTTACCTTTTACATTGTTTTTTTGTCTAGTCGCTCAGTCATGCCCAACTCTGCGACCTCACGGACGGTAGCCCACCGGGCTCCTCTGTCCATGGGATTTTCCAGGCAAGAATGCTGGAGTGGACTGCCATCCTTCTCCAGGGGATCTTCCCGATCCAGGGATCAAACGTGTGTCTCCTGCACTGCAGGCAAATTCTTTACCACTGAACCATCTGGGAAGCCCCCCCTTTACATTAATTCAAAGCATTTCCTGATTTTTTTCAGTTTCAATGTTCTCATCTTTGACACACAAAATTGATTTTAGTCATGTGCTCTTCTTTCTCCCTGCTTGAAAATCACCAACAACTGGCAGGAGAGAATTTGCTTGCCTTGTTCCTCCGAGCCAGGTCCCTGGGAGGTGAGGGGCGAGGAGCACGTTCCTCCCAAAAGGGTGAAGAGGAAATCCTCAAGATCAGAGACAGACAGTCCTGACGCCTCACTCTCCTAGAGGGCCTGACCACTGTAGGAAGAGGTGCTGGGCTCTCACCCAGGTGGTAGCTCACCTGAGTCCCACGTGTGGCTGCCGGCATGGGCAGAGAGGCTGACCACAGGGACACAACAGATCCCCTGCATTGTTCTCCATCTGGCCATTACTGTCTCGGCTATCCCTCTCTCTAGAGAGCTCTGGAAAGGAGATGTGGTAGCCAGAGTCTGTATCAGACTGTGGGGAAAAAAGAAACTTCTAGCTCCGTCTCCGTTCACAACACTACAGATGCAACACCCAAGGGAATGCCTTTTGCTTTGCTCAGAATCACCCAGCTTCTAGACTTTCCATCAGTTTCTTAAGCTGAAAATGGAAATGCCTCAGATGACCCAAAGACCATTTGTGGGTGAGGTCTAAGCAGTTAGGTCGCTGTGCGTGTACTTCAGTCACTTCAGTCGCGTCCGACTCTTTGCGACCCTATGGGCTGCAGCCCTCCAGGCTCCTCTGTCCATGGGATTTTCCAGGCAAGGATACTGGAGTGGGTTGCCATTTCCTCCCCCAGAAGACCTTCCTGACCCAGGAATCAAACCAGCGTCTCTTATGTCTCCTCCACTGGCCGGTAGCTTCTTTACCACTAGCGCCACATTGCTTGGGTCCTTACCAGCCTTCACAAACCGGTACCTTCCTCTCCATTTGGCGACTGCCCTTGACACTTCCTCAGCAGGGACTCTGAGGACAAAAGCTCCATCCACCCTGAAGTCACCACCTTTCAGGTTCAGAGCTTTAATGTTATTTGTGGTTCTGACGTCAGAAAATGGCCCTTTTTTTTTTAATCCACATTAACCTGCGTGATATGTTACTAAAAAGTCTTCCTATAAAAGTGTCCAAAATTTGGGGTCTTCCCTCCTTTTTGTGACTCACACAGGCAACTGAATCCCTGCAGCTAACCATTCATTATACCTTCCCCTCTAGGAGGCAACAGTGTTAGAGTTACAAAGCATCACATTTCCAACAATGTACTGCATCTGACAGCTACATCATACAGAAATGCTGCAACACAAAAGCCAGCAGAGCTTTTGCCAACTGGCTTTAAGCTCAGGTATAGACCAAAACTTTAGGTGATAACCAAACAAGAATTTCACATGGAACCACCTCAACATAGCACCACAGCCCTTTAAAGGCAGAAGGGTTATGCAGGTCCAACAGTCAAGGAACCCAAATGCCAGCTTGGGCCTTTCACTGTCAAGCTTCTCCTGTGTCATCTCCTTTGGTAATCTAATCGACAGAGACCACACCCAGCGGTATCCAAAGCTTCAGGGTCACACAGTGCTCAGGGCTCAGTCTTGTCCAACTCTTTGGCACCCCATGGACTGCAGCCCACCAGGCTCTTTCGTCGATGGGATTCTCCAGGCAAGAATACTGGAGCGGGGGAAAAAAAAAAAAGCATACTGGAGTGGGTTGCCATGCCCTCCTCCAGGGGGTCTTCCCCAGCCAGGGATCAAACTCACGTCTCCTGCGTCTCCTGCATCGGCAGGTGGGTTCTCTACCACTGAGCCACCTAGGAAGCCTCAGGGTAACATGTCTGTATGTAAATCCAGTGAGTCACCTACATTGGTCAAACCAATCTATTTGAAAGTGGGATACATTTTCCAATAGAAAATGTATTTCAATAATATCTAAATCTAAATCGGCAAAATTTTATCTTAATTACCAAAACAGAAATCATAGCAACCATGAGGTTATTAGCAGCTAGTATTGGTACCATATTTACAAAGTGCCAAGTAACATGGGCAGTGTGTTCTGCCAAGGCATCTCCAATTTTGTGTGCATTTTACATTCTCCACTCGTTTCAAAGCAACGCTCTAGTTTGAGCTAATACAGGGGGTGAGAGTGGGTCTGTAACGGGAAAAACCTCACCCACTAGGCCCTCTGATTGCTCTTCCCTCCCTCACCACCACGCCACTCTGCTCGAAACGACTTCAGTTCCAGCACTAGCCACGCCTGGGCCTTTCGGCCTGTGTGAGAGGCAAGAAAGCAGTGGTTAAGAACTTCCGAGTTGGATTCAGACATCACCTACTTAAATTTCAGCCCCATCTAGAAAGATGCCTTGTACCTCTTGCAGCCCTGTCTTCCTCCTTTGTAAAATAAGAAGGGTAATTTGTAGCTCATAGTGCTTTTATATAGATGGGTAAAACAATGTATCAATATATAATGTGCTCTGCAAATAGCAAGATTTAATAGCTCATGTTACCAGATCTATTCTACACACCGAGTTGCAAAATGTACAAACCACACAAGGAAACTGGAATCACCTTGGAAACAAGACACAACCCGTGAGGCTTTCTTCCAGTGATGGATTATCCAAAAGCAGAGTCATCTCCTGATGCTCATCAAGCCAATCACAGGTCCCTAACCTATTCTGCTTGAGGAAGCACAAAGGAGTAGCTGAAAAAGTTGATGGGAAAGAATGAAGCAGGAAAATCCTGAGTAAAAAATGGCTTTTATCTGCCAGTGGGAGAGAGAGAAACCAGGGGAAAAGGAGCAGCAACCAAATCTAAACTAACCTATATTGCAACTTACTAAAAAGTGGTGTTTTCCATTAAAACATAATAGTTACCCAGACTTTCACTGTAAGATATTGGTAGCACCTATGTTTTTACACTTTTAATTTTTGCTTTAAATTGGAGTATAGCTGATTTACACTGGTGTGTTAGTTTCAGGTGTATAGCAGTGATTCTGTTATGTGAGTGTGTGTGTGTGTGAGTGTGTGTGTGTATCCATTATTTTTCAGATTCATTTTCCATATAGGCTATTAAAGAATATTGAGTATAGTTCCCTGTGCTATATACAGTAGGTCCTTGTGGATTATCTATATACATATAATAGGGTAACACTTATTAAAAAAAAACTTTTTATTTTGTATTGGGGTATAGCCAATTAACAATGAGAGTTTCAGGTGGACAGTGAAGGGATTAAGCCACACATAGACATGTATCCGCTCCCCCCAAAGTCCCCTCCCATCCAGGCTGCCATATAACAACAGTGAGCAGAGTTCCATGTGGTAACACCTGAAATATTTTTGAATGTTTTAAATATGCATATTTTTGAGTGAAAATATAAGCTTATAAACACATTATAAACTCACTTATTAATGTTTTGAGACTGTGGAAAGAAGGTATAGAGAACAATAAAGTATAAACTGAGTAAAAATAGAGTAAATTTGGCTAAGCTTGGGTTTTACTTACGGAACTTCTTACTTAGAGTGCATTCACCCCACCCCCAACCTCTGAGCTCCAAGACTGTGGGGAGAGGGGTCAGCGGGCAAGGAACAGAGGAGATGACAGAAACATTCCTGTTATGGGTAGAACATCTGAATCCCACCCCACCCCGCCAATGCCTATGTTGCAGCCCTAACCCTGATGATATTTGGAGATGATTGGGTTTAGATGACATCATGAGGGTGGGATCCCCATGACAGGATTAGCACCCTTCTAAGAGGAAGAAGACAGACCACAGTTTGCTTGCTCTCAGCCATGTGATGACATAAGGAGACTTGGAAGCCAGGCCAAGTGCTCTCACAAAGCACCTTGACCTTGGCCTTCCCAGCCTCCAGAATAGGAGAAAAAAATGTCTGCTGTTTATTTCACTGATGCGGACCCGGGTACGATCCCTGGTTGGGGAACTAAGCTCCCACAAGCCACAAAGTGCTGTCAAAATAAATAAAACAGAAATGTCTGTTCTTTAAGCCACTCTGTTTACGGTATTTTGTTAGAGCAGCCCCTACCCCACCTCTGAGCTAACTCAGAGAATGTCTAAGCAGAGTCAGGGTGGAGAGTGAACTGAAGATGAAGAGATGTTTTCAGCAGTATCTTAGAAGTCTGCACACAAGATCAGTGGATATACTTTAATATCATTAATCATCCAACAAGAGAAATAAACAGTACACTAACTGACCGTTTTAAAATGCCACTATTTTGAACAATTATCAAAATTACCCATCTCAATTTGAACTTCCCAGGGTATCTCCAATGACGTTGGACATCTTTTAGAACTCGTTACAGCAGGCCTTCTGGGATATGGTCAGGATATATCCTCCCTTGTTCTGGAAAACCTCGATCAATGGACTTCCTTGCCCTCTGGTTTCCAAATGTGTTTGGACAAAGACGGTACCAATCTGTAGATCAATGAAAGGGAGGACAACAGGGGTATTTACAGGTATTTATTCCCGGAGGTCCCCTGGCCCAGGCACAGGCCTCCAATCACTGCATTCTTCTGCAAGGCCACAGCTTTCGGGGGCTGCCCTACCCTATAGGGTTGGTTTCTCAGGTCCCCATAACCATTCCCTTCTGCACTTCTTCTCCATGGTAACTGCGCTCTTTTTGTAGTCTTAGGATGCTTCATCATCATTTGCTAATTTCCTTTCATTTTGCCAACACACCTGTAATAGTCTCTTCATTACATTATTTCCTCAAACTTTTGTGGACACACAATCTGTTTCCTGTCCAGACACCATCTGATCAGGTCTGAGGAAGGACTGGTTGGTTGGTCTTGCCTCACTCAGGTGCAGGGTTTACTTGCAGCCCTTTGACTGCTCACTTTCCTTTTTTCCCCAACCAGAAGTCTCAGCCCAGTTCAACAGCCTGTTAGCTTTCTGAGCCCCTGGATTTTAGACTTTACTTGCCCACTCGGCTCTGAAGAAGCTGCTCCTCCCCCAACCCTGCTGGTTTCCCAGACCCTAAACTCTCTCTTCCCTGGTGCTACAGGAGTCCTCTCCACCTCCCTCCCATTCTGATTCCTGGCCTTCACCCATCATAACCTGCTCCCGCAGGAGCTGCCCGGCTCTCACCAGCACACCCTGCTCTGCTGCAGCCCACCTCCTGCCTCGTGTCCACCAGGGTGGGCTTCAGTAGAAAAGCATCACCTCTGAAAAGGAGCAGTTTGCTCTCTTACTTTCTGATTTGAGGACAGATTTACCAAAGTCCAAGGGAGCATTACCTGACAGGTCTTTATTTTTCTTTTCCAGGGATATATCTTTTTCCTTATTATGTCTACTTAGCTAATTTTAGTTTATCAAATACATTATTTTGATATTACATAAAACTTCATGGAAAAGATGTTAGAGAAGGACCCATGGACCGTCCTCATTGTCTTCATCATCATCGGCCTCAGCACCAGCATTAATGGCAGGATTCCACCCTTAAAACATTCTACAAAGTGCTTTCAAGTTTACTTTTTAAGTCACAAAGTCTTTACAAGTAGACAGATCATATATTGTTTTATTTTGTAGAAATGAAAACTGAAGTATAGAAAAGGCATTAAACTTTTTCATGATGAATTAACCAAGGAAACAGGGCTTCCCAGGGGACTCAGTGGTAAAAGAATCCTCCTGCCGACCCAAGAGATGCTGGTTTGATCCCTGGCTCGGGAAGATCCCCTGGAGGACGAAAGGACAACCCACTCCAGTATACTTGCTGGAGAATTTCATGGACAGAGAAGTCTGGCTGGCTATAATCCATGGGGTTGCAAAGAGCTGGACATGATTGAGTGCGCGCGCACACACACTCACACACACACACACACACACACACACACACACACACACAAGGAAACATAGCTAGCAAATATTCTGAATAAACACTGCTTGAAATAAGGGCTGTTTTTGCTTCATATTAGAAATATTAATATTGTACCTATATTGAAAAGAACGCGTGCTCTTTGATCTATGCAGCCATCCAGTTTTAACAGGAGAAATGATGCCGTTGTAAAAAGAGCAGGGACTAGTTTATATCTGATAGATCTTAAAAATGAGTGTAACTACTGAAGAAAGCAGTGAAAACCAGGAAAATCTGCTCAATGACTATAGTTCATGTGTTGGAACAAAGGGAGGGGGCACTAAATTGTGATGAAATGAGCTACGGCAGAAAATAAACTAGGGATTTCCTAAAACTAAACACACACAGCACGGTGAAAAGGACTAGCAAGAACTCCAAGAGCCGACGTCAGCCCATTTTAATAAAGTTGCTCCTTTGCCTTGCAATTTCCCATCGTGCAGGACGCAGCCCCAGCAGAGCAGAGGCATGTGAGTGACGGAAATGACAAAGCAAGACACCAGGACCTGCCAACCCCAGTGGATCCTAGGGGAGTCTGCCCCTCAGGAAACCAGAATGGGCTACACATGGTCCAGCCCTCTCACCACTTACAGACTTCCCAGCCACATCTGGAGGCTCAGAGCCTGACTTCACAGGTAGAGATGACAGATGGCCCACATCACCAAAGTAAACTAAGATGAAGGCAGGGCAGCTTCCCTGTTGGCTCACTGGTAAAGAATCTGCCTGCAATGCAGGAGATGGGGGTTCGATCCCTAGGTCTAGAAAATCCCCTGGAGAAGGAAATGGCAACCCACTCCAGTATTCTTGCCTGGGAAATTCCATGGACAGAGGAGTCTGGCGGGCTACAGTCCATGGTCGCAAGAGTCAGACACAACTTGGCGACAACCACCACCGAGATGAAGGAAGGGCGGTGAATAGTACTCCGAATACACACAGTGTGGAACCATACACTATACTGGAGGTGGCCACACCTAATTCAATTTCTGACCCACAGACAATTTAATTCATTTAAAAACAGTAGTTCCCAAATTGTGGTCCCTAGATCAGCAAAACTCGTGTCTCCTAGAAGCTTTTAGAAATCCAAACTCTTGGGCCCCACCCAGGAGCTCCTAAATCAGAAACTCTGGGAGTGGAACCCAACAGTCAGTAGTTCAACAAGCCTTCCAGGTGATTCTGATGTACACTAAAGCTTGAGACTACTGACTTAACAAAAATCTTTTTTTTTTTTTTTCAAAATAGCTCTATCCCTCCATTTAAAGGTGGGGTGAGAGTTGGACTATAAAGAAAGCTGAGCGCCAAAGAATTGATTCTTTTGAACTGTGGTGTTAGAGAAGATTCTTGAGAGTCCCTTGGACTGCAAGGAGATCCAACCAGTCCATTCTAAAGGAGATCAGCCCTCGGTGTTCTTTGGAAGGAATGATGCTAAAGCTGAAACTCCAGTACTTTGGCCACCTCATGCGAAGAGTTGACTCATTGGAAAAGACTCTGATGCTGGGAGGGATTGGGGGCAGGAGGAGAAGGGGACGACAGAGGATGAAATGGCTGGATGGCGTCACCAACTCTATGGACGTGTTTGAGTGAACTCCGGGAGTTGGTGATGGACAGGGAGGCCTGGTGTGCTGCATTTTATGGGGTCGCAAAGAGTCAGACACGACTGAGCGACTGAACTGAAATAAATCTCACTCATTATTTACTATAAGGTCAGAAAATTATCTATTTTCCCTTTATAGATAGTCAACCTGGGATTATCCTCACTGATTTGGAAAGCCATGGAACACGGATAATACAAAAGTAATGAATCACTGGCTTAGGCACACCCTTTTGCAATAGACTGACCATCCTCATTAGGTTTTGCTTACCAGGCTTCATGGATATTCCCTGAATCCACAGTACAGCAGAACCTGGTACAAATACTGACTGAATGAATGAGCACAATGAATGGGGGACGACACGGGAGCTGGCAAGGCTGCCTACTAGAACAAAATCACTTGGAAACTAAGAACCTCCTGTGTCTGATCCACAAAATAGTTTGCCTCATAAGAGATGGCGGCAAGCTGACTGAATTGTCAGTCAAGATTCTCTTCTACAACTGGCTGCCTAATCCTGGATCCTCCCCAGGCACAACAGCTGGGATGAGGAAAAGAAAACTTGTAAGAATCCCCAGATCTTCCCAGGGAGAGGTTCCACCATCTCCTCTGAGGATTTCTGAACAAGAATTGCAAAACTGGCACAGTCTCAGCAGTGAGCATTCTGCAGGATTCTCCTGTTGGAGCATGATTTTTTAAAAGGCAAACAAGAGGGAGACAAATTGCTAGGAAGCTGCATTTTTTACAGCAATTGGAAGACAAATCTAACTTCTTACCAGAATTGGAAACCCACATGATATCACTGTAGTGCACATGAATTATTAATGCTCATCATTTTTTGTAAATTAGGTATTCAGGAAGGTTCCTGTTGACATCATGTTTGACATCATAATGCTTCATCATTCTAAAAGCCTAATGAGATGAATTCTTGCTAGAAAAGAGAGAGATCAAGCATGCACTTCTGCACTCTGGAGAATACCAGAGACCAGGGAGATAATGAAGATATGGTTTATAATTGATGTACAAAGAGCAAAAAAAAAAAAAAAAAACTGTTACAACCCTACCACCACTGTAAACAAGACCAAATGGCACTTTACTTTTCCACCTGAGCATTTTGGAAAAGGGAGGGGTGAGTGCAGTGGGGGGCAGGGGGCATGGCTAGCAATTATCTCAAACTCCTAAGGTAGAAGAATTCTTCTAAAATGAAAGTAATGTCTTTATAAAATTACCTCAGCTACAGAAGAATGTGGTACAGGTGAAAATTGAAAAAGATACTATAACACCAAGTCACACATCCTAAAAGGATAGTATTAAATATTTTAAACCAATTCTGTAACAGTAATTCTATGTAATTTGAATAAACAATCATTCTGGTCTCACATGTAATATCAAATCTGTAGTTTCTGAGTTCTACACGTGCAAATTAGTGTTGAATAAACTGAACCAGCAGTTTTGTCCAACATCTGTAGCAATGGGTTGGAATGAAATAAGCTCTTGTTTGGAAATCTGGTTGACAATGCAAAGTAAGTTAAATTCCTATCCAGGTCAAGCCTTTTAACACTTCAGCCAAGTAGCAATGATATATATACAAGTTCATACTAACTGCTAATAATTGGGACTCATTTCCCCTCCAGTTTTTATTTCATTTGGTCTCTAAGGAGCCTCTTGAGAGAAGTACTAAAACATAGAGAATGAGTTCATTCATTATTCTTTCTTCTACTGAACAAACATGGAGTAACTGAAGTTGCCACGTACTAAACTGGGATTCTTGCTACTCTGAAAGGTGAAAAATCCTCTTAAGCAAACCAAAAAGAGTATCTAGAGTTCATCAGTTGTCATCATTCTGAACTACTGCTTCACGTCATCAGATTTCCTTTTCAACAAGAAGGCAAAGAACAGTCATTATTGGCAACATTCCAATTTAATTACTTCACCAAATAAAACACTTTCATCCCCTGAAATTACTTCTAACGATAACTTTATGTGAACCAGTGTGGGGAAAAAATAAAAAAACTTAGTGTTCAGCATGCTCGCTTATAACAAATGTTCAATTAGTACGTAGTACTGTCATGGATCCAGGTCTCTAGTTCTTGGATATTCTATCAGTAAACAGTTAACATTCAAAAGCTAGAAAACGTCTACCTGGTACATAGGAGGTGCTCAATAATTAGTGTTTGTATTATAATGATGATATTATCATACTCTATTATACGATTATTACCAGAGAAACTCTCTAACTTATAAACATCAGTTAAGCTTCATGTTACAAAATCAGATGCTGTTAAAGCAAGCTCACTAAAAGAAGTGTTTGCTCTTGCATGTCATGGAAGTCAGCACAGGTCATCTTCTCTTCACCCATCCACTGAGAGCTGACTTTATCCAATGAATACTAGGAGCCTCCTCACACAAGGCCAATCGTTGAATAACTTTTCAAGTACTAAAGATATAAGGGTGCCTGTAATCAGTGACACAATTCCTGGTAATCTACTGACCATGTAAAAGCTGTTGATTCTCTTAAATTAACAGTGAGAGACACATTTCCCTCCCTCTGTACTGCAGGATATGCCACCATCCTTCTGTTTGCTATAAGGATAAAAGGCCCAGTGGCCAGATTTACACAAAGAAAAACCTCTTGGATTTAACAGTTTTTAAAGAACACACAGGAGGGCACTGGTAAAAAAAAAAAAAATCATTTTTCTTCTGGCACTAAGAAATATGTAGCGACTGCTTTAATCACTTAATGTTTTCCAGTGGCTCAAAATTTCGTTCTCCTGAAAGATGAATGTGCGGAATGAATGTTCATCTTCAGGCAGCTGCACTGCATTGGAAATCAGTTGCCCTCACGGCAGCGCTGCCCACCCTCCAAACTCCCTGCCAGGTTCTTTCAATTATGTTCCAGACACGCAGCCAACCCAAAGAAGTCGTAAACAACAGGTTCCACTCGGGTCCTCCTCCTCCATTCCCTTCCTCCATCCCTCCTGAGAACAGACACCCTCTCATCCATTCACAAATCCCCACACTCGGCCCCTGTGGCTGAGACTCCATGCAACCCGGCCGGTGTCTGCAGGTAAAAATCTGAACACGAGGGCACTGTAGTACCGTGGCACCGAGTCTGCACCATTCACCTCCCAGCCACGCAAATCCAACCCGGAGCTCGGATTTCATTCAGTGGAACTCGTCTCCGAACGCTCCCAATGATGCCCACCCCTCCTCCAGAGCTGACCCAGTCCAGCCTTCTCCTTCTGGATAAGAACCAGGCCAGCCCCCCTGCTTCTCTTCTCCACCCGCCCCCCACCCCCACCCAAACCGGCTCTCAGGACCCCTCCAGGGGTCTTTAACGCGCCCATTTCCGGGGCCCTCATTACCCCCCCTCCCAAATGAAAAGTAAACTCCTCCTTAGTGACCATCTCCGCAAACCAACCAGGCCACTAAACTCCGCCGGAGCCCCCTGCCCGCGGGACGCGGCGGGCGGCCCCCGGCAGCGCGCGCGGACGCCCGGCGTTTACCTTGACGCTGGTGTAGCTGGTCTGGGTCTCGGCCTCCGCGCTGCTGCAGCAGTGGCGCCTCCGGCCCCTGCAGGTGGTCGCCGCGGGGCCCGCGGAGCCCGTGCTGCTGCCGCTGCCCAGCTCCCCGCGGGCCCTGCGGGCGCGGGCGGCGCCTGGGGACCCGGACGCGCGGCTCTGGGGGATGGCGTCGGCGGCGTCGGTCTGGACGAAGAGGCCGTGCAGGGGGGCCGCGGGGCCCTGCGACACGCCGGTGGTCTGGCGGGGCGAGCTGGACTCGTCCGAGTCCCGGCAGTAGATCACGCCGCTCTGCGAGACGTGGATGCTGGGGGCGCAGCCCATCCCTCGGCCGGGCTCCCCCGCGCGCCTGCCCGCGCCCCCGGCCGCCCGGCCCCGGCGCCGCGGCCGCCACCTGCAGTGAGGGGGCGGGCGCCTCGGCGGCGGCGGCGGCGCCCCGACCGTGCGCCCCGCGGCCGGCCTGGCCGCCGCTCCGTCGGGCTCACCGCGGGGCACCGCGCCGAGCCTGCCGGGGCTGCGCGCGTCACCCCAACTTTCCCTTCTGGGCCATCTTCCTCCTCGAGCGGGCGAGCGCGCACACACAGCGCCCCGCGCGCACCGGCGGCCGCCACCCTCGCCGCCGCGGCGCCCCAAACGCGCTCCCCGCGCCTCCGCCCGCCCCTCCGCCCGCGGCTCCGCGCGACCCGCGCCGCCGCCCAGCTCGACCTCGCCGGGCTCCCGCGGCCCCGGGGCCCCAGCACCGCCCGCACCTCTTTCCCTACTTTCACTCCGCGGGTCTCCCTCCCTCCGTCCCTCCCTCCTTCCCTCCCGCCCGCCTTTCTCCGCGGCGCCCCCGCTTCGCGGTCGCCGCCGGTGGGGCGCTGCTGCACCCCTCGGCCCCGCCCGCCGCTGCCCGCACTCTCGCGGGCTGGACTCCGCGCTCTCGCCGCCCGGCTCGGCACCCCCCACGCCCCGCCTCTCCCGGGCCCCAGGGTGCGGCGGCGGTCACCACGCCCCGGCTCCCTCCCCTCCCTCCGCTGTCCGGAGGCCTCGATACTCCTGCACCCGTCCCGGGCCGCACCCCCAGTGCCCTAGCCTCTCTTCCCCTCGCGGCACAAACCCCCGGCCGGCCTCGAAGGGTAGTGTGGCCTGGGGAGCACCCCCAGTAAGCCCCCGGCCTTTCAGGAACACATTGTAACATTCGTGAGCCAAACATCATGACTCCCCGTAGGGACCCTCCAGCCCGTGCCCACCCATCTAACTTGCTGGCCTCCCAGTTGACTCAGATCATTAAGGAGAGGCTTCATACCTCTGTCGTCCCCTGCTTCCCTGGCTGAGTTGGATGGCGACCCAGTCTTCAAAAGGGTAGAGTAGACAGATGATGTCCACTCATCATCCGAGGTCACGCCAAGGAACCAGAGACCAGGTGGAGGGCCAAGCCCTTGAATGCACAAATTCCTCTAAGACCCAAAGAAAGAACAGAAAAAGCTGTTCTCCATGGTTCTGGGCTTTCTCCTCCAAAGTTTTCACCTCTTCTTGGGTGTCACTACATTTTTCACAGTGGCTTCTCCTCCATCCAGTCCCCACCCCGACCCCGACTGTCCACTGCTGTGCCTCACTCCAGGCTGGGCAGTCAAAACTGCCTCCCCTCAGTCAGGCGTGCACAGCTTCCTTGGAGGGGAGCAAGAATACCTTCAGAAGAAGGCTGCTTATCCTCCCCGACGTGCAGTCTGGGTTGGAGCTGCCAAGCACCACTGCCCATTTATTCCGTTGTTCTTTGAGTAATTCCAGTCTGCTGCCACAGCATCACAGAGGAGAAATGGATGGTCCAAGAAAGGACTCCGTGTATAAGGTCAAATGCAAAAGCAAGAACATAGAGTCCTAATGCAAAGCACAAAGAAGAATCCAGCTTGAAATAATTTCTTTGGTTCTTCCCTCTCTTTCTCTCCCTATCACATCAAATTTGGGGATGACTGGGTCAAGACTTCAAATAACAGCTTCTAACCTTCACAGAGAAGCAAGGTGTCACCCCACATCTCAAATTCAGATATACAGAGGAGAAAGAACTAACCTAACCTAGTCTAACTGACCTAATCTCTTTTGTTTCTCTTCTCAGCTTTCTCTTCCCAACTCTTGGTCTCTAAAACAATTTTTTGATGACATGGAAAAAAGTCTGTGCTACATTTTCGAATGGACAGGCAAATTGCTCATAAAACTCCTGTGCAGGTTGGGCTCCTCCCAAAGCAGATTCTGAAATGATATTCTGCAGGCGCAAGGCTGATGAGCGCATACTCTTGGAATCAACATCTGGAAGGAAAGGAAGGAGAAAAGGAAGCAGGGAAGGGAGGTGGAGGTTGAGCAGAGGGAGAAACGGAGCTAGGATGCAGCCTTACTCAAAGCCACAGGCACGCCTGCAGGGAAAATTCTGAAGCCGGATGATGCTTCAGGTTGTCCTGAACTGAGTCTAGGAGGACACACCTTTACACCCTCACATAGGTCAGCAGTTACTTGTAGGTCATGTGGGTGGCCCTGGGCCAGATGACTCTCTTCAGCTGAGGCAATTGCCTTGTAAGACTGACAGCTGAGCAGAGGGCTCCCTGCTGCCAGCACTCCCCCAGCTCGAGGAGTAAGTCCTTCTTTCCTGGCACCACCGCCCCCACCACACTGCCCTTCCATGCTTCCTTGTCCCTACCCATGACTATAAGAGTGCCATAGTAAATGGTCACCACTGAGATGCAGGGACAGTCATTCATTTGAAATAGGTCTAAGCCTGATGGCTGCCAACTGTTCTACTTCCAAGGGACCATTCAGAATCTGGGAAAACATCATCAGAGTTAAGTTACAAAAGCGCTAGTCTCCATACCAGTCCCTGATGCAATGTTAAGTCAGGAGATAACCGCTCCTAAAGCTTCTTTTTTTATTCTCTTATATACACGCACTTCAGTCATCATCCTTCATGGAGCTCCTAATCAAGGTCAACCTTTTTGGACACTTTGAGCCATGCTAATTCTCATGCCCCATATCTACTTTTTCAGTTTTCTCTAGGAATGTGCTTACTATGATGAAACCTCCCAGAGAAGAGAAATGGGCCAGCCACTTACTGAGGCTTTGAGAGGAAGAAGGCTATGATAAAACAGAAGTTACAACCAGTCTTCTGGTGGAGAACATTAGGAGCTGAGTCATGAAGGGACAAATCACCCAGAAGAAAATTTAGAAAAAGAAGAAGAAGAAAAAAATAGAAGGAAAAAAGAAAAAGGTTAAGTTTTGAGAGAGTAAATAACCTCAAGGTGGCTGCTGAACAGGACTAGGCCGCTTCGGGACCTTAACTGACCATTTCATCCGGAGAACCATGCCTTCCCCTGCATGCAAGTGTCCTGCAGAAACGGAAGAGGGAACAGGGGAGTGTACTAGGTATAAATTCCTCCTTCCATTCCCAGAACAGCCAATAGTTTTAGACACAATCTTCCTCAGACCCAGCTTCCGCTGCCAATTCTGGCTTAGTGAAAGGAAAAAAATAAAGTATCCCGATAATCTCCACCAAGTGTTCTCAGTGGGAATGTGTAACCTCCCCCCATCGCTGGCACAAATCTGGTCACTGAAACGTGCACAAATGTGCGGGTGGAGGATGGTTTAACTGAAATCGTGCCCCAGCTAAGCTCTGAGGCCCGAGTTCTTGCTCCTGTAAGTGATTTCTGGACCAATCCCCACGTCACAATTTCAACGCATTCCAGGATCACAGCAAAGTCTACAAGTTCAGACACTGCAGATAAAATTTAGGCTCAAGTTACAGAATAAGGCCAGAAAAACCAACATTATTTAAAAAATTGAATTAAGTTAAAAATTTTAGCTACAGCTAATGTCCAAGAAAGAAATACAAAAGCAAACCAAATCAGAAATTTCTTCAAAAACTCAGAAATGTCCAAGGTCAGCTGAACGTTACATACAAGGTCAGCTTGTATGTTTTATACTCAGACCAAATACAGCTGGTTTCAGAATTATGACCCAGAAGCACTGCAAGACTCTGAACAATTAAGGTCCCTTCCCAGTCGAGATTGGTATAACTCTTCTAGAATTCCTCTAAAGGAGAAAAGAATATGACTGATACATTTTGAGTGACTCTTCATAAAGGTTAAAACAATAGGAGTTTTGGATTAATCTTTAGATAATCAAACATTTAATCAACCAATCAACCTTACAGAGCTCTGAATTCAAACTATATTCTTAATGGTGGAGCTTATTGGAAATCTAACCACCTGATAAGTGAAATGATACAGTTTATTAGGTAGCCCGGCACAGTGGAAGGTTCCTTGATCTCAGAGAGAGAAGGGCAAACTTGGAAGCAGTGCTGCCTCTTAAAGCAGTGTAACCTCAGGCAAGTCACTTAACCTTGGGGCCTCCATTTCCTACATCACCTCCAACATCTCTAAATCACCAACCTTTGGGGATGCAGTGAAATCTCTGCTTTCTTTTATTAAGCTGTTTTTAATTTAGAACAGTGGAATTTTTGAGCTGAAAGAGTGGTCTTCAACCTCCCTGCACATCAGAATCACCCTGAGGAATCTGTCAGAAACACAATAGCTTCCAGATCCCACCCTGGAGACCTGGAGTCAGGGGTCAAGGGCAAGTCCAGCATTTGCCCTTTCAAAGAAGGTGAGTCCAGTGTAGCCTTTCCACAGCCTTCTTTGGGGACTAGAATAAGAACTGAAATCCTGGAACTGCCCTGGTGGTCCAGTGGTTAAGAATCCATCTGCCAGTGCAAGGGACACGGGTTCAATCCCTGGTCCAGAAAGATCTCAGCCTGTGCGCCACAACTAAGCCCATGCGCTAGAGCTGGTTCTCTGCAACCAGAGAAGTGGCTGCAATGAGCAGCCCGTGTGCAACAACTAGAGAGCATCCCCCACCTGCCACGACTGGAGAAAGCCAGCATGTGGCAATGAAGACTCAACGCAGCCAAAATAATTAGAAAAGAAAAAACACACTGAAGTCCTTCCAAGAGCCTGAGCATCCTGCTGCTGCGGCCCCTGCCCTGCCTTTCTGTGCCTGCTCAGTCTCTGCTCCAGCCACAATGACCGCCTTGCTGTTTTCCCAAGGGAACTAACAGTATCAGCCAGGAGCCCTTCCGGTTATGCTCTTCATAAAAAAGAACAGGGCTAACTTCCTCACTTTGCTTAAATCTCTGCTCAAATGCTGTCTTCTCAATACTCATTTAAAATCACAACCTGCACCCTTCCATGTCCCCCCATCACTCCTGATTCTACTCCGCCTGGTCTATTTTTCTTCTTTTCATAGCATTTATCACTTTCCAACTGATTATGTCGTTAGCACATTTATTATTATATTTATTGCCTATCTTCTCCCACTAGACTGGAGGCTCTACTAGAGACAGCAGAGATTTTTTTGGTTTCTTATTCACTGATGGATGAAATGACTAGTGCCTGGTACTGTGCCTGTTGAAATATCTGTTGAATGAATGAATAATTTTTTCTCAGTTCTCCCTTTTCTGTTTTTCTCTTCTCTTAACTGATATGACTCAAAATGGAAGGGGGTTGGGTTTTTTCTTGAGTAGAGGGTTATGGTCTATGTTTTTTATTTTTAAAGTCAGTGAATGGTTTGACCTCATAATCCTCCTTTTGGTATTATACATCAGAAAAGTCAGAAGAATAAAATAATTTATTCACAATGTTTGTAGCAACACTGTTTATGATAATAAAAATGGAGATAATCTAAATATCAAACACTTAAGGAATAGCTCAACAAACTATCCTAACAGTCAGAATACCATTATTTATACATGTATGGGTTAAATATTTATATATAGTATATGGATCACAGCTATGGAAAATGCATGTCTATTTGTTGAGGTTCATAAGTGAATGTAAAGTGATATAGATAAGAAGCTGGAGCATGGCAGATTTCTTTTTTTGAAAAACTATTTCAAGTCCAGAAAAATAAATGACCCAATCAAAAAATGGGCCAAAGATCTGGATGGCTAACAAACACATGAAAAGATGCTCAACATCACTCATGATCAGAGAAATGCAAATCAAAACCACAATGAGGTACCATTTCACGCCAGTCAGAATGGCAGCAATCCAAAAGTCTACAAGCAATAAATGCTGGAGAGGGTGTGGAGAAAACAGAACCATCTTACACTGTTGGTGGGAATGCAAACTAGTACAGCCACTATGGAGAACAGTATGGAGATTCCTTAAAAAACTGGAAATAGAACTGCCTTATGGCCCAGCAATCCCACTGCTGGGCATACACACTGAGGAAACCAGAATTGAAAGAGATACATGTACCCCAATGTTCATCGCAGCACTGTTTATAATAGCCAGGACATGGAAGCAACCTAGATGTCCATCAGCAGATGAATGGATAAGAAAGCTGTGGTACATATACACAATGGAGTATTACTCAGCCATTAAAAAGAATACATTTGAATCAGTTCTAATGAGGTGGATGAAACTGGAGCCTATTATACAGAGAGAAGCAAGCCAGAAAGAAAAACACCAATACAGTATACTAACATATATATATGGAATTTAGAAAGATGGTAATGATAACCCTCTATGTGAGTCAGCAAAAGAGACACAGATGTATAGAATGGACTTTTAGACTCTGTGGGAGAGGGTGAGGGTGGGATGATTTGGGAGAATGGCATTGAAACATGTATACTATCAGGTAAGATATGAATCGCCAGTCTATGTTCGATACAGGATACAGGATGCTTGGGGCTGGTGCACGGGGATGATCCAGAGAGATGATATGGGGTGGGGGGGGGGGGTGGGTTCAGGATTGGGAACTCATGTGCACACGTGGCTGATTCATGTCAATGTATGGCAAAACCAATACAGTATTGTAAAGCAAAATAAAGCAAAAAGAAAAACTATTTCACTGAATACAAAAATAATGTATGAATGAATGTAATGTTTCTCAATTCTCTTTCCAAAAATATTTTAGTTAAGTATATATTCCTTTATGGACTTCCAGTGATTTTTTTTCTTTCAGACAGAAGGCAGAAGATGGAAAACATTAAAGAAGGAAAAGAATCAGATATAGATGGAAACAAATTAACTTCTGCTTTTTCTTTTTTCTTTTTTTTTACAAATTTCTTTCTAATTTACAAAGGAACTACTTACAAAGCAGATGCACAGAGCCTACCAGAAAGTGAGAATCAGAAAGACATGAGAACTATTCTCATGGTGAAATATTCCTACCAAGTGGCTTCACAGCTCTTTTAAGGGAGTAAAAATAAGTTTTAAGTCGTATGTTCAACTGTGAGTATATCACTTCTTGGCCCTTTCACCACACATCAAATGAAATTTGGGAGACTTGGCCCATAGGATAGTTTTCCCAAGCTGGTTGTAGAATATGCAAAAAGAAATGCGGGAAGGGATTCAGCCACCATTTGACTTTTTTACGTTAACATCATCCAACGTGGAATCCTCTGAGCACTGGGCTCTGAATCCCTGTTATCAAAGGTGATCTGATCTTCCTATTAATAAGAACACCACAGGGAGGGGCTGGATCAGGCCTGGAAAGGGGCCTCCAGAATCTTCTTTCTACTCATTTTCAGAGTTCTCCTGGATTCAAATAGTTAGACTATGAAAGATGAAACATTCATTTCCAAAAATCTGGTAAATATGTCTCACAGGAGTAAAATCAGGCATAAAAGGATACACAAATGAAACACAAGGTACAGTCCCACTCAAAGGGGCTTCTGGAACAACCAGGGAGATGGGACTTACACACGGGCAGTGACAGCGTAACACATGAGTTGACATTCAAAGCATAAGAGCAAAAATGAGTGGTACTGGCAATTCTCTTCAGTGGTTATGACAACTGGGGGAGGCTTGCTGGAGAAGGAGACGCAGCGGTTGGACCTCAACCAGAAGGACTTTTCAAGCAAGGGGAACAGAATGAGCAAAGAAAGACACAGGGGCAGAATTCACCTGGGTGGATCTAGAAGACAGTGAGTAGATGAGACAGTTTAGTGTCTCCTAAGGTGGGGATGCTACGATCGGAAGGGGAAGAAAGAAGACAGAAAATGGAAAACCCTGAAACTTCCCCTATTTGTAGTGGAAGTCAACGTGGGTCCTACCACCTTTAAGGAAACTCCCCATGTGAAAGTCTAGATTTAGGAAACAAATTCACCGTCCTGCGAAATAAGTGTTTGCCAAATGATAAAATACTGGCTTTCAAAAAAAAAAAAAAAAATAGACTGCATGGCTTCAAGAAAACTTTTCTATAGCACTTTGAGTGTTTGGGGGTATTTTAAGTCAGGTTACAAATTATTAATTCACTCCTATTTGATTTAAGATATACAATATATAAAGCAAATTAGTTTGTTTCTAAGTTAGTGTGACATTTTCTCAAGGCTTCATGGGTTATTTTTAAAGAAAAGTTGGGGTCAGGTTTCTAAGCAGGCCCTCCTCCACTGGTACACACACTTTGCCACACTCCAAAAGATTCCATTACACCCTGTGATGCTTAAGTAATTCCTTCATTCAGCATACATTTACTGAGGGGCTACCGTGTATCAGACACTAACTCAGCATGGGGGGACAGACAGAAAGTCTGCGCTATAGAGCTGGAGAGAGAAACAAACACTACAGTTCTCTGGTAGCAGTGAAGCTGGTGCGGGGATTCAGAACACACTGACGTGGTAGAGACGGCAGAGGTGATGGACGTTTTCTCAAAGGAGTCGACATTTACATGTGAGTCTCGAAAAACCTTACCGAAGGAATATTGTTCTTTTCATCTAACCATCCACTCACCCACATAGTAAGAACACCGAGGGATTTCGCTGGTAGTCCAGTGGTTAAGAATCCACCTGCCAACGCAGGGGACACATTGATCCCTGCTCTGGAAAGATTCCACATGCTTCCAGGCAATTAAGCCTGTGTGCCGCAACTACTGAGCACACGTGTGGTGACTATTGAAGCCTGCGTGTCCTGGAGCCTGAGCTCGGCAACAAGAGAACCCGTAGCAATGAGAAGCCCGTGCCCACTGCAACTAGAGATAAGTCCGCGTAGCAATGAAGACCCAGCACAACCAAAAGTAAAATAAATAAATACTTTTTAAAAAAAGAACACTGAGCCCCCACTACTGTGCCAGCCCTGAGAGGGACACAAAGAAGGAACACTCAGTACCCACTCTCAGGCAGTTCCATCAGAAATACAGACACATACTCAGAGATGTGTGTTAACACTTGCTTTGGAAAAGTAATCCAAGCCCAGAGAGAAAGATCACTGTGGGTGGAAGTGATGCAGAAGATGTCACTGAGGAGTGTGGCACTTGGAAGAAAGGGCAGTATTTGAATAAGCTGAAATGCTGTAATTTCATTTACATGTCGCTGTCCAGTTTTCCTAGCACCACTTATTGAAGAGACTGTCTTTGTCCCATTGTATATTCTTGCCTCCTTTGTCAAACATAAGACATCCATAGGTGCTTGGGTTTATTTCTGGGCTTTCTATTGATCCATTGGTCTATATTTCTGTTTCTGTGCCAGTACCATACTGTCTTGATGACTGCAGCTTTGTAGTATAGTCTGAAGTTAGAAAGGTTGATTCCTCCAGTTCCATTCTTCTTTCTCAAGATTACTTTGGCTATTCGGGGTCTTTTGTGTTTCCAAATTAGTTGTGAAATTTTTTGTTCTAGTTCTGTGAAAAATGCCATTGGTAATTTGATAGGGATCACACTGAATCTGTAGATTGCATTTGGTAGTATAGTCATTTTCATGATATTGATTCTTCCAATTCAGGAACATGGAATATCTCTGCATCTCCTTAGGTAGGTTTATTTCTAGACATTCTATTCTTTTTGTTGCAATGGTGAATGAGATTGATTCCTTAAATTCTCTGATTTTTCATTGTTAGTATATAGGAACGCAAGTGATTTCTATGTACTGATTTCGTATCCTGCGACTTTGCTAAATTCACTGGTTAGCTCTAGTATTTTCTGATAGTATCGTTAGGGTTTTCTATGTATAGTATCAAGTCATCTGCAAACAGTGAGAGTTTTACTTCTTCTTTTCCAATCTGGATTCCTTTTCTTTTTCTTTTCTGATTGCTGTAACTAGGACTTCCAAAACTATGTTGAATAATAAGTGGAAAAGAGGCCATTCCAGAGGCAATAATGCGAGCAAAGGCCTAGAGGTGGGCACACACTGAGTGCATGCAGAACAATGAAGTAGGTTATTCAAAAGGGGCACAATGCGGGGGAAGAGCAGAGCTTTCTTTTGGCTGTCAAGGTAGGCTTGCACCTACCAGGGAACCAAGTGCCAGACTGAGGGGTTTGACGGAATTCGAGTCATTAGGAATCACTGAGGTTTGTTGGTTTGTTTGTTTTCCAGTAAGAGTACTAATTTACTAAGATGAGTCTAGTTGCATAGTCAAGAAGGACAGGTGAAGGAATTGGGAAGGAGGATGAGTAAGGGGCTATAACAATCCAGGGATGAGATGATAAGGACTGTTGTGGACTGGATTATGCCCCACCCCCCCACCCCCACCCCCAAATCCATATGTTGAAGCCCTATCCCTAGTGTGACCATGTTTGGAGATAGGTTAAATGCGGTCATAAGGGTGAGCCCTAATCCAATAGGACTGGTACCCTTATAAGAAGAGGGAGAGACACTAGAGAGTTTGCGTGCTCTCTCTGCAGGCACGCACAGTGAGAAGGCACCATATGTCAGCTTCTAGGTCCTCCATGCTAGCACAAGCATGACCCTCCTTTCCCAGTGCAGCTAAGGAAACAGTCTCTTTGCCAAGACCTTGGGTTTCCCTATGATCTGGTCTACACAGGGATATGAGTTTCTTGCTTCATGTCCAGATTGCTAAAGTTGATCTTCTGATAGTTCGAGAACAGATTTTGAGCCCTGGGATTTTCCCTCTTAACCAGCGAAAGGTGCCTCAAGGCTGCAGCTCAGCCCGAGGGCCCTGCATTAGCACCTTCTGTAGTTCTGATGTCTTAATCCTCTCCCTTGGGCTGCTGGGGCTGTGAAATGAGGTATTCTAGAAGGCTTTTGGCAGAAAGTCTCTTCCTTCTCAGAGTTTGACATTTGCTCAGCAGCATGGCACTTCCCGTGTTGCACCATTAAACATCTCCTAGGCAACAGTAGCTGGGGGCATGACTGATTACTTCTTCATACCTCATATGATATGGCTTATAATAAATTAAGTCAGATATAAGAGCCTTTCCAGGGTTCTCTGCACCAGCAGCTGTCAAACATCAAAACTGCCTAAAACAGAGCACAGGGCCTGAGAATTTTTATTTGGAACTAGTTCCCAAATGATGCTGATGCTACTGATGCCAGGGCATACTTTGAAAACCACTGCTATACATAAGATAACAATATTACAAAACAATATCAATGACAAAAAGAAAGAAAGAAAGAAAGAAAGAAACCCCAAAACCCTTTACCTGTGATGTTTCATTTTCTGAAGCATAATATAACTTGTGCATAAACCTGAATGCTTCATTATACAACACAGTGTCACAAAGTGCTATCATCTGGCAATTTATAAGAATTGTGAGGTTATAAGTCCAAGCCAGGGACTTCTAAGAACAGGTTCTCAAGAATCTTCACCCTGTCTGGGACATAGAATGTGGTGTGGCATGTATGGCAGAGGGGAGACTTATAGAAGTAAATGTTACATTTAAATGCACACCAGCAGAGCTATATAAATTTCCAATAGAAGACTTGATTTGCCTTTTCGTAATATATAGTGTTCAAGCCTAGGAAGACAAACATTCACTAACTTTTAGAACAATAAATAAAATTCTGGAAAGCAGTGTCCTAAGGAATAGGAGAGGAAGATAGTATGAAGTCAATCCAATGTAAGTACATAAAGCAAAATTTCTTTCAGAAAAACTGGTGGAAAAGCAATAATAGCTATGGCTACTATTTAGGAGATAGTTCACTCTGTGTTATACTTTACATGTTTCCTCTCTGTACACAGTTTCTCTGTGTATGATGTATCTATGCTTCTCTTCTCCTTTCGGATATAAAAGCTTTCAACATCTGTTTACCACTAATCTCAACTCCCACCTAACATGGCTAAGTTTTCTTGTTTTGAGTATGGAGTCATCAAACTTTTATAGGTTATTGAGACTTCCCTGGCAGTCCAGTGGTTAAGACTTCACATTTCCAATGCAGGGCACATAGATTTGATCTGTGAGCGGGGAACTAGGATCCCACATGTGTGGCACAGCTGAAAAAAAAAAAAACACCCCAGGAACACAGGTTTTAAAGGCTATAAAAATCCACAGAGCATTTAAATATATGTGTATGTGTGTATTAGTCATCAGTCATGTCCAACTCTTTGTGACCGCATGGACTATAACCCGCCAGGCTCCTCTGTCCATGGAATTCTCCAGGCAAGAATACTGGAGTGAGTTGCCATTCCCTTCTTTAGTGGATCTTCCTAAATCAGGGATCGAATCTGGGTTTCATGCACTGCAGGCAGATTCTTACCAACTAAGCTACCAGAGAAGCCACATATATATGTATATTATATATATATTTAACCAAATACATATATGGGTGTGTATATATATATATAAATGTATACACACACACACACACACACACACACACACACGGCTTAGGCTATATGCTTAGGCATTTCCGAGATCTAAAAGATAAAATTCAGATCCTTCCTAGTGGAGACTTTTTTGAAATCACCAACATAAATAACTTTAAAAGAAAAAAAAAAAACCAAAACCCTAGATTGTAGAAATGGAAATGACACATTAGGAGAAACATAGTTGTTACATTAAGGATTCAAGCCAGGATTTAAGATTTTCCTTCTCTTAACACTTTTCTCAGAGATAGAGCACAGCCACAAAATGTATACACTTATAAGACACTTAGAGCACGAAAGTGCAGAAAGTTTTGTGAGAAATTCATCAGTTCAGTTCAGTTGCTCAGTCATGTCCAACTCTTTGTGACCCCATGGTCTGCAGCATGCCAGGCTTCCCTGTCCATCACCAACTGCCAGAGTTTATTCAAACTCATGTCCATTGCATCAGTGATGCCATTCAGCCATCTCATCCTCTGTCATCCCCTTCTCCTCCTGTCTTCAATCTTTCCCAGCATCAGGGTCTTTTCCAATGAATCAGTTCTTTCCATCAGGTGGCCAAAGTATTGGAGTTAAGCTTCGGCATCAGTCCTTCCAATGAATATTCAGGACTAATTTCCTTTAGGATTGACTGGTTTGATCTCCTTGAGGTCCAAGGACTCTCAAGAGTTTTCTCCAACACTACAGTTCAAAATCATCAATTCTTCCACACTCAGCTTTCTTTATCGTCCAACTCTCACATCCATACATGATTACTGGAAAAACCATAGCTTTGACTAGGCGGACTTTTGTTGGTAATGTCTTTGCCTTTTAATATGCTGTCTAAGTTGGTCATAGCTTTTCTTCCAAGGAGCAAGTGTCTTTTAATTTCATGGCTGCAGTCACCATCTACAGTGATTTTGGAGCCCCCCAAAATAAAGTCTCTTACTGTTTCCATTGTTTCCCCATCTATTTGCCATGAAGTGATGGGACCGGAGGCCATGATTAAGTTTTCTGAATGTTGAGTTTTAAGCCAACTTTTTCACTTTCCTCTTTCACTTTCATCAGGAGGCTCTTTAGTTTTTTGCTTTCTGCCATAAGAGTGGTGTCATCTATATATCTGAGGTTATTGATATTTCTTCCAGCAATCTTGATTCCAGCTTGTGCTTCTTCCAGCCTGGCATTTCGCATGATGTACTCTGCATATAAGTTAAATAAGCAGGATGACAGCCTTGATGTACTCCTTTCCCAATTTGGAACCAGTCTGTTGTTCCATGTCCACTTCTAACTGTTGCTTCTTGACCTTCATACAGATTTCTCAGGAGGCAGGTCGGGTGGTCTGGTATTCTCATCTCTTTAAGAATTTTCCAGTTTGTTGTGATACACACATTCAAAGGCTTTGGCATAGTCAAGAAAGCAAAAGTAGATGTTTTTCTGGAACTCTCTTGCTTTTTCAATGATCCAACAGATGTTGGCAATTTGATCTCTGGTTCCTCTGCCTTTTCTAAAACCAGCTTGAACATCTGGAATTTCACAGTTTGTGAACTGTTGAAGCCTGGCTTGGAGAACTTTGAGTGTTACTTTGCTAGTGTGTGAGATGAGTGTAATTGTGCGGGAGTTTGAGCATTCTTTGGCATTGCCTTTCTTTGGAATTGGAATGAAAACTGACCTTTTCCAGTCCTGTGGCCACTGGTGAGTTTTCCAAATTTGCTGGCATACTGAGCGCAGCAGTTTCACATAATCATCATTTAGGATTTGAAAAAGTACAACTGGAATTCCATCACCTCCACTAGCTGTATTTGTAGTGATGCTTCCTAAGGCCCACTGGACTTCGCATTCCAGGATGTCTGACTTTACGTGAATGATCACACCATCGTGATTTTCTTGGTCATGAAGATCTTTTTTGTATAGTTCTTTTGTGTATTCTTGCCACCTCTTCTTGGTATCTTCTGCTTCTGTTAGGTCCATACCATTTCTGTCTTTTATTGTGCTCATCTTTGTATGAAATATTCCTTGGTATCTCTAATTTTCTTGAAGAGATCCCTAGTCTTTCCCATTCTATTGTTTTCCTCTATTTCTTTGTACTGATTGCTGAAAAAGACTTTCTTATCTTTCCTTGCTATTCCTTGGAACTCTGCATTCAAATGGGTATATCTTTCTTTTTCTCCTTTGCCTTTAGCCTCTCTTCTTTTCTCAGCTATTTGTAAGGCCTCCTCAGACAACCATTTTGCCTCTTTGCATTTTTTTTTCCCTTGGGGATGGTCTTGATCACTACCTCCTGTACAATGTCACAAACCTCCAACCATAGTTCTTCAGGTACTCTATCAGATCTAAACCCTTGAATCTATTAGTCACTTCAGAATAATTGTAAGGGATTTGATTTATGTCATACCTGAATGGTCTAGTGGTTTTCCCTACTTTCTTCAATTTAAATCCGAAATTGGCAATATGGAGTTCATGATCTGAGCCACAGTCAGCTCCTGGTCTTGTTTTTGCTGACTGTATAGAGCTTCTCCATCTTTGGCTGCAAAGAATATAATCAATCTGATTTTGGTATCGACCATCGGGTGATGTCCATGTGTAGAGTCTTCTCTTGTGCTGTTGAAGGATGGTGTTTGCTATGACCAGTGCGTTCTCTTGGCAAAACTCTATTAGCCTTTTTCTGCTTCATTCTGTACTCCGAGGTCAAATTTGCTTGTTACTACAGTATCTCTTGACTGCCTACTGTTGTATTCCAGTCCCCTATAATGAAGAGGACATCTTTTGTGGATGTTAGTTCTAGAAGGTCTTGTAGGTCTTCATAGAACTGTTCAACTTCAGCTTCTTCAGCATTGCTGGTCATGGCATAGACTTGGATCACTGTGATATTGAATGGTTTGCCTTGGAAAGAAACAGAGATCATTCTGTCATTTTTGAGACTGCATCCAAGTACTGCATTTCGGACTCTCTGTTGACTATGAGGGCTACTCCATTTCTTCTAAGGGATTCTTGCCCACAGTAGCAGATATAATGGTCATCTGAGTTAAATTATTACAATTCAGATGGATAAATTTCCACATTAATTGTACTTTTCATATATTCTCCTTATGATATGAACAAGTATAAAACATATATAATAATTAGTTTGAGATGCCATATCTTCAAGTAATTTCTCTCCTTAGGAAATGTAGGGAGCAAGCCATGAATGGCCATTAGTAGAAATCTAGCAATCAGGGGCTTAAAAGTATCCCCTGGGAAAGGTCTGAGAGTCATTTCAGAGCCTGAATCCTGTATCAATAAGTTGTATGAGCTCTATTTGAAGAATAGGCATAGAAGCCATTCTGGGGCAGACAATTTCATAATAAAAAAATGCAATGCATCCTTCTAAATTTCTTTGCAATGTCCATTATTTTAAATTATGGAAGAATGAAGAAAAAAAAGAACACAAAACATCTCAGAGTACATCTTCAATCTGAATCACATTCAAGATGGAACTCTTTTATGTAGGATTATGAATAAATATTTGAAGCATGGACTTATTAATGGCTCTGATGAAGAAACAGCAACCAAAGTTATCCTCATTCCATTAACAACTAAAAAAACAGATAAAATATACAAAACAATTATTTTAAGATATTGGACAATAGGTAGCTCAGGACTGTCATTCCTGAGAGAAAGGAAACAGATGAGGTACATAATATAACCTTAGCTTTTACCCTGGAGACATTCTATGCCTCGGAGCAGAGAAGGAGTTCTGTGGCATCACTGACTTGAGGTAACAGAAATCAGAGTTTGGAGAGGCTTTTGTGGCTGGAATTTATGAGACAGAGTTTCAGAAAGAGGAAACTATATACACAAAGAGCACTGAGGGATACTTGAAAGGTTACTAAATACTAAGACATGCACGAGTAGGGTGAAATTCTACAGACCAGGAAGAGAGTGACTGGCAACCTGTAAGCTGAACAACTCAGAACTCACAAAGAATTGGGAGCCATCCAAGTTCTCACAAGCCTGAGTAGAAAGTCCTTGTCGATCACTCAAAAATTTAGTAGAAAACCCAGTGGGTTGTGCTTTAATTAGGTTAAAGAATGGTTTGAAAATACTACACCAGACCTACATTTAAAAGCTGAAAAGCAATCCTTTAAAGGGTCAAATTGAACCAAAATTAACTTGTCTGCCAAAACAAAATCCAACGTTCTTTAAAGAAAACAAAAATCTAAACACTCAACAATGTAATATTTAAAAAGCCTAACATACAATTGCAAAGACTAGGTATGATACGTAGGAAATATGGCCATATAATCACAAGAAAGTTCAGCAAATGGAAACAGAAATAAGATAAATATTATAATTAGCATATAAGAACATTTAAAAAGCCACTACAACTATTGTCCAAGTATTGGAAGGAAAACATAAACATTCTGAGATTTTTTTTAAAAGAAGAGATTTTAAAAAGGAATTAAGTTCTAAAAATATATATATATAAGTTCTGAAATGAAACAGTCACTGGATAGGACAAAGAGCATATCAGACACTGAAGAAGAAAAGACCAGTAAAGTAGAAGACATGTTAATTAAAAATTTTCAAAGTAAAGCAAAGAGAGACAGAAAGCTAAAAGAAAACGAATAGAGCCTCAGTGACTCAACAAATCCAAGAAATTCAACAAACTTCAAGCAGGACAAACCAAAAGAAAACCATACCAAGATACAATATAATTTCTGGAAATATTGATAAAAAGACAATCTTTTAAAAAGCCAGAGGAAAGGGCATAGTAAATACAGAGGAAAAAAATAACAATGATGGGCTTCTCATGAGAAATTAAAAATATCCAGAAGAAAATAGAGGAATATTTTAAAGTGCTGAAAGAAGAAACTGTCGACCTATATGTAGGAAAAATTTCTTTCAAAAAATGAAGATAAATAAAGACTTTTTCAGGCAAACAAAATTTGACAGAATTCATCACCAGCAATTATGCATTACAAGGAAATTGTTAACAGTTCTTTAAGTAGAGGAAATGAGACCAGTTAGGAATTAGAACATACACAAATAAATGAAAAGCATTAAAATACAGGCATCCCTTGTTCTACTGTACTTTGTGTTATTGTACTTTGCAGAGAGGCAGTTCTTACAAGTTGAAGGTATGTGGATACCCTGTAACAGGCAAGTCTATCAGCACCAATTATCCAACAGCACTTGCTCATTTTGTGTTTCTGGGTCACATTAAAATAATTTTTTCAATATTTCAAATGTTTTCATTATCATTATATTTGTCATTCTGATCTGTGATCAGTGATCTTTGATGTTACTCTTGCCACTCACTGAAGGCTCATCTGATGGTCAGCCTTTTTTAGCAACAAAATACTTTTGATTTAAAGTATGTATGTTACTTCTAGATATAGTGGTACTGCACACTCACTAGGCAATAGTATGGTGTAAAAGCAACTTCTATAGGCACTGGGAAACAAAAATATTCATGTGACATTTTGCTGCAATATTCGCGTTATTGCAATGGTAGAACCAAAACTGCAATATCTCTGAGGACTGTCTGTAAACATGAGGGTAAACATAAAATACCTTTTTCTTATTTTTATTGCTTTTAAAAGATAATTAACTTTATAGCAAAAATAATAGCGATGTATTGTGTTTATGAAACATATAAAAGGAAAATGACAAAAATAGCACAAAGGATGGGAGGGAGTAAATGGAAGCATATTGTAGGATTCTTCTTACTCTAAACACTAAAGAGTGTAATAATATTTAAAAGTGCATTATGATAACTGAAAAATATACACTGTGAATCTAAGAGCAATCACTAGGAAAAGAAACAAAGAAGTGACTATATGAAATAAAATCATTAAAATTACTCGGTTAACATGAAAGAATGCAAAGAGGGTAAAAACAAATAAAAAACAGATGAAAAAAGAGGAAACAAATACTAATGTGAGTGCCCTATATTCTACCATATAAATGTTTTCATTAAATTACTGTGATTACTAATTACTTTAAATGTAAATTATCCAAGCACAATAATTAAACCAATTATATATTACTTTAAAAAAATCTACTTTAAATATAAAGATGGATGAGTTAAAAGTAATAGGATAGAATAAGATAGGATAAGGATAGAATAAGATATACCATGCAAAGACTAAAAAGAAACATGGCTATAACGATTATCAGATAAAGTAGATTTCAGAACAAGATATACTTAGGCATAACAAAGGGCATTTCATTATGATAGAGAGGTCAATTCATCCAGAAGACACAACAATTCTAAATATGGAGGCACTCAATTACAGAACTTCAGTATATAGTAAACAAAAATTGATAAAGCTGAAAAGAGGAGTAGACAAGTCCACAATTCTACTTGGAAATTTCGTCTTGTAGCAATTGATACAACAAATAGAAAAACAATCAGTAAGTACATAAAATACTTGAAAATTACCATTTATCAACTTGGCATAATTTATACTGATCCCACTACCCAATAAGAGCAGAATAAAGATTTTTTTCAGGCACACATGTAACACTCACTAAGATATACTATAGGCTAATCCATAAACAAGTCTCAATATATTTAAAAGATTGAACTCATACACAGAATATTCTCTGATCACAGTGGATTTAAAATAGAACTCAAAGGCTTTCTTTGCATCTATTGAGATGGCTTTTATTTTTCAATTTATTAATTTGGTGTATTACATTGATTGAAAATTCAACATCCATTTATGATAAAAACTCTCCAGAAAGCAGGAATAGAAGGAACATACCTCAACATAATAAAAGCTCTATATGACAAACCCACAGCAAACATTATCCTCAATGGTGAAAAATTGAAAGCATTTCCCCTAAAGTCAGGAACAAGACAAGGGTGTCCACTTTCACCACTACTATTCAACATAGTTTTGGAGGTTTTGGCCACAGCAATCAGAGCAGAAAAAGAAATAAAAGGAATCCAAATTGGAAAAGAAGAAGTAAAACTCTCACTGTTTGCAGATGACATGATCCTCTACATAGAAAACCCTAAAGATTCCACCAGAAAATTACTAGAGCTAATCAATGAATATAGTAAAGTTGCAGGATATAAAATCAACACACAGAAATCCCTTGCATTCCTATACACTAATAATGAGAAAATAGAAAGAGAAATTAAGGAAACAATTCCATTCACCATTGCAACGAAAAGAATAAAATACTTAGGAATATATCTACCTAAAGAAACTAAAGCCCTATATATAGAAAACTATAAAACACTGGTGAAAGAAATCAAGAGGACACTAATAGATGGAGAAATATACCATGTTCATGGATCGGAAGAATCAATACAGTGAAAATGAGTATACTACCCAAAGCAATCTATAGATTCAATGTAAGCCCTATCAAGCTACCAACAGTATTTTTCACACAGCTAGAACAAATAATTTCACAATTTGTATGGAAATACAAAAAAAAACCTCAAATAGCCAAAGCAATCTTGAGAAAGAAGAATGGAACTGGAGGAATCAACCTGCCTGACTTCAGGCTCTACTACAAAGCCACAGTCATCAAGACAGTATGGTACTGGCACAAAGACAGAAATATAGATCAATGGAACAAAATAGAAAGCCCAGAGATAAATCCATACACCTATGGACACCTTATCTTTGACAAAGGAGGCAAGAATATACAATGGATTAAAGACAATCTCTTTAACAAGTGGTGCTGGGAAAACTGGTCAACCACTTGTAAAACAATGAAACTAGACCACTTTCTAACACCATTCACAAAAATAAACTCAAAATGGATTAAAGATCTAAACGTAAGACCAGACTATAAAACTCTCTGACATAAATCACAGCAGGATCCTCTATGACCCACCTCCCAGAATATTGGAAATAAAAGCAAAAATATCAAATGGGATCTAATTAAACTTAAAAGTTTTTGCACAACTATAAGCAAGGTGAAAAGACAGCCTTCAGAATGGGAGAAAATAATAGCAAATGAAGCAACTGACAAACAACTAATCTCAAAAATATACAAGCAACTTATACAGCTCAATTCCAGAAAAATAAACAACCCAATCGAAAAATGGGCCAAAGAACTAAATAGACATTTCTCCAAAGAAGACATACAGATGGCTAACAAACACATGAAAAGATGCTCAACATCACTCATGATCAGAGAAATGCAAATCAAAATCACAATGAGGTACCATTTCATGCCAGTCAGAATGGCTGCGATCCAAAAATTTACAAGCAATAAATGCTGGAGAGGGTGTGGAAAAAAGGGAATCCTCTTACACTGTTGGTGGGAATGCAAACTAGTACAGTCACTATGCAGAACAGTGTGGAGATTCCTTAAAAAACTGCAAATAGAACTGCCTTATGACCCAGCAATCCCACTGCTGGGCATACACACCGAAGAAACCAGAATTGAAAGAGACACATGTACCTCAATGTTCATCACAGCACTGTTTATAATAGTCAGGACATGGAAGCAACCTAGATGTCCATCAGCAGATGAATGGATAAGAAAGCTGTGGTACATATACACAATGGAGTATTACTCAGCCATTAAAAAGAATACATTTGAATCGGTTCTAATGAGGTGGATGAAACTCAAGCCTATTATACAGAGTGAAGTAAGCCAGAAAGAAAAACACGTTAGTATATAAGCATACTAATGCTTATATATGGAATTTAGAAAGATGGTAACAATAACCCTGTATGCGAGACAGCAAAAGAGACACAGATGTTTAGAACAGTCTTTTGGACTCTGTGGGAGAGGGAGAGGGTGGGATGATTTGGGAGAATAGCACTGAAACATGTATACTATCATATATGAAACGAATTGCCAGTCCAGATTCTATGCATGATACTGGATGCTTGGGGCTGGTGCACTGAGATGACCCAGAAGGATGGTACGGGGAAGAAGGAGGGAGGGGGGTTCAAGATGGGGAACACATGTACATCCATGGCAGATTTATGTTGATGTATGGCAAAACCAATACAATATTGTAAAGTAATTAACCTCTAATTAAAATAAATAAATTTATATTTAAAAAGATAAAAAATAAAGTAGAACTCAATAAGAAAATTACCTGAAAAATCCAGATATATTTGGAAATTAAACAACATACTAAGTAACCCATAAGTCAAATAAGAACTAGGGAAATTAGAAAATATTTCAATTGAATAAAACTGAAAAGAAATAGAACCTTGTATATACAGTTAAAGTGGCACTTAAAGGGAAATTTATGGCTTTAAAATTTTTATTAGAAGAAGGTTTAACTCTAGGGAGCTAAGATTCCACTTGAAAGTCTAGGGAAAATAAAAATGAGAAAATTAGATCTAAACTAAGAAGTAAAAAGGACACAATATAAAACAGAAATTAATATATAGGAGACAAGTAAGCAATAGACAAACTCAATGTATACAAAAGCTGGGTTTTTGAAAGATCAATAAAAGTAATAAACCTCTAGCAAGACTGGCCAATAAAAAAGAAGACACCAATTACTGACATCAGTCACCCTACAGTCATTAAAAGGTTAAGAAGAAATAATGCAAACAAGTTTATTTGAATAACTTAACAATTCAGATAATTACTCAAAGTATCAAAACTCACTCAAGAAAAAGTATTTGTAAATGTAAATTTCCCTAAAGAAATTGAATTTGTGTTTAAATTTTGCTTACACAGAAAACTCCAGTCTCAGAAATACTCTGGTGCAGCCTATAAAGCTCACCAGGAAGAAATAATACCAACACTACACAAACATTTTCATAAAACTGAACAATAAGGAATGCTCCACAATTCATATCATAAGGCCAAAATTATCCAGATGACAAAGCAAACAACTACAAAAGAATCGACATTCTAAGAAAAGAAAATTTCAGGTAACATCTCCCTGAACATAAATGCAAAAATCCTAACAAAATTTAGCAAATCAATTCCAGTAATATATTTTAAAAAATAGTACACCATGATCAAGTTGTGTTTATCCTAGGAATGCAAGGTTAGTTTCACATTCAAAAGTCAATCAGTGTGTGAAAGAATGAAGCTGGACTCTTTCCTCACATCATATATAAAAACTAAAAATGCATCACAGACAAATTTAAAAGTTAAAACTATAAGACTCTTAGAAGAAAACATAGGGGCAAATTTTCCTGATCTTGAATTTGATAAAGGTTTTTTTAAACACGACACCAAAAAGTACAAGCAACAAAAGAAAAATCCATAACTGGACTTCATTAAAATTAAAAACTTATACACCAAAGGACACTATCAAGGAAGTGAAAAGACACTTCACAGAATGGGAGAAAATATTTGAGAATCAAATACCTGATAAGGGTTAATGAGCCAGAATATATATATATATATCTTAAAAAAAAAAAAAACCCTCTACAAGTCAACTATAAAAAGACAGAAAAACCTAATGGAAAAAGGGGCAAAGAACTTGAATAAAAATTTCTCCAAAGAAGACATACAAGTAGCCAACAAGGATAAAAGGGAAACGCTATTCACAACCACAATGAGATGTCACTTCATACCCACTAAGATACATACATTTTTTTAAAAAAGAAAAGCAACAAGTTTAGTAATGATGTGCAAAACCTGAAACCCTTATACCCAAAGAATCGACAACAGATGTTCAGAACTTACATGAACGTTGACAGAGGCATCATTCACAAGAGCCAAAAGGCGGAAGAAGCCCAAATATTCAACAGATGAAAGGATAAACAAAATGTGGTATATCTATACTATACAACAATATTAGTGAGTGCGCGTTCAGTCATGTCTGACTGTGACCACATGGACTGTAGCCCACCAGGCTCCTCTGTCCATGGGATTTCCCAGGCAGGAAAACTGGGGTGGGTTGCCATTTCCTACTCTAGGGGATCTTCCCTGACCCAGGGATCAAATCAGCGTCTCCAATGTCTCCTACATTGGCAGTCAGGTTCTTTACCATTAAGCCACCTGGGAAACCCATGAATACTATACAGTCATTAAAAAAAAATGAAGTATGGATATATACTACAATATGGATGAACCTTGAAGACATTATGCTAAGTTAAAGAAGTCAAACACAAAGGCCACACACTATATGGTTCTATTTATGTGAAATTCCCAGAATAGGCAAATCCAGAGACAAAGCAGATCAGTGGTGACCAGGGGCTGGAGCAAGATGTGAATGGGGAGTGATGCCTAATGGGCATGGGCTTTCCTTTTGGAGAGATAAAAATGTTTGGAACTAGACAGTAGTGGTGGTTGTACAACAGTATACACATACTTAACAGCACTGAATTGTATACTTTAGAATGGGTAAAAAGTGAATCTTCTGTTATGTGCATTTACCGTAATAAAAAAAAATCAATATAATTCATTAACAGAATGAAGGGAAAAAATCATCATCGTAATAGATGTAGGAAAAGCATTTGACAATTTGCTATCTATTCATGATAAGAACTCTCAATAAATGAGTTGCAGAAAGGAACTTTTTCAATATGATTTTTAAAATATCTATGGAAAACCAACAGCAATCATCCTACTTCAAAGTGAAAGACTGAGTGCTTTCCTCCCAGATCAGGAATAAGGCACAGGTGTGTGCACTATTATCAAATATACACCGGGGACCCTAGCCAGTATAACAGAGAAAAAGGAGAGCTACTCAGATTGGAAAGGAACAAGCAGAACTTTATTCACAGACAACGTAATTGCACAGATAAAGTCCTAAACACTCTACAGAAAAAGCTACTAGCACAAGTGAATTTAGCAAACTCAGAGGATACAGGTCAACAAGCAAAAATCAATTATATTCTATATACTAAAAATGAACAACTGGATACTGAAATTTAAAACACTATTTACAATGATATTAAAAGCATTAAAGTCTCTCTCTAGATCCCTGGATTGAAAGCTGTAAGACTCAGCTGAGACAGAGTAAGAAGTCCTTAATAAAGAGCTGCATATAATATTCTTGGATCAGAAGATTATTCTGCTGAGACGCCGATTCTCCCTCAACTGATCAATACATTCAATACAGTTTCAGTCAAAACCCAGTAGAAACTGGCAAAGTGACTTTAAAATTTGTGTAGAAATGCAAAAGGCTTAGAATAGCCAAATGTATTTTTAAAAAGAAAAAACAAAGTTGGAAGATAACAATATTTGATTTAGAAATTTAATATGCTGCTGCTGCTGCTAAGTCACTTCAGTCGTGTCTGACTCTGTGTGACCCCATAGACGGCAGCCCACCAGGCTCCCCTGTCCCTGGGATTCTCCAGGCAAGAACACTGGAGTGGGGTGCCATTTCCTTCTCCAATGCATGAAAGTGAAAAGTGAAAGTGAAGTCGCTCAGTCGTGTCTGACTCTTCGTGACCCCATGGACTGCAGCCCACCAGGCTCCTCCATCCCTGGGATTCTCCAGGCAAGAGTACTGGAGTGGGGTGCTATCGCCTTCTCCGGAAGTTTAATATAAAGCTATAGTAATCAAGACAGAGTGGTACTGGCATAAGGATAGTGTCCACATAGAGACTCAGTTAAGAGAGTCAATTAATTTGCAATGAAAATGCCAAGAAAATTCAACAGAGCAAATATAACCTTTTCAACAAATGGTGGTAGAATGACTGGACAGCCATATGCAAAAACAAAATACAAACTAGCAACCTTCATTCCTTACCTTACACTATATACAAATATTGACTAGAAATAGACCATGGAGCTAAAGAAGCTAGAAATAGACACAGGAAAAGATCTTTACAAACTAGAGGTGAGCAAACATTACCTAGAAAGAATGTAAAATGCATAAACCATAGAAGAAAAAACACTTGATAAACTGGAATTCAACAAAAGTATAAAAGTATACTCTTAAAGATAATCCTAAGAAAATGAAAAGGCAAGCCACAAGCAGGAAGAAATTCATATTCAAAGACTTGTATGCAGAATATATAGAGAATTCTTATAGTCAATAATCAAGACAAATAAATATTGGGTAAAAACTTTGAACAGACACTTCACAATACAAGACATTAAAATAGCCAGTAGGCACAAGAAAAACAAAATGCCCAGCATCGTTACCAGTCACAATGAAATCACAATGAGATATCACGATACATGCGCTAAAATGGCTAAAAATACAAGAGACTGACAATACCAAGTGACAGCAAGGATGTGGAATAGCTGGCACTCTCACACATTGCTGATGGGAATGGAAACAGTCCAACAGTTTTATATTAAACATATACTTACCTTACAACCATGAGATTTCACTTCTAGGCACTCACCCAACAGCAATGAAAATATATGCCCAAAGCCTGGTCTAGAGCAGAGTTTAAAATAGTAGTTCCAAACTGGAAATAACCCAAGTGTTTATTACCAGGTGAGTAAGCAGACTGCTGCTAAGTCGCTTCAGTCGTGTCCAACTCTGTGAGATCCCATAGACGGCAGCCCACCAGGCTCCCCCTGTCCCTGGGATTCTCCAGGCAAGAACACTGGAGTGGGCTGCCATTTCCTTCTCCAATGCATGAAAGTGAAAAGTGAAAGTGAAGTCACTCAGTCGTGTCTGACTCTTTGCGACCCCATGGACTGTAGCCTACCAGGCTCCTCTGTCCATGGGATTTTCCAGGCAAGAGTGCTGGAGTGGGGTGCCATTGCCTTCTCCAAGTAAACTGCAGTACATCCATAAAACAGAATACGACTCAATGATAAAATGTGACAAACTGCTGATACACACAGCAGTATAAATGAATCTCAAAATCATTACACTGGGCGAAAGAACACAGACACGAAAGGCTACATGTATGATTTGACTAATATGAAATTCTAGAAAAGATAAATCTAGTCTACTGGAATAAGAAGAAGACTAGTGGCTACTTGAGGTCTATGGTGGGGTTGAGAATTGACTGGGCAAAAGCACAAGGGAGGAGACGACAGAATAGTACTATATCTCGATTGCAGTAATGTTTCATGGGCATATTCTGTGACTGCATTTTTGTCCAAACCAGCATACTATATAAAGGTACATTAAAAAAAAAAAACTTGCAACATTTGCCTGATGTTACAGACTGAAGTGCCCCCAAAATTCAAAGGTTGAAGTCTTAATGCTTGATATGAGTATATTTGCAAATAGGGCCTTTAGGGAAATAATGGGTTGGGCCCTAATCCGATAGGACTGGTGACCTTAAGGAAAGATGAGACACTATAGCGCTCTCCATGAGTGCCAGGAAAAAGGCCCTGTGAGGACAGAGCGAGAAGACAGCCATCTACAAGCCATGGAGGGGAGCCTCCTGGAAACTAACCCTGATGGCATCTTGGTCTTGGGCTTCTAGCTTTGAATTATGAGAAACTAATTATCTGCTGTTTTAATCACTCAGCCTATGGTATGACTGAAAAATAAGCATGCCGTTCCTTACTAATGATGTTACTCTTGAGTCTATTTTTACTTCGGCTGATGGAAGCTTTTCTGGAATACATATTGAGAGACCAGCAGTTGTTTTAATTCTGTAGGAGGCCTTGGTAGATCAGTAGATCAGACAGCTGCTGCACACGTTAGACCCAGTGCGATAGTGGGATTTTCAGACCTGTGAATGCAGTCATTGAAACCAGACCAACGTTGCTGTGACCAAGTGAAAGGAAGCTCGCAGGAGCACGTCTGTCGCACCCACAGATTAGCCAAGACTGGCTTTCTCCTGGCTCTTGGTGTGCCTCACTCAGCAATGGCCCCAAATTCACGGGTGGTAGGCATCTCTCTTTCTCTCTTTCACCCCATTTATCAGATCCATTTCTACAACCAACAGTTTCGTCAGTTCTCATCTGTCCACTGACTAGGTTTATTTACATAGAGCAGCATTTTTCAGTTAACAAACCATGACCCACCTTTTCCCTTGAAAACTCTCTTAGAGATACTCAAAGGCAGATTATGAGGAAAGGTGTCCAGGCGGGCCTTTGTTTGGACCAAGGCTTCACCCTGCCTCCCCTTGGGTTACTCTCAATACAGCAGCCGGCATGATTGCCCCAGCTTAGATCAGGCTCCATCACTCCCATCTGACTCAGAGTCTTCACAGCAGAGGACAAGGCCCCCAGTGACCTCTCTGACCTCAGCTTCTACCCACTGCACTGGCCTCCACGCTGCACTTTGGACATGGCAATACACCTTCAAGGTTTCTGCACCTGCTCTTCCTCTCTTCTGGGAATGCATTTCCCAACCATCCACACAGCTCGCTTCCCATTTCCTCTGGGACTTGGCTCAAACATTACCTCTCCAGGGAGGCCTTCTCTGACACCCCAAGTGAATAAAGCAACATTCCCTACCCCACCTCAGGGAGTCCTCTCCGGGTTTATCTTCTCCCTGGTGCTCTCTCTCCCTCAGACATGTTGACTGCCCTCTGACTTGCTTGCTTTCTTTCTCACTCTCTCATTCTTTCCCCTCTCCCCATCAGTTCAGTTTAGTTCAGTTCAGTCGCTCAGTCGTGTCCGACTCTTTGCGACCCCATGAATCGCAGCACGCCAGGCCTCCCTGTCCATCACCAACTCCCAGAGTTCACTCAGACTCACATCCATCGAGTCAGTGATGCCATCCAGCCATCTCATCCTCTGTCGTCCCCTTCTCCTCCTGCCCCCAATCCCTCCCAGCATCAGGGTCTTTTCCAATGAGTCAACTCTTCGCATGAGGTGGCCAAAGTACTAGAGTTTCAGCTTTAGCATCATTCCTTCCAAAGAAATCCCAGGGCTGATCTCCTTCAGAATGGACTGGTTGGATCTCCTTGCAGTCCAAGGGACTCTCAAGAGTCTTCTCCAACACCACAGTTCAAAAGCATCAATTCTTCAGCGCTCAGCCTTCTTCACGGTCCAACTCTCACATCCATACATGACTACTGGAAAAACCATAGCCTTGACTAGACGGACCTTAGTCGGCAGAGTAATGTCTCTGCTTTTGAATATGCTGTCTAGGTTGCTCATAACTTTTCTTCCAAGGAGTAAGCGTCTTTTAATTTCATGGCTGCAATCACCATCTGCAGTGATTTTGGAGCCCAAACCAGAAGGTAAATGCCAAGAGGAGAGAAACATTGTCTGCTACCTGCATGATACTCAGTAGTAACTTCTTGCATGGGCACTGGAAACCTGCTCCTTTAATGGAAGAGCAGTCAGAGGGGAGATGCAACAACCCTCGGCTACATCCGCCTCTGCTGCCCGTAGCTCTCCTTGGTCTCCAGATCTTACTCGGACAGAAAAAGAGAGAAGTTCCACAGATGAGCCTATGAGGTAGGGCTTCGGGCAGACCAGTTACATGTGGGTCAAGACAAGAGGCCGTTCAGCGTTTGAGCCAGGCAGGGAGGATAAGCCAGTGGCCCTGGGCTCCCTGCCTCCCTCCTACTGATGGCTACACTTTCCACCAGGGTTTTCTCAGCAATGGACTGCCTGAACTGGCACAGTATGACAAGATACTGGTTCTCTCAGCCCTCAGGCCACCTGTGCAGGGCCTGGAGCAGACAGTGTCTTGTCCACCACCTCCAGCATCTCAGACAACATCACCATTGTCCTCCTTGTCCTGTGATGTAAAAGGGTTGGGACACAGTGCTTTTTCTCTTCCTCCGGGCAGCCTTCCCCTCTTCTCCTTCCATTCTGCTCTCCCTTGTTCCTGCTTGTTTTTCTCTCTTGTGCAATCCCTGCAGCCATGGGATCTTTTCTGCTATTGTAGAGATCCATTGGGCTTCCCTAGTGGCTCAGCTAGTAAAGAATCCACCTGCAATGTGGGAAACCCGTGTTCCATCCCTGGGTTGGGAAGATCTTCCTGGAGAAGGAAACGACTACCTACTCCAGTATTCTGGCCTTGAAAACTCCATGGACTATATAATCCATGGGGTCACAGAGTCAGACACGACTGAGTGACTTTCACTTTCATGGGGGTCCTATGGCCTTTCCAACAGAATGGATTCCTACAACATGAGTGACCGCATGCTAAGAACTTCTGGCGCCTGCCACATGAAAACTCCTGAAATACCCTTCCTTAAACGGAGAAGCCTGCTCAACAAAAGACAGAAGGTGAGAATACCTCAGCGGGCACTGCCCCTTGGAAAATGCCATTCTGAGATAAAACTGAGTTTTTCCTCTTTGAGACATAAAAATGTGTATTGTTGAAGGATGCTCCTCAGGCAGAAATGCCATTCAATGGGTTGTTTGCCAAAGAGGCTCATAGTAAAGTCTACATTGATAGTATTAGTCTTCCTCATATCACCCCACCACCAGCTAGGACAGGATCCAGAACTCTCCAACCTTCTAAGGCACTCCTGGGTTGCTGAGAAGATCTTTTGTGCAGTTTTTCAACACAGAGGAGATTTGATGAGGCACTGAGTTCACCTCTTCACATTCCATTCCATTGCAAGGAAGATGGCCTTGAATTTTCGCTTTAAAAATGTTAAATGGAACTAGTAAAAGAGCCTAGAAACTTACAAACATCATTTGTTTTCCTATTACTTAGTCGCCTTCCCTGGTAGCTCAGATGGTAAAGCATCTGCCTGCAATACAGGAGACTCAGGTTCGATCCCCATGGCCTCCTAAAACACATACAAGGGTAAAGAACTCATACAGCGTTGGTGTGTTTTTGAGGTCATTTTCTTAGCAACGTGCCCACCACTCCTGGTGATGCTCTCCACAGGTCTCACTCAGGAGCACTCATCCTCGCATTGGAGGACACTGGCTGGTCATGTATTCTAGATGATCATTTTTCATCCACTTATACTTCCGTTTAATTTTCCTAATCATCTAGGGAAAACTTTGAAATCTTTTTCAAAGCTCAAAACCGGGGCTGGGACTAGGGCAAGATAACTAGATTGCCATTTTAAGAAGGTACTCACTCTCAGATGCTGGCCCTGTATTTGAAGGCCTCCTTAAATTTTGCAGCCTAGGCTCCTCACTCTTAGGGTCATGCAAGTGACTGTCACCAATCTGGAGGCTACAGATAACAGCTTGGTCAAGGAATGTGGATGCAAGGGAAATTAAAGCTTGTGAGGCAGGAGATCTAGGTTCCAGACTTCTCTTTACCACTTTTACCATATTCCAGAAGGGGATACAGAGGACGAGAGGGTTGAATGGCATCACTGACTCAATGGACATGAGTTTGAGCAAGTTCTGGGAAATGGTGATGGACAGGGAAGCCAGGTGAGCTGCAGTCCATGGGGTCACAAAGAGTTAGACATGACTGAGCAACTGAACAACAACAATCAAATCTAAGATACCACTGATTGTACAAACACCATTACTTTATGTACCATTAAGAAAAAAAAAATGCTGCCCATTTAATTATGACATAATGGCAAGCTGTTGCTGCTGCTGCTGCTAAGTCATATCAGTCGTATCTGACTCTGTGCGACCCCATAGACGGCAGCCCACCAGGCTCCTCCTTCCCTGGGATTCTCTAGGCGAGAATACTGGAGTGGGTTGCCATTTTCTTCTCCAGTACATGAAAGTGAAGAGTGAAAGTGAAGTTACTCAGTCGTGTCTGACTCTTCGCGACCTCATGGACTGTCGCCCACCAGGCTCCTCCATCCATGGGATTCTCCAGGCAAGAGTACTGGAGTGGGTCACCATTGCCTTCTCCCATAATGCCATAATAATGGTCTTATAAGATACAAGAATTGGTTCCAATAGCCTCTCACAGCCTTGACTCTTTTCAAATATACTGAGGGATTTGGCAATTTCTCTTGCCTTTGGTTTAGTAACTTGACATAATAGGTAATCCTCTTGAGTATATCTCAGTAATAAAACATAAATCTAGCTCAATGTACTTGTGGGTATCTTTTCCATATTAAAAGCATTTGGCTCCATATTAAAAGCATTTGCAAAAAAAGGAGACGGAAATCGTATCATTTCTCCAATGACAAAATATTTTGCTTTATCAATAGCAAATTTATCCACCTTGCTCTATTCCCTCTACACTCTGTATAATCATGTGAACAATCATCTGTTTTAATGCCAAATCACAGTGTAACCTTTTTGAAATCACCTGAATCAATAATTAAATTCAAGATATGTATCATCGACAATGCACCTATCTCCACTGAAAAGCTGAAAATATCAGAAGGTGTTCAAGCTGGTTTTAGAAAAGGCAGAGGAACCAGAGATCAAACTGCCAACATCCACTGGATCGTGGAAAAAGCAAGAGAGTTCCAGAAAAACATCTATTTCTGCTTTATTGACTATGCCAAATCCTTTGACTGTGAGGAGCACAATGAACTGTGGAAAATTCTGAAAGAGACGGGAATACCAGACCACCTGACCTGCCTCTTGAGAAACCTATATGCAGGTCAGGAAGCAACAGTTAGAACTCGACATGGAACAACAGACTGGTTCCAAATAGGAAAAGGAGTACGTCAAGGCTGTATATTGTCACCCTGCTTATTTAACTTCTATGCAGAGTACATCATGAGAAACGCTGGGCTGGAAGAAGCACAAGCTGGAATCAAGATTGCTGGGAGAAATATCAATAACCTCAGATATGCAGATGACACCACCCTTATGGCAGAAAGTGAAGAGGAACTAAAGAGCCTCTTGATAAAAGTGAAAGTGGAGAGTGAAAAAGTTGGCTTAAAGCTCAACATTCAGAAAATGAAGATCATGGCATCTGGTCCCATCACCTCATGGAAAATAGATGGGGAAACAGTGGAAACCGTGTCAGACTTTATTTTTTGGGGCTCCAAAATCACTGCAGATGGTGATTGCAGCCATGAAATTAAAAGATGCTTACTCCTTGGAAGGAAAGTTATGACCAACCTAGATAGCATATTGAAAAGCAGAGACATTACTTTGCCAACAAAGGTCCGTCTAGTCAAGGCCAGTAGTCATGTATGGATGTGAGAGTTAGACTGTGAAGAAAGCTGAGTGCTGAAGAATTGATGCTTTTGAACTGTGGTGCTGGAGAAGACTCTTGAGAGTCCCTTGGACTGCAAGGAGATCCAACCAGTCCATTCTAAAGGAAATCAGCCCTCGGTGTTCCTTGGAAGGAATGATGCTGAAGCTGAAACTCCAATACTTTGGCCACCTCATGCGAAGAGCTGACTCATTGGAAAAGACTCTGATGCTGGGAGGGATTGGGGGCAGGAGGAGAAGGGGATGGCAGAGGATGAGATGGTTTGATGGCATCACGGACTCGATGGACGTGAGTCTGAGTGAACTCCGGGAGTTGGTGATGGACAGGGAGGCCTGGCGTGCTGCGATTCATGGGGTCGCAAAGAGTCAGACGCGACTGAGCAACTGAACTGAACTGAACTGAATACTTAGTAAATGCATTCACAGGCAATGACAAGTATATCACAACCACTGCCTGGCCGTCAGCAGTTGATAAGGTGCTGTCCCACCAGCAGAAGTGGTCACAGGTCCAGATGGATAGTCACTTCACAACACCCTTGAATTCCTAGCTGTGCCCTTGCTTAGCTTCACAGTAGGACACAGGACAGGAAATACAGTATATACAGGATCTGTGGTCTCATAGGCAGGCCAGCAACTACTCCCAATGCAGATCTGGCCTTGGCCTTCCTCTGCTTCGGGGGGGTGCACACAGTTGCTAGAGGTGATGTATATGGTTCAGATCCAGAGAAGCCGCTGCCTTGGTTTCCTTTGGCCTCCGTATAGCTCTGGTCCACCAGGCCCAAGGCCACATGACCATTGCAAGCTCTCCTAGTCCCAGGGTGGTCCCAGGAATCTAGAGTTTCACAATAATCGAGACAGATAATTCACCCCAGGTATAGCGCAATCCACACTTACGCTTCCAAGGAAAAGTTGTGGTGAGAACGTAAGTCTGAGGTTATCTTCTCAGGCAGATCAATGGGAAAATGTTTCTAACTCTCAGGTACCACTGACTGCAAAACACACCCTGGTTCCAGGGGCATTAAAATGGGCAAGGGTACATCTCAGAAAAACTGAAATGCTGCTCTCACATTTAACACTTTGACTGCCAAGCTGGGTGCCTCAACTGAAATGGGGCTATCATCTTAATGGGCAATTTGAGGGAATGGTCTCTGGTGTTGCTTTTCAGCTCTCAGATAGAACTGTGAGCCTGTGACTTTAATGTGTGTGAGCTGTTGATCTTTTACAATGGTTATTCAACAACTATGAGACCATAGCATGCACACGGAAGCCCTGGGAACTCCAGGAGCAACGCCTCTGGGTTGTCTGTACACTTGGGGTACAGGCTGGGGCAGACCACACTGAGCCCGTGAACTTCTGAAGTTGCAAAGTAATCAGAGTCCCATTTTTGAGCCCCCCTAGTATAGACCACGGAGAAGGCAATGGCACCCCACTCCAGTCCTCTTGCCTGGAAAATCCCATGGATGGAGGAGCCTGGTAGGCTGCAGTCCATGGGGTCGCTAAGAGTCGGACACAACTGAGCGACTTCACTTTCACTTTTCACTTTCATGCATTGGAGAAGGAAATGGCAACCCACTCCAGTGTTCTTGCCTGGAGAGTCCCAGGGAGCCTGGTGGGCTGCCATCTATGGGGTCACACAGAGTCGGACACAACTGAAGTGACTTAGCAGCAACAGCAGTATAGGCCAAGTACTTTACATACATTATCTCATTTAATCAGCACGGTAACCCTGTAAGGGTAAGTATTACTCTTCCCATTTTACAGATGATAAAACTCTGCTGGTGAGTGATGGTGCTAGGATTAGAAACCCAGGCAGCCTGCTTCAGGATGCAAGCTCTTAATCAAAAGCTTACCACCTCCTACTTATAGTCACCTTGTCTCACCTGAGATTTAGTGCCATTAATAAAAGATTACTGACACAAGTATTAATACTGGACCTCTTTAAAGAACACCCAGGGAATTAAAAGAAAAAACACATTTTTTTTTAGGCAATAGGGGAGGATGTGATGGGAAAAGAGAGAGGATTCCATGATGTAGCTTCAGAAACATATTGTCCTCCTCAAATAAAAACAGGTGACGACACCTCAGTATGTGCCATCTGACAGAGAATGTTATGGAATGAACTGTGTCCTGCCAAACTCACAGGCTCAAGTCCTAGCCTCAAGCACCTCTGAATGTAAAGGTATGTGGAGAGAGGTCATTTAAAAAGGTGATTAACATCAAATGAGGTCATTAGGGTAGGTCTTAATCCAGCAGGACTGATGCCTTTACAAAAAGAGAGCAGGACACAGATTTGCATGTAAGATAAGTCATATCTCACACTGAAATCCTCAGAAACCTGGGGTACCAAAAATGGGTATTTTAGGAGTTCATGTGCTGCTAGGTAAATCCATATTAAATTTGTGGTTTTCAAGTGAAAAAAAAAGTCAAATACGGACAATTTTATTTGTTCATCCTCTAACTGTACACATTTGCAGAAAAGACCTTGAACCCAACAAGTCCTACTAACCCTACTTTACAAATGATACACCTGAGACCCACTCAGATACACTGATTCATCAAAAGCCCAAAAATGTGTTAAAGGAAGAACTAGATGGCAAATCAGAAATTACATTTCTTTTTGTGAACACAAGTAGGCAGTATCTATTAAAAAATACATACTAAATTGTAACCATGCTCTTTCATATAACAATTTCACCCCTAGGAATTAATCTACCAGAAATATCTGAACAGGTGTGCAGAAATATATAAACATTAAGACCCACAATGCTAGCCCCATACGTGATGTGAAAATTTAGAAATAATCCAAGTGCCGACTCACAGGGAATTGGTTGAATGAAGAATGATTCGTCCATCTACATGCAAATCTATGTACTGTAGTTAAAAAGAAAGAGGTCAGCCTCTGCTCATATTAAAAGATGCCCAAATCATATTAAAAGCAAGAGAAGATACCTAGAAAAACAAAAACACAACTCATAAAATGTTTATTAATATCTGTGCACTGAGGGGTATAAAGTAGTCAACACTCAGTAGGTACTTTTTCCCTCCCCACCTCCTCCATCTTACACATCCCTTGAATTATTGCAAATGAACCCAAGGAGCTGGTGCAGCTCTACTGTCTACCAGCTGGGTGATCTCACGCAAGAAGCTTCAGTTCCCCCACCAGTCAGTTGAAAGAAATTATAGCACTTCCTTCAGAAGCTGTTGACAGGATTCCATGAGACTATGTACATAATGTGCTTAGAACAATGCGTGGTGGATAGTAAGTGCTTAATAGACAGGCAAAATTATGGTAATGATGATGTTATTCATCTCTGGAACCTGAAGAAACAAGGTTTCCTTAATTCGTGGTGTATTTACTTTTTTTAAAATCTCCTTTAAAAAATTATCTTGTAAGAAAACATAATAAATCATTCTGCTTATTTTCTTTACTGAAATTAAATAAAAAGGCAGTGCTTTTAAAACCAGTGCTTACCCCAATAAACTCTAGCAATATGATGCATCCTCTAAAGACAATTTCGTTGTTTCATTACTGAAGTGATAAACTGCTTCTCTGAGAAGTTAATATTAACAGAGTCATTCCTAGGTAAATATATTATCAGGTATAACCCAAGGTGCCTCCATGAAATATGCAGTAGACCCAGCCCTCTGCTATTGAAGGATCAGTTTGGGTCTTTTCTACTCCCTTAGGTTAAAGGGGTGATTATGGCAAAGGTCTTTCAAACGCACAGAAAGAACCTTTTATGCAACCATGCTGCTGCTGCTGCTAAGTCGCTTCAGCCGTGTCACACTCTGTGCGACCCCATAGACGGCAGCCTACCAGGCTCCCCCGACCCTGGGATTCTCCAGGCAAGAGTACTGGAGTGGGTTGCCATTTCCTTCTCCAATGCATGAAAGTGAAAATTGAAAGGGAAGTCGCTCAGTCGTGTTTGATTCTTCGAGACCCCATGGACTGCAGCCTACCAGGCTCCTCCATCCATGGGATTTTCCAGGCAAGAGTACTGGAGTGGGTTGCCATTGCCTTCTCCTTATGCAACCACATTCTGACTTAAAACAGGACTTTCTATTTGAGGTCCCTCCCAGGGCATTCTAAGTATTAACTAAACCAGCCAGGCTTATTCCACAGATCTTAAGCCTGAAAGATTTGTGCAGCTCTATAAACAGAATAGAATTAAAATACAGTTCACCCAGAGTTCTGATTCTGATCCAGTATTTCTTTGGTCCATGTATGCTCTGTGGAACCAAGTACAGTCTAGACTCCAAAGAACCAGTGAGCATGGGAAAGCTATCAAAGCGTGGCAAATTACTGTCACAGAAACTCCCAGAATTAAAGGATCTTTTTGAGCCTTTTGTGGTAGCTGAGATCCAAACAGGTTATGTGTCTTGTCCCAAGTTTCGCAGCTGGTACATGTGGGGCTGGAACTCAGGTAGCATGCTTCCCAATAGCAATGCTCTTTCCCCTGCTGGAGAATTACTGTTCTTCTGTTTTGCTTCTTGGAAAACTGAGCCAAGTTAAAACAGCTCATTCAAGGTCAGAGGGGCAGTCAAGTAGAACTTGTGATGCCGACCAGCAGATTATACAATCCTAGAGGGCGGGTCCTCTGCCCCTCACCTACCCCCTTGGGCCCTGTGTAAATGTTTTGGTTGACACAACACACAAGAGTTTAGAGGAAGTGTCTCTTCTAGGTTTGCACTACGTGTTTAACTTCAGGTTCTGGCACACGCGCGTCAGTTATTATCAGAGCAGGCACGCCCCCCAGTGCCCCGATCCAGCGGGCCGCCAAGGTTGGGGGCGGGGGCCGATTAGCCACCACTCAACCAGGTGGTCTTGCAGCCCTAGAAACTCGCCCATAGCAACTCCTCAGCGATGTTTTTCTGGTTTTGCCAATCGGGAGACAGTAAACTGCTGTCAGATTGAGCCGGAAGGAGAATGGTTGGGCACTCCAGTCTTGAGGGTACAGAGGCGCCTGCTGAACGCTGAATACCTCTAGCCAAGCTGTTATAAAGGCTAATGCAAGCCTCGCCTCCCGCAACACTCCAGGGACCGTGTCCACTTGATCCTGGTAACTGCGTGCACTTTCAGGTGACACCCCGACGCCCACTAGGACCGCCCCCCACCCCCACCCCAAGTTCCGGGAGGCAGCTTCTGCCTTGGTCCAACGCCTCTCCTGTACCGTGGACCCTTCTCACCCGCACTTTCCTACAGCCCACACTGTGAGCCCCTTCTCTGAAGCTACATCCCATCTCCCCCACCGCAGTCTGGTAGTATAAACCTCACAGCAGGTCAGGGTGCCCAGCAAGCGCGGACGCGGGAGCTGGGCGCGCGCATGTGCGCGCGCGGGTGGGAGTGGGTCCCCGAATCCCAGAGGGCACGCTCCACCCAAGCCGAGGGCTGGGGCAGCGGGGTTTAGCTTTTCCGGAGGGATAGCAGCTACGCAGCTACTGGAAGCACTCAGAGGAAGGCAGGGACACCATGCTCGCCCAGAGACGGCGTGGGAAACTCAGGGCGCAACAGGAGTCAGTGCCACTGGCCCAACGGCGCTGCAGGTCGGCTCTTGCCCAGGGAAAGCGCCACACAGGCGCAGACGCACTGCTGGTGGGTGATTGGTATCATTTGAAATTATAAATCGGACGGTCACAGCAGACAACCGAGGTGCGCCCCTCCTGGGAAGGAAGAAAGAAGTTGGACACCAGTACACGGAGGGGCTGGAGAGGGGAGAAGCCCCTCCGGACCTGCAGGGTGCCCGAAAGGGGTGCAGGGTCAGCTCTGGACTCGGGGGTGGTAGAAGGGGGAGGCTCGCCAGGCGTGCAGATCCAGCGCTCGGGGCTCACCTGGCCGGCGTTCGGAGGGTCCATGCTGGAGGCTGGCAGCCGCCGGGCGCTCCAGCGGTGCCCGTGGCCCGCACCGCAGCCCCGCACAGAGGGCACAGGGCGGCTGCACCCCGCACTCGGGCCTCCTGCCCCGCGCCAAGGGGCCGGTCGTTCCGAGGGACTCTGGCCGCGAGCCTGAGCCTCTTTGCCTTCACTCTCCAGGCACGCCTGGAGCCGGCGAGTGCCTGGGTCCTAGCGCCCCTCCCAGGGTGTGAAGCCCGATTCGGAGCCGGCTCGGCGCCCCTCTAGCTATTCCCCCACTCCACTCGAGGGGGGTTAGGGCTAAGGGCCGGAGCTGCCCAGCCTGGGGCTTCTCAGGACTGGGAATCTGGACAGGGAGCTTCTTTCTCACCACGCCCACCCTTCCCATTTTCATCTCCATGTGCTGCGGCTGCTGTGTCGCTTCAGACGTGTCTGACTCTGTGCGACCCCATAAACGGCAGCCCACCAGGCTGCCCGTCCCTGGGATTCTCCAGGCAAGAACACTAGAGTGGGTTGCCATTGCCTTCTCCATGTGCTTCTGCTCCCCAAGAAAACACGGAAGGATCAGATTTGCCTCCTTCTTCACTCAAATCCGTGTACACTATCATTTTAAAGAGATTCCGACACAGACAGCAGTCATGGCAGATCACAGATAGTTCTTCCTCAAACTGAAAGGAAGACTTCTGTATTCAGATGAATTTGTAAAGGACACTCCACTATGTGTCTATCATGGAACTGGGGGTGGGTGATGGGGTATTGTCCTTCAGCCTTAACTGTGGGGACAACTCACCAACGTGAATCAAATGTGGATCAAGACAAAGGTCCTGGTCCCCTTCCTGCCTCCTCCCAGTCTGTTTAGGGAGCTGGAATCAAAGGCCTGCACAGATACGGTGAAGCTTCCGGAGACTTTGGAAAAGTAAAGAATCGAGCCCAGTTAAATGCTTCAGCTGTAAATTAGCCTGGCCTCCTGCTCCTGGTTCCTATCACACCTGCCCATACCTGGCTCCTTTGGTGGAGGGATGTCTAACAAAGACCTAGGGAGCATTTACAAAGGCCCCTCCTTTCTCAACTGCCCACAGGGCTGAGTCAGTCCAGTTAAAACCAAGATCAACAACAGTGATCTTTTCCTGCTGACTTTCTCATCCAGAGAGGCTGATGAAATTTCTAATGGCAGGAAAGGAAAACAAGTCATCTTTAGAAGTAAAACCTATTGCACAGGACATGGAGAGAGACGAAAAGAAGTATTATTACGTGGGCATTAGCCATTATCCATAAAGGCCAACCATGAGCCACGAGAGCAGTATGAATACAGCCTTTCATGTCTTTTTTTTAAAGAGCTCCAAACCTTTTCCCTCAAGAGCACTGCTCTCTGTATGGACCGACTCTAAGACGATCTCCAGCCATCCCCACTTCCTAATGTTCATGCCTTTGAGGACTCCCCACCCCTTGAATGTCAGGGAAGTTGTGACTTGCCTCTTATCCATTAAGTATGGCAAGGGTGATGGGATGTCTTTTCAAAGACTACAGTACTGTCTTGATGGGAGATGCTCTCTTTTGCTGGTTTTGATAAAGCAATAGCCATGTTGGGGAGGCCCATGTGGCAAAGAACCTAAGGGGCCTCTGGCCTAGAGCCAGTAAGACGCTGAGGCCCTTCGTCCAACAAACTGCAAAGAACTAAGTCCTGCCAACAACCAGGAAAGCCCAAAGGTGAACCCTCCTCTCACTGAGCCTTGAGATGAGACTGTATCCTGAGCGGACACAGAGCACCTGTGAAACCATGCTTACCTTCTGACCCACAGAAACTGGGAGATAATACATGTGTGTGTTTAAGCCACTAAATTTGTGGTGGTGTGTTATGTACATCAGCAAAACAAATACACTGCCTCCATCCACAGATGGAAATGTAAGGCAAAGGAGATTAGGTAAAAGAGTTAAGGTCACTGAAATCAGCAGCATAATCTATCATCATTTCACTATCATAGCCTGAATAGACAAGGAAGGCTTTCCCAGTGGTAAAGAATCTGCCTGGCAATGCAGGAGACGCAGGCAGGAGACGTGGGTTTGATCTCCAGGTTGGGAAGACCCCTGGAGGAGGAAATGGCAACCCACTCCAGACCTTGCCTGGAAAATCCCATGGAGAGAGGAGCTTGGCAGGCTACAGTCTGTGGGGTCGCAAAGGAGACAGACACAACTTAGCGACTGAGCACACAGACAGGGAAAAGCACAACAGCTAAGGCATCTGCAGGGCAAAGGGCAAGTTCAGGTTGAGCCTTGGAGAGGGGTACACCCAGCAGGTAAAAGGACAGACTGAAGAACTCAGGGTAGGTCAACCCAAGCAAAAAGAACAAATAAATATCTTCAGAAAGTAAAGTAAGAGGAAAACAAGAAAACCACTAACAATGAGAAGATGCGGAAAGGTAAAGGCACCAGATCCTCTGAATCTCTTTTCTCATTGTCTATTAAAAAACAAAAACAAAACCACATCATTCACTCCTGGAAGTGTGGGGGATTTTCCAGAATAGCTGCTCAAGAAGTCCTAGGAGGCCAGTAGCGCATGGTACGGGCCTGTGCCAACCAGCAGGTCATCTGTTGTTCCCATGATACCGTATAAAAACAGATGGTGTCTCAAAACGATCAGCCAGCATTGAGGGTCCGCACGTATTCGTGAGCTTTTCGATATCTTTAGACACCTAGTGTTAAAAGTTGTCTATCCCATCCCAGCTAAAATACAGCAAAATTGAGGCTAACACTTAACCCTGTTATATACCTTGAAGGGTATTATGGAGTGATGTGTGATTTTTAAAGAGAGAGGGAGAAAAAGGAAAGAAAGAAGGCAGGGAGGGAGGAGAGGGACAGGGAACTAAAGCGAAGGGGAGGAAAGGAAGAAGGGAAGAGAACCCCAAAGCACAGAGTTCCCAGTCTAGCGGAGGGGCTGCTGAGAGGCCTATCACAGCATAAGAAGGCGCTGTTCTCACTCTTCCCGTTGCCTGCTGGACATCTCCACGAGAGTCCCGCCCACATTCCACAAGAAGAATGTTTCTGAACCAGGAAGCATCCATCTCCCCACCGAATCTAAGTCCCGGTGGTTAATGCCAGTAATGCCTCTCCCAATTCAAACCATAGCCATGTGGCTTCCCTCCCTCTCTGTGCCAACCAGCCACCTGTGGGGTCGTGGCCTGTCCCTCCTTCGGCACCCCTACTGGCAGGAGTGATACACTGCCTGCCTCTCCTAAGCTAGGTGAGTAGCGAGAGCCAACATGGGATGATTTAACTCACAGCGGTCAGAGTCCAGCCTACCCACTGCTCATGCCCATAATGTCTCCTCCACCCAGATTTTACACAGCTTGTCATTTCCTCTAAGTGGTTTTTTTCTTTTTTTTTTCATTTCTCTAATTGGTCCAGCATTGCTCTATCCTAAAGTTGAAAACTATAAATATTTCTACCTGTGGCAACTCCTTGTGCCTTTAAAGCCTTCATAAGACTGTGGATCTGACACTCCCTTCTACTCTGAAGAGCAACTTAACACAATGCTTACTTAGGAAGAATATCCATTTATGGGGTAAAGGAAATGGGCAGCAAATCCAATGGCACCCATTCCACAGCTTTGCCCATGGCTCGATGCATCTAGCTGTTTCGAATATGGGAGAGAGCACAACAGCTTCTGGTTGGTTGTTGACTGTTGGCTTTTGGTGGCCCCAGACTTGTGATGGAATCTGTTTCAGGTCTATAACCCAACAGGCAGAAAAATACACTGGGAGAGTAAAAAGCTGTTTTCCTATAGGGAATAAATGGAAGTCTGACCACGCATGAGTGGAAGAGCAGCAGTTATATATTAATAACAAGACTTTGATTCCACCGATAAGGTTAAAACAAACGAGACACACCTTTTTGGCTTCTCTGAACATACCACTGGCCATTCTTTGAAGACTGAAGATGCTGATGGTGCTGACAAGCTGGTATTTATACGATTGCTAAAGTATGAAAGACCAGTACTTTCAAGTGCTGCCTGCATTTGAGAAACTAAGTCCATGGTTTACCTTCTATGGCAATATATGCATTAAACTCGTGTTGTAACTCTTCCAGCCAGTTGGTTTATGATTATTCCATTACCACCACCCCTATCCTGAACCAAAAGGATACACAAACAGTAACATGACTGACCGTCTAACAACAGAGAAACAGACTCTGAGAGGTCACTGGGTATCACCTGTGGCCTCCCTTGCTCTAAATATGTGAGTAGATTCAGTCTTCCCTAATCATATGGAAATCTCAGCCTGAATCTAGCAAAGCTCCCCTAAGAAAACACAACCCATCTCCTACATAACTGCAGACCAGACCTTCTGCAACCTGGATCCCTGTTGTCAGAAGGGCTCAAGTCAGAGACAGAGAGGAATAGAAAGTTTGGAGCAAACCTGTATTGCCACATGGACAGGCATTAGCTCTATGGCTTAGAGTTATAGATTTGCAAAGATTAAGCATGAAACTGGAAAAGGGAGCATGATCAGTAAAATCTCCCTCATCATCATTTATCAGCAGGAGGCCATAAGCATAAAGTTGCACTTGAATCTGAAGAGAAGCCACTGCGCCAAGTGGCGGCCACATACTCCTTTCAGTGTGTTTGAGGCCAAGCCCCTCCTCCAATCGTCACTGATTCTCACACCCAGCATTGATGCTTTCACACTGTGGTGCTAGAGAAGACTCTTGAGAGTTCCTTGGACTGCAAGGAGATCAAACAAATCAATCCTAAAGGAAATCAATCCTGGACATTTATTGGAAGGACTGATGCTGAATCTGAAACTCCAATACTTTGGCCACCTGATGCAAAGAGGCAACTCATCGGAAACGACGCTGATGCTGGGAAAGATTGAGAGCAGGAGGAAGAGGGGGCAACAGAAGAGGAAATGCTTAGATGACATCATTGACTCAATGGACATGAGTTTGAACAAACTCCAGGAGACTGTGAAGGACAAGGAAGGCTGGCGGGCTGCAGTTGATGGGGTTGCAAACAGTCGGACACGACTGAGCGACTGAACAACAATGGATGTATAAAAGAGATTGAAAACACGGTGAATCCATACTGCTTATGTCCTAGTGGAGGAAGAGACAATTACCATGAAAAAATAAAAGAAAGAGATCATTTTAACATGAGCTGAAGATAATAAAACAAATTATTACAATAGAAAGAGATGGATAAAGGTGATGCTGGGAGGGCAGAGATGGCTTCCGTGGGAAGGGAAGTTTGAACTGAGACATAGATTACCTCAAGGAGCTGGGAAAGCAAAGATCTGAGGGAAGAGGATTCCAGGGAGGAGAAGAGCAAATGTAGAATTCTGAAGGCCTCACAAGCTTAGTAAGTTTCAGGAAGAGACGAGAGGCCATTGTGGGTATGGCCAGGTGCAACAAGAAGCCTGGTGACGGTGTTAAGCCGAGAAGAAACATGGTACAATTTGCTTTTTTAAAAGACCCTCTGGCCGCTGTATAGAGAATCCATTCTAGGCATTCACAGGGCAGCAGGAGGCTGCTGGAGCAATCCAAGTGAGAGGTGGTGATGATAGAGGAGAAAGCAGCAGAGGCTGTAGAGACAGTCAGGTTGGGGCTGTAGGGTCTTGAGGGTGAGGCCAACAGGACTCGAGACGGAGTGCCCTGGGGGGAGCTGAGCGAGGAGAGAGAAGAGACAATGACACCACCTAGGTTTGGGGCCTGAGCAGTCAGGTGGACAGTGGACCCATTCACTCAGATGGGGAAGGGCGAGGCAGGAGCAGGAAAAGAATGGGTGGGAAGTCAACAGCTCCGGTTTGACCCTGTTCAGCTCCAGTCTCCGCAAGAGATCCAACTGAAGATATGAAGCAAGCCGCTGGATCTCTGAGTCTGGAGCTCAGGAGAAAGGTCAGGGCTGGACTCCCACGTTTGGGAGTCATCTGTGTGCAGCTGCTACTGTTAGCCCTGGGGCCAATCATCAGAAAGGGCGCAGAACCACAGGCCACATCTGCCAGCTCACTGAGGTTCCACAGAAGGTGCCAGCAAAGGGGCCGGGCCGGCTGATAGGAGGAAAACCCATGCAAAGAGAAGGAAACTATTTTAACCAACTTGTCCACTGATATGAAGAGCTTTATGGAGCACTTCTGAAAGATTTTACGCCAGGACTAGACATGCAGATCGGTACATTATAAAGATAAATTTGGGGGTGAAGGCAAGCACAGGTTGCAGAAGGCTAACGGACCCAGAGAAACAGCTAAGAATAATCCAGAAGAGCGGAAGAGAGCCTGAAGTAGAGCACTGGTATCAGGAATGGAGAGGAGGGGGAGAATAAGAAAGAAACCCAAGGACACAATAGGACTTGGAAGCCAATGGGCTCTGAGTGGGCGGCTCTTGGATGCTGGTGTGAACCGCTAAGACAGGCACTGGTTGGGCAAAAGCAGGAACTCTGGTGAGCGGCTCTGAGTCGGGGGTCAGAGGTGCCTGTGGAAGACAGGAAAGACGTCTACCAGGTAAGAGGAAACAGGTCTGCAGGTGACAGGAAATGTTTGGACTGGAGCTAAAAATTCAGGCATCATCAACATAAAGATGAGAGAGGAGGCTCTGAGCAGGAGAGCTGCGGATCTAGCCTTGAAGGTTTTCAAGAGGTGAACAGAGAGAGGGTTGGACGCGGAGACTTGAGTGGATGGTCAGAAAGTAAGGTACCTGCCTTCCGGCCAGATGTGGGTGCCAGCCCAACATCTTCCAAGCTAAGGCTGACAAAAACCCGGAAGGCTGCAAGTGGAGAGAGTTACTCCCTAACAGAACTAGCATTCTTCTAGAAAGTGAAATACAGTTCTACACACACACAAACACAGTTAACTCAACAAAGCTTTCTGGGGTTGGATGTTTTATCTGCCTTTAAAAAATTAAGTGGAGGAGGTAGGAGTGAATTAAAAAAACAAAAACAAAAAAACACTTCTATTTTCCAAATTTATCTAAGAAGTAAAATGCAATTTAATCAAATTCTCACAACTATAGCAGGCTTTAAAAATGAGATAAAGTAAGAAGCATCTGCCACTTAGATTTTGACCACTCTATTTGTTTCCCCCTCTGCTTCTCCTCCCCAACTTATATTTTTCCTCCCATCACTAGTCATCATATTCAAGTGAAAGGCAAGAATGTTCTGATTAACAAAACCTCTGGGAATGAAGTGCACTTGTAACAAAATCACCCATGTTTTAAAACCAGTCAACCACCTTCATAAATCAGGCAGATTTGTATTAACACACATCGGGCGGGTCCATAAGAACATTTCCGAGACCTTGGACCCTATGTTCAGTTGCTAGAGACTAAGAAAAAAAAGAAAAAACCAAACAAATGAACATGGATAAACAAACGAACCTCCTCACATACGTTCCATTTGTTTGCAAAGAGTTAAAGGTAGAATACTGATCCTCCAAAAAAAATCCTGCAGTCAATGAGGTTTGTCTAGGCAGCCCCCAGCCTCCCTTTCTGTACCTGTTCTCTCCTCTCTCCAATCCTCCTGACCTCGGGGAGGAAGAAGGAACGAACTCTCCACTTGAGTTCACTGATTGGCGGATGGCACTTGGTGTGAATGCATCTGAGACCAAGTGTTACCTTAGGCAGTAATGTTGGTTTCAAGACTTTTGCTTACTTATCTACTTACTGGAACTTACTTTCTTACTTCCTTATTGGGTGGGTGGGCGAGAAGGCATGGGTAGATGCCGGTAATAAAGTAAACAGGTGGGACAATCCTTCAGGACTCCACTTGCCTCCTGGGAGACCTCCAGCCCATGGAGGCTGCCACCCGAGGCTGCCACAGCGGCCCTCGATCTCTGTAGCTGTCATCAACACTGCTGTTTCCTGCGTCACATCCGCAGCTTCTACCAGACTAAGTTCCTTGAGAGCAAAGACTGGATCTGTCTTAATTTTGTATTCCCAGACAAAAAAATGAGCACTTGATTAACGTTCACTGAATGCATAAATGAATGAATGAACTGAGGTCGGGATCCAGGAGTTATGATGTTGTCCTTTTAAGCTGCCCGAGAAGATTGAAAGACTCTCCTTTATCTTTCAAACACCATCAAACGGCCTTTGTTCCCTGGGAGGTGCTTTGACCTAAAAAGTACTAGAAGCAGGAAAACAAACACCGTCGTCACCTGCTTCTTCTGGGTCTGAAAATGTTAGGTCCTGACCCTAACTCTGGATTCTTCCAAGACCCCAGACCTACATTTATGTTGCTGGGTATTCTTGACGTTTCATCCATCACGTTATTCAGATAAATGGTTATTGGGGTCTATGAAGCTCCAGGCACAATGCTAGGTATGGAGGACTCAATGATCAAGAAATCCAGCACAGACCCTGTGTCCACCAACTTTACAATCTGGCTGAGATACTATTTAAGGACCTGTCCCAGCCAAAGCCTCCTTCGCCAACCACCATTCACCTATCCATCCGATCTATCATCTGTGTTTCTTAATTTTATATACCTTCCCGAGAACAACAGAGGGGGTTGGAATACATTTGTTAAATAAAGGCTACACTAGTTTGGGTTGTTCTGGCACCATATTATCAAAGCTAAAAATATTAAAAAGCTAAAAAGGCTTGTGTTGGATAGCCTTTGTCTGCCCCTCCAGATGGACTCTCCATCTCTCCTCCCCAACCCTGTGCCAGGGGAAGCTGACCTGTAGGGAACACATCACTGGCCCCTTGGTCTCTGGCTGCCAGCTGGCTTCAGCAACAGAGGCACCAGCACAGGATGGCAGCAGGGCAGGAGTCATGCGTCTCCATGGTAGCACAAAGCTCTCAGTCCCAGCATCAGCTGCATCTCCGGGCCTGTTCCCATCTTCCCAGTGGCATGTTACCATCGGCCCTTGGTGGTAACGGCTTCTCAGGTCTTGTTAGCCCGTGGAAACTGCGTCATTGCTTATCGGGTCCCCTTAAGTCTGCTGACTACCCACACCTGTTTAGGACAAGCCTTCATCTGTTTCCTGCTGCTGCTGCTAAGTCACTTCAGTCGTGTCCGACTCTGTGCGACCCCATGGACAGCAGCCCACCAGGCTCCCCTGTCCACAGGATTCTCTAGGCAAGAATACCGGAGTGGGCTGCCATTTCTTTCTCCAATGCATGAAAGTGAAAAGTGAAAGTGAAGTCGCTCAGACCCTCAGTGACCCCATGAACTGCAGCCTTCCAGGCTCCTCCATCCATGGGATTTTCCAGGCAAGAGTACTGGAGCAGGGTGCCATTGCCTTCTCCGCATCTGTTTCCTAAAGGAACTCCAATACAAAGCCCGTTTCTTTCAGCCTCCTGGGGTAGAGTCACAGATTCTAAAGAAAAGGGTCTACTCTCAGTCTGGGGCCTTCACAGCTATTTGCAGCCACCCTGTGATTTTTACTACCATCAGCCTACACAGGCTGATTTTTTAAAACATATCCTATGGGTTAGACAAATGTGGCATAGTGGTAAAGAATTTGCCCGCCGATGCAGGGGACGCAGGTTCAATCCCTAGGTCAGGAAGACCTCCTGGAGTAGGAAATGAACCCACTTCAGTATTTCTTGCCTGGAAGATTCCATGGAGAAAGGAGTCTGGCGGGCTACAGTTCATGGGGTCACAAAGAGTTGGACAGACTCAGCATGTACATACACGTGCCAAAACAAAGGTCAGGCCTGAGATGCCAACTAAAAATGCAGACGAGGAATCAAGTGACAAATGCTTGGCATTTCAAATTCCAAGAAGTCACAGCTGGTGAAGTCAAGTTCACTTTGGATGTGAGGCTGATATCAACCAATTCTATCTCTTTCCCCAGGTCACACCCCAAACAGGACCTCCCCCTCCTTTCGTTCACAAACCTGTCTCTGCCTGGAATGCCTTCCCCACCACCCCTGCCTTAATCCTGTGTGTCTAATCCCTTCCCACCCTACAATGTTTGGTGCACATGGCTTCTCCATAAATGGTCAAGAAAATAACTTTTTCCCTCCAGATATGTGGAGTATTTTGTTTGTGCTCATTCGTACCACTTACCACTCACTTGTGTTAAAATTATTTGTGTCTAGGTGTTTTCTCACTCCTACCACTTCTAGAGTCCTGAGGGCGGGACAATGTCTTATATATCTGTTGTTCCCACGACAGTGCTTCAAAACTGGACAGTTCTAACTAGGTGCTCGTTGAGTAACTAAATAAAAGTATGAATCAACCACCAAAATTATTTTCCCTTGGAATGGTGATATAACTGCTTCTGAGTCTCAGAAGACCAAACCATATTTCACATTTTCAGCCCGAAATAGCAAATTCATAAAACAAATGGCACTAAATTTGAGGAGAAATATTTTCAGATTGTTTCCATATGTGTTGCTATATATAATGGGTTTATGCAATATTTTAAATCAAACCCAACACCATGTGGTCATGTATCTTAGAAGCTCATGATGATGACATAGATCAGAACTTAAAACAATAACAAAAAAGTTCTTAAAGATTTGTTCATTGATCCTTCAGTTCTGCTTATTTTCTCACTGTTTCCTTTCCAGGCTTGTCCCCGATGTCACTTCCTGTCTGTGACTTCCGTCTTCCCGAGGCAGAACTGCTCTCTCTCCTGAGTCTTTATTGCCCTCCGTACAGACCTTTGTTATGGCTTTTATCCCACTGCTCTGTGTTATTCATGTGTCCTTGTCCTGCCATCATCACCTGCCTCCGTCTTCCCAACCCCTAGCGTGGCGCCTGGCATGGAGTGAGGACTCAATAAATGTACTCAGAATTGAACCGGCCTAAGGCTAACTTTGGCTTCAAAAATCTAACCCAGGCTTTCCTTGGCTTCAAATCCTATGATATTTATAAACTGCATGAGATGTAGGAAACCACACACATACACCTGCCCTTTGGAAGTGGTATCCAGATTCCTTATCTATAGTCAGCTACTGACCCGGATCCCAGTCGGGGTGACACAGGTTCCTGCCACATGAACTCTTTTTGCTTGCAGCTCCAGGAAAGCAGCAATTCAGCATCGTGTTCCTCTAGCTAAAATAGAAACCCCTTGAGACAGGGTCATGTTTCAAGCCAGGGAGAGGAGGGAGCAAAGAAAACTAGAATGAACTGAGCACCTGATCTGTGCTCAGCCCTTTGCATGTTAGTTTCACAATATCTCGGGGCCAGCACCACTCCACCAGCCCCACGTGGCAGCAGGGCATCACCAAGGGTCAACGGAACCATTGTTCTTAGACATACTACCACTGGCGATGGCTCTGCTGGGGTAAATTTCAGGATGGGGATAAGGGTCAGGTTCATCTCCAACATCACCCCAAACCACCGCCTTGAGGACACTGACCTTCCATTACCTGAAGCCCCCAGGTCTTTCCCACATCAGAGTGTTGGCACATGCTCTTCCTTCTCTGCTCACCGGTTCACATCTCCACTCTTCTCCTGGCTAATTCCTACAGATCCTCTAGGCCAGGGATTCTCAGAGCTTGGTCTCCAAACCAGCAGTCTCAGCACCACCTACGAACTTGTTGCTGTTAATCAGTCGCCAAGTTGTGTTCGACTCTGAGAACTCATGAACTGCAACACGCCAGGCTTCCCTGTCCTTCACTGTCTCCTGGAGTTTGCTCAAACTCATGTCCATTGAGTCGGTGATGTGATCCAACCATTTCATCCTCTGTTGCTCCCCTTCTCCTCCTGCCCTCAATGTTTCCCAGCATTAGGGTCTTTTCCAATGCATCACCTCTGCATCAGGTGGTCAAAGTATTGGAGTTTCAGCTTCAGCATCAGTGCTTCCAATGAATACTCAGGGTTGATTTCCTCTAGGATTGACTGGTTGGATCTCCTTGCAGTCCAAGCGACTCTCAAGAGTCTTCTCCAGCACCACAGTTTAAAAGCATCAGTTCTTTGGCACTCAGCCTTCTTTATGGTCCAACTCTCACATCCGTACATGACTCCTGGAAAAACCATAGCTCTGACTATACAGACCTTCATTGGCAAAGTGATGTCTCTGCTTTTTAATATGCTGTCTAGGTTGGTCATATTTTTTCTTCCAAGGAGCAAGCATCTTTTAATTTCATGGCTGCAGTCATCATCTGCAGAGACTTATTAGAAACGCAAAGTCTTGGGACTCACCTCAGACCTACTGAATCAGAAACTGTGGAGGTGGGACCCAGAAACCTGTTTTGTAACAAACTCTCCAGGTGATTCTGATGTAAGCTGAAATTTGAGCAGCACTGTTCTAGGTTTTGTCTTAACTGTCGCTTCCTCAGAGAGACCTTCCTTGACCCCGGCTCCCAGTCTACGCTATACCCCCCCTGCTATTCTCTCTCATGATAGCTATTCATTTATCTCAATCTGCAGACCATATAACTGTTAGTGTGTTTCTTTTTTTTTTTTTTAATTTTTGGCCACACCCTGAGGCATATGGGATCTTAAGTCCCCTGACCAGGGACTGAACCCACACCCCCTGCATTGGAAGGCAAAGTCTCAACCATTGGACCCCCAGGGAAGTTCCCCTGTTAGTGCATTTCTTTGCTTAAAATCTGTCTTCCTCAGCAGACTGAGTTCTGTGAAGACAGAGACTGTGTACAGCCCACAGCTTCACACAGTGCTTGCCACAGAATAGGGACTTGAGCAACGCTTGCTCATGTCAGTGTTTTTCTAACCATAACCGGATCATGAGCCAACCTGCCTGTGAGACTCCACACTCCTTCCTGAGTCCATGTGTGAACTTTTGCCTCCAGCCATGAACAACACAGCATAAATGACAGCCCAGGTTCATTTTGGGCTCCCCCAGGCATCGCTAGGGTTAAAGAACCTGCCTGCCAACACAGGAGTTGAAAGAGACAGTCATTCAATCCCTGGGTTGGGAAGATCCTCTGGAGGAGGGCATGGCACCCCACTCTAGTATTCTTGCCTGGAGAATCCCATGGACAGAGGAGCCTGGCAGGCTACAGTCCATGGGGTCACAGAGTCAGACATGACTGAGCAACTAACACTTCGGGCTTCCCAGGTGGCGCTAGTGGTAAGAACCTGCCTGCCAAAGCAGGAGAGAGAAGAGATGCAGGTTTGATCCCTGGATAGGGAATATCCCCTGGAGAAGGAAGTGGCAACCCACTGCAGTATTCTTGCCTGGAGAATCCCGTGAACAGAGAAGACTGCTGAACTACAGTCCATGGGGTCACGACATGTCAGACATGACTCAGCACACAGCACACAGCTTCATTTACTCACCAGCCAGCATGAAGACTGCCCATGACCCCCTGTGTCTCAGCCTCTCTTTTCTTTCCACTGCGGAGGAGCCACATGGACATACAGGTGTGTGTATGGCTTGAGGGGATCAGGAGGTTTAGGCAACTGTTCATCAGCAGCTTGGGAAGACAGCAACATTTTTAACCATGTGAGATTTTCAGACTCTCAATGGATTCTGACCTTGCTAGCTTTTTGCTTGGAGCCACTCTGAAGCCAGCACAGATGCCCCAGTGTCTCTGTAACCCAACAACTCCTGCTTCTCTTTCAGGCCTGATGTGTGTGAGAAAGAACCAAGGTTCACTTTCCACTGTGGCTCGCTTAGGTAGGTAGGATGCTTGGATTTCAAAGTCCTCACAAAAATAATTGTTAAATTTGTTCCTCCCCATGACTGATGAAAGATCCCTCCTGACAGCTGTGTCACTCGGCGCTTGTCCGGCTGAGTCTTCACGAGACGCAGCAACACCCAGAACAACTCTCAGATGACTGTGGCTGGCTGGGGGCCCCCACAGGGCTTGGGGGCCTTGCCCTGGGGATTCTGGCTCAGGGTAGAGTGTACAGTGGACTGTATACTTTCCCTTAATATTTGTCCCCTCCCACCTTCTACCCCAAGACAAAAACAAGTCCACGTGAACTTCCAAGGCAGGTAAGATAGAAGCGTGCTGGCAGAGGCAGCCCCAGCCCAGCCCCGCTCCTCCCTGAGAACACGAGGAGGATCAGGTCAGCCACACGTGTTCCCACGGCCCTCAGCTCTGCTTTTCCTATACCTACTCATGAAGACAACTCTCCTCCCCACACTGCGTCCGTGAGTGCAGAGAGCCACTGGCCCCTTTGCCCCACATCTTAGTAGCACAGTCATATCTGTCTTGTCCAGACAGAGACTCCCAACCTTCACAGCCTAACACAAAGAAAGCTCAGAGAAGTGGAACTACCTGGCTTGGCTAAGACTTAAAAGTAGACCCTGTGTGCAGCCGCTGTGGAAAATAGTATGGATACTCCCAAAAAACTGAAAAGAGAGTTGCCATATGATCCAGAAGTTCCACTCCTGGGCATAAATCCAGAAAAGATGAAAACTCTAATTAGGAAAACTATATGCACTCCTCGTGTTCATAGCAGCACTAGTTGCTTACAATAGTTAAGACATGGAAGCAACCTAAATGCTCACCAACAGATGAGCAGATAAAGAAGATGTGATATATGTGTGTATGTGTGCGTGTATATAATGGAACACTGCCGTGCTGTGCTTAGTTGCTGAGTCATGTCTGACTCTTTGTGACTCCATGGACTGTAGCCCACCAGGCTCCCTTGTCCATGTGGATTCCCCAGGCAAGAACATTAGAGGGGGGTTGCCATGCCCTTCTCCAGGGGATCTTCCCAACCCAGGGATTGAACCCAGGTTCCCCACATTGCAGGTGGATTCTTACTGTCTGAGGCACAAGGGAGGCCCAAGAATACTGAAGTGGGTAGCCTATCTCTTCTCCAGGGGATCTTCCCTGGATATCCAGCGCTCCTGCACTGCAGAGAGATTCTTACCAGCTGAGTTACCAGCGAAGACCCAGTGGAATACTACTCAGCCATAAACAGGGAGGAAATGATGCCATTTGCAGCAACATGGATGGACCTAGAGATTACTGTACCAAGGGAAGCAAATCCGAGAAAGCCAAGCATCATGCTATCATTTACATGTAGAATCTAAAAATATGATACAAATGAACTTATTTACAAAACAGAAAGAGATTCACAGACAAAGAAAACAAATTTATGGTTACCAAAGCGGAAAGGGAGGGGGGAGGAATGAATTAGGAGTTGGGGATTAACATACACACTCTACTACATAGAAAACAGATAAACATATGAGGACAGGGAACTACATTGTAATAACCTATAATGGAGAAGCATCTGAAGAGAATACACATATATATAACTAAATCACTTTGCTGTACTCCTGAAACTAACTCATTGTTAATCAACTATACTTCAATTAAAAAAAAAAAAAAGGCAGACCCTCTGTGGGCTCTTCCATCACGAGTCCGAGCAGGGAAGGCGATCAATGCTGTGGACATGCTTGTCTTTCAAATATTCAACCCCCCACAGTAATCCTAAGTGACAGCATCTGTAGCTCCATTTTATAGATGTGGAAGCTGAGACTTAGAGACTTTAAGCACTTTCCCAGCATCACAGAACTCATAAGGAAGTACTTGAACCCTGGACTGTCTGACTGCAAATTTCATGCACTTGTCCGAAACAACCCTCCAGAAAGCCTTGGGAAAGAGATGTCTAAGTGAGAGCAGTAGCCCAATAGGGAACCTAGAGCTCGTCCACTTATATCCTGAGCTCATGGAGTCTACTTCGTCCTTCCTCACCACCATGCTTACACCAACTGGGGAAAAGTATTTCCCGCAGCCTTGCGTTCCTTCAATTTTTTGGCTGGTGGAAATGGCCCCTGTCTCGTTCATGCCTCCTCGCCCTTGGCCCCTGTGCTCACTGCAGCACCAAGAAGGAACCACTTGATACCTCGCCCATGGGAAGCCTTTGAGAGAGATGTTTCAACAGGTGCAGCCTTTCAGAACCGGGTCTCAGGTGGGCTGGTGTGGATGGGATTCTAAAGGCCTGGCCTCAAGCTGTTGCACACAAGACAGCCCCTTCCATCCCAAGCAACTCCTGCCCTGCAGGTCAGTGGGCAGTGAGACGCCAGCACAGTTTTGGAGGTTTTCTCTCCGGCTTCCCACACTGTATTTCTGGACAACAGTTTACTCTGTGCCATTTTTACGTAAATTGACAGAGAGAAGTAACACAGAAGTATTGGGTTGGCCAAAAAGTTCATTAGGGTTTTTCTGTAACCTCTTTTGAAAAACCCGAACAAACCTTTTGACCAATCCAATATATAGGGGGCAACACCAAGCGTAGAGACTACAGGAGATTCAATCAAACCCAGATCCAATTATGGAAGCCTTCGTTTCAAAAGCAAAACAAACAAGATATAGAAAGTCAATGTCGTGAAAACTCATGGACACCCATTTCTAAATATCTTGGAAGATGTCAGTGACACGAGCTGGCACCCTGCCACCTCTCAGGGAGTGTCTGTCCTTGGGCTTCTCCTTTTTAAATTCTCAGACTCTGTTGGTTTACTAGCTCAGAAGGCCTGAGGCCCTTCTTATCAGACGTCTGCATCAGAATCCTGAATAACAAACGTCTTCTGAACTGAGAACAAGGAAGTTGCAATTTCTCTGGGGTCAGAGACTGAGGAACATTGTTGAAAAGCTGGCGACAGGAGGCCCTACTGAAACAGTGACGGGTCCGCAGGGACCTGGGTGGAGTTCTCAGCTCAGGGCACAAAGAGGGCTCGTGGTACAGACGCTGTCTGCGTGGAGGCCGTGGCAGGGAGAGGGAGGAGGCTATTCGCAGGGATGAGGTCCCCAGCCTCAAGCAAGGAGTTGGGGTGTCGCCTGCTCTGTTCACCTCCTGGACACACAAGCCACTCTCTTCTCCATCCCAGACACACCTCGAAAGGCCACCACGGCACACAGGGCCATAAGTCACCTTTGCCCCCGCCGACGAGCCCTCTCCTGCCATTCCTTCCAGCTCCATCTCTGCTCCTGACCCTGCCTTGCCCCTAAGGGACAGAAGAAGTGGGACCCACCAGAGCATGAGTGGTCCCGGTACAGGCAGTTCTGGATCACAGGGCTGGAACCACACTCCTGGTGCCAGGGCCCAGATTCATGCCCAGACAGCGGCCGGGGCTCTGTGCCAAGGCTGCCGTGCGGCCTCACTGCTCCCTGGCCTCCCTCCAGCGTCCGTGCCAGGAAGGAACAGCCTGCCGCCCATGAGGAGTGGGCAACCGGATGCCTCCAGCTCTGACTACTTGGGGGTCTGCGCTCTGTAGAAGCATGATCCCTTCTGCCCTTTGCTATGGCCAGTCGACCGGTTCAAGGAAGGAGCAGGCAGGTGGGCAGACAGAGGCAGACGCCTAATCCTGTAGGGACCCTGGCTTCAGATCAACTGAAAATATTGTTTTCCAGGCCCAGACACAAATTCACTTGTCATCACTCGTGTCCTAACAGAGGGAAAAAATACAATGGAAAATCAGATCCCGTGTCACAATGCCACGGGTATAAATAAAATGAAAGGCAAGCCTGACGTCAAGAATGAGGACTCACATTCCACTCCACTTCCTCATCATCAAATATGCAGCTCAGTTTACCCGGTTGGGTGGCGGAAACTGGTTGGTGTAAACAGGTAGGGGCTCTGATGCTGCGGGGACAGCGTCAGAGTGGTCCCACGAGAGACTGAAGTCCCCCAAAGCCAGCTTCACTTCCTGTGCTGGGGGTTTCCTGGGATGTGGCGGCATTCTTGGCAGATGTTACGATTTCTTCCACACATCCCTTCAGCTTCCCCCAGTCTATTTCCTGCCTCTCTAATTTTCCTTCTCAGGGGCAGCCAGTCTGTCCCTTCACAAGATTTCCTGGGCATTGACTGAGGGAACATTGCTCTTCCCGGAGTAGAGAAGGGCGAGGGCAGGTGGGGAGAGCTACAGGGACGGGGCTGGTGTAGATTATACGCTGGTCTCTGTAGCTCCCTTAACTCAAATGTGCCCCTGAAAAGTGGTGTGCAGCTCAGCCTGGGGATATGGATTCATATTTTAAGCATATGATGGACTGCAGTGAGCTAAAGGAACCCCATGGCAAAGAATTCTGCAGTAGAAACATTCTTTCCCACCAAGTTCCCTCTCTGTGAATCTAGCCATTCCTCTATTAGAGCTTTTTCAACATCCCTGTACCCCAAAGCCAAAAACAGATGTGGTCTGGTGTGCAATCTAACACACCTTTGTTGTTGAAGGGCATCTGACTTCAAAGCACACTGAGGAATGGTAACAAGTAGTGCCACACTTATGAATAAACCCATACCTATTAATATAGGTGCCAGGATTGGTACCTGCCATTTTCTGGTTTTCTCTCTTGACTCTTAGGGGTATCAGTGAATCTAGGATAATCATGGAGACTCTTCCAATTCCCTTTCTCCGAGTCAAACACCGAGATGTTAAGTCTTTGCTCTGAAACCACTACACACTCAGCATGAGTCGGTGGAACTTCCTCTGTGCTGGGACCCTTCTGACCCTGGGTGTGCTGAGACGAGCAGGACCCAGCTCTGGATCTCGCTGGTCTCATCTGTGAAGGATGTGATTAGCAGCAGCAAAGTCGAGGGGCAAACAGGGTGGCCTTGGTGTCTAATAGAGAAGTTAACACAGTTCTGGGAATTCCCTGGTTGTCCAGTGATTAGGGCCCCACACTTCCACTGCAGTGGGTCATTAGGTTCTACCTGCTCCTGGCTGCTCGACTGTGCCTGCCTCAGAGGGTGGTGAGCGCTGCGTGGATAACCCATGGAAGGTGCTAGGTCCTGCCTCCCTCTGCCCCACTCTCCAGGGTGAAAGTGAAAGTCACTCAGTAGTGTCCGACTCTTTGCGACTCCATGGACTATACAGTCCATGGAATTCTCCAGGCCAGAATACTGGAATAGGTAGCCTTTCCCTTCTCCAGGGGGATCTTCCCAACCCAGGGATCGAACCCAGGTCTTCCTCATTGCGGGTGAATTCTTTACCAGCTGAGCCACAAGAGAAGCCCAAGAATACTGGAATGGGTAGCCTATCCCTGTTCCAGCGAATCTTCCAGACCCAGGAATCGAACCCGGGTCTCCTGCATTGCAGGCAGATTCTTTACCAGCTGAGCCAACAGGGAAGCCCAGGGTGGGCAGGAAGCAATAAAACAGGAAAGAAGATCACTGCTGTGTATACTTGCACAGTGGTGTTCTTTCTCTCACCCCACCCTACATGCACACACACGTGCAGCCACACACACTCACACAGCCTGGCTGCAGATAAGTGTGATGATTCCAGGACAGTTATTCCACAATGTTATTTTTAGATCCAGATTTCTAACTCTGCTCCCACTCAAGAAGCAGTAGATTAGACTGATAATGGGCTGAACTGGCAACTGGTCATTTTCCTCTCCACGTGCTCTCAGCGGGGCAGGACTTGGTAGGACGCAGGGCTCGGGCATATCTCATTTTATGTCTCCTTCTGGCTGCTGAGGATGGCTCTGTGACCTGAATTCTGGGAGACCTATTTTTAGAAGCCATGATTCTGAGACCATAGGAGGTATTTCCCTTTACCATAAGAATCTCACGAGAGGATGTGGTTCTTCAAAAAAGCGTGCAAGGGGACTTCCTTGGTGGTCCAGTGGCTAAGACTCCTTGCTCCAGTGCAGGGTGCTAGAGTTCGATCCCTAGTCAGGGAACTAGAACCCGCATGCCACAGCAAAGAACTAGTGCAGCCTAATTAAATAGTTTTTTTAAAGTGTGCCAGAGCTGGCCTAGGGCAGAACTGTGCAGGCGAGGTGTCGGCTTCCTCCTGTCATCCCCCTGCTTCCTCTCCCTGGTCTATGTATCCATTCCAAATCCCACTCCTGGCTTCCAGAACCTTCTATGAGAGTCCTTGTCTGTTTTGACACCATCCAAGGTCTCATCCTGGAGAAGGAAATGGCACCCCACTCCAGTACTCTTGCCTGGAGAATCCCATGGAGGGAGGAACCTGGTAGGCTACAGTCCATGGGGTTACAAAGAATCAGACACGACTGAGCAACTTCACTTCAAGGTCTCATCCACCTTACATCTCAAAGCTCAACCTTCCAGTAACCCTTCCCTCCCACACCTGCTCTCTGCTAGATACACTTGGGTTAACCTTGAGGTGAGATGGAGATTTTAAATGAGCTGGTTAAAGGTTGGGGGCTTTTTTGTTTGTTTGGTTTTTGTTATTGTGATAGTTAAGGATGCGAGTTGCTGGCTTCAGACCCACACTAGGGCTCTTGCCCTGCCAGAGAAGGGGATGAAGTAGAAGGCAGGAGCCTTATACTACGCAAAGAGGTTGGATGTTCCACTAACACGCAGCGTTTTGTTCTCCTCCTTTGGCCCTAGCTTGTCCTGGCTCATAAGAACCCAGTGTCAAAATTTCAGGAATTTTGGCCAGATAGCTGTTAAACAGTCATTATTAAAAGTCATATTATGTAGACATACAATTAAATAAAATATATTAAGAATAAGGGTAGTGTTAGTGTTAGGTCACTCAGTCGTGTCCAACTCTTTGCGACCCCATGGCCTATAGCTCACCAGGCTCCTCTGTCCGTGGGATTTTCCAGGCAAGAGTACTGGAGTGGTAGCCGTTTCCTTCTCCAGGGGATCTTCCCAACTTAGAGATCAAACCCAGGTCTCCCACATTGCAGGCAGATTTGTTACCATTTGAGCAACCAGGGAAGCCCAAAATAATGGCAATCGATACTTAAATCTCATCATTTCCTAGTTACTTCATGATGCTCACTCTCATCTATGCACTTGAAGTTATTTACGTCTAATGAGTATGTACGAATACTACATCTGGTGGGTAATTGCACATCTTTTCCCAATTTGGTGTCCAATATCACCACACTGGTAGCTTGAACTCAGCCATGGTGAGTAGGAATACTTATATCAGAGAATCTGGTAAACAGTACGATCAGGGCTGTATTTATTGCCTCTTCTTCCATCATACCAGTTCATGGGCATCCCACTATCTGCCCTCCCTGGGGCTCAGGAGCCCGACCTGCGGTCAGCCAACAGCCTGGATGTTGGGAGAGGTCAGCAGGGTGTCCTCAAAGCTCTCCTGAGCCTTCCCAAAGCCACTCTGCTGGGATAACTTCTGATGCTCTCCCATTGTCCTGCTTTGTCCTCCTCCTACTACAGAGACAGTGGTGCCTGCCCCCATCCCCAAGTCCCATGCTCACAGCCAATCCATTCTGCTTGGAGCGATTCTGGAAGCTCCAGCTCAGTCCTGGGGCAGGCATATATGCAGGCCTGGGGATGGGGCGGGGGTCTGAAGCATGAGATGGGGGAAGCAGCAGCGGGGGAGGGTTTTAGATATAAGGCTACTGCACACACCAGCTCGGTGCATTTGGTCCCACAAGTGGACTTCAGAGCCAGGAGACGAGTGTTTCTCCTCGGTTCTCTGCTCTGAATGTTATTTTTGGCCGACACATACTGGAATCGCTGGGTGAAGGACTGAGCAAGTACAAGGGAACCTGTAACTCTGACCTCTGGATTTCAAGAGAGTTAATTTTCCCTCCGCCCCAGAGTGAGTGGGTCAAAGACCATCATGCTTAGAAGAATATTACGTGTTCTATATGTTACGAAGCCCCGTCACATTTACAATCACAGCCTTTACAAGCACACTGGCAGACGCACAGCACACACATGACTGTCCTGACTGTGAACAAAAGGAGTCAAGATATAGACGCTATCAGACTGAGCAGTGCCCACCTCCCTAGCTTGTAAAAGAGCTGGGATCAGGTCCCACCATGCCAGCTGGTTCTGAAAATGTCCGCCTTACAAAGGCAGGAAGCATGACACGCCAGTTGCTTCACCTGTCAACCATGGAAGCCACCATGGGCTATCCGCTCTCTGTTCCTCCTCCAAGGACTCGCCTGTGAGCTTTCCAGCCGACTCCATGGCACTGAACTATTGAGAGGTTCATCCTGGCCATCTCAACCATTAATTCACCAGAAAGTGAGATTAGAAGCTCACCTTCAGTGTCCTTAACAGATGACACCAGAGTCCAAAGAAGACCACAAGGTCATAGGACCACAAGGCCTCAGTATCCCTGGGGCAAGCCAGAGCTGGTACAGAAGTGCTGCTCGTAACATGGAGTATGGAGCTCCTCACGTGTGCGTTCACATGCCATCCACATATATATGAGACCACGGTTTATTAATTCCTGACTCCAAGACTAGCAGACATCAAGCCTTATTAATTTGGTGGCCAACTGGGCAGAGACTTTGAAGCGGGGAAGGAGAGAGGCCAGCTTTTGCAAAACAGCTGCTTAGCCAGTCCTTGGGTCAGGCCCAAAGAACTGGGGAAAAGAAACTCCTTATTATATCCTTGTAAGTGAGAGTTTTTGTTTGTGTAAACTATGACTGGAAAAATTTGTACCAAACTGTTAGTAGTGATTATTCAAGGGGAAATGATGATTTTTTTTTTAAAGTCCCACCGTCAACAGTTTTCAGCAGATAACAACCTTTATTCAGGGTTCCATATACTTTCAGAAGCACAATCACATCATCTTAAATTTATAAAGCATGCCAACCTTTGCAAACTGTTATTGTCCATTACTTCAATGGAGCCGTGTAAACACAAGAATCCCATCCTTAAATAAACTAAGTCAAAATCTCCCCAAAGACAAGAGAAATATGAGAGAAACATTACAGTAAGGGTGGAGGGATTGCCACACAAGCCATTTCTCCAAGCCCCTCTCTTCCTAAGTTTCTATGTCTGTTTAGGGTCTTCATAATTTTATCTCTGACCCTCTTTTCTATTACAAAACCGAGTTCAGTAGGTATCCTGCTTGTTCCTTCTCTTGGTTTTTATTTACATGCTTGCCTCATGGGTAAAATCAATGGTAAATGGCTAGCTTCAAAAGTAACACAGGAATCATTTTCACGTAACTTTCCCATGAGTAAGATTAATGCTCCCTTTTAACCTGTCTTCTTTATTTGAAGTCAAGTATATTTTAGTCCATAGGTCTGGTTAAAGCAAATATGGGAATCAATTCTTTGTGCAAATAAGTCAATTACTACTAAGAACTATTGTGAATGGTTAATAATTCTTTTGGGTCCACCTACACACTTCTATCCTGAAAAGGCAATTTACAAATTAGACCTCTGTAGTTTAAAAACCTGGCTCATTTTCTCTCTACTTGTTGGTAAGATCAGGGCCACTGAATTATTGGTTAGTAATGAGCTGGCTTCCTATTAACTTTAATAACTATTTCTGCCTTACTCTAACCGAGTAAACATGACTTCCATATTAAAATCAAGAATATCCTCACAGGTGATAAACGTGTTAATTATCTAGGTCTTAGTGATCATTCCACAATATCTATGTATATCGAATCATCACATTGTATACTCTAAATATATACAATTATATGTGCCAATTATTCCTCAATAAAATTGGGAGGGAGAAAAGAAAGCAAGTTTTCACTAAACTCAAAATAACATCAAGATGATTTGGTGGGGAAAAGTGGATAGCTTAATTATAATTTGACATACCATTGGGTAAAAGGATGAAAAAGAGAGAAAAGAAAGGGAGACATGGGAGAGAGAAAGAAAGGAGACAGTATTCATAGGTTTAAAAAAAAAAAACAAAACAGAAAAAGATTAGCACTGCTAAGAGTTTTCAGCTGTTCCCAAGGCTGAAAAATAGAATAAAAGGATCAGAACTGACTGAAGTGTCCAAACTATTTTAATATTTAGAAAACAAAGCATTTTAAATCAGGAGGGAGAGAATGGAATATCAACACAGGGTACTGGCATAATTTGCTAACATTTTTTAAAAGTAATTTAGGTAGGTTAACTATTTTAATGGTTTCAATATAGATTTAATAAAAATGCCAAAATTATAAATGAACTATAGATGAATACTTGTATAATATTGGGGAAAATAGCATCGTCCTAAGAATGACACCAAAGGCATCAGAATTAAGAAAGACTGATACATTTTGCTTTGTAGAAATTTTAAATTTGTATGTTAAAAACATGCATGATACCAGTCCTTTGTCAGACACACATATTAAATATTTTCTCACAATTTATTACTTGCTTTTCATATTCTCAGTTATTTACTTTGAGAACACAACAGCATGAATCTCAAAAACAATATGCTCTGTGAAGAAAATGATTCCATGTATGTGAAGTTCTAGGATAGGCAATACTAATCCAAAATGATGGAAGTTACATCCATGTAAAATGACGCACACGGGAATTTGGGGGGTAACAGAAATGTTCTATATCTCGACTGTGGTCACAGCTGCTGCTGCTGCTGCTGCTAAGTGGCTTCAGCCGTGTCTGACTCTACAAGGGCGTATATATTTATCACAACTTACTGAGCTGTACACTTAAAGTGGATGCATTTTACTGTATATAAATTATATTGCAATCACATTGAAAAAGTTTCATTATAAGCATCAAAGAAAATAACAGACTGTGAGAATATTTGCCATGTCTAAGGCAGACAAATTTGTGAGATCCTAATATATAAAGAATTTTTACAAATCAATAAGAAAAAAGTGAACATACCAGTGGTAAACTGGAAAAGCATCCTAAAGATTTGTAAAAGAAGAAATGCAAATGGCCAACAAATATGGAAACAACTCCAATGCTTTATAAATCAAAGAAATATAAAACAGAAACTCTAATCTGAAAAGATACATGTAACCCGATTTTCGCAGCAGCACTATTCCAACAGCCAAGATAGGCATGGGAGCGACTAAATGCCCACTGACAGGCGAATGGATAAAGCAAGACGCCACACACACACACAGGAGTGCTACTCAGCCACCAAAAAGAGCGAAACCACGCCGTATGCCGCAGCAGGGATGAGATTATCAAACCGAGTGAAGTCAGTCAGACGGAGAAAAGTGAAAGTGAAGTCGCTCAGTCGTGTCCGACTCTTTGCGACCCCGTGGACTGTAGCCCACCAGGCTCCTCCGTCCATGGGATTCTCCAGGCAAGAATACTGGAGTGGGTTGCCATTGCCTTCTCCAGGGGGTCTTCCTGACCCAGGGATCGAACCCAGGTCTCCTGCATTGCAGGCAGACGCTTTAACCTTGGCTCCACCAGCGAAGCCAACATGAAGAAAGACAAGTATCAAGTGATATCATTTATGTGCAGAAGCTTAAAAAAAAAAAAAAAAGACACAAATGTTTTGTTATTTCCAAAACAGAAAGAGACTCACAGACACAAAAAACAAACTTAAGGTTACCAAAGGCAAAAGAGGGGTGGAGGGGATAATTTAGGAGGCTGGACTTAATATATACATACTACTATGTATGAAATAGATAACCAACAAGGACCTACTTCATAGCAGACGGAACTATGCTCAATATTATGTTATAACCTATCAGGGAAAAGAATCTGAAATCGTATATATACATAAAAGTGTGTGCCTGTGTATGTGTGTATATACACATATGTATATAGCAGATCGCTGTGCTATACACCTGAAACTTACATGATACTGTAAACCAACTATACTTCAATTAAAAAAAATTGGGGGGAGTGGGGAAAGAGACTTCCCTGGTGGTCCAGTGGTTAAGACTTGCGTTTCTATTGCAGAGGGTATGGGTTTGATCCCTGGTCAGGGAACTAAGATCCCGCATGCTGCACAGTGCAGCCAAAGGGAAAAAAGTGGAAAACAAAAGGAAAAAAAGACAATGACCCGAAAAAAAAAAAAGACTCCAGCTCTTTATAAATCAAAGAAACACAAATTTAAAAACCAATATAATTTATCTTTCTCAAACTGATTTTTTAAAATTAGTTAGGTTTGGTGAGGGCTGGGAGGAAAAGACATTTTCGGATCTCTCCTTCCCAGAAGAAAAGCTGTCAGTGTATAAGTAAGGTCCTTTTGCTACAACAGGATGTCTAGACACAAAGACTACAGGTGGGCATGCAGATTCATGATGATTGGAGAACAAGAGGCATCCCTGTCACCAGCCAGGGGGCCCGCCGAGTTGTCCGACTGACCAGCTAGGTTATATCCTCTCCTCTGTGGTATGTATGATTGAGTCCCACTTAGACCAAGTGGAGTAGGTAAGGACTTCCCCAAGAGAAAGAATAATAGACTAAAACGATAACAGATTTTATTTCAGGGGACAAGCAGGCTTTCTCTTGCCTCCTTCTCAGACATTCCAACTTCCTCCTGCTTGGGCCACTTTCCTGAGTTACGGAATGTCCAAGCCATCACGGAGTCAGCTCAAGTCTCAGGCGATGCTTGCCCTTCCATCCTCCCGAGGAAGGACCGGGCGGGATGGTGTCTCCTTCTTGGCTGTACTGGGATCTGCCTTTGCTGCTGTGATCACAGGTGATGTGTGAGATAAACCATAGGAAGAGGCCACTCCTAAAGGAAAACTGCAGTCCCAGAAAAGGCCTATGTCAACCTAAAAATAGGAACACATACGAAATGAGTCTGCTATGGGTGTCCAGCAGAGAAGTCAGAAAGGTGATTCCACCCATTGGCCATTCACTCCAGGCTCCAGCCACAGAATCTCAGAGCTAGAGGATCACCCAGATGGCTTTTTACCGTCCATACTAATTGCTCCTTTAATTCTCTGCTGCAACTTGCGCCAGCCCACTAGCGACCTCCAAGTTGGTCTTACATCTTTTCAGAGGAGTTCAGCATGTCCCCTTCACTAGCAGGAAAACCACACGTCAAATCCTAGCTTCTTCCTTAAGCCTCCTCCCTTGATTCTCCTAGTCTTGGATGACCCCTCTCGTTATCCCTGTCAGACGATAATCACATTCTGGCTTATGGCAGATTTGCTTTTGTTGCCTTGAATTACTTTATATTTTTAGCCTCAAAGTTGACTCTTTGGGTATTCACATCTTCCTCCTGCCAGCTTTCTTTATATCCCCAAAGAATATAAAGAAAATAACAGCACACACAGCGCTAGGCAGCATAGCCTAGTGGCTCAGAGCCGGGGCTGCAGAGTCAGACACCTGGGTACGAATTCCGGCTCTGTCACTTACTAGCTGCGTGACTGCAGCAGCTCACTCAGCTTCTGTGTGTCTTCTTTATCGATAAAATGAGGACAGAAGTGGCACCACTTCACTGAGTGGTAATGAGGGCCGAGAAAACGCATGGCAAGTGTTGAGCACAGAGCCTGATAAGCGCTGAGTAAACACCACCTATTTGGATGTCAGTGCTTAGTAAACACCTGCTAATTGAAAGACTCAAATGGGGAAGGGCATTCAGTAAAGAGAGAGAGAGCTGATCTAGAGTGCTGTGAACCCCAAGCTGTCCTCCAAAACGCAAGCACAGATCTAGAGACTCTAACAGGCTCCACAGGACAGGTCAAATATTGGCTGGGCCCAAAGCTTTGTCCAGGTTTTTCCATGACATCTTACAGAAAAACCCGAATGAACCTTTGGGCCAACCCAATATGTTTTAAATTTACTTTTAATTGGAGGATAATTGCTTTACAATGGTGTGTTAGTTTCTGACATACAACTGCAGGAATCAGCCGTAAGTATACAGCTGTCCCTTCCCTCCTGAACCTCCCTTCCCCCTCCATCCCCATCATCTTACCCCTCGAGGTCCTCACAGAGCAGGGGGCTGAGTGCCCTGTGCTATATGGCAGCTTCCCACCAGCTCTCTATGTTACGCTAGTGTGCAGACGTCAGTGCAACCGTCTCAGCCACCCCACTCTCTCCTTCCCCTGCTGTGTCCCCAGGCCCATTCTCTGCGTCTGCACCTCCATTCCTGCCCTGCCAACCCAGGGTTATCACAGCACCTCGGGTTCTGGTGGAGGGAAAGAAATGTGGGGAAAGAAGGGCACAACTGAGGTTTTCAAAATGGGCAAAGGACCTGAATAGACATTTCTCCAAAGACACATAAACGGCCAATAAGCCCACAAAAAAAGACTCACTATCATTAATCATAGGGCCATGCAAATCAAAATCACAGTGACTTACTACTTCCTACCCCTAAAGTGATTATAACAAAAAAAAACTGGATAATATCAAATGTTGGTGAGGACACAGAGGAATCAGAATCCATACACTGCTGATGGGAATGTAAAATGGTGTAGCCACTTTGGAAAATAGTCTGGCAGGTCCTCAAGCAGTGAAACACAGAATTACCATATGACCCAGAGACTTCACTCCTCGGTATATAACCAAAAGGAATGAAAATGTGTCCACACAAAAACTGGTCCTCACTATTTATATGAGCATTCTTCATAATATCCAAAAGGAGAAAAGAAGTTATTGGGGTATTAATTCAGTCAACAAATATTTATTGAGCACCTATTATGTGCCAGGAATATAAGGAGTTTCTTTTCTTGGAATTAATTAAGAGTGTAGTATCTAGGGTGCAAAGAGTCGGACACGACTGAGCAACTTTCTCTTCACTTCGCATCTAGGGTGCGCCCTTTCCTATCTATCACACTCAATTCAAGCCTCAGTGGCTTCTGGTCTGAACTGTTTGCCTCTAAATAGGCTTCATGCCCACCCTGCTATTTTCTTTAGCAACCTGTACTAAGCAGAATTAGTCAGGAGAGCTTTCTAAAATACCTACATACTTTAAGCTCTTTCTGAAGATCTTCAGTGGCTCGCCACTGAGAGGGTGGCCTGCCCCTCCTGGATCTCCATGCTCAAGTGTTTCCATTTCCTACTGTATTTAGGACATTCTGGATCTTTACCTAGCAAATTTCTTCTTCCCCTTTCAAAGCCAGTTTGAGCATCAGCTCCCCTGGCAGCTTTCTACATCCACTAGAGCCCACCCTGAAATACAGAAATGACTCTCTGCATTCACATGGTGTGAATTAATTGCAGGGGATTGGTTTCAAAGCAGGTGATGGAAAACACTGAGTCACCAACTGGGGAACAATGAGATTAGCATCTGCAAAAAGCTGCTACCATTTCTAAGCTAGAAGGGCAACGGGAGGAGGTAACCAGGGTCCAGGGGCCGTGATCACCTTGAGGAAGCTGTACCCTGGTGGGCCTGTCCAGCAGGAGGTGGAGTCATGGTAGAGACCCATACGCTGTGAAAAAGGAGGAGAAACACCCTGACTTGCCTCTCTCTGCAACCCTCCAGTCTGGCACCCTTGCCTCCCGTTGGCTGGACTAGCTGGAAGTCAGCTGACACGGAGCCTGCAGAGGTTCCTGCTCCCGCTGCCAACATAGAGGGAGCAGAAGTGAGAGAGATGGAAGGTTCCTCTCCCTGAGTAGGCAGACTGTCACTGTCTCTTCTCTGCCCTACTCTGATCCTATCTTCTTTATAACCCTGATCCCAATGGGCTGTGGTGTGTGTTTACAAGTCTGTTTTCTTTAATAGATGGTGGAATTCCACAGGGTGAGACAATGGCCTTATTCATCGTGGCGGTCTGAGCTCCTGGCATAAGTCACTGAACGTAATAGGCACTGTATCCTTGTTGGACACCTACTGCAAGGAAATTTCTGGAGTTACCTCCAGCTAGACCTCCTTTTTCCATCTCCTTGATTGATTTACCTATGTTGGCTGTCTGAACTCTCAGCGCTAAAGACTAAGCAAGGAGGAGCTTGGGGTCCATTCAACTCTGAGTCCATTCAACTCTCAGGCTGTGACTCTGAGTCACAGCCTTATATTTAAATACTCCGACAACAAATCCCGATGATTATCTATAGTCAGAGTACCATCAACACATCAGCCTTCTACCTACCCATAGCTCCATGTAAATTATCCAGGAAATTTCTCCAAATCTCAGATATCCTTCCTCTACCACCCAAGATGTTCCTAGGCCACCTCTCCCTGCTGTTAATCAGTATGAGCCCAGGGTAAACAGACTAATTTTAAAATCAGCTTAAGCAAAACATAATTAGCAAGATAAATTAGCTGCCCCCAAATTGCATAGTGAATGCCCAAGGAGAAATTATTTTATTATCCACCATTTTAAATATCCGTGTAACATTTTCTCTTCTATCATCACAGATGATACTCAGCTGAAAGTGTAGGGAAATACCACAGAACTTAACTTTCGACCTTGACTGTCTGTACAATGATTACCAAGGAGAAAAATGGGCTGTTTTTGTTTTTCTTATCTTGAATTTATAACACCAGCCTAGTTGTATAACGAGGGAAGTAGAGAAATTATAGTCAGACAATGTAATTATAATTGGACCCAGACAATCAGGGTCCAATTCTTGGTTCTAATTTATTGCTTGACAATCATGGGCAACTTAAATAACCTCTCAGAAATCAGTTTCTTCACATGTACAATGAGGATGAGGATAACACTGACCTCAATGGCGCTGAGGGCCAAAACAGGCAATCGGTTTCAAACATTTCATATGAATCTTTCATCTGTACCACAGCTTCAGGACTCCCCTACTATTATTTACACTTTACACTTTACACAAGGAAACAAGCACAGCGAGATTAAGTGACTTGCTCAGAGGGTTGTAAAAGCTGAGTGTGACTTTATGCAGTGCAATCACCAATTGTCTGAAACCTAGTAGGTGCTCAATTAATTTTTTTCTTTACAATATCCCTCCTCTCTTGCCAAATTAACTAATCTTTATAGAAAATGGTTTTTTAATTAAAGCATAGGTGATTTTCAATGCTGTGTGCCTTTCTGCTGTACAGCAAAGATATACACATATATATATACACACATGCATTATTTTTCATGTTCTCTTCCACCATGGTTTATCACAGGATGTTGAATATAGTTCTCCGCTATACAGGAGGACCTTGCTGTTATCCAGTCTCTACATAATAGTCTGAATCTGTTCATCCTAAACTCCTGCTCCGCCCCTTCCCCACTGTCCCATCACCGCCCCTGCCTTCCACTGCCCTGGCAGCCCTGAATCTGTTCTCTGTGTCTGTGAGTCCGTTTCTGTTTCAGAAATAAGTTCATCTGTGTCATAGATTGCACATACAAGTGATGTCATGAGATATCTTTCTCTGTTTGACTTACTTCAGTTATTACAGCAATCTCCCAGTTCACCGTGTTGCTGCAATGGCATTATTTCAGTCTTTCCTGTGGGTGAATCATACTCCCCCGTGTATGCGCACCACATCTCCCTTACTAGTCCTCTCTCAGTGCACATTATGTTGCTCCCGTGTGCTGGCTCCTGTGAACAGTGCTGCTATGAACATAAGGCTGCGCGTATCTTTTTGAGTTCGAGCCCTGCCCAAGAATGGCATTGCTGGGTCACGTGGGAACTCTATTGTTCGTTTTTTCAGGACTCTCCACACTGTTTTCCATGCTGGTGGCACCATGTACGCTCCCACTGATAGTGCAGGAGGGCCTCCAGAAAGGGATTTTTAAATGAAGCTCTTTGCTCGAGGGCCTGGACCCCACACTCCTGGCTGTGCATTCACTACGCTCTGTGCCTCAGTTTCCCCCTGTGTAGACTGAGACAGCAGGCTGCCGCAGCCCCCAGTCAGCAGCCTATGAGCTGAACCCGGCCTGCAGTTACACTCTGTTACACTGCCCAACACTCACACTTCAATTAAAGCAATGCCAACACTTAAAAATCAGTGTGTTTCTTTATCTTACACACACACCAACACACATTTCAAGGTTCTCTTTAAAAAATAAGCCCAGCTGGTTCGATGGGCTCTCACTCCCACAGGTCAACATTCCTCTCGAGTTGAGGGCCACCACCTCCTTTCACAAAGGACAGATATTTCCCAATTTGCAATCCCCCCCATTTCTTACGGTTTCGGGCCAACTGATGAGTCTACAGCTCCTGGACTCAGTGGTCGTTAGGGTCTCTTCCTTCCACCTCTAAGAGTCCCTGGTTCTCTGACCCTGAAAAGCATTTCCTGGAGGCAGCAGCCACTGCAGGAAAACCGCGGGTTTTCCCGCACGTCACTGTCACACAGGCCGGCCGCTCAGCCCAGCTGAACTGCGGCCTTCCCCGTTTTAGTCTGATAGTCCTGCGTCTGAAGAAATTCCTCGGGCCCAGGACAAGCACGTAGGTCACCCCAAGGGTCACGTCCCAAGATCCCCCTCCAGGGGCCCCTCCAACATAGGAGACGAGGATGCCATCCCCCACCCCTGTGCCCCTAAGACTCCGTGGGCAACTCTGCCGTGTTAGAGGAGCTTGCCTGGCATCTCTCCCCCACCGGGTATTTGCTGGGGGAGCTGGGGCAAGCCAGATGAGAGGGCCCGGACCTGGCTATACGGCTGCATCTCCTGACTGGGCTCAGCGTGACCTTAGGGAGGCCATTCAGTCTCTGAGCCCCTCTGCTCTGCCATTTATTCATTCAGCGAACACGTGTGACATGCCCCCAAGGTGCCAGGCGCCATTCAAGGCAGGGCAGTGAATAAGCAAGAAGGTCCTTGCTCTCAGAGGACTCACACCTGGAAGAGGAAGCAGACAGTACACAGCATCTGATAGAGCTTCGGGTGGTGACAGCGGCATAAAGAAACCATCGGCCATGCGGGAGGGGCAGAGCCCTCAGAGCCATGCAGCCATCAGCGACTTTGCGGGTGCCAAGGAGTGCCAGACGTAAACTCAGGTTCCGCTTGGCCTCTCGTTTTGGCCAATATATAAAATCCTTAAGTTTGAGATTTTTTGACTCAGGGATTACAAGTAACAATTCAATCTTTCAATTATAAAATGTTTCCTTCTTGGTTAAAACATGCACACACACAGCATTACAGCTGTAATCCATATCAATACCAAATCTGGTTCTCCTACAATGGACCAGAAATTCACAAAATTAAATCCACCCAAATAATAGCACTAGGATTGAGGAAAGAGAGAGGCCAGCCTTATTAGTAAACTGACAACATTTCATTTAAAAACGTGCCGTGGGAGTCAGGGAAAGAAAGTGAAGTTGCTCAGTCATGTCTGACTCTTTGCAACCCCATGGACTGTTGCCTACCAGGCTCCTCTGTCCATGGGATTTTCCAGGTGAGAGTACTGGAGTGGGCTGCCACTTCCTTCTCCAGGGGATCTTCCTGACCCAGGGATCGAACCTGGATCTCCTGCGTTTCAGGCAGGCGCTTTACCCTCTGAGCCACCAGGGCTCAGTCAGGGGCCCACACACAAAGGCCAGAAGCAGAAAATGAATGGATGACTGAGCAAGCGGTCCAATCCCTCCCTCCCTCCCCCTAAAAGAGCTGCATACTGCTGCAGTGAAAGAGGTGACCACTTATAAACAGTTAAACAAAGGGTACCAGTAAAGTAGTCATCCATTTATTGCATACATAGGTACTGGGTATCTTCTATATGCCAACTCTATTATAAATAGTGAAAGAAGGTGATACTTGGGAAGTCCAACATATTTATCTATATTTAAAACAACTTATTTTTTCTGATTGTAAAGTAATAAATTACTTTTTATAATTTTGAAGCTTAAAAAAAGGAATAAAAGCTCTCAGGCTTTGAGGCAAGCTTTCTCAGTCTCTGCACTTTCGACATTTGGGGATGGGGAATTCTCTGAGGTGGGGCTGTGCGCTCTAAGATATGTCCATGAGAAGCCAGCAGTGCTCCCTGCCCCCATGGAAATGGGTGGGGTGAGGGGGAATGCACTAACATCAAAAGTGTGTCCAGGCTTAGCAAATACCCCCCTGGGGGTGGGGGGTGACCTCAGATCCAGAACAGCTGCCTTAAGCAATCCACTTTGCTACCCAATACGAGCCTCAGAAGTCAGAGCCTACGGGGAACCCCTTTTCTACCTCCAGGCCAACAAGCAGGAGGTTTCCTACAGCAAGAGCCCTTGTGTTCCCCTTCTCCTCCCTGATGCCAAGTCACCAGCGGTCCGGGGACAGGCAGCACCATCCCAGGTGGAGGTGGGGAGCGGTAGGCCTGGGCCCCGCTAAGGCGATCAGCGAGGCTGGAGCTTACGCTGAGGCTGTGTGCGTCAGGGCTGCTGATCCGGGCCATGCCCTAGACCCACACTCCTCCAAATGAGCTCGGCTCATGACCTGGGAGGAAAGCTCCCCGTGTGCAAGGCTTAGGGAGCCACACCGAAGTCCAGTAGTCTGAGGCTGCTCTGCACCAGGATTAAATCATGCCTGTCCATCCTCAGCGCTGTTATGAGAGAGTCTCCGAAGCTATGAGCAGGCATGCCTGCCTCTCCACGCCACGCTCTACAGACTGTACAAAGGGTCCATTGTGCGCAACCTAATCTGAGACAGAACCAGACAACCTGCCTGGCCATTGAGCCCCATTTCTGGCTGGTTCTTCAGAACAAACACTAGTCACAAAGAAGTGAACGTTTGCAGTTGGGAGAAGGTGTCAGCATGAGCCCAAGTCAGGCACAGCATTTGTAGGTGCCTTCACCTGGGTCCTGGCTGCTTGGAACCAAAGGGAAGTTCGTCTTCTGTGTTATCACTGAGGGACTCAGATTCCCTGGTTCCCAATCACAGGAGGGAGAGCTGGAAGAGAAGGAGAGGCTGAGAGAATCTGGGTACACTTGCTGAGTTTCTCTTAGATGCCAGACCCTGTGGCTGGGGAGAATGTAGCTTTAGATGGAACCTTCCAGGGTTCACTAAATCAAAAGCTCCTGGAGCTTGATAATAACCTAAGTGAGGAGACAGGTTTATTCCGCACCTGAAGGGGAATAAACAGTCCTCAGCTCCACCTGCCTGCTGCCATCATGGCCTGTAAGCCAGTTTTGGCAGATCTTCTGACTTTTAAGAGGCACTGGAAAACAGAATTTCTGTGTGAAATCTTTTCATTGTCACATATAGTCTGAAATCGCAAAATAACATCAAAGAAAAAATTCCTGCATGGACAAAACTGACCTAGTCTCCAAGTCTCAGCTTTAGAAATGAACGGGAGTAGTGATTGAGAGCGAGGTGCCTGGAAGCAGTACGAAGGGGGTCTGGTTCTACCTCTTACCTGCTGTGTGACCTTGGGCAAGTAACCTAACTCCTCTGTGCCTTGCTTTCCTCATGTATAAAATGAGCGTGATAAAGTATACCGTAGACTTTAAATGAAAGAATGCACATACAAGCCCGATCTATAATAGCTCAATAAACATTAACTATCATTTTTGCAGGTCATCTGGTCCATTGCCCCAGAAATCTTTTACAACAGCCTTGGCAACTGAACATTTGATCCCTGTTTGCGTGCTTTCTGAGACAGGAAGTTCAGGGTTTCTTAGGGAATGTCAGTCGTATGACAATTCCTAAATCTCAGCAGCTTAATCAAACGTATGTTCACCTGTTGCTCATGTCCCAGCCCGGTGTGGTGAACACTCCAGGTGCTCTGTTCCACCCCAGGGCCTGGGATCCATGCACCCTCTCTCTGGTGGCTCCGCCTTCTCCCAGGACCTTCCCAGAGTCCTCTACTGGGTTCCCTGCTTTCAGCTGGCCAAGAGGCAAAAAAAGAAAGCGGGAGAGAAAGAAAATATCAGGTGCCTCACATCTGCACATTCCCATTTGCCAGAACTCTGGTACATGGCCCCAGTCTAATTGCAAAGGAAGTTGGAACATGAAATGTTCCTCCATCCAGAAAGAGAAAATAGCATCGGCGGACTTCTAAACAATCTCTGTCAAGCCCTGCACTCATATAAAGACAATTGGGCGGACTCAGAACATCTGCCTGTTGGTCCCCGTCTCACCCATGAGTACAATAGGCACAGGACACCAAGAAGATGCAAGCCAGGGCAAAGTAGGTGTGGCTTTGAATCTTAGTGAATATGCTTGTTAACTTTGGACCTTGAGAAAATTCCTTCAACTCTCTGTACCTCAGTTTGCTCATCTGAAAGATAAAGATAGTAACTGCCTCCCTGGATTGCTATAAGCTGGAATAAGATAATACAGGCCTTGGCACCCTGCATAACATCGGATATATAACCTCGAATTGATGCTCCTGTCCCCCCGATCCTCTTCTACATGAATGTTTTCCAGGTATTTAAAAATGACTATCATTATTTCTGTGAGCTTTCTCTTCTCCAGTTTCCTCAGCTATTGTCATTGTTTTAATATCATGTCATTGCTAGCCCCTAATTCTCCCGATGGCCGTTCCATGGACAGACCTCAATTTGTCAAGGGACCAAATACGATGCCTGCCTTAGGTGTCTCTGAAAACACACCCTGAGATTAGTCTTGTGCAGATAATTTGGTGGGGGGAGTTATCTTAGGAAACAGAAAAGTGAGGGGAATGGGGAAGGGAGAAAAGTCAACAAATGAGTGAGTTACACCTGGGGGCAACTGGATACTTCACTAAAGGTGGTGCACAGATGTCTAATAAGCTTGTGGAAAGATGCCCATAGGGAAATGCAAATGAAAACTACAAGCAGATTCTACTATCTACTTACTGAAACAGTGAGGATGTAAAACAGAGACAATACCAAATGTTTGTGAGGCTGCGGAAGAACTGGAATCTTCACACATTGTTGATAAGAATGTGAAATAGTTCAACCACAGTGGAAAAGAGTTTGGCAGCTTCTTTAAACGTTAGATGTACATCTACCACACAACCTAAGGATTCCACTCCTAGGAGTCCATCCATGAGAAGTAAGAGCGTATGTCTACACCGTGACTTGCACGTACAGTAGCATTATTCATAACATTCAAAAACTGAAAAGCCAAATTTCTGTTATGAGATGAGTGGATACACACAAAGTAATACAACAATACAAGAGAACGCTCCACTGGGTAGCCGTGGCCAACTTTTGAAAGTGCAAACGAGACTTGTGATTTTAAGGGGAAATGTAGCAGAGACTTGTTCCCACACTGTTAACAGGTTAGAAATATTTAAGGTTAGGTAAATTTACACGATGCTATGTTTCAGTGCCTAGATAAGTAATTTTGGAGCTGACTCACCCCACCGGCGTGAAGCAGCATCCGGCTGTGCAACGGCCCTCCTTCTCTGGCTTCCCTTTCAGTGGACCTGACTCCTGGGCCAGGTGTATGTGTTTAGTTCCATGATGAAGGATTCCAGCTTCTGCAGGACACCCTTGTCTAAAGTTCAAAGACAACAAGAACAAATATGAGCTTCAACCTGTCTTTTTGGGGTTCTGGCTCACGTTCCTGAGATACCAGCCTGCTCGTGGCCTTCCCTCCCTGCTTACCTGTCTATAGACTTCAAAGGTCTGACTGGAGTCAGATATGTTCCAAGCTCATAGAGCTATTGGAATATTTCAGTTTCCTGCAGCCTGTCAGACTGAAGACCTTATCTTCTTGCTGACCATCACTTGGAGGCTGCCTTCAGCTCCTTGGTGCATATGGAAGCTCAGGGCAAGGCAGCTTACGCCTTCAAAGACAGCAGGGGCGAGGTCTCCTAGCAAGATGAAATGCAATTTTATGTAATAGAATCGTGTGCACATAATCACACATATCCAATTGACTTTGCCAAGCTCCACTAGTTAGAAGCACTTCACAGGTCCCGTTCACACTCAAGAGGAAGAGATCACACAAAGGTTCAAGCCAGTTGGTGCAGAACCTAAGGATTACCCTAGAGTCGGTCCGGCACAGTCTACCTTCCCCAATGATTTGTGTATCTACCACATGAAAAAGACATTTATTCCCTTCCAATTTCCCAAAAAAGCTCATCCCATTATAGCATCTGTTCAAAGTCTAGAATCTCATCATCTAAATCAAGTCCAGGTATGGAGGAGTCTCTTTGAGTATAGTTACTCTCAGTCTGCAAAACTAGACAATCTATCTAACTCCCAAGCATCCAACACACAGCAGAGGAATAGGCAAAGTAAAATAGTAATTGACTTTCTATTTAAAATGGGAGAGAATATACGAAAGGTAAAGAGGAGTTACCCATCCAAAATCCAAAGAGATTTTGAAATTCAGCCTGGCAAATTGTTACTGGTTCCTTGATTAGATCCTAAGTTCTGGGAATAATCCCTGGTAGCTCTTGCCTCCACCCTCTGAGTCATGTTACGTTTTTCATGAAAGGCAGAACATTTGCAGTTGAGTATGTTTATTATCCTGCTTCCTGCCAGTAGAATTTTGGAGACCTAACTGCCTCCTTTCAGTTTTTACTCTTTCTGTCCCTTTTAGTTTAAGTTGGCAGTGCTTTTGCCAAAAAAAAAAAAAAAAAGGAAGAAAAAAATTCTTAAATACTTTGTGGGTCTCCTGTCAGTTTGCCTTACACTTAAGCAACATCCTCAGTTTCCTGAGACAGGCACTCCTTCACCTAGGGTGAAGATGCTGAGATGGTTAAGGGACAACTCAGACAGGCCTTGTCATTTGAGATGTTGTATGAGGCACACCCTTCATCTCTAAAGAAGGCCTGTCATGGGATTGAATACAATTCTGATCCTTGGATCTTTCCAAGGTTTTAATAAAACCGCTTGTACAATAACCACTTGGCTTTTTTTCTAGGCCAGGGTTTATCTCTATGCCACCTGCTAGAAAGTCATTTCTCACTTTAAACATCTTTTGCCATTTGGAGAGACTGGGGACTGTCAAAATCATCAAGTCCCGGTTCCTTTTTGAACAGCTCTTCCCTTAATTTATCTTTCTCCTCTAGCATTTTACTATATGCAGCAACTAAGAACCAGGTGGTACCCTCAACCTTTTGCCTGGAAACCTTAGCCAGATAAACAAGTTCATCACTTACCTGTTCTGCTTCACACATAACTGCAGGACACAGTTTTGCTAAGCTTTCTGTTACTACCTAACAAGCAACCCTCTTCCTCCAGTTTCTAATACCACATTTCTCACTTCCTTTTAGTACTCAGCAGCAGCATCTTCCAAGTTTGAATTCTTACTAACAGTCTGTTCAAGGCAATTTAGGCTTTTTCTATCATGTTCCTCAAAATTCTTCTAGCCTCTAAGCAGTTCCAAGTCAATCTCACTGTTTTAGGTATTTGTTAGAGCAGCACTCCACTTGTAGGTACCAAAAATATAACCTTGTGTCTTTAAGTTTAATTGACTAGATGCATTGGAATTTTAAGTACATGGGAAGATTTTGAATGTCTGTGAGAAGTTTCAAAACCCAGCATCTCCAACCTGAGCTACCTGATTTTTTTTGCTTTTGAGTTTGACATAACTACTATGTCACCATAAAGGTACAGAAATACGTATTTTTATTTTATTTTTTTTACTTTACAATACTGTATTGGTTTTGCCATACATTGACATGAAGCCACCACAGGTGTACATGAGTTCTCAACCCTGAACCCCCCTCCCCCCACCCTCCCCATATCATCTCTCTGGGTCATCCCAGTGCACCAGCCCCAAGCATCCTGTATCCTGTATCGAACCTAGACTAGCGATTCGTTTCTTACATGATAGTATACATGTTTCAATGCCATTCTCCCAAATCATCCCACCCTCTCCCTCTCCCACAGAGTCCAAAAGTCTGTTCTATACATCTGTGTCTCTTTTGCTGTCTCACATAGAGGGTTATCATTACCATCTTTCTAAATTCCATATATATATGTGTTAGTATACTATATTGGTGTTTTTCTTTCTGGCTTACTTCACTCTGTATAATCGGCTCCAGTTTCATCCACCTCATTAGAACTGATTCAAATGTATTCTTTTTAATGGCTGGGTAATACTCCATTGCATATATGTACCACAGCTTTCTTATCCATTCATCTGCTGATGGACATCTAGGTTGTTTCCATGTCCTGGCTATTATAAACAGTGCTGCGATGAACATTGGGGTACACGTGTCTCTTTCAGTTCTGGTTTCCTCGGTGTGTATGCCCAGCAGTGGGATTGCTGGGTCATAAGGCAGTTCTATTTGCAGTTTTAAGGAATCTCCACACTGTTCTCCATAGTGGCTGTACTAGTTTGCATTCCCACCAACAGTGTAAGAGGGTCCCCTTTTCTCCACATCCTCTCCAGCATTTATTGCTTGTAGACTTTTGGATCACAGCCATTCTGACTGGCATGAAATGGTACCTCATTGTGGTCTTGATTTGCAAGAAATATGTATTTTTAAAGATACTCTATCCTCAGGAGAGTATAAGAGTATTCATAAGAGTAAGTATAGTGAGAAAGGAGAAAAAAGGGTGTAAGTACTTTATAATAGCATAAGTATAAATATACTAGTGTTGTAATTATTTCAATAATTCAATATATATGTTTCTACTTTTAAAGGACTTGTAGCATTTAAAAGATTCAGATATAGGATACTCATGATTTTAGACAAAATCAGTTAGCTTGTAAATTAACGTTTAAATGGCTGGAAAATGTTATATTGGTTAAATTCATAAATTTTAATTTTTTTTTAGTTGTACAGAGAGTATTCGAATTTTCAGAGGAATATTGTTTAATCTATTTATACAATTAATAAAGCCAGCTTTAAAGTACAAACAACAGGTAATTGTGCCTCGGGACGTACAGAGTCCCCTCCTTGGATACTAAAGACTTTAATCAGATGCAAGCATTCCGGAAAGATTCGTGGAGGAGACGTAGAAGGCAGAATTAAGGAGGCAGGAGCCAGGACCAGTTTGATAATCAGTTGCTACTTAAAGAGCCTGGATGACGGTTCTGGAACGCTGCTGTCCTGACGCCCTCTAGTGGTTGAAACGCAAAGAACACCTGGTGAAAGATGTTTTGTTGGTAGCTCAGCTCACTCTCTAAGAACTTTCCCTTGATTGGGGTGGGGGGTGGGGGTGGGGAAAGAGGCAGAAATTCTTCTTGTCAACGATCTTGTGAGATTCTCATCCAGTCTCTGCACAAACACTTCCTGTGTCACTAGGCGTCTCAGTCCTCTTTGAGCATCTCCCGTTACAAAACGCTTCCTCCTTTCCAGCTGACACTCTACCCCTGCAATCCGTGCCCACTGGCTCTGCTTTTCCCTCTGGGGCTGCACACGGCACCATTCTAATCTCTCCTGAGCCCGACAGCACCTCAAATATTGGAAACTTTCTTCTCCTGCCTGGTTCAGCTTATCTTCTCCAGGTCCGTACACGAGGTTCCCCCAACTATTCCTCATGTGACCCAGCTTCCAGTTTCTGACCCCAGTTGCTCTCTTCTAGAGGCATTTCTGGTTTGTCACCAGCCCCTGAAAGCACACTGATGACAAGGGTGGCCTCCAGCCCCTGAGGGTGGCCCAGCCTCCCAGAGGGCAGAGGGGCTGCCCCCTGCCCCCACAACCATACACTCCACTCCAAGGGGCCCTGCTGTTTGGAGCAGCCTTGTCACACGATGGATGGAGAGAAGGCTTTGCGCTCCCTTGTTTGATCTTTCCCTCTTGCCTTCCTTTGCTCTTTGCAGCCTTGAAGTATCTTCTGTGTTTGGACAGAGTTCATCAGTTTCCTAAATAGTACTACGTGCAAACCACCTGGACAGATGTTAGCCTGCCACTGAGCAGAGAGACCTTTTGAAAAACCTCAAGAATAACGTCCTCCCTTGTGAGAAAGAAGCGTGGTTACTTGAGACTGGATTCTGACCTGCAGAGGCTGGGGACCTCTGACCAGCCTACATCCTCCTGCTGCAGCTGACGCTCATTTTCTCTCCTATCTCCCTCTGTCAACACACAGAAGAAAGACTAGGTGTCAATAATGTAACATCCTTTTATAGTTTGAAGGCTGATATTCAGTCTGCTCACACCTCTCTTCTCTGAACTAATGTAGACTTTTCCCTGAAGGGCTATTTTTCAAAACCTTCCATCATTTTCTTTGTTTCCACTGGCTCCTTTCCAATTTCTCCATAACATCCTATTCTTATGGGCCCCAGGACTGAACAGTATGTTTTAATGACTGATATTGGCTATAGATTAAGAATTATATCTGTAAAAATATTTCCATTACAACATAGCTCATTGTACAAAGATTTATATACCTAAGGAGTTCCTGGCTGGCACATAACAAGTTATGTTTCAAAACTTTCTTTGTAGATCAGTTATTTGAAATTTGGATGGCTTCGCTGGTGGTTCAGAGGTTAAGGATCAGCCTGCCATTGCAGGGGACATGGGTTCAATCCCTGGCCTGGGAAGATCCCACATGTAGCAAAGCAGCTAAGCCTGTGCTGACACAAGAGAAGTCACCTCGGTGAGAAGCCCATGCACCTCAATGAAGGCCCAGACAGCCAAAAATAAATAAATAAAATTTTAAATAGATAAATAAAAATAAAACCCCAAGCACTGAGCAGAGGAAGCCTTGAGGAGGAGGTTGATTTAAAAGAGAAAAAAGAAGAAAACTGGGCATTTTCCCACAGAAACAATGGCTCCCTGTCCAGCCAAAAAAAAAACAAAAGTCACTTTAGGTCACAGACCAATAATGATATCAGGTTGAACTTAGAATAAGAATTCTCTGATCTGAAGCTTAAGAGATGCAGGAAGGTGAAATGAGAACTTCTTCCTCAATTTCTCAGCAGAGGAAATTGAGGCAGAAATGAATGACCCTCACCCTGGGATTGGAATGAAAACTGACCTTTTCCAGTCCTGTGGCCACTGCTGAGTTTTCCAAATTTGCTGGCATATTGAGTGCAGCACTCTCACAGCATCATCTTTCAGGATGTGAAATAGCTCAACTGGAATTCCATCACCTCCACTAGCTTTGTTCATAGTGATGCTTTCTAAGGCCCACTTGACTTCACATTCCAGGATGTCTGGCTCTAGATGAGTGATCACACCATCGTGATTATCTCGGTTATGAAGATCTTTTTTGTACAGTTCTTCTGTGTATTCTTGCCACCTCTTTTTAATATCATCTGCTTCTGTTATGTCCATACCATTTCTGTCCTTTATCAAGCCCATCTTTACATGAAATATTCCCTTGGTATCTCTAATTTTCTTGAAGAGATCTCTGCTGCTGCTGCTGCTGCTGCTAAGTTGCTTCAGTCGTGTCCGACTTTGTGCGACCCCATAGACGGCAGCCCACCAGGCTCCCATGTTCCTGGGATTCTCCAGACAAGAACACAGGAGTGGGTTGCCATTTCCTTCTCCAATGCATGAAAGTGAAAAGTGAAAGTGAAGTCGCTCAGTCGTGTCCGACTCCTAGCGACCCCATGGACTGCAGCCTACCAGGCTCCTCTGTCCATGGGATTTGCCAGGCAAGAGTACTGGAGTGGGGTGCCATTGCCTTCTCCGGAAGAGATCTCTAGTCTTTCCCACTCTGTTGTTTTCCTCTATTTCTTTGCATTGATCGCTGAGGAAGGCTTTCTTATCTCTTCTTGCTATTCTTTGGAACTCTGCATTCAGATGCTTATATCTTTCCTTTTCTCCTTTGCTTTTCACTTCTCTCCTTTTCACAGCTCTTTGTAAGGCCTCCCCAGGCAGCCATTTTGCTTTTTTGCATTTCATTTCCATGGAGATGGTCTTGATCCCTGTCTCCTGTACAATGTCACGAACCTCCGTCCATAGTTCATCAGGCACTCTATCTATCAGTTCTAGTCCATTAAATCTAGTTCCCACTTCCACTGTGTAGTCATAAGGGATTTGATTTAGGTCATACCTGAATGGTCTAGCGGTTTTCCCTACTTACTTCAATTTAAGTCTGAATTTGGCAATAAAAAGTTCATGATCTGAGCCAAAAGCTGAGTGCCAAAGAATTGATGCTTTTGAACTGCGGTGCTGGAGAAGACTCTTGAGAGTCCCTTGGACTGCAAGGAGATCCAACCAGTCCATCCTAAAGGAAATCAGTCCTGGGTGTTCATAGGAAGGATGATGCTAAAGCTGAAACTCCAATACTTTGGCCACCTCATGCGAAGAGTTGACTCATTGGAAAAGACTCTGATGCTGGGAGGGATTAGGGGCAGGAGGAGAAGGGGACGACAGAGGATGAGATGGCTGGATAGCATCACCGATTTGATGGACATGGATTTGGGTGGACTCCGGGAGTTGGTGATGGACAGGGAGGCCTGGCGTGCTGCAGTCCATGGGGCTGCAAAGTCGGACACGACTGAGCGACCCAGAAACACCCACCACCACCAACCCCAAGAAAAGCACATGTGGTAGAACTTCATTCATATAAGATTCTACAAAAAGCGAACTAATCTATATGACAGAAAGCAAATCAATGCTTGCCCAAGTCCAAGGCAGGAAGGAGAAATGGATTCAAAAGGGCTTGAAGAAACTGTTGGAAGTGATGTAAATATTCATTGTCTTCATGTGGTAATGCTTTCATGGGTGTATACATCTGTCAAAATTGATCACATTGTATACTTTAAATATGTGCAGTTTACTGTACATCATTTATACCTCAATAAAGTTGCAAAAAAAACCCAGAAAAATGCAAAAAGACTAACATGTATGAACACATATATTTTTCCTCTCAGAAGTGACCCTTATTAACAGTTTATCATATTTGCCTCAGTAGCATTTATATAGGTGAAGGCAATGGCACCCCACTCCAGTACTCTTGCCTGGAAAATCCCATGAGCGGAGGGGCCTGGTAGGCTGCAGTCCATGGGGTCGCTAGGAGTCGGACACGACTGAGCGACTTCACTTTCACTTTTCACTTTCATGCATTGGAGAAGGAAATGGCAACCCACTCCAGTGTTCTTGCCTGGAGAATCCCAGGGACGTGGGAGCCTGGTGGGCTGCCGTCTATGGGGTCGCACAGAGTCGGACACGACTGAAGTGACTTTTAGCAGCAGCAGCAGCAGCAGCATTTATATAAAATTTAAATAAAACAGATAATAGTTGTCCCCAGTCAAGTTCTATTTCTTCAGCCCAGTCCCTGGAAGCAACTATCATGGATTTAGTGTATATCCCAACCATCTGTAGTAATTGTACATGTATATAGAAAGAAAGAAAGAAGAAAGTGAAGTCACTCAGTCATGTCTGACTCTTTGCGACCCCATGGACTGTAGCCTACCAGGCTCCTCTGTCCATGGAATTTTCCAGGCAAGAGTACTGGAGTGGGTTGCCATTTCCTTTTCCAGGGGATCTTCCTGACCCAGGGATCGAACCCGGGTCTCCTGCATTGCAGGCAGATGCTTTACCATCTGAGCCACCAGGGAAGTCTTACATGTAAACATTTATCTTTAAATAATACATATTGTGTTTCAAAATTCATGTAAATGAATGCATGTTTTATGCCGTACTTTCCTTTTTATTCCATGTCATGAGTTGACACTACACAAAGATGTTTTATACGTGGATATACTAAGGTATATATAGGGACAGTCCATTCTTTCTGCGTCCATGTGTGCTAAGTCGCTTCAGTCGTGTCTGACTCTGCAGCGCTATGGACTGTAGCCCACCAGGCTCCTCTGTCCATGGGATTCTTCAGGCAGGAATACTGAAGTAGGTTGCCGTGCCCTCCTCGAGGGGATCTTCCTGACGCAGGGGTTGAACCTGCGTCTCCTGCGGCTCCTGCTCTGCAGGTGGATTGTGTGCCACTGAGCCACCAGGAAAGTCCCCTATTCCTTCTAATGGCTACTATAAGGGTTCATATCATAATACACTAGAATATTAGGATATTAGGATAAAATTCATATCACAATAATATGGATATGCCACATTTTATTTATCATCCCCCCTTTGATAGGCATTTCAGGGTTTTCCCCTCAATTTTTCATAATTACAAGCAATAATAAGCTGCAAAGTTTTCAAAGCAAATCTCGTGGTGTCAGCAGCAGGAGCTACTGGGTAGTGGCTGCCAGGTAAGTGGGCAGGGGGTTTGTTGAGCTAGATGCTGGTGAGGAGGGTAGTCCTGCTTCAAGGATCTATGGTCCTCACAGAAATAGCTGAAGTTGGATATGACCCTGTCTCTGGACTGCAGCTGAACCAGGTGCCTCTGTGATGTACCTGCAGAGCTGGAGATGGTTCAGAGGACAACTCCAGCGGCCCACCCACAGAGTTCACATCTGAGTTGGACGCACAAGGGATCCAAAAGAGATGCCCTTCTGTGACGCAGGTACGGCAAATGCCTTTGGCAACAAGCCGTGAGCAATTCAACTCTGTCAGCTGCTGTTTAAATTCTTGAGGGTTTTCACGTCAAATGAGCATCAGAAAATGTATATTCACTGCTTCTAGCTTACTGTGTGATATACATGTACTAACCTGCCTCGTCTATAGTAACGCTCAGACCCTTGTGTGGTACTTCACTTTTACTTTCTAGATTTGGTAAAGTCTCAGTGTAGCTTGTTAAAGTCTCCACTATGACTGTACTTCTAACAAAGTTTGCTTCATACATTTTGATGCACTGTGATTCAACACATACAGATTCCCAAATCTTATGTCTTTCTTGTAAACCCTTTCATTATTATAAAATTACATCCCAAAAGTGTGAAGAGAACCTCTGAACTGATGCAGGAGAGTTCCCTTTCAGCTACTACTACTGAGAAACACTGGACAAATTATCATTTATATATATATATATATATATATAATGATATTTTATCATTATATATATATATAATGATAATTTGTCCAGTGTTTTATATATATATATAAAACTGATAGAAAGAAAGGGAACTCTCCCTACTCTAGAAACAAAGAGAGACCTTAGAGGCTGAGCAGTAAGTAGGAACTAACGCCCTGGCAGTGTGTTTGGACTAGGTGGGGATTTTAACACCCTTGCAGTCAATAGGATGCTGTCTGGTGTGATGAATGAAGGCAACAGGAATTGAGCAATCTGCAAAATCTGAGTTCCTGAGAGCGAGGCTACTGGTAAAAACAGGATCAGTAAGTCCCTGTGCCCTCAGGCTACAGGTGAAAAAAGAATTCATCCACAAAAACTTGAAACCATGCCTGTGTCAACACTGATGAGTTCTGAATTTTCGCTGTAAGACAGAAATACCGGGCTGAGAAGAAACATAAAAGCTAGTTGAGAGCTGGTGATATCTCCGGGACTCCTGCAGAAGCAAACTGGCAGCCACAGTGAATGGACAATCTAACACCCCAGGCACACAGCTCTTCCCCCAAAGGAAAAAAAACCCTGCTGAAAATAAGCTCGTAATAAAAATTAACCATAGGAGGAAACCCCCGAGTGTCAGATCGTGAAATTCACAGGGGAAATAATGCCCCAAGAAATAGAGAAACTAGATCAATCTATAGATGACTACAAAGTGAGTATGCTTTAGAAGACTTCAAAATGAAAGAAGGAATAGAATATATAATGGAAAAGAGAAAATCATGGGAAAAGAAAAGGACCAGATAGTTCTTTTAGAAATGAAATATATCCATTGACAGTCAAAACTAAATAGGTATATTTAATATTTGAGTAGAAAGTGGGGGAGAGGGGTGAGGCAGAAAGATGAGAGTTTAAGGATCACAAAGGACAGGGACTTCCCTGGTGGTCCAGGGTTTAAGACCTTGCCTTCCAGGGCAGTGGGTGTGAGTTTGATCCCTGGTCAGGAAGTTAAGATCCCACATGCCTCAAGGTCAAAAATCCAAAACATGAAACAGAAGCAATACTGTAACAAATTCAATAGAGACTTTTTAAAAAACAGTCCACATCAAAAAAAAGAGCTGTAAAAAAAAATCACAAAGGACAAATTTAAAAGACAAAAACAGACAAAAACACAGAAGAGAAAAAAAAAGTAGGAAACACACACACACAAAAGTAAAATAATAATGATAAAAGAATCATGAATGACAGAGTCACAAATAACACAAACTATATCTGAAGTTATGGATGGGGTAAATAGGAAATGGGAAAGAGGCAATACTTGAAGGGATAATGCTTGAGAATTTTTTCCAATTTGATATAAAATGTACAGAGAAGTACACTGTATCAGAGTATATTGGTATGTAACAAACCACCCCCACACCTGGTAGGTTAAAACCACCACTGTTTACTTAAATCATAGTTCCGTGGATGAACACGCTGGACTTAGCTGTACTGAGAGGTTATCCCCAAGTCTGTGGCCAGCAGGCAGTGGCCTCACTCACTTTAGCCAAAAGGAGAAATCAAGCAGAAGTAAAGGGGCTGAGCCCCAGCGGGCTCCCCGCGGAGAGCGCTTTTTCCCTTGGCAGCTATCCAGCTGCAGACAAGTTCGACTCATGCGGCCCAAAGGCCTCTGTGCTCAGGTTTAATGTTTTGCAGCTGGGTTTTGAAATGGGTTGTTGTGTAGCCTGTTCTCCCTTTGACATAGATTGTGACAGATGTTGACTTACTGGGAACAACTTCACTTCAAGAGAGAAGTCGGAGGCCTTTTCACTGATGACTTGACATTTCCTTGCCTCTTTTGCAAACTTGGCTTACTAACTGTTAGTTCTACCCATGACTGCTTCACTCTCTGAATTTAGCTCAAGGTGTCTGAATAAAAAAACAAATCACGCACACATAAACAAATCACGGGTTACTGTTAAAATTTGCTCTGCTAGAACTACAGTACAAGACGTCAGGGGTGGCGGTGGTTATGGTTAACATTTAAATGAATCAACAAGAACTATATTTACACAATCAACAGATTGACAAATGGGCAGAGTAGGAAGATGAGACGAGATTGTGGGAAATATAAGCAAGCAGAAAAAATGGAAAATGATTGATTAACTGATAATTGATTAATTCAAAGGAGTAAACAAGAAGGTTTTTCTATTTGGGGCTTCCTACATCATGAATCTCTATTCTTCTCAGCACAGCAGTGGAAGTTAGAAAGTAATTTGTTTTTCCTAAATAAATTCCACACTAGAGTGTTTGATGAAACAAACTCACGGGAAATAAAGAAATCTTACTAACCATCACTGCACACTAGAATGGGAGCAGCCCATTTACCTGTCCTGAAAACACCTTGTTCTGGAAAGGGCTCTCAGGTAGATAAAGTGAAAGTGAAAGTCGCTTAGTCCTGTCCGACCCTTTGCAACTCCATAGACTATACAGTCCATGGAATTCTCCAGGCCAGAATACTAGAGTGGGTAGCCGTTCCCTTTTCCAGAGGATTTTCCCAACCCGGGGATCGAAACCAGGTTTCCTACATTGCAGGTGGGTTCTTTACCAGCTGAGCCACCAGGGAAGCCCAATAATACTGGAGTGGGGAGCCTATCCCTCCTTCTCTAGCAGATCTTCCCAACTCAGAAATCAAACCGGGGTCTCCTGGATTGCAGGCAGATTCTTTACCAACTGAGCTATCAGGGAAGCCCCTCGGGTAGATAACCCACACCCAATTGTTCTACTCAAGATACACAAGATATTGGGAGAAAAAAAAAGAGAGAGAGGCAAGAGGAAAAAGTGTCACTTGTCCTAGGAGACTCCTAACTGAATCATTTAGGGCCTGAAAGCAGGGACAGAGAGTGAACGGTTCCAGGGGAGGGGGCGGTGGCCAGGAATCACTGTGGGCTTCCAAGGTACCTGTTTCAGATATTCACACTGCATGTCCTGAGGAGTGCCCTTGGACTCGTCACACCAGATGTCCAGATATACGGGTTTGAGAATTTGGTCAGGATCAACATGAGGTGCCAGGGAAGGGAGGGGGTCTCTCCTGCTGCTGGGCAGTCATTCTTAGTTGTAATGATTCTCAGGTGGGTGACACACCTGTGCCTTTCCTCTGGTTAGCCCCCCTCAGCCATCTCACATGCTGAAGTCTCCCCTTTGCTTTAATAATGGCCAATCTCTAGCCATACCACCGACATCCTCCACACCTTATTCTCCAGTAGGGCAAAGAATGCCCAAACTGAACAAGACACACAAAATGTGAGGGCAAAGTAGACAGACTCAGAGCTGGAGCAAGAGTGTGACTTTCTGAGATTTTGGTCAAGCGATCTCTTCTACAGAGCACTTGCTGATTCTAGAACCTGATCCCTGGTGCTCCCTACTTTAAGATACTGAGGCCCAAGAAGGCAGTGGCACCCAGACAGGCCTGACATGGCTGCTAGCAGAACCTGCACAGAAATTCAAGTAAGCTTCCATCTTGACTCTGACGAACACTAGAGCCTCTCCTATCTGTTCCTTCTTCCATATCTGAGTCTGTCCTGTCCTGTCCTCAGTTGCTTCAGTTATGCCTGACTCTTTTTGACCCTAAGGACTGTAGCCAGTCCATAGGATTCTCCAGGCAAGAACACTGGATGGATTGCCATGCCCTCCTCCAGGGGATCTTCCCAACCCAGGGATCAAACCCAGGTCTCCTGCATTGCAGGTAGATTCTTTACCATCTGAGCCACCAGGGAAACCCAAGAATACTGTAGTGGATAGCCGATCCCCTCTCCAGGGGAACTTCCTGACCCAGGAATTGAACTGGGGTCTCCTGCACTGCAGGCAGATTGTTTTTAACAGCTGAGCTACCAGGGAAGCCCCCCGACTGAGTCCACCTCAACTCAGTTACAATTCCCAACCTGTCTCTGAACAGGCCATTTGGAAACGTGCTCTTTCCCAGCTCTGCCATGCTTTCTGCTCTTGGCATTCAATCCAGCTGCATCCATGTACCCTGCACTGTTGGTTCTCCAAGGCCTCCAGGGTGGGCTCTCCTGGCATAACCCTACACAAGCTAGTTAGGAGTGAGGCATTTACTCTTTCAACGTGAAAAAAGTCAGGGAAGAATTCCAGTTATAAGGTGGTAGAGAAAAGATAGTTTTCTCCCTTTCACCTCTCAGCAAGTAAGAAGAGAAATAGAAACACACAGCTTTCTGATGAAACCACTAGGCTCTCCTCTTCTCAAATCACAATATGTAAAGAGAGAATGACTGGAAGATTCCGGCCTGAGTGAAGTAGAGAAAGGTGCCCAACTCCTAAACAAGTAAGAGGAAGTAGAACAATGCCAGGAATAATGAACACTCCAAAGACCAGAAGAAAAAAAATAAAAACCTAGAAATAACACCCTTAGACAAGAAGAGAAAGTACATTCAGGAAATAAAAACAAGATACTAAAGAAAACAAATAATTGGAAAATAAGAATGGACTCTTGGAAATTAAGAATAAGAGATCTGAAATTTGGAAAACGGATAGAAAAGTGTAATGATAAAGTTGAAAGTCTCCCAGAAAGTAGAACAAAAAGATAAAGATACGAACAATAGAAGAGAAAAGACAGGGAAATTAGAAGCTTGACCCTGAAGGCCCAATATTCAACTAATACAAGCTCCAGAAAAGGAAATTTGGAAAGATTTTAAAAGAAGACATAAAATTTCCTCTAACTGAAAGTCTTGACTCCCTCAATGGAAAGGGTCCCCCAAGTGCCAGTGAACAGAAACTATACCAAGTCATAGTATGTCAATTGCTAGTGCCAAAAAACCACCCTGGGACAGATCCTCTGAGGAGGACCAAGGGGTAGTGATATGTACAAGAGATTTACTAGGGGAAATGCCTATGAAGGATAAAAGGATAGAGAGCAAGAATAGACGGGCAGAGCCTTCAGATCACAATGCAGGTCTGATACCTATGAAAGGAGAGGGGAAAGACAGACTTGAGCAGGAAAAGCTTCAGACCCCAGAACAGTTCTGCAAAGGTCTCAGCCAGGCCAAAGAGGAGCCTCTGAACCCAAGGCTGTCCATGAAAGGAGCTCCACTTCAGCTGAGCCAAGCCTCACTCTAGTTTCTGTTGCTGTTTAGTCGGTCAGTTGTGCCCAACTCTTTTGAGACCCCATGGACTGCAGACCACAACGCTCCTCTGTCCGTGGGGCTTCCCAGGCAAGAATACTGGAGCAGGTTGCCATTTCTTTCTCCAGGGCATCTTCCCAACCCAGGGATGGAACCCATGCCTCATGCCTGGCAGGCAGATTCCTTACCACTGAGCCACCGGGGAAGCCCAGCCTCCCTCTAGCACCCTCACCTTATTCAGTTATCAGCTGGAAGCCACCCGAGGGAAGGATGGCCGCTTTGTTCACAAGGCATTGAATACAGAGATGTGGCAGCTGGGCTATCAGTCAACTCTGATTTACACAGAAGATTATCTTTAAGGGATAGCTAAACAGTGAACTGTTACGGCTGCCACCGTCCATTTCTTGCCATTTACAGGCCAAATGCCCCATGGTTCCTACTGGTCCCTCTTCCAGAGGGAAAATTTAGAAGAGGGAAGTTATGGGAAGAACTACAGCCCCTGATGCTGACATTTGTCGCGAGGTCACAAATAGGATCCGTTCTCTTCCACCTACACCATCCGATCTAAATTTCCCTCCCCCTCAGTTATCAATTCTGTAGCTTTTTGGTGGCTTACTTAGTGAGATGACCGAAACTTTCATTCTAGAGGGTTCCTAGTAATCACATTCTTTCCAGGCAGAACTTGTTGCCCATATCTGTTCAAAAACTGAGCAAGGGTGGAGAAGAGGTGCCCACAAGGATCACCTGGGATCCAAAGACATTTCCTCCTTGCCCCCATTGTGTAAAACGTGGCTCCAACTTCTCCTACGGACCAAAGTCAATGATCTCTGCCTAGATGAGGACTCACTTCACCTGCTGGCCACGGGTTTCAAGGCATCCAAAATGCCCTGGTTGCAGCTATAGCAAGTGGTTCGGTGGGACCCTTGCTGTATTTCCTGTTAAGAGGGCACCGCATTTGGGTAGCAGGACCTCTACCACAGAGCTGCAGAGACAAGAAACAGCAAGCTCCCCAGTGGGCTGCTGGGACTGACGACACCTGGTACCTCTCCTGCTTCCGCCCCTTGGTTCCCAGGCCCGCACAGTCTTCCCACTGAGGACGCACATCATACAGAGGACCTGGTGTAATGTGCACAGCGCCTCCTGAAGGTGAGAACCCTACCCTTTCCAGGTGCAGCTGTCTCCACGCTGGAGTTACGCCTGTGCCTTGGTGACCATTCCAGCGCTTTATGAAGCTTGCTCCTTCTAGGTGACACAATATGTAACATGATCAGTGGAGTCGGTGGTCATGAGCCTCCTCTCACAACTCCTTTGCTATGAAGTGGATCTGATAGCTGACATGACGCTGAGTGTGACTTCATGACTTGCTGCTGTTCAGTCGCTAAGTCGGGTCTGACTCTTTGTGACCCCCATGGACCGCAGCACGCCAGGCTTCCCTGTCCATCACCAACTCCTGGAGCTTACTCAAACTCACATCCATCGAGTCGGTGATGCCATCCAACCGTCTCATCCTCTGCTGTCCCCTTCTCCTCCTGCCTTCAGTCTTTCCCAGCATCAGGGTCTTTTCCAGTGAATCAGCTCTTCGCATCAGGTGGCCAAAGTATTGGAGTTTCAGCTTCAGCATCAGTCATTGCAAAGAATATTCAGGACTAATTGCCTTTAGGATGGACTGGTTGGATCTCCTTACAGATCAAGTGATTCTCAAGAGTCTTCTCCAGCACCACAGTTCAAAAGCATCAGTTCTTCAGTGTTCAGCTTTCTTTATAGTCCAACTCTCACATCCATACATGACCACTGGAAAAACCATAGCTTTGACTAAATGGACCTTTGTTGGCAAAGTAATGTCTTCGCTTTCTAACATGCTGTCTAGGTTGGTCACAGTTTTTCTTCCAAGGAGCAAGCATCTTTTAATTTCATGGCTGCAGTCACCATCTGCAGTGATTTTGGAGCACCCCAAAATAAAGTCTCTCACTGTTTCCACTGTTTCCCCATTTGTTTGCCATGAAGTGATGGGACCGGATGCCATGGTCTTAGTTTTCTGAACATTGAGTTTTAAGCCAACTTTTTCACTCTCTTCTTTCACTTTCACCAAGTGGCTCCTTAGTTCTTCTCTTTCTGCCATAAGGGTGGTGTCATCTGCATATCTGAGATTATTAATGTTTCTCCCAGCAATCTTAATTCCAACTTGCGCTTCTATCTCCCAGAGTTTCCTAAATTCATGTCCATTGAGTTGGTGACAAGCAATCTGTAAGTCCCCAGACAGTGGTGCCCGCTGAAGCTCTGTGAGGAACAGTGGCAAACCTACAGTCAGAACAGGTCTGAGGACAGGCTGCTGAGCCCCCAGGACAGAGGGGCCGATGTAGCTGACTCGCCACGAAGCAGCCAGCTGAGGGCGAAAAAGCTATTTTCCAGCTCAGCTAGTCCTGGACTCTATTTCATCCACATTTTCCTTGAAAACTGGCTGGTCCACCTAGGAATTCATTTCTTTCTTGCACGTCTATTATCTGTAGCTACATACAATGAGTTCACCCTTCCATCATTTTTCTCTGTAAATCTCTCAGCACAAATCCAAATATTTTTAGGTGAATATTCCAAGTTACCAAACATTCACAAACCATTTCATTCCTACATAACACAGATCTAGATTTTATTTCCAGCCTCTTATTGGGTGTCTGTTTCCTACCGTTCAGTCCCCAAACCAATGCCACTTATTTTTTGCTCCTCTTCTGTCTATATCCTACTGCTGATACCAACTCCTAATACCAATAGATAGCAATCCCTGACACCAAAAGCCATTGCCACAAAATGCTATATGACAAACATCCAAAAACTCAGTGGCTTAAAATAACAGCAATTTATTATCATTGATCTGTGAATCAGCTGAGGGTTGGCAGATCTCCGCTAGGCTCAGCTGGGCAGCTTTGCTGATTTAGGTTGAACTTGGCCAAGACTGACTGGCTTTGTTCCATCTATTAGAACCAATGGGCTAGTCATCAGCATGTTCTGCTGCTTCTGATGACAAAGAGTGAGAGAGCAAGCTCAATCACATAAGTGCTTTTCAAATTCTGCTTGCAACAGTCTGCTAATATCCCATCAGCCAAAATAAGCCACATGGCCAAGGTTAGAATCCAACAGCTGCGAAGCATAGTCCACTCACCTGAGTGGGAGGAAAAGGAAGAACAGTGAATATATCTGAGCAATAATCTAATCAACCGCAGATGCTATCGTGGATTCTTAGATCATCTCCAAAGAGGAAAAATCTTCAGGTACGAAGGATTGATTGGGAATTGGAATTTCCAGAACTTTTTTCTCAAGAGTAATACCAGAAGCAGGAAGTAGGAAACCCAACCTAGGAGACAGATAAAGAAGATGTCCAGTTGATAGCACATGGAAATTCCAACCTGCTGCACACACACAGAGCTACGAGAGCGATCTTTAGCAGAAGAATACCAGGCTCCCTGGCTCTCTGCAGTGCGGGGAACTGAACTTGTGCAGAACTCATCAAAAATGCTATTGTGAAGAATGGGAACACTCAAGTGTACATACAACAAAAAGGTAGAAAAAGAAAAAGTGCCACACTTACCAACTTTGAAGTGAAGTCAAGTCAAGTCACTCAGTCGTAGGAAAGTAAAAAAGATGCCTATGAGAAGAAATATAATCATAGTTCACTATGCTTTGGCTATAAACAATATCTCATATTAATTTAGTCATAAAATTATAGTGAAACTGTATTGAAGAATGAGAAGAAGAAAGCAATATCCTTCTCTACCATAATAAAACATTACTAGATGTTATCCAACATCGATAAATCTGGAGAAGGCAATATAAGATGTATTTTTTAGCAATATGGAAGAAATGTATTGGCTCTGGAAAGAGGAATTAGAGAATATGAAGTGTGAGACATGGAACTGCCATTTTTTGTTGCAAGTCTTCTATCAATATTTGACGATTTTGTAAAAATGTATGCATATATTATTCTGATAAATTTTGGAAGGTCTAAGGAAAACTAATACAATAAGCCATTTAACACCGGGGGAGAACAAATTTCATCCATTTCATCATTTATTAAATAATCATTTATGCTTGGATTCAGACATCAGAATAAAGATTAACACCGTGCTATGTTTAGTAATTACAACAGGTTTTCATATATTTAGTCTTGTGATTTAATTCTCACAACTCTATGAGGCTGACAAAGAAGCCAATTTATCGTGATATTAATAAATCTTAAGCTTCAAGACCCTTCACTGAATGGACCCCTTCCTAACTCTGGTATGGGGCCCACGTGATATATTCATACACACACAAGAAGATCTTTTGTTAATATGGTGGTTTCTTTACACTTCACTTCCAAAGCACTGTACTTCCCTTATATATCCATGGGCATCATTTCTAAATAAATACACATTTTGTACCCACCCAATGTGTATTCACAATTTTGTATTCGTCCCCCAAAGAGGATAAACTTCAAGGCCCATAAAATCAGAATTCATCCCTAGGTAAGTACTATCTCTCTCATTTTACAAACTGATGAATGAGTTTCAGTGACTTTGCCCAAGTTTGCATCTCTGGACCTAAACTCAGATATTTGAATGTACAAATCCATTTTCTTTCCACTACTCCAGAATCCATCTCTAGATGGTGGAAGAAAGGTTAAGAGACATCAGCTCCTTCCTGGGAAAATCATTCCTGGAACATGGATGGAAAGGAGGCAGTCCCAAGTCATCAGGACTCAGGTGGTGGTGGTCTGGGTAACAGGTGGAAAGATACGAAAGGGAAGTTCACTGAAGACTAATCATGATGACACGTAATTTTCTCTTCAGTCGGCTTTGCCTAGTGCTTGGAGAGCAATCACACTAAGATGCCACCCGTGAGACACAGTCTACCTGGAGTAGAAAGAGGCCACCTCCTCTTTCCAGATCTCTCTTATTTCAACATGGCCTCTGGGAACAGACCTTGCATCTCCCTAATGCTGGTGGGAAGAGCTTAAGGGACAGGTTGGAGTCAGCGGTCAGGAAATCAAAGCTCCCAGAACTGAAAGAGATGCCTGGTGGCACTTAGTTTAACTCAGTAAGAGGAGGCAGAGCTTAGTGAGAGGCAGCACATGGGGTGGTTAAGAGTACGACTTTGTGCAAGTTATTTAATCCCTATGCCTCAGTGTATTCATTAGCAAACTAAAGATGACAAAATGAGACCCTATTCCTTCATCTATAATTCAGAATCTATAAATCTAAAATTATTTCAAAGGATTTCCCTGGTGGTCCAATGGCTAAGACTCTGCGCTTCGAATGTAGGAGGCCCAGGTTCGACCCCTGGCCAGGGAACTTATCTCACATGCTGCAACCAAAGATCCTGAATGCCCCAACTAAGACCTGGCAAAGCCAAATGGACACATAAATAAATACATTTTCAAATAAATGATGTTGAAAAAATAATGTCAAAACCTATTTCATGAGAAGAGCTGACCTGAATTCATTTGGCAGCAAAATCTAACCCATTCATGTATGTGTTCCATTTAATGTTAAATTCACATGCCTTATCACAGAAATATTAATGTATTTGATAGTTCCATGAGGGTGTTTTCTAACACCAGATAAATGTGCCATGCACCTTTCTATTAAGCCTTTAGAATAAAAGTCTATGAATCTAAAGCGCCTATCTAAAAGGCTGCTGTTGGGGATTAAATTAGTAAGATAGGAAAGATGCTCAGAATGGTACCTGGCACAAAATAAAGTGCTCTAAACAGGTTTTCTGTTGTTCCTGGGAACACCCTCTGTAAGTATATTCCTAAGAGATGTTATCTGGCCTTTATCTGACTCTCGGGGAAGAGAACACACTTCCTATGAGACAATCTAGTTTAAATGCTGGATATTTTGAATCTAATCTACTCTAATAATTTATAAAATTATAAAGATCTTATAAAACTAATTTGCCTTCCTCTGATTTCTCACAGTTAACTTTCAGTACAGCTTTTGCAGATAGCTACTGCATCTCCCCAGGGTTTTTTTCTCCATGGTTAGTTCTTCATATATTGCTCCCAGACCAATCTGTTTGCTCTCCCCTTGACACACTCCTATTTGCCAATATGTTCTTTCAAATGCAGTACCCCCAATAAAACCCAGAGGTCCAAATGGGTTCTGCTCAGCATAGAATTCAGTCCATATTTTTTTTCCTGTGCTCCAGAGTGTGAAAAACAACTGCATCTCAGTGTGAAAACAGAAGTGAGATGGGAGGAGATTTGGAAAAACACAACCAAGGCCATCACAGAATTTCATTAGAAAAACATACCAAAAAAAAAAAATCAATTTCAAAGCAATTTTTTTCTGGTTTCCCTGAACTAAGATGGAAAACAGTGAGCAGCCTAGGCTAATCAAAATGCAAGAGTCAAACAATATGGAAGGAAGATGGGTGATGTTACACCAATTCATTTACTGTGAAATACCACAGACAGTAATGCTGGCGCCCAGGTGAAGGTCAGGGGCTGTATCCCACAGTCCAAGAAAAACGAATGATATTCCAACAGAAGGGAAATAAGAACAGAGCTAAATAAAACTCCGACAAGTATCAGAACTGATTTACAGTGAATTACTAAGAAACAGGAGGACACTGCTCCCTCCAGTAGGCACAGCTAGACCCCTCCTCATCTCTGGCCTTGAACCCCTCTGGTCAGAGACAACCTGAGCAAATAAACCTACTGGAGGGGAAGAAATCCATTTCTTGGGGTAGGCAATATGATCACTCAAGCTGTGAAGGAAACAGAAGGAAATGGCGAGAAAACATTCCTCCCTTGCAGTGGCCACGTTAGCCACCCGCAGTGTGAACCCAGAATTCTAGATTTCTTTGGAGTCTTGGTAAAGAGCCCCTAAGAGGCTGGCGGACACATGGGGATTCATTATTCTATTCTTTCTATGTTGTGTACGTTTAACGTTTTCCATAATAAAATACTTTGAAACATTCTCAAGCATTTGTAACTTTTTAAAAGGATGGCACCAGTCTAATAGTTGATTCTCTTCTTTTCCCTGTAATATTGAAGATATTTTTAAAATCTGAAGGCACCTTCCTTAATGAACTGTCAGGAGGATGTTGGTAATTTCTTATGGGAACCATATATACAGGTTCCCCTGTCTGAAGCCCAGCCTTGCAGCCACCTCCAAGCAGAAAGTCTCTGTGATAGTAGCCCTTGCTCCATTTGTTTTCCACTTCTCAGGGAGCACAACTCTTCTCCAATGTTTGAAGACATTTCCTGGATTTTGTTTAGTTTTCTACTTGCTTAGGTTCAAAAGGTAATTCCAGAACTGGCTCACTCCCTCATGGCTGGAAGCAGCTCTTGGAAAGTTCTTCAAATAACTCAGCTTAAGTGTCAGCTCAGGGCAAACATCCTGTTGTAAGGACACTGTCCTCCAGAATACCGTATATATACAGCATATACATACATATATACTCTATGGTATGTACACAGTGCCACGTCCCCAGTGTCCAGCAACACTGGTCCAGGATTAGCAGAAAACCGGCCCCCAACTCACCATCATCCCTTTTAATCTAGCTAAAATTTGCGTTTCCCATTACCATAATTCTTTCATATTAATTTCTGTAGAATTAACCATCCTACGTTCAGGTAGGAGAATTATTTCCCTAGGGAAAATAGTAGGCCTTCCCCTGAACTTGAGACTTCCACTTGTTAACTTTAGCCTCCTCATGGCAGTAGATTAGCAAGCAGAGAAAGGTGTTCTTATACCGGCAAGAGTAATTGACTGATTATTCAAGAGCAGACTTAGCTCTTCATGGTAATGTGCATAAAGAGGCATATATCTGGAACACAGAGATTCACTAGGATATCAGCTGATGATTCCGTGATCAGTGATGATGGAATGAGCAGCTGCAACAATCACGGCCTTACAAAACAAAGGCAACTAGAGGCCCAGACACTTCACAGACAAGGGTGTGTCATCCATTCAGAAAACAATGAAAGTCGGTCAAAGAACCAGCTGAGCATAAGGGAAATACAGACAGACAGTAGGAAGGGAGATGACAAATATTAATTATGGACTTGGGACAAGTTGCAGCAACAGGGAATGTAACTTCTTCTATTAACCTTGTACTAAATCTCTGTGCTGGCCAAAGTGTGAAGGCGACTGGACAGAATGGATTTAATGCAGAACTGATACGCATGTAAGGATAAAGGTTGAACTCTACTGGAAATACACTGTGGTTTCAAAATATGTCCATAAGTTCTCTGATGCTCCTTCCTTCAAAAGATGAAGCCTAATCTCCTTCCCCTTGAGTATGGACTGTACTTAGTTACTCAATTCTAAGCAACAGAATGAGGTGGAAGTGGCAGTGTGTAACTTCTGGGACTAGGTCATAAAAGGCTGCATGCCACCTCTCTCTCTCTCTCATCACCCACTGGAGGAAGCCAGATGCCATGTTGTAACAACACTCAAGCTTCTTATCCTCATCCATCAGTGGGCAGACAGCAGAAACAACTACAATCCCACAGCCTCCAGAACAAAAACCATGATCACAGAAAGCAACATGATCACATGGATCACAGCCTTGTGTAATTCAATGAAGCTATGAGCCATGCCGTGCAGGGTCCCCACGACAGATGGGCCATAGTGGAGAGTTCTGACAAAAAGGGAATGGCAAACCACTCCAGCCCTCTTGCCTTGGGCACCCCACAAACAGTATGAAAAGGCAAAAAGAGATGACACAGACAGACGAGCCTCACAGGTTGGAAGGTGTCCAATATGCTATTGAGGAAGAGCAGAGAAATCGCTCCAGAAAGAATGAGGAGGCTGAGCCAAAGCGGAAATGATGCTCTGTGGTGGCTGTGTCTGGTGGGAAAAGCAAAGTCTGATGCTGCAGAGAACAACATTGAACAGCAACTGGTTTGCTCATCTATCCTGTAAATATGCTGATCTGAGTATTTGCTGCTGTGGGTAGCATTCCTACCCAAGTCTGGCTGTGGATGGATATTCTTGCTGAGTACACTTTTTAGGAATGGAATCGCTGGGTCATAGACATGTACATTTAGTTTCATGAGAAATGGGCAGATTGTTTTTAAGGGGCTGTCCCCACTTTATGCTTCTATCAATAATTTATGAGAGCACCAATGACTCCACGTTCTCAGCAACCTCTGCAGCTGCCAGTCTCTGTAATTTAGCCATCTCAGTGGTCATTGAGGGGTGTCTCATTGAGATGTGAATTTGAATTCCCCTGATGACCAGTGATATGGAGCACCTTTTCATGCACTTCTTGGTCATTGGTGGCTTAACATGACATTCTTCTAGTGGCTTTTCTGCCTTCCCTGTTTCACTGTCCCATTCCTCATTCCTGGTGAAAGGGTTAGCTGCTCAGTTGTGTCTGACTCTTTGCGACCCCATGGACTGTAGCCCACCAGGCTCCTCTGTCCATGGGATGCTCTGGGCAAGAATACTGGAGTGGGTTGCCATGCCCTCCTCCGCGGGATCTTCCAGACCTAGGGATCGAATTCGGGTCTCCAGCATTGCAGGCAGATTCTTTACCATCTGAGCCACCAGGGAAGCCCTCATTCCTGGTATCTAGTATCATTTCTCGGACTACCTGTTTGTGACCCTTCATTTTGGCTTTCCTTTAGGAATACCCAGGCTACTCTCTTTCTCAGGAGAGCTGAGAAAGTACAACTTTCGCCCCTCCCCCACGCCTGGGAAAACAGCGAAGGTGATGTTTCTCTATTGCCGCTATGCTCACCCCTCCGAGGTTAGCAGGTGTGTTTCCATCTGATGTCCAGGGGACGGGAAGGGGGTGGAAAATGCACCTCTGACTGGGAGTATTCTGTAAGCCAACTGAAGTTACTATATCCTTCACAATTACAGAAATCTTCCGTCTTTTGACTCTCGGTTGTCGTTGTTAGAGTCACCAAGATGGTCATTCTCGCTCCCCAGTTTAAACACAGAGGATAGTGATCTAAGGACCAGGCAGAGCAATGGCTTAGAAAATGAAATTCTTCTTTCATTTGTCACCTGAACTTCACATAAGACCCAGCTCAGCCCCCCTAAGGTGGACACCATCCCTCCTCCGCCCAAAGAGCACCCTGAAGCACCGCGTGACTCTCCAGCATGCAGACCCAAGAGGACAAAGCTGAGAGAGAAGTCCCACCACTCTCCCCTTCAGTTGGCCCTACATTCGTGTTCTGCCCCAGGATCGGGGTCTTCCCACCACCACAAAAGACATCTTCAAGCTTAACTGAGGATTCAAGACTTAGATACAGAACTACCATGGAGAAGACTGCCTCTATACACATGCATTCAATAATTTTGGGCTGAATAAAATAATGAGTGTACAAATGAACCGATGCATACTTAAGTAACAGTTCAAATGCGTGTGCATCCTCAGCTGCGTCTGATTCTGCGACCCTACGGACTGTAGCCTGCCAGACTCCTCTGACCATGGCATTTCCCAGGCAAGAATACGGGAGCGGGCTGCCATTCCCTCAACTAGGGGCTCCTCCTGACCCAGAGAGTGAACTCGCGTCTCCTGCGTCTTCTGCGTTGGCAGGCGATCACCACTGAGCCACCACAGTTCAAATAGAGTGTGGCGCGCGCACACACACACACACACACACACACACACACACACACACACACACACTGAGTGACGCAAAACGCAAGCTCCGTGGGGAGGTCCAAGGTGAGAGGAGGGAACACGTTTCTCCAGCCAGCCGCCTGGTCTGGGGGTAACCGGGCCCGCAGCCTCCTGCTGCCCTATCCCGGGGACCTGCCCCGGGCTGGAGGAGGAGCGAGGTACACAGAGGACGGCGGCCAGAGGTGGTGGCATCCAGGGGCCCGGCACGCTCTCCCTGCCCCAGGTCCAGGGGACGGGGTGCGCCCTGGGACCCTTCGAGCTGTGACCACACTGCCCAGGTCCCAGATCATACGGGTCCCAGCCACAAAGCCGCGGAAACCGAGCAGGAAGAGACGCCCCCTCACGGAGGGCCTGGAAGCAGCCTCTGCCCGGGTGGCAGCGGACAGCCGCTTGGAAAGGCGCTCGGGGCGCAGAGCTGCGAGGCCCTGCTGGGGAGAAGGCGCTAGGGGCCTGTGGCAGAGGCTGGAGAGTCAGGCTGTGGCGGGGCTGCAGGCCAAGCGAGTGATAACAGGAACAGATACTGTAGCAGCAGAAGAGGGGATGGAGGCAGAGCACGTGGCGGAGGGGAGAGGAGACGGAGCGGAGAAGCTGCTACATGGAGACGCGGACGTGTCCGAGCAGACATGTGCTGTGCGGCTGCAATGCACACTGGACTTCAAAGACTTGAGGGAAAAAGACTGTAAACCAACTCAGTTTCTATATTGATTACATGTTGAAATATTACTTTTGATATACAGTTTGAAATCAAGTATAATTAAAATTTTTTAATATGAAAGAAATCAGCATGTAGGAACGGGCATGAAAGACTTATGGGAGTTGAACAATCTGAACTGAGCCTTGAAGGGTAAGCAGGATTTACCTAAGCTGGTGGGAGAAAAGGGAAACAGCTGATAAGAGAGGCTCTAGCCTGTATAGATGTGAATTCTTTCTGATGACTCTATTCAAAGCTGAAATTAACCTTCACTGCAGCACTGAAAAAGATCAGGGATGCTGGAATCAGAAGACATAGGTTAAAAAAAAAAAAAACTCTTCCACCATTGATTAGTGTTGGACAAATGACTTAATGAATCTGAGATTCCAATTGCTCATTCAAAAACAGGTATCAAAAAGAAATCTACCTTACAAGCTCTAGTGATACTTAAATGAGATAGTATGTTAAAGAGCTTTGTTATAAAGCACCTTGAAATATATCACTCTCACTTTTTCTCCAGTATTTTTGTATTGGCACATCTTCCCAACAATTTATTTCACAAGACTTGTGTTTCTCATTCAATGCCTGTGTGTGGTCAGAGAGGCACACTCAGTTGTACCTGACTCTTTGCAGCCCCATGGACTATAGCCTGCCAGGCTCCTCTACCCATGGGATTTCCCAGGGAAGAATACTGGAGTGGGTTGCCATTTCCTCCTCCAGGAGTCTTCCCGACCCAGTGATCAAGCCAGTGTCTCTTGTGTATCCTGCACTGCAGGCAGACACTGTACCACTCCACCCCACGGGAGGGCTGTATATTTCAGTATTTTCAAATGCTTCTCTTCTGCATACACACCTCTTCCACAGATACCAGACTCTTGTAATTGACTCTAGGGTATAGAGGGTAGGGGTCTTTGCAGAAGAAAATGGTATTTCCCATCCTCCTCATATTCCAGCACCATCTACCCAGTTGAATTGTCCTTACAACATTCCCTTGCTAGATAAATCTGTGAGCCTTGTCTACTTTACCTTTCAAATACCTCTCATTTCTCTTGCGGCCACCCAAATCTAACTTTTATCTTTGCCCGAACTACTGCAGTAACCTCCTAGATGCCACTAAATCCCTGACGTTAGCCCGGCTCTCTACATTCCATTCTTTACAGCCAGAGTGATTTTCCGATATCAAGGAAAAGCATTCAGTCTTGCAGCACTCCGTGTGTTCTTCGCTGAAAGTTGGGTTGTTGTTGTTGTTGCCCTTTACTAGGCTCAGGGAGTTCTCTTCTGTTCCAAGAGGGCTGAGCGCTTCTATGATGACGCTCTTGATATGGCAAATTACGGGAACCCTGTCTGAATGGGAGGTAGAACTGGAACGACAGGGGAAGACGGCATTCTCTGAAATAATTGGACGCATCATGGCTAGTAGAAGGGGGTCAACTAGAGGCCATCTCACAGTCCCTGTCACCTCCATGACTTTTAGGCAACCAGGTACGTTGCCTTGTACAAAGGTACAGCACATCCTTCAAAACTACAGATTCTATCTTAGCCTCTGGGTGACAACTGGATCCATTCTCTAAGATCACTATCTCAGGACGCCCCTAGAGAAGTTTCGGTTGGTATCCAGTCCCTCTGCTTGGCTGTCCTTCAACAAATAGCAATTGTGACATCTCCAACATGAAACTGCGGAGGCAGATTATCTACTATTCACAAGCTAGCTTGTAATTAGCTATTGAGCTCAGGAGCCAAATCCCAATGCAAATCGGCTCATCAGAGGACAATTAATTAAACTTGACTTTCTCATTAGCCAACTATAGTTTCCCTAACCTTCTATTCAGGCCATGGATTCCATGTGGGGAATGTCACCTCATGATTTGTCATGATCTGCCGTCTCATTTTATTCTCTCAGAGTACTTGATACTACTTAAGATGACATCTCTTGATTTTGCAGAATGACGAGCTTGAAGGACAAAACACTGGTTATTTAATAATTACAAAATATTGTGAAATAACAAAGGCAGTGAAATATGCTCAATAATTCATTTGTATACTGTATCATCTTTGAACCATTTTCAAATCTTCAGTCTCGTGGTCACCCTCCCACATGAATGGCGCTCAAACCTCAGAAGGCTTTCTATCTCCTGGAGATAGTTCATGAGCAGATCCCCAGAATTTCACCTTAGATTCTGGATCTGTAAGTCTGGAAGCACTCCAAGCGATAAAGATGTTGGTAATCCATGAACATCTTTGGAGAGGCTCTGACCTCTGGTGTTATATCTGCCTTTGTTTCTGCTGTCTGAGGCCACAGAAAATTCCCTGGCAGAAGTGGGTTTGAGCTAAGCACCCAGGAGAAACCTCAAAGGCAGACATATCATGAGTTAACCACCACCTGTCTGTCCTCTGCAATCTAACTTGATAAAGGCCCCAGAGCCCTGCAAATGAGGTGCAAGGTCAGCATCACGACAGGCGTGGGCATCACTGGAGTGGCTGAGGTGCAAGGTCAGCATCACGACAGGAGTGGGCATCACTGGAGTGGCTGAGGACAAGCTCTTCCCTTTGCCTTTAATGGTAAAGAAACTGCCTGCCAGTGCAGGAGACATGAGAGACATGGGTTCCATCCCTTGGTCCGGAAGATCCTCTGGAGAAGGAAATGGCAACCCACTCCAGCATTCTTGCCTGGAGAATCCCATGGACAGAGGAGCCTGGCGGGCTACAGTCCATAGGGTCGCAAAGAGTCAGACACAACTGAAGCGACGTAACACACACACACACAGAAAATGTTTAAATATACAATTGTCTTGTCCTTCCCACCCACTGGTCAATTTCTCCAGGGCCTCTTCTTTGTCCATTGATACGAACAACAGTAATAATAGCCCTTTATACTTTATTACGAGACAAGAGAGCCACTGAATTTCAGAACCAGAAGAAATCACTGAGATGGCCTCATTAAACCCCAGAGAGGTGAAAAGCAGATGAGGTGATGGGAGGGCAGAGTCTCCTGACTCCCAGGCCAGGGTTTTCCACTAGAACTTCACAAAATCACCTCATGTCTTTTAATCATTAATCTGTCTGTCTTTTATCTGTGCCCCTGCCTCAGAGCAAAACTCAAAATGCTCCCCAGAAGACAAACATAATAAACCACAAGTAACCAAACAAAGCACGCTCTGCCTGCTTGGCGGGGTGGGGTGTGGGCTGACCACTGCCCAGGGCTGTCCCTTCCCAGGCCCCAGCTCACAGGGCTGCAGCTGATGCTTCCCTACTGCATTGAAATTCCTGTCTTGAATAATCACGAACTGGAACGAACAACAGTGACGACCAGCAAAGAACCGCTGACGGCAAGAGTTTTCTCTTACTGAACTTTGAGAATGGAATTTTGCCAATAAAACAAAAGTAAGCAATAAAAAACATGCAAATACAACAACTGACTATTTTTCCTACTTCATTAATGTACGTTTAACGCTTACTGACCGGAGACATATCAACACCACAGGCATTAGTTTCTGCAAGAATCCCCCTGTCAATAATGTGTTAAAAGGAAAAAAAACTTAGACCTACATATTGGCCCATCACCAAAACGAGTATTACAGTTAAGCAATAAGGAGCAATTAAGATGAATAAACTTCAATTTTTAAGGATATTACTCAATTCAGTAAAATAGTTCCTGTATGAATTAAAATTTGCCCTTAGCACACAAAAATATTACACCTCATAGTTTCACTGTTTAAATTTTTCTCCTTTTTTGGCCACACGGCAGGGCATGCAGAACTCCACTGACCAGGAGTGGAACCTATGGCCCTGGCACTGGAAGCAAGGCGTCTTAACCACCGTGCCACCAAGGAAGTTCCACTGTCATAAATGTCTTAAATTTTGAGACGTAAGTAAAAACTCCAATAGTCATATAGACCACAGAACGGAAGTAAGTGAAGTTCTGTTTCTTCATCTTTGCATTTATCGTGCTGTAACTCTTTATTTGGACTTTACTGCGTAAATGCAGGAACAAGTTCATCCCAGGTGCGAGAGGCACAAACTGTACCCGAGGTGAGCTGGAGGGACTTGTCATGTTACAAACGCATTCTCCAAAGAAGGCATGCAGCCAAGTCACGGTGCGTGTGGAGGGGACAGCGGAGCAACGTATGACTAGGGATTTCCTCACTTCCCCGTAAAATACAGCTACTAACAGATAATCAACATAAATGTGTGAATTCTAAGCTTTCAGATATATTAATAAAACCCAACAGTAACTCAGCAATTGTTTGGAACTTAAACAATTGGGGGATGGTACTTGATCACTGACATGTTCAGAATTGCCAGAACATGGTAATAATTAAAAGCAGACTACTAATAAATTTTAGCACAGCTACACACAACCTACGGGTAATATCGTGGCTTCCTGGTGACAGGCTACTTCTCCCTAAGAAAGTGAAAAGACGAGGATGCTTTCTCTCATCACTCTGTTCAGAACTGCAAGCTCTAATAATTGCCCCCTAAAAAGGCTCAAAGAGAAAGAAAAAGCACAGATAATGGATGGGAAAAAAAATAAATCTTTGTTCACAAATAATATCATTATGTTAGAAAATCGTAAGGAATCTACATACATACACATGCACACACATACACAGAGCTACTAAAACTAGTGAGTTGAACTTATAAAGGTTATAAGATATAAGGTCAATATATAAAGCTGATTATATTTCTATATACCAGCAATGAGCACTTGGAAAATGAAAATATATACTTACTTGATACCGTCAAAAAACATGATATACTTTGCAGTCAATTTGACAAAGTATGTGCAAAACCTATACACTGAAATTTTAAAAACACTGCAAAAAATATGAAGACCTAAATTAACAGGCACACATATCATGCTCATGGATCTGAAGGTTCAATATTGCTAAGATGGCAAATCTCTCCCAAATTGATTCATGGGTTGAACACAATTACAATCAAAATTCCAGTAGATTTTTCTTTTAGAACTTGATGAGCTCATTCTAAATTTTTTAAGGAAATGAAAATGACCTAGAACAACCAAAGCAGTTTCAAGACTTCTATAAAATATAATAATCAAGACAGCATGACAGGGAAACACATGGATCAATAGAAGAGAGACAAGCCAAAATCAGACCCACCAATGTATGTGATTTTCAGCAAGGTGCCAAGGGATTTCCATAGGGAAAGGGACGCTGCGAAAGTTACAATTATTGAGCTTCAACTCACAGCATCCTCAATAATTAACTCATAATGGGTAATAGATAACATATGAAATTGAAAACCATAAACTCCTAGAAAACTTTGAAAGGGAAAGTCGCTCAGTCATGTCCGACTCTGCGACCCCATGGACTGTATAGTTCATGGAATTCTCCAGGCCAGTATACTGGAGTGGGTAGCCTTTCCCATCTCCAGGGGATCTTCCCAACCCAGGAGTCAAACCCAGGTCTCCTGCATTGCAGGCAGATTCTTTACCCGCTGAGTCACAAGGGAAGCCCAAGAATGCTGGAGTGGGTAGCCTATCCCTTCTCCAGCGGGTCTTCCTGACCCAGGAATCGAACCGGAGTCTCCTGCATTGCAGGCAGATTCTTTACCAACTGAGCTATCAGGGAAGAAAACCAAAAAGAAAATCTTTGTAACTTTGGTATAGGCAGTATTTCTTAGGGTTAAAAGGCACAAACCATCAGGGACATAACTGGAACATAAGGCTTTTTCAAAATTAATACTTTTGCTCATTAAAAATCACTACTTGGAAAACAAATAAAGCCACAGACTAGGAGGAAATATTTCCTCTCCCTCTCATTCATATATATATCTCACAAAGGACTTATACACAGAATATAAAAAGAACTAATATAATCCAAGCGTGAAGACAGAAATGAATTAAATATAGGCAAGATATTTGCAAAGATACCACAAAGAAGATAATATGAATGACCAATAAGCACACGGAAAGACCTCAGCATCATTAACCATTAGGAAAATGCAGATTAAAACCAAAATAAGACACCACTTCACAGCCACTAGAATGACCAAAATAAAAGATACAGACAAGACCAAGGGTCAGTGACATTGCTGGTAGGAGTGCAAAACACTGCTGCTACATTGGAAAACATTCTGGAAGTTTCTTATAAATTTAAACATATACTGTATTTACCATATCGCCCAGTAACTTCACTCCCAGTATTTATCCAAAAGAAACTAAAACATATATCCACACAAAGATTTGAACACAAATGTTTAGCTATACAACACACGTAACCAGAAACAACCCAAATGTCCATCACCAGGGGAACGGATAAACAAATTGTGGCCTATCTATATAATGGAATAAATAAGTAGGAAGACCCCATGGATATAATGCAATAACATGGATGACTCTCAAAAGCACTGCGATGAATGAAAGAAGCCTGACACATTTACGTGAAATTCTAGAAAATACGAACTTTTCTGCAGTGACAGAAAGCAGATGAGCAGTTGCCTGGGGGGTGGGAAAAAGGGGAGACTAATGGAACAGGATACAAGGGAACGTTGGGAGTGGATAGAAACATTCTGTCTCTGGACTCAAGTGGTACTTACATGGCGGTATACATTTTTTCAAAACTCACCAAACTTTAAAATGGAAGCATTTTGTTGTATATAAATTATACTATAAAACTCGTTTTAAAAAACAACAATAAAAATCCAAGCTCCTAGACTCTCCTGGTAGCACGGTGGATAAGAACCCACCTGTCAATGCAGGCGACATGGGTTTCAATCCCTGGTCCATGTGCCACAGAGCAACGAAGCCCATGAGTCACAGCTGCTGAGCCTGGGTGCTGCAACTGCTGAGGGCCCCGCCCCCAGAGCCTGTCCTCCATGAGAAAAGCCACCGCGAAGAGAAGCCCAAGCACCCCAACCAAGAGCAGCCCCCGCTGTCCCGGCCTAGAGAAAGCCCACGCACAGCAACGAGAGGTCCAGTGCAACCAAAAAGAACAGAAAGTAATATAGTTTAAAAAAACCCAGTTCCTAAATGCTCAACTAGCTGCCCACTGCCACCTAGAGTGCAGGGCTGCAAAGGGGTCATCTGCTATACGGGGGACCCTCCAGGCTAATGTGTATTTGGCTCTGGGTCACCGTGCGATGTCTCACGCAACGCAGAGGACCAGCCCGCATGCACACGATGGTGGGGTGGAGGCCTGGACCAGAGGTGGGCTCAGAAGGGCTGCCTTTGTGCCACACCACCCACCTTGGATCCTGCTTGGCTTTCTGAGGGCACCTCCACCCAAGGAGAGATTTCAGCTGGTCTCAGGAAGGGCCACTGGGCTTCCAAAGGAGTCCACTGGACCGAGAAGGATGCAAGGGACAGAAGATAATGAGCGCCCTGCTCTGAACCTCCCTCGGGAACAAGAACCATTTCTTATGGCTCCCTCCGTGCCAAACACTATGGTAAGAGCTTTCCCTGTGTTACTCAAATTCTTACCATAACCCCAGGTGTCACTCCTGTTAGGCCAGTTTAGAGAAGAAACACCAAAAGCAGCAGAAAGGAGAAGACATTGCCCCAAGCTTTCAGAGCCAGTACAGGGCAGAGCTGCAGCCAAGCCCGTGATGCGGAGCCTGTGTTCACGCCCACAGCCTCGCCTGGTGAACCAGCTGGGCCGGCTGCCCCCAGTGCCCTGCCCGAGGCGCACATGGCAGAAGGGAGCCTCAGGGATGGTGTTCAGAACAGACAGGACCCCAGCCTGGAACACGGAGTCCTGTTCTCTCTGCTCCGGCTCCATCAAGAGTGCCCACAGTTCAGAATCCTATTAAGTCATTTCCTCCGTAATTCAAATACAGAAGTACTTTTAGGAGACACACAGCACTCTGGCTATTCCCAAGTGCTATAAATATACAATTTATGGGGGAAATGGGGACTCTGTGTCACATTCAAACTAAGAACTATTTGAAGAAAGGGAGAAACTATCCTATCCTCTTGAGTCATGGGGAAAAATAACCATAGTATATCATGCTAGTAAATAGGAATATAAAAATAGCTTCTGTTTGGAAGTGCTGATTGAATGTTAATGGGGCCTTGAGTTTATTTCAAGTATTTTTCATTACATGTTTTTACTTTTTTTTCAATTTTGTCTTTGCCATCTGTAAGTTTCCCCCTCATATTAAATCAAGGTCAAAACTTTAGATGCCAAACCTTGAAAAGCCTTAAGATCGATGTGCTCACCTCCCTGGAAAAAGAAGAAACCAAAGACAACTGTTCTTTGAAAACAGGCTACCATGACCCAGAGGTCATCAGTCATGTCCTGAGGGTGGGGCCCATGGCTGATTTCCTTTGACTCACCCAGAACACTTGTGCACATTGGTAGGCTCTGTTTTTTTTTTTTTTTTTTTTTTTTTTTTTTTTTTTTGCCCAACACTGCTTTTTTCCAGGAAAAAGCAGTCCTCTTCTCTGGAAACTGCCCTCCCCTACTCTAACCTCCAAAGTGAGAGAGAGCTGCCAAACCTGGTCTCACCTGACCAAGTCGGTGAGAAGGCCGCCAAGATTGGGTCTTGTCCAGTCCTTTCCCAAGATCTTTCCAATTTAAACGAAAGATAGCACGACAGGGGACTTATGAACCCAGCAACAGCTGGCACTGTGTCTGGCTGAGCAGGGAAGTCAGTCTGCAAAAAAGAGCTGTCAGGCTCTCTCTGACAAGGCTGCTCCTCCAGCCAGCAAGCTGGTATTTTCCAGGTGTTTGTTACAAGAGGGATTACACATCCTAGGCGAGGGCACTGTGGGTCTACAAGGGCCAGTAGTCTGCTCAAAGCCATGCTGAAGCCACAAAATGAAATAATACCTACCCAGCTGCCATTTATAGACAGGTCCTGGGTAGTTCACGTCATTCATCTCATTTAACCCTCGTAACAGCTTAGTGGAGGAAAGAAAGTACTATTATTGTCCCCGTTTTACAGATGAGCAACAAAACCAAACTAACTTGAAAGGAGCAAGTGTTTTAGATCTTAAGTAATATACCCACATTTACAGCATCGCTTGCTTTCTCCTCTCACCCTGAGAGCAGCACTGACCCTGGGGACCCTGGTTGGCGTCTGGACTCCTTCCTAACCATTCTCACGCAAGCACGAAGCACAAAGCCCAGCCTAAGCCAAATGCCTGATGCAAGTGTTCCCATGTTTAAAAGATGGAGCTAGCAAGTGTGAAATGAGCCCAGCATTTGAAGCCTGCCCTGCAAGCCTATCAATTGGAAATTTCTTTGAAAAAAAAATTAAGTTTTTTTTTTTTAATGGGGATCATTTTAAAAGTCTTTATGGAATTTGTTACAATATTGCTTCTGTTTTATGTTATTGCTTCTGTTTATGTCACCTCCAGGTCCCATGGCCTTGAGGCATGTGGGATCTTAGCCCCCCAGTTCAGTTCAGTTCAGTCGCTCAGTCGTGTCTGACTCTTTGCGACCCCATGAATCGCAGCACGCCAGGCCTCCCTGTCCATCACCAACTCCCGGAGTCCACTCAAACTCATGTCCATTGAGTTGGTGATGCCATCCAGCCATCTCATCCTCTGTCGTCCCCTTCTCCTCCTGCCTCCAATCCCTCCCAGCATCAGGGGCTTTTCCAATGAGTCAATTCTTCGCACGCGGTGGCCAAAGTATTGGAGTTTCAGCCTCAGCATCAGTCCTTCCAATGAACACCCAGGACTGGTCTCCTTTAGGATGGACTGGTTGGATCTCCTTGCAGTCCAAGGGACACGCAAGAGTCTTCTCCAACATCACAGTTCAAAAGTGTCAATTCTTCGGCACTCAGCTTTCTTCACAAACTCTCACATCCATATATGACCACTGGAAAAACCATAGCCTTGACTAGACGGACCTTTGTTGGTGAAGTAATACCTCTGCTTTTTAATATGCTATCTAGGTTGGTCATAACTTTCTTTCCAAGGAGTAAGTGTCTTTTCATTTCATGACTGCAATAACCATATGCAGTGATTTTGGAACCCCCAAAATAAAGTCTGACACTGTTTCCACTGTTTCCCCATCTATTTCCCATGAAGTGATGGGACCAGATGCCATGATCTTAGTTTTCTGAATGTTGAGCTTTAAGCCAACCAGGAATCAAACCCAACCCCCTGCACTGAAAGGTGAAGTCTTAACCACTGGACTGTCAATAAAGTTCTGAACTGGAAATTTCATTCACAACACACACTGATTCTGTACCCTTGCACTGGGTAGGGAGGCTAAACAGAGAAATAGGGAAGAGCCTCAGATTTCTATGGTATGTGCATTTTAAAAAGCATTATTTTCTTTTGCAGTAAAATACACATAAAATTTACTATTTTAAACCTTTTAAAGTGGATGGTTTGAAAAAAAGCTCAAGAAAGACCAGTAAGATAGCGGAGTAGAAAGATGTGAGCTCACCCCTTCTTACAAAATCATCAAAATCACAACTCATTGCTGAACAACCATAGATTAAAAAAAAACAATAATAATTCTGGAATCTACCAGAAAAGAAACCCCACATCCAAAAACCAAAAAGAAGCCACAACAAGATGCAGCTGAAAAAGTGTACCCAGAGAAGATACATTTAACACCACTGGCTTTTTGGTGAGCATAGTTGTTCGTAAGGACACTGGGAGCAACATCAAGTCAATTAAGAAGGAGGCAATTTTCTTTGGCTCCTGATGATCGCAGATGTCCATGTAGCCACTCTGCTGCTGCTTCTGCGAGGAGTCAACACCCTCATCCTGAGTTAGGAAGGGTCTGAAGATCGAGCCTCCACGCACTGAGAGGAACTCAACTGACAACTCACGTAAGAATCCTTGCAGACCTGAGAAGACACGAACTTGGTGAAACTGGATGCAGAATCTGCTGACGTGCATTCTGACGAACGCAAATGAAAACACCCGGGAGCACGAGGAGGCCTCGGAGACAAGGCCACAAACTCGTAAAGACGGAGCGTCCACAGCCTGTGTGTCTTCACGGTATTGTTCACTGCAGATACGCCGAGGAAAACGTCTGCCTCTCTCACCGCGCGCATCTGCTGAGCCCACCAGCCTTGCCGACAGCGAACCTCATTTGCTCTCATGTCCTGAACCAGGAGGAAGAGATGTGTATTTGCAAGCAACTTTAATAACAAGGAACACTAACTCTGAACCTCAATTAAGCAAAACAGGTATCTACTCTTTTTGGATACCTGTAATACAAGTATTACAAAATATTGTAGGGTTACATCTTGAATTTCTTTCTAAGAAATCAGAGGTGTTTGTTTCCTTGTGTTTTCCTAGACTTTTGACTCTTGACCCATAAAACCCAGAATACTTACTATCTGGCTCTTCACAGAAAAAGCTGTAAACCTCTACAATAGACTATCTCCATTTTACACAGAAGAAAATGAAAGAAGCTCAGCCACTTGACAGGCTGGCAGGCTGATTTCAGAGGGCATGACCTTCCCACTGATCCATGCTGCCTCCAACAACACACACAAGAGAGTGGGCGCCTGAGACATGTAGCTAAAGACATAAGGAGAAGACACTGGAGGTAACACCCACATGATAAAGTCACATTTGTAAAACCAGCACACACTGATCTGAAACAGAACCAGTTGGAGACCATGGGTCAAGGATCTGCTCAACATGTTCTAACAATAAAAAACAGTCACGTGACACAGAAAGATGAGTCATTTCTTGGAAAGATGACAGGTTTCGAAAAAAGTAAAAATCAAAGGCATAAATTTAAGTCCCATTGTTTCATAAGTGAGACTTCACTATTAAGAGATTTGGCACAGGGAACTATATTCAATGTCCTGTAATAAATCATAATGGCAAAGAACAGGCAAAATGTAAGTAAATAAGTGGACCATTCCCTGGCATTAAGTCTATCCCCTTAGCTGTAGAACCACCACCACCATCCATCTCTAAAACTTTTTCATCTTCCCAAACTAAAACTCTACCCATTAAACACAAACTCCCCTTCCTCTGCCCCCAGCACCTACCCTTCTACTTTCTATCACCGTGAACCTGACTACTCTAAATGCCTCACAGAAGTGGCACACTACACGTTTGAATTTTCAATCCCTCCATGTACATACTGAGACTTACCATCTGCCCAGAACTGTGCTGAGCTGTATGGCAGGAATATATAAACCATGAGATCAGATTTCTGCCACCAAGATTATTACAGTTGAGCTGCAAAGGCAAGGCTACCTTCTAGGCTCTCTCTTATCTAAATTTCCTCTGTCCTCCAAGTTAGACTATATCCACTGTACAGTCTAAGAAGTCTGCATAACAGTGGTGACTTGAGGAATGAGAAGGATGTGTGGTTGGGAAGAGAGGAAGATTTTAAATTAATTAAATCACTCACAGATATAGGCAGCCTGGTTCATCCCGCGTCAACCCAGACGAAGCCAACGGGCCCAGTGTCATGACCTGGCTTCTCTGAGGACAAGATGCTGGACCCTAGACCCGTGAACCAGACTGGTTGGTGGTTTGTATCCACCAACCACACATACAATGGTTTCCTTTTCTCCTCCTGCAGAATAAGACACAGAATAAAGTCAAAACGGTTTTGTTGTTATTATTCTTTTTAACTATCTCAGAAAAGAACCAAATCAGCTCTTTTGTGCATTTATCATTTTCCTTTGGCAGAAGAAGCTAGGGAGAACTTCTGACACTTGGGTGGAATGTCTGATCACCAGGGTCAGGTCATGTCAACCTTGACCATGGCATTAAACCTCCAGATGCTCGCCCTAACACTCACATCAGGCCTTCAAACCAGCAGTATGAACACCACCCCCGACGCACCAGCCCTGCCAGCACTTTGAGCAAGTGTCCAACGGAGCTGCACCCAGACAAGGCTGTCCGCGCAGGGGTGCATTCCATCGTCCTTCCTGCTGGGTCTGTTTTCCAAACCCAGGCCTTGGATAGGGACCCTGGTGGGTGAGTAAGAACAGGAAGGCCTGTAATGCCATCATTCATGCTGCTTTGCCTTTTCTGCCCCCAACCCTTCAAGATGTGGCAGTTAGTAAAACAGTATTTCCTGTGTTAAGACATCACCATTCCTTAGCACGTCCTACAGAATGTAGGTTTGATTCTGACTGTCAAGTCAACTGTACATGAACAGAAATTGCAAGCGCAGGGTGGAGTGAAGCAGCCAGAAAGTGCACCGTGGGGCCTTATAAGACATTTTACAGCCCTGGGGGAAGGAAAATGTGAAATGGGTCCTGAGTGGGTCCTGTCTGAATAACTGCAAGCCTTGCACAGTCAGAGGCATGTAATAGTTTATGGTGAACAGATACACATAAACCATAACAAAATACAGGATGGTGGACTAGCGGATGCTGAAAAGGGATGGAAATTCTGAGATAAACCCATCTACTATTTCTTCCTAATAGTTCTGAGAAATAGGAATAAATTTCTAAGGCCTGTCTGAGAATTCCCATAGGAAGAGAGCCATTTTTTTTCTGCCACCATTTTTCCCTCTTATCCCAGGGACATGCAAGGGGTCACCTGGGGAGCACTATTCTTTTGAGGTGGGGACCACAAGGATGGTGCCCTCCAAGCAGTAGCCCAGGCTCCTCCAGCACACCATGGCCAGGAAAAGACAGCAGGGAGACATGGAACCACAACTCCACTGTGGTTACATGGACCAATTACGTTATCCATCCATTCTCTTGCTTATTATTTTCTGCTACATGATGAATTGGTTGAATCTTAAAAATATCTCAGTTTTGGTCCACAATATTGCAATATTGGTCTACTTGTCTCTAGTATGTTTTTTTCCCCAACACATCCCACATCCTTCCTTGAAGTGGTATGCTTAAAATATAAATCTTACTATGTACTTCTCTTGCATGCCTTCAGGATAAACTCCAAGCTTAGCTCACTGTTTCAAGCCAAAAGAGACTCACACTCATATATTTAAGAGTAGTGAAAATGTGACGTTTCAAAGGTAAGTTTAAAATACTTCCTGAGTCTTCAAGCCAAAAGTCAACCAATGAAATAAGGTCTATAGTAACATTTTCCTCGCATTAACTGACAGAAAATAATGGTAAAGTTAAAAAAAATGAAGAAGTTGGGTCTGAAAAACCTAGAGGTGAGGATTGAAAACAGTTCACCATGTGGGAATACCTTTTGTTACACTCACGATTATAAATATAAAATGAAAACATTATTTGAAAGGCACACAATTACTTACAGTTAACAAAACAAAGACTCTTTATTCGGGCACACATTTCTTTTATTACTCTCCATGCTTCCCCATCATCCTGTGGTTACCTCTCAAGCTACCTGCACGCTAGTTTTTGTTTTAGTTACTGATTTTAGGGAGTGGTAGTTGTTCAGTTGTGCCCAGCTCTTTGCGATCCCATGGACTGCAGCCTGCCGGGCTCCTCTCTCCTTAGCATTCCCCAGGCAAGCATACTGGAGGAGGTAGCCATTCCCTTCTCCAGGGGATCTTCTCAACCTAAGGATTGAACCTGGGTCTCCTGAATTGCAGGTAGATTCTTTACTGTCTGAGCCACCAGGGAAGCCTCTGAATTTAGGGAACCCAAGTTTAAAAAGTAGATACCAGAGTGGCCCTAGAAAGCAGCAGCTTAAAACCTATGAATCTCCAAACCTCAAGATGGGTTTCTGGAACTGGATTATTTACCCACCAGATAGTAACGAGAATCTCATTTCCAGTGGTAAGTAGAGTGATGAGAACCCTTGGTGTGCTGGGGCGTTAGGATGAGGATTCTCACCTCTGATGAATTAAGATGAGGAACAGATGAAGGGGAAAATGGTTTATTCAGCAGCTTTGGCTGACCCTATAACATATGTTATATTTAACCCTGCTTATTTAACCTATATGCAGAGTACATCATGAGAAACGCTGGGCTGGATGAAGCACAAGCTAGAATCAAGACTTCCAAGAGAAAGATCAATAACCTCAGATATGCAGATGACACCACCCTTATGGCAGAAAGCGAAGAAGAACTAAAGAGCCTCAATAAAAGAGGAGAGTGAAAAAGTTGGCTTAAAGCTCAACATTCAGAAAACGAAGATCATGGCATCCGGTCCCATCACTTCATGGGAAATAGATGGGGAAACAGTGGAAACAGTGGATGACTTTACTTTTGGGGGCTCCAAACTCACTGCAGATGGTGACTGCAGCCATGAAATTAAAAGACACTTACTCCTTGGAAGAAAAGTTGTGACCAAACTAGACATATTGACATATTAACATAGTTATGACATATTAAACCAACTAGTTATGACATATTAAAAAGCAGAGACATTACTTTGCCAACAAAGGTCCGTCTAGTCAAGACTATGGTTTTCCCAGTGGTCATGTATGGATGTGAGAGAGACTATAAAGAAAGCTGAGCACCGAAGATTTAATGCTTTTAAACTATGATGCTGGAGAAGACTCTTGAGAGTCCCTTGGACTGCAAGGAGATCCAACCAGTCCATCCTAAAAGAAATCACTCCTGGATGTTCGTTGGAAGGACTGATGTTGAAGCTGAAACTCCAATACTTTGTGAAGAACTGACTCAATGGAAAAGCTCCTGATGCTGGGAAAGATTGAAGGCAGGAAGAGAAGGGGACAACAGAGGATGAGATGGTTGGATGGCATCACTGACTCAATGGACATGAGTTTGGGTGGACTCCAGGAGTTGGTGATGGACAGGGAAGCCTGGCGTGCTGCAGTCCATGGAGTTGCAAAGAGTCGGACACGACTAAGCAACTGATCTGAACTGATAACACATGTACATCCAGAAGCAGCCAGCCTGATAGATCATTAGGATTGCCTATTAAAGTTTCTGCTGAGCTTCCATTTGGGAAATAATATGTTAAAAGGATGGGATGCAGTCATCCACAGTAAATGGTATACATTAAATCAATGATTTAATGGGTTTATGTCCCTAATACCTAGAGTACCTGGGTCCTCAACACAGTATAAACTTTCAAGCACCACAAAACCTGGATCCATATTGTATCTATTAATGTCAGCATCAAAAGTAGCTAGATCATACCCTTCTTTCCTAATCCTCAGCTCCTCAAACTACCTTCCAAATTTTCTCTAAGTAAGCTAAACTGTAGGCTTGTGCTAACCACTACTCTCAGTTCAGTTGATCAGTCGTGTCCGACTCTTTGTGACCCAATGGACTGCAGCACGCCAGGCCTCCCTGTCCATCATCAACTGCCAGAGCCTACTCAAACTCATATCCATCCACTCGGTGATGCCATCCAACCATCTCATCCTCTGTCATGCCCTTCTCCTCCTGCCTTCAATCTTTCCCAGCATTAGAGTCTTTCCAATGAGTCAGTTCTTTGCATCAGGTGGCCAAAGTATTGGAGTTTCAGCTCAGCATCAGTCCTTCCAATGAATATTCAGGACTAATTTCCTTTAAGATGGACTGGTTGGATCTCCTTCCAGTCCAAGGGACTCTCAAGAGTTTTCTCCAACACCACAGTTCGAAAGCATCAATTCTTCAGTGCTCAGCTTTCTTTATGGTCCAACTCTCACATCCACACATGACTACTGGAAAAACCGTAGCCTTGACTAGACGGACCTTTGTTGGTCAAGTAATATCTCTGTTTTTTAATGTACTGTTTTTTAATATTCTTCCAAGGAGTAAGCGTCTTTTACTTTCATGGCTGCAGTCACCATCTGCAGTGATTTTGGAGCCCAGAAAAATAAAGTCTCTGCCTGTTTCCATTGTTTCCCCATCTATTTTCCAAGAAGTGATGGGACCGGATGCCATGATCTTAGTTTTCTGAATGCTGAGTTTTAAGCCAACTTTTTCGCTCTCCTCTTTCACTTTCATCAAGAGGCTCTTAAGTTCTTCTTCGCTTTCTGCCATAAGGGTGGTATCATCTGCATATCTGAGGTTATTGATATTTCTCCCGGCAATCTTGATTCCAGATTGTGCTTCATCCAGTCTGGCATTTCCAACCTTACAGAAATTAAAAAGAAATACTGTGTACAACTGTATATCAGCACATTAGATAACTTGAATGAAACAGACAAATTCCTAGAAAGATACAAACTACCACAACTTCCTCAAGAATGAACTGACAATCTAAAAGACCTAGAACCAGTGAAGAAATTGAATTAGTCATTTAAAACACTACCCTTAAAGAAAAACTCAGGCTAAATGGCTTCTTTGTTAAATTCCAAGAAGCATTTAAAGAAGAACACCAATTATTCACAAAATCTTCAAAAATATGAAAGAGGAAGGAGTATTTCTCAATTCATTTTTAAGACTGCATTACTCTGACACCAAAACCAGACAAAAACATCTAAGAAAAGAAAGCTAGAAAGCACATAAAGCTAGAAAGCCAAAAGCACATAAAGGAAGGGTGCATCCAAAGAGTGTGGTTCAGGTACACAGCTCTATAATTTCAAGTCTTTAAAGCAACATCCATAAGTAATTTTTTCAAACTGGATTAGCTAGCAGATTTGAAAGTTATAATCTCTGGCAAGAATCTGGATGAAAGTCCTTGTGCTTCAGGGCAGGGGACAGAAATGAGATCCTCTTATTTATTTATCATTAACAGCATGCTGAAAGGGAAATGGTTATCACCAAAATAAGAACTAAAGAGTGTTTTTCTTGTTGAACTTTGAACAAAGAGTGTGGGGCAAGGGAGATATATTTAATAATTTGATTTAAATTTTAATATAAAACTACAAGAGATTTCAGATTGTTAGAAAGTTTAGCATTGAATTAAAAACTAACCCTGAATATTCAATGGAAGGACTGTTAGTGAAGCTCCAATACTCGGCCACCTGATGTGAAGGGCTGACTCACCGGAAAAGACCCTGATGCTGGGAAAAGTCGCTAAACTATGGCATCATTTTTAAACCTGGGCAGACACGAGTCTGTTGCTCTTGGACTTGGACACAGAAAAGACAGGTTTCTTTCCTCTGGACTTTAAAAATATATCCAAATACATCTTCTGAGTAAAATGAACAGAATTCCGGGAGTCTAAATTCTGCTCTTTTTCAGGTCTTGGTTAAATGTTGCCACTGTCAAGAAGACGTAGTTTTTCTCAGTTTAGTGTGGCGCAGGAAGGTCTCCTCTTACAATACTTTACACTTTCTTCCTGGAGTTCATTTGTCTGTCTCACTGGAGTAGAATCTTCTTGAGGGCAGGAATGTTGTCTTAATTAAGCCTCTTACTCAAATAGCACTAACTAGAACTAACAAAAATACCATGTGTCTCATTATATGGTCAAATGGATTTTTAAGGTACTCAAAAGTGATAAGTCTTTTGTTAAAAGGATCATCCGGTACAATAAACTTTGTAATTAATTAAATTTTGTGATTAATTAAATGATGAATAAGAGATCATCTTTAATCTGATTCACTTATACCAGCCATTATTATTTTAATCAGATGTCCACAGTGTTAAGTATGGGCATCTTTTGGGAGAAAAGAAAAGTAGTAACCTAATAGCTAACCTTCACATTGCAAATTATCCCCTTGAAGACATCCAACCAGTTTCTTCTTCTGACACCATTCTTGGAATGGTAAGGAGAAATCCTATTAATGGATTGTTAATAAACTCTAGTTTATGGAAATAATGAGGTTTAAAAAAATTACTTGAACCAAAGTATGTAAAATGGATTGTATTATGTAACCAGTCATTTGTTGTAGTTGAGTTGCTAAGTCGTGTCTGACTTTGTGTGACCCCATGGACTGCAGCACACCAGGCTCCTCTGTCCTCCACTATTTCTTAGAGTTGGCTCAAATTCCTGTCCATTGAGTTGATGATGCTACCTAACCATCTCATCCTCTACAGCCCCCTTCCTCTCTTGCCCTCAATCTTTCCCAGCGTTAGAGTCTTTTCCAAAGAGCTGGCTCTTCACATTAGGTGGCCAAAGTATTGGAGCTTCAGCAACAGTCCTTCCAATGAATATTCAGGGTTAGTTATTTACTCAATTTCTTTTAAAAGGACGGTATAATCTCTGCCCATTGTCACATGACTGGCAAGTCTTCTTTATGAGAAGAATATACTTTCTGGCCCCACTGAGTGGCTTTGTCAAGTTACTTGCTTTGGTCAACAGAATGTGAGTAGAACTGAAGTGAGCGGAACTTAGTTATGTGGAATGTGAACTGTTTTCAGTTTTAGGAGCAGCATGGACCAGTGGTTTATAAGAGCTGATTGTTACACGTCCAGAAGCTTGGCAAGTCACTTGTTAAACCATCAGTGACCCGAAGTCCTTCATGGTTGTGAGTATTTACATCATGGAATTAGCAAACACTACAAATTAGGACTCCTCCTCCCTCGAGCTTGTTTCCAGCACGCGATCAGCATGGCCGCTCAAAAGCTGATCTTTCAACCTGGAGCCTGGAGGCCAAAACAGTGGCGGAGCAGAGCCAAAGCTGCCTGCAGCAGATGTGATTTGATTGAGAAATGAATCTTTGTTTTTGTAAATCACTGAGCTGTAGGGGTTGTTTGTTACCTCAGCATAATCCACCAAAAACTGACTGATACACACCATGCTAACAAGACTAGGTTTTCATGAACACCAACGAGCCCTAACTTTATCTGTCCAGACTTTAGTTCAGGGCATTTCTTCTGACAACTTGAACCTGAAAGGATGAAAATTCCACTCAGAGACTCAAGGCCAGGAACCCAGGTCTTGGAAGATTAATATAAAGATATAAAAGTGTAATTATAATTGTAAAAAAAATCACTAAACTACTACATCCTCTTTAAACCTGGGCAAACACAAGTCTGTCGCTGGTGGACTTGGACGGTTTGGGAGTGGTTTCCCAGCCCTTTCAACAACAGGTCCTCGCCCACGCCCCCTTCCCAGCCAGAACGGAGCGCTGTGTCTTTAAGGGGGACGCGCGGCGCTTTCCGCACAGGACAACATGTCTGCGAGGAGCCCGGAGGGGCTCTGCCACCCCGGACTCCCAGCCCACCGCCCGCTTCAGAGGTGATGGGTGAGTGTGGGCGCGCGCCCGCGGGGAGACTGGGGACTGCCGGGGCGGGGGAGCGGCGGGGTCTGAGGGAGGCTCCCCGGGCCGGGCCGGATGGAGGAGTGAGCTGGGGACCAGCCCCGGGCCCCGGGGGACCGCAGAGGAGCCGCGACCCGCCGACGACGCCCGGACACCGGGTGCGCCAGGTGCCGGCCTGCCCTCGGCGGTGCTCGGGTCGTCCTTTACGTAAAAGATGGGTTTGGACTCGGGATTCTGATAAAGGCCTCGTGCAGTTTCTTTGTGCACCTCATTTTGCTCCTTTTCTACCATCTCTCGTCAAAAAAAGTTATTTAGGAATATCGAAAATATTGTGCTTTCCCCTTATTAAAGTTGCCTTATTGTAGTCAGGGCAAGTGGTTGGGGCCCTTTCCCTAACTGAGACTTTCTTTAATTCCCACTTTGGCGAGAAACTGAATGCAAGCTAGATACTCAAACAAAGACCCCTGTCCCTACCGTGCTCAAACAAAGGGATTTTCTGATCCTTTCGGAACGGACAGGAGCAGTTTGCTCTAATCACTTACGCTAACCTAATGCTGGAAGTTGACCCAGCAAAGGTATTTTTCCCTCCTTCAGGAAAAAAATACCTGCCACCATGAGAACTTCTAATTAGCCAAGACTACACAGATAATGGTTTTTAAGAGAAACTGTTATAGAAATTAGCTTGATAAATTGACATAATTAGGGTAATCCTTTGGTGCACTTTTCATTAATGAAATTGTTTAGATACTTTTTTTGGACTAAAAATAGCTTGAGGCAACTGATAATGAAAAAGTATAAATAAAGTATGCAAAAGTCAAGAGCCAAAACCAGGTAATTAAAATCTTTTTACGAAGATCTTGAAAGTATGACAGCTTTACATCCCTCTAATTCATTTGAATTATGCATTTTACAAGATTAAAATGGATCAGCACCCTTCTTTATAGGAACAAGTGTATTCAATAAAGTAATGTAGGCCTGAAATAAAGGTCCACATTAGGGAAGATTTTCATTTAAAAAACATATTAATAATGTTGCTCAGCCTTTTAGCTAATGGTAGAGGTATCTCAGATTTTGGTTTATGACATTTAGAGATTATCTCTATATACCAGTTAATTAGTTGTGGGTCCAGTACAGGTTTTACACTCCATGTGTAACATTTTTCTAAACTTTTTCACTAAATTCCCTAACCGAGGTATCCATCCTTCACAATTTGGAAGCATTTTTAATTCATTTAAGCCTTCAGCCTGCTGACTACAGACTAATTTTTCTAATTGTCTGGATATGTTTATAAATAGATTAATACATGGTAGTAAATTAATATTTCAACAGAGATGGACAGCTAACAGATGAATTGTGGTTTCCTTGATACGTCAGTTGTCACAGGTAATTATTTGTATTAATTATTATATTCTGCTTTGATTAAAGTTACTGGTGGATAAAAATGTTTTTAGTGTCTTCACACAAGTCTGTGTGGCTTTCACATTAGAGTGAATTTCTCACCTAAGATCAGACAGGCTCAACCTACACATACTTGTTTATAACTCTGCTGGATTAATCCACCTAAAGTGATTAACCCTGGATGGACAAACAGAGCTTTAATTCATCTGTTATTTCCTTTTGACAACATTGCCTGGTTCTTTGGCCTTTAGCTTGCCTGATATTTTGTATGTGTAAAGCTTAAGTATGAAATAATAAAATTAACTTTCGTGGGTGGCTTACGAGCTGATTCTCAATGTTATAGTCATTTATGGTGTGTTTACACCATTATTTACACAAATTATTCATCCAGGTTCCAATCTCTTCCCTTATTCTCTATATTGATATTCTGGGAGATCATACTGAGAAATCTGGGTTTTAATCTCATAAATTATTAAAAGAATACGACTTCTTCAGAGACCATCAAATGCAGAGGTAATTAATGCAAATGTCTTATCTTCCACCAGCTTAGACATCACCCCTTCCAATTAATAGATAATAGAATGAAAACTCGTCAAAGGAGAATTCAGAAGCATCATACTATCAACAGTACTTTTTCCTTTTTCTTGAAATAACCAAAGTCTGTCTACTCTTTTTTCCAGTTTTTTTTTCTGCCTGAAATTGGATTCAAAATTTTCCACTGTTAATTTCATGCTAGCAGAGCTTTTATTTAGCTTGAAGAAATTTTATTTAAAATATGAGCTTGGAAGCCAGATTATACAACTAAAGAACTGCAGCTTTATGTTTTAGATTCAGCTCTACGGTGATGTATTTTAGTAACCGTTGTACCGTGAGCAAGGTAGGGAAAGGATGCTTAAGCAGGGGTGTCTGCATGAACATTTGTGTTAGGGTCCCAAACCCACCCCTCCCCAGTCCTCATGAGTGAACACTGCTCTGACCTTTATCATGAGCGTTAGCATGTTGAAGCATCTCTCCTCACCAGATGGCAGGCTTCTGGAGGGCAGGGACTATGTGGTTCTCCTCTTGGCCTCCTGGGTGGCAAGCACATGCCTGGCCCTGAGCAGGTACACAAGAAGAGTTTGAATGAAAGAGTGGATGGAGTGAATGGACCTAAGTCAAATAATCACATTCACTGGCATATTTCTGATAGTTTAAACATTGTATAAGGGAAACAAATAGAACTTTAAAATTTATTTTCTTCTTTTTACCTAACCATATCAGTTAATAGATATTTGGTTTTGGGGGGTAATCAGTAAGGAAGAAATGCATATCACAGGACTCCAGCAAACTAGGCCTTCCTATATTATTTTATCTTCTGCTGCTGCTACTGCTGCTGCTGAGTCGCTTCAGTCGTGTCCGACTGTGTGACCCCACAGACAGCAGCCCACCAGGCTCCCCCGTCCCTGGGATTCTCCAGGCAAGAGTACTGGAGTGGGTCACCATTGCCTTCTCCATATTATCTTCTACCTTGCTATATTATCTTCTACTTTTCTATATTATCTTCTACCTGCCTATTTTGCAGGAAGATCAACTGAGGAACTGAAAATAAATTTGGTCAATGATGGGGAAGTGGATCTATGATTCTTTTTTATTTGCCTTTTATATTTAAAAAAATCCTCAGAATTCTTCTTACTTAAACTACCTCCTCTATTGTATACAAAATGTTAAAAAGAAAAACAGCACTGCCTTTCAGCCACTAAGATCTTCAGGTGAGCATGTGTGAGCAGTAAATACTGGGAGCTTCCTTTTGTTCATATTTTGAAATGATATAGTACTGGTGAGTCCAGTGATATAGTACTGGTGAGTCCAGTAGTGACATTACTTGCATTATCTGATTTTAGCTACCTGTTTATTAGGGGCAACTAATCTTACCATTTCCCCTGACAGATGGGGAGATGGAGGACTTGGGTGAGCTGGGGCTAAGAAGCATAAGATCAGGCTCATTTTGTTTAATGCAGTGTCCCCTGAGTGCCTGCCCTCTGCTGGGGAGACGAGTGAGGTGGGGTGCCCTCCCACAGCACCCCCCCTTTCTCTGGATATAGAATCTCCTTTTGCCCAGGCAGGGGACAGCGAACTATCCGCTCGAAGCTAGCTCACACACTGGGACCCCTCCAGGGCCAGATGGCAGCACACTATACCCCATGGGACTGTCCCCTCCAGCCTTCAGAGTTAAGGCTACCTAGGCCTGCCTGACTCACACACTTGAGGATTGTTTTATACAGTTATTATTTATGCATAAATATAGACTCTGCCATATACATAACTCTGCCTAAATGTAGACCCATGGCCACCTGCACGCTTCCTTAGCGCCCTTGTCTTTACTTCTTCCCTTTCTCCTTTTACATCAGCTGCTACCCCCTCAACCCATAGTGTCTCCTTATTTTTCTTCATATATATAAAAAATCTGTATACCCTATACAGATCTACTGATTATTTAATACAAGACCAGGGACAGCGGAGCCTGGGGCTGCCGTCTATGGGGTCGCACAGAGTCGGACACGACTGAAGCGACTTAGCAGCAGCAGCAGCAGCATATTATACACATTTTTCTGCATCTTGCTTTTCTCCTAAAACATTATTCCAGAAATCTCTCTGGCAGAGCTCCAGTCCAGTCTTTTTAATGGTGGCATAATATTCTCCAAGGTGACTACACATTGTTTACCCAGCCATTCCCCTGCCGATAGGCATTCCTTTGATTCCAGTCTTCAGCCATTCTAAATGACCCTATGACAAACATCCTAATACATGTTACTTTACATATTGGTCCTTTTTAGTTATACAGAACAGGTGCCCAGGAGTTGGATCCCTGATTATATCTATTTTTAATTAATAGAAATTGCAGATTGGTTTTCCTAAAAGCCTTCCCATCTCCACTAGGGATGCACGAATACACTCTCTTCTCAGCCTCCCTTCCAGCTTCGGCTGACAGACCTCTTCATTTGTGTTAGTGTGAGGGATTTAACAACAGACTTAATATAAGTGATGTGCATCTTTTCACAAATTTCCTGGCCATCTGATTTTGCTGTTGACTCACTCAGCTACTCACATCTCTGGCCCATTTTTCAACCGGCTTGTTTGTCTGTTTCTTCCCAGTGTGTATTGTGGTTGTGGCCGAAGATTCTAAGACTTCTCTTCCAAGCCCAGAGGATAGGAGCTTCTCTCAGTCTGCACTGTAGGGATGGTTGAAATGAGCTCAGCGCTTGCATGGCAGAGCTAGGAAGGCTCTCCTAGGAATGGTTGGTGGCCACAGTTACTGCTGGTCACTCTTTAGAGACTGAGCGTTAAAAGAAGCCCCTTTCGAGAGAGAACGTAGCTGTTGTCGGAGGACTGAGAAGGTGAGGCAGTTCTGAACCATGCTGCCTTCCACTGGTCAAGACCTCCGAGAGCGAAGGCCTGCAGAGGCAGAGGAAGTCCCTCTGCCGCCCTCAGAGGGGCAGCACTCTGTGCTGGCCGACACTTGCGGTTTTTCTTGTCCCTGGCTCAGATGAGCACTCCACTAAATCCAAAGGGTTAAATCATCAAAATCAGTGCTTCTGATCCCTGTTTCCACTTTACATCTTACAACAGATGGCACTCCTATACGTGGCACTCCTCTGGGCACCCCTGATTTTGAAGAAACCTGTAGACATCTTGTAGGGAGATATAGCAGGACAGTAATTGGTCACCTCCAGCACTTGTAGGGGCATATCAGTAATAATAGCTCTCAGACTTTGGCACAGGTAGGAGAATCTGAAGCTTATATACCATTTTCGACCCCTATCTCAAGAAAGCATGCAGTCTCAAGATTGTAAAGCAGTAGTCTTGATACTATACAAAAACTTTAAATCTCTTGGTCTATAAATATAGGGACTCATGGTGAAAGTCACTCAGTCGTGTCCGACTCTTTGCAACCCCACGGACTGTATAGTCCATGGAATTCTCCAGGCCAGAATACTGGAGTGGGTAGCCTTTCCCTTCTCCAGGGTATCTTCCCAACCCAGGGATCAAACCCAGGTCTCCTGCATTGCAGGCAGATTCTTTACCAGCTGAGCCATCAGGAACTCATAGTACTACTATTTTCTATTATCTCCACTTTGTGTATTTCTAGTAGTAAAAAAGGTGGTGTACTCTGGAAAGATAAGATTCTAATTTAGAAGAAATGGAATTCTAAAAAAAGAAATGTAGAAAAAAATTTAGGTAAAGTTAGATTACCAAAAAAAAGTCTAAAACTAAAATCTGGCTGTTTACTAAACATTAAAAAAGTCACTCTTTAAGGGGGTCTGTAACTCCCCTCTCATCCCATCGCTCCAGCTTTGGGGGTTTAGTGGTTTAGTAAATCTCTTGAGGGAAATTTAGCCTTAAATTTCTTAAGACTTTTAAACCTAATTGTCATATTCAAGCCAATGCCTATTATATCAGAAGATATGTAAATAGATATTTCTCTTGTTAAAAGAGGCCTGGTACTTATCTTTTTTGATGATTCTGGTAAATTTGCTTTTTGGTTTTTTTTTTAAGTCAAGAGATAATGTTAAATATCCTGCCTAATCTCAGAGGAATTACTTGGTGGGGGAAAAAACAAATGAGACTTAGAAAACTATAATGCATCTGTAACAAGCAACTGAATTAAAAGCTTCACTATATACTATTATTAAAGCAACTTGTGGTGCCGCAGAGTTGATCGTTGGGTGGCACGGGCCCGGGTGTGGTCAGGGGATTGCCATGGTGCTCGTCTCTGCAGTTCACGGCGCTCTGGATGCTGGCTCTGCATGCCAGGGACTGCTGAGCACCCAGCCGACCTCCATACCCCTAGTCCATGTGGGCCCCAGCTCCCTCCAGGACTTTCATTTGTTAGTTTCTGCTGTGAGGAAATTCAAGGATGAATGAGCTGGGACAGCTGAGGCAGGAAGCCAAGTAGCTGTGGAATCAGATCCAGAGATCAAGCCCTGAGCCTTTGGAGTGGGAGCACTGACTCCAAGACCCTAGCCTACAAAGTAGCTAACCCTGCTGCTGCTGCTAAGTCGCTTCAGTCATGTCTGACTCTGTGCGACCCCATGGACGGCAGCCCCCGTCCCTGGGATTCTCCAGGCAAGAACACTGGAGTGGGTTGCCATTTCCTTCTCCAATGCATGAAAGTGAAAGTGAAGTTGCTCAGTCATGTCTGACCCTCAGTGACCCCATGGACTGCAGCCTTCTAGGCTCCTCCGTCCATGGGATTTTCCAGGCAAGAGTACTGGAGTGGGGTGCCATTACCTTCTCTGGAGAACTAACCCTCAGTTCAGTTCAGTTCAGTCGCTCAGTCGTGTCCGACTCTTTGCGACCCCATGAATCACAGCACGCCAGGCCTCCCTGTCCATCACCATCTCCAGGAGTTCACTCAGATTCATGTCCACCGAGTCAGTGATGCCATCCAGCCAGCTCATCCTGGGTCGTCCCCTTCTCCTGCTGCCCCCAATCCCTCCCAGCATCAGAGTCTTTTCCAATGAGTCAACTCTTCACATGAGGTGGCCAAAGTACTGGAGCTTCAGCTTTAGCATCAGTCCTTCCAAAGAAATCCCAGGGCTGATCTCCTTCAGAATGGACTGGTTGGATCTCCTTGCAGTCCAAGGGACCCTCAAGAGTCTTCTCCAACACCACAGTTCAAAAGCATCAATTGTTCGGCGCTCAGCCTTCTTCACAGTCCAACTCTCACATCCATACATGACCACAGGAAAAACCATAGCCTTGACTAGACGGACCTTAGTCGGCAAAGTAATGTCCCTGCTTTTGAATATGCTATCTAGGTTGGTCATAACTTTTCTTCCAAGGAGTAAGCGTCTTTTAATTTCATGGCTGCAGTCACCATCTGCAGTGATTTTGGAGCCCCCCAAAATAAAGTCTGACACTGTTTCCACTGTTTTCCCATCTATTTCCCATGAAGTGATGGGACTGGACGCCATGATCTTCGTTTTCTGAATGTTGAGCTTTAAGCCAACTTTTTCGTGCTCCTCTTTTACAGCTTTTTAGCTCCTCTTCACTTTCTGCCATAAGGGTGGTGTCATCTGCATATCTGAGGTTATTGATATTTCTCCCAGAAATCTTGATTCCAGCTTGTGTTTCTTCCAGTCCAGCGTTTCTCATGATGTCCTCTGCATAGAAGTTAAATAAGCAGGGTGACAATATACAGCCTTGATGTACTCCTTTTCCTATTTGGAACCAGTCTGTTGTTCCATGTCCAGTTCTAACTGTTGCTTCCTGACCTGCATACAGGTTTCTCAAGAGGCAGGTTAGGTGGTCTGCTATTCCCATCTCCTGAAGAATTTTCCACAGTTTATAGTGATCCACACAGTCAAAGGCTTTGGCATAGTCAATAAAGCAGAAATAGTTTTTCTGGAACTCTCTTGCTTTCTTGATGATCCAGCGGATGTTGGCAATTTGATCTCTGGTTCCTCTGCCTTTTCTAAAACCAGCTTGAACATCTGGAAGTTCATGGTTTATGTATTGCTGAAGCCTGGCTTGGAGAATTTTAAGCATTACTTTACTAACATGTGGTGAAGTCACTCAGTTGTGCCTGTCTCTTTGTGACCCCATGGACTGTACCCTACCAGGCTCTTCCATCCATGGGATTTTCCAGGCAAGAGTCCTGGAGTGGATTGCCATTTCCTTCTCCATACTAGCGTGTGAGATGAGTGCAATTGTGCAGTAGTTTGAGCATTCTTTGGCATTGCCTTTCTTTGGGATTGGAATGAAAACTGACCTTTTCCAGTCCTGTGGCCACTGCTGAATTTTCCAAATTTGTTGGCATATTGAGTGCAGCACTTTCGCAGCATCATCTTCAGGATTTGAAATAGCTCAACTGGAATCCCATCACCTCCACTAACTTTGTTCGTAGTGATGCTTCCTAAGACCCACTTGACTTCACATTCCAGGAGGTCTGGCTCTAGGTGAGTGATCACACCATGATTATCTTGGTTGTGAAGATCATTTTTGTACAGTTCTTCTGTGTATTCTTGCCACCTCTTCTTAATATCTTCTGCTTCTGTTAGGTCCCTACCATTTCTGCCCTTTATTGAGCCCATCTTTGCATTAAATGTTCCCTTGGTATCTCTAATTTTCTTGAAGAGATCTCTAGTCTTTCCCATTCTGTTCTTTTCCTCTATTTCTTTGCATTGATCACTGAGGAAGGCTTTCTTATCTCTCCTTGCTATTCTTTGGAACTCTGCATTCAGATTCTTATATCTTTCCTTTTCTCCTTTGCTTTTTGCTTCCCTTATTTTCACAGCTCTTTGTAAGGTCTCCCCAGACAGCCATTTTGCTTTCTTGTATTTCTTTTTCTTGGGGATGGTCCTGATTCCTGTCTCCTGTACAATGTCATGAACCTCCATCCATAGTTCATCAGGTACTCTGTCTATCAGATCTAGTCCCTTAAATCTATTTCTCACTTCCACTGTATAGTCATAAGGGATTTGATTTAGGTCATACCTGAATGGTCTAGTGGTTTTCTCCACTTTCTTCAATTTCAGTCTGAATTTGGCAATAAGGAGTTCATGATCCAAGCCAAAGTCTACAAAATCAACCCCAAACAATTAAGAAAATGGCAATAGGAACATATATATCAATACTTACTTTAATTTTAAATGGATTAAGTGCTCCAACTAAAAGACACAGAGTGGCTGAATGGATACAAAAACAAGACCCACATATATGCTGTGTACAAGAAACCCACTTCAGACCTCAAGACACATATAGACTGAAAGTGAGAGGATGGAAAAAGATATTCCATGCAAATAGGAAGAAAAAAAAAAGCTGGAATAGCAATCCTCATATCAGACAAAATAGACCTTAAAATAAAGAAGTTACAAGAGATAAGGAAGGACACTACATAATGATCAAGGGATCAATCCAAGAGGAAGACATAACAATTGTAAATATCTATGCACCCAACATAGGACATAAGACAGTACATAAGACAAACACTAACAGACATAAAAGGAGAAATTGCCAGTAACACAATAATGGTAGGTGACTTTAACACCCCACTCACACCAATGGACAGATCATCAAAACAGAAAATTAATGCGGAAACACAAGTCTTAAGTGATTAATGAGATGGACCTCATTGATGTCTTCCATCTAAATGCAGAAGAATACACCTTCTTCTCAAGTGCACATGGAACATTCTCCAGGATAGATCACATCTTGGGTCACAAATCAAGCCTCAGTAAATTTAAGAAGGCTGAAATCGTATCAAGCATCTTCTCTGACCACAACACTATGAGACTAGATATCAATTACAAGAAAATAACTGTAAGAAACACAAACACCTGGAGATTAAACAACACATTTCTAAGCAACCAACATGTTACTGAAGAAATCAAAAGGGAAATCAGAAAATTTCTAGAAACAAATGACAATGAAAACATGACAACCCAAAACCTATGGAATGCAGCAAAAGCAGTTCTAAGAGGGACGTTTACAGCAATACAATCCTGCCTCAAGAAAGAAGAAAAACATCGAAGAGACAGCCTAACTTCACACCGAAAACAACAGGAAAAAGAACAACAACAAAAGATTAGTAGAAGGAAGAAATCATAAAGATCCGAGCAGAAATAAATGAAAAGAAATGAAAGAAACAACAGTAAAGATTAATAAAACTAAAAGCTTGTTCTTTGAGAAGATAAAATTGACAAGCCTTTAGCCAGACTCATCAAGAAAAGAAGAAGAATCAAACCAACAAAAGTAGAAATGAAACAAGCGAGGTTACAACAGACAGTGCAGAAATACAAGGATTATAAGAGACTATTATGAACAACTATCTGGCAATAAAATGGATAACCTGGAAGAAATGGACTGATTCTTAGAAAAGCTCAATCTTCTAAGACTGAACAAGGAAGAAATAGAAATTATGAACAACCCAATTACAAGCACTGAAATTGAAGCTGTGATTAAAAAAATCTCCCAAAAAACAAAAGCTCAGGACCAGATGGCTTCACAGGAGAAGTTTTAGAAGCCATCCTTCTAAAACTCTTTCAAAAAATTGCAGAGCAAGGAACACTTCCAAACTCATTCTATGAGGCCACCATCACCCTGATACCAAAACCAGACAAAGACAACACCAAAAACGGAAACTACAGGCCAATATCACTGATGAACATAGACACAAAAATTCTCAACAAAATTTTAGCAAACAGAATTCAGGAACACATCAAAAAGCTCATACACCATGATCAAGTTGGGTTTATTCCAGGATGCAAGGATTCTTCAATATACGCAAAGCAATCAATGGGATATACCGTATTAACAAATTGAAAGATAAAAACCATATGATAATCTCAATAGATGCAGAAAAAGCCTTTGACAAAATTCAGCACCTATTTATGATTCAGTTCAGTTCAGTCGCTCAGTCGTGTCCAACTCTTTGCGACCCCATGAATCGCAGCACGCCAGGCCTCCCTGTCCATCACCAACTTCCAGAGTTCACTCAGACTCACATCCATCAAGTCAGTGATGCCATCCAGCCATCTCATCCTCTGTCGTCCCCTTCTCCTCCTGCCCCCAATCCCTCCCAGCATCAGAGTCTTTTCCAATGAGTCAACTCTTCGCATGAGGTGGCCAAAGTACTGGAGTTTCAGCTTCAGCATCATTCCTTCCAAAGAAATCCCAGGGCTGATCTCCTTCAGAATGGACTGGTTGGATCTCCTTGCAGTCCAAGGGACTCTCAAGAGTCTTCTCCAACACCACAGTTCAAAAGCATCAATTGTTCGGCGCTCAGCCTTCTTCACAGTCCAACTCTCACATCCATACATGACTACTGGAAAAACCATAGCCTTGACTAGACGGACCTTAGTCGGCAAAGTAATATCTCTGCTTTTGAATATGCTATCTAGGTTGGTCATAACTTTTCTTCCAAGGAGTAAGCGTCTTTTAATTTCATGGCTGCAGTCACCATCTGCAGTGATTTTGGAGCCCAGAAAACTAATGTCTGACACTGTTTCCACTGTTTCCCATCTATTTCCCATGAAGTGATGGGACCAGATGCCATGATCTTCGTTTTCTGAATGTTGAGCTTTAAGCCAACTTTTTCACTCTCCTCTTTCACCTTCATCAAGAGGCTTTTTAGTTCCTCTTCACTTTCTGCCATAAGGGTGGTGTCATCTTAAAATTCTTCCAAAAATGGGCATAGAAGGAACCTACCTCAACACAGTAAAGGCCATATATGATAAGCCTACAGCCAACATTATTCTCAATGGTGAAAAATTGAAAGCATTCCCCCTAAGATCAGGAACAAGACAAGGGTGTCCACTTTCACCAACATAGTTCTGGAAGTCCTAGCTATTGCAATCAGAGAAGAAAAAGAAAGAAAAGGAATCCAGATCAGAAAAGAAGAAGTAAAGCTCTCACTGTTTGCAGATGACATGATACTGTACCTAGAAAACCCTAAAGATAGTATCAGAAAATTACTAGAGCTAATCAGTGAATTTAGCAAAGTTGCAGGATACAAAATCAATACAAAGAAATCACTTGCATTTCTATACACTAACAATGAAAAATCAGAAAGAGAAATTAAGGAATCAATCCCATTCACCATTGCAACAAAAAGAATTAAATATCTAGGAGTAAACTTACCTAAAGAGACAAAAGAACTGTACACAGAAAATTATAAGACACTAATGAAAGAAATCAAAGATGATATAAACAGATGGAGAGATATTCTATATTCCTGGGTAGGAAGAATCAATATTGTGAAAATGACTATATTATCAACTGCAATCTACAGATTCAACGTGATCCCTGTCAAATTACCAGTGGCATTTTTCACAGAACTAGAACAAAAAACTTCACAATTCATATGGAAACACAAAAGACCCTGAATAGCCAAAGCAGTCTTGAGAAAGAAGAATGGAGCTGGAAGAATCAACCTTCCTGGCTTCAGTGTATACTACAAAGTTACAGTCATCAAGACAGTAGGATACTGGCACCAAAACAGAAATACAGACCAATGGAACAAGATAGAAAGCCCAGAAGTAAACCCATGCACCTGTGGATACCTTGTTTTTTACAAAGGAGGCAAGAATATACAATGGCGAAAAGAGAGCCTCTTCAATAAATGGTGCTGGGAAAACTGGACAGCTACATGTAAAAGAATGAAATTAGAACACTTCCTAACACCATATACAAAGATCAGCTCAGAATGGATTAAAGCCCTAAATGTAAGGCCAAAAACTATAAAACTCTTAGAGGAAAACAGGCAGAACACTTGATGACACAAATCAAAGCAAGATCCTCTACGACCCACCTCCTAGAGTAAAGGAAATAAAAGTAAACAAGTGAGACCTGATTAAACTTAAAAGCTTTTGCACAGCAAAGGAAACTATAAGCAAGGTGGAAAGACAACACTCAGAATGGGAGAAGATAATAGCAAGCGAAACAACTGACAAAGGATTAATTTCCAAAGTATACAAGCAGCTCATACAACTCAACAAAAAACTTCACAATTCATATGGAAACACAAAAGACCCTGAATAGCCAAAGCAGTCTTGAGAAAGAAGAATGGAGCTGGAAGAATCAACCTTCCTGGCTTCAGATTATACTACAAAGTTACAGTCATCCAGACAGTAGGATACTGGCACCAAAACAGATTCCTTAAAAAACTAGGAATAAAACCACCATATGACCCAGCAATCTGAGTCCTAGGCATATACCCTGAGGAAACCAAAATTGAAAAAGACACATGCATTCCATTGTTCATTGCAGCACTATTTACAATAGCTAGAACATGGAAGCAACCTAGATGTCTATCTCCATATGAATGGATAAAGAAGTTGTGGAACATATACACAATGGAATATTACTCAGCCACAGAAAGGAATGCCTTTGAGTCAATTCTGATGAGGCTGATGAACCTAGAACCTATTATACAGAGTGAAGTGAGTCAGAAAGAGAAAGATAAATATTGTATTCTAACGCATATACACAGAATCTAGAAACATGGTATGAATAATTTATTTACAGGGTAGCAATGGAGAAACAGACCTAGAGAACACACTTATGGACATGGGGAGAGGGGAGGAGAGGGTGTGATGTATGGAAAGAGTAACATGGAAACTTACATTACCATATGTAAAATAGATAACTAATAGGAATTTGCTGTATGGCTCAGGAAACTCAAACAGGGGCCCTGTATCAACCTGGGGGCGGGGGTGGGGGGATAGGGAGGGAGATGGGAAGGAGGTTCAAAAGGGAGGGGAAATATGTATTCCTATCACTGATTGACGTAGAGGTTTGACCAGTGAGCCAGTGAAGTTGCTCAGTCTTGCCAAACTCTTTGTGATCCCATGGACTGTAGCCTACCAGGCTCATCCATCCATGGAATTTTCCAGGCAAGAGTACTGGAGAGGGTTACCATTTCCTTCTCCAGGGCATCTTCCTGACCCAGGGATCGAACCCGTGTCTCCCACATTGCAGGCAGATGCCTTACTATCTGAGCCAGCAGGGAAGCCCAGAAAACAAAAAATTCTGTAAAGCAATTATCCTTCAATAAAAAAATAAATTAAAAAAAATCAACTTGTCTTTTCTGTTCTCATCTTTGTCTCCAGTCATCCCTAGTTGCCTTTAACAAAAGATTCTGGAACTTCACCATCTCCACTGCTGCTGGTTTAAAAGCTGACAGGGAGCACTGGCCATCTCACTGCCCAGGATTCTCCCAACTTGGCCTGAATTTTCCCCATGAAATAAGTTCTCAGGAGAGCTGCAAGTTGTTCTCATTGTTTAAACTTCCAAAGCAGATTTGTTGAGAATCATACATTTGACCCTTTGTGAAGTTATTTTCTTAAAGAAGAAATGTCGCCTTTTCTTTCTCCCTCCTCATGTGATAGGTCATCACATTGGGAAACACTTTCTTAATAGAGAAGACCTTACAATGAGAGGCACTGTGTTGTGTTCGGACCCCTTTAACTACAACTATTTGTTGGACAAAGCAAACAATTATTATTTTTCCTTGGAACTGACCAACCTTTCTGTCTTGCAAATATATAGAGAGGGCCATTTAGTTGGGATAAGCAGCACAGAGAACTAATTTTATTTGTTTCGTGACCAGAGCAACTATGAGAGGGTTGGGAAAACGAACACCAGAGGGTCAAGGCACGAGCTAGTATTTCTAGTGTCTACTTTTAGGGCTGTTTAATTGAATGTATTTTACTGGCTGCCTGTCCTCTGACTTTACTCCTAGCACAGCTGATGGTTCTTGAGATCTCAGAAGTCACGCTACACTGTTTCCACCTGAGAACTTGGGTCTGCTGAAAACCCTGCAGCAATGACTGAGACTGCCCATCGCCTCATTTGAAGGTAAAAGTTTACAAAACTGCCCTGTATATTGCTTTTTCCTAAATGAGATGTGCATTTTAATGACTCTTAGGACAATTTTCTCATAAGCACATGGTTTTTAAAATCACAGAAAAATATTTTTATCTTGAAAAAAGTTTTCTCTGAAAGCTTTTTAAAAAGCTGCTCAGTCCTAGCACTTAAGGTCTAAGAAACAAAATTTTCATTCCTAAAACTCTTTTTCCCCACTCCTTCTGGAACACTGCAAGAAGAATTCAAAAGGGAGCCTTTCTTTTATTCGGAAAAGGTCAGTTTCTTTTAAAAGAGCATAAAAGAGACTAGTTAAAGCTAATATATATATAAAGCACTTTTTAAACTTATGGGAAGCTTGGCCTCCCAATTTTAGTCTCAGTACTTGTTAGGTAAGGATCCAGTGAATTTCAAAGACTCCTGGTTATGGAAAGAAGGCCTAGGCATCTTCAACATTTTTTTTTTTCCTGAGTAATTAACGTGCTGAAATAAACAAATGAACATACATACTGAAGAAGACTTATTTCTCAAGGGCACTTGCTCCTTGGAAGAAAAGCTATGACCAACCTAGACAGCATATTAAAAAGCAGAGACATTACTTTGCCAAGAAAGGCCCGTCTAGTCAAAGCTATGGTTTTTACAGTAGTCATGTATGGATGTGAGACTTGGACTATAAAGAAAGCTGAGCGCCGAAGAATTGATGCTTTTGAACTGTGGTGTTGGAGGAGACTCTTGAGAGTCCCTTGGGCTGCAAGGAGATCCAACCAGTCCATCCTAAAGGAAACCAGTCCTGAATATTCACTGGAAGGACTGATGCTGAAGCTGAAACTCCGATACTTTGACCACCTGATGCAAAGAACTCACTCACTGGAAAAGACCCTGATGCTGGGAAAGATTGAAGGCAGAAGGAGAAGGGGATGACAGAGGATGAGATGGTTGGATGGCATCACTGACTCGATGGACATGAGTTTGAGTGGACTCCGGGAGTTGGTGATGGACAGGGAAGCCTGGCGTGCTGCAGTCCATGGGGTCGCAAAGAGTCGAACACAACTGAGCAACTGAACTGAACTGAGAAAGAAATGCAAGTGACTATTCAAACTACAGGATTTTGTCAGTAGTGAGAACGAGGCATGGTTTCTTCACAGGTCAAATCTAGTCCTAGAAGCTGTGTGTTGGAGCGGTTGTCCGGTGGCACATGTAATTTTGCGGTCATTAACTTAACCCCTGTCTCCCTCGGTGCAGGCGCTGCCTAAAGAATGAGGAGCGAAGAGCCGGCCGTGACCATGGAAGAGACCGGCGGGCCGGACGCGGCTGCGGGCCGCCTGGGGGCGCCCTACTCCGAGGCCTGGGGGTACTTCCACCTGGCTCCCGCGCGCCCTGGCCACGCGGCGGGTCCCTGGGCCACCTGCCGGCTGTGCGGGGAGCAAGTGGGCCGCGGCCCGGGCTGGCACGCGAGCACCCCGGCGCTGTGGAAGCACCTGAGAAGCGCGCACCGGCGGGAGCTGGCGGAGAGCGCCGCCCGCCGCTCGCCACCCGCCGCCCCTGGCCCCGTCGCGGCCGCCGAGGGCGACTGGGCGCGCCTCCTCGAGCAGATGGGCGCGCTGGCCGTGCGGGGCAGCCTGCGCGAGCGGGAGCTGGCGCGGCGCGAGGCGGCCGTGGAGCAGGGCGAGCGCGCCCTGGAGCGCAGGCGGCGGGCGCTGCAGGAGGAGGAGCGCGCGGCGGCCCAGGCGCGCCGGGAGCTGCAGGCCGAGAGGGAGGCGCTGCAGGCGCGGCAGCGGGAAGTGAGCCGGCGCGAGGGCGCCTTGGCCCCGGCCCCCCCGCTGCACGCTCCACTCAAAGACGAGCCCGAGGGGGAACCCAGGGACGGCTGCGTCATCACGAAGGTCCTTCTGTAGGTTTTGGCCGCTCCCACCTCCCCACTCCACCAGCGGTATTCCACGTGTGGCCCGCGGAGCGGCGTCTTCAGCCTCACCTGGGAGCGGGATCTCAGTCCCTTGACCCCTCTGCCAAATTGAAATCGCCAAATGCAGGGTCTTGAGAAGCAGAACCAGAATATGCTCGTGATCCTCTCCAGCGGCCTCCTCTGCTGGTGGCGTTTCGTGGGACCCGCGCAGGCGGTGGTTTTCCTCTGACCGCCTTTGGAAAAGAGTCCACGGGCCCCGTGAACCTACGGCACTTGGGGCCACGGCCATTCTTTGGCTGGTAACTTTGAAAGGACCGAAACTTCCTTACACACCAAGGACTACCACACCATGTGTCCGCAACCCAGGGTAGAGTGTGCATTGAAACGAGGATCAGGCATTTTTACCCCCCAAAAGATTTACTTCCTAACGAGTAAGTCTTTGATGAGTAGCCCTTGCCCAGCACCAAGTTCTGAACAGGAGGCCGTTCAGTTTCCAGAACTGCTCATTACCCTATCATTCCCAGTGCCTTAGGAAGGCAGTCCTGGAGAAGCCCTCTTTTTGCTCCCCTCCCCAGCTGGCCCCCCAGTACCAAGCGCCTTGTCTCACCTCCGCCATCTTCCTTACCCCGTTGCAGGCCTGATGGCAGCTGTGTTTTAAGTTTCCCCTCTTCACTGCCTCACACCTGCCACCTTTCTTGCAAGGCCTGACCTCAGCCCTCATTGACAGGAAGGGAGCTTCCTCCCCCACGTCTCCTCAGTCCCCAACCTGGGCCAAGGGGAAGGCACCCTCCCATCTGAGGCCACCTCCTTCACCTTTTTTGGGCCTTTTGTTGTTGCCGTCCTAAGTCATGTCCAGCTCTTTCGACCCCATGGATTGTAGTCCCCAGGCTCCTTCCCAGGCAGTAATATGGAGTGGGTTGCCATTTTCTACTCCAGGGATCTTCCCCACTCAGGGATCAAACCCACGGCTCCTGCGTTGCAGGTGGATTCTTTACCACTGAGCCACCTGGGAAGCCCCATGGATGTCTTTCAGAATGTCCGATACTCTGGATTTGTCTGATTGTTTCCTTAGGCCAAATTATGTACTCCTTTGTTCATCTACCCGGAGAGCTGCAACAGTCACCTCCGTGCCAGAAACTCCTGACTACCTCCAGCCTCGTGCGTTCTTCCCAGGTCTGTCCTTCATGTTCAGTTCCCTGCAGCGTATCTCCTCCTTTACTTGCACATCTTGCCACTGGGGATGGAAGGGGAAAATGCATTCAGCTCCACATCCCCACCCCTGACCCAATGACTAAGAATTACTGGGTCCTTAAAATGTGTCAGGTATACGTGCACTTGTACATCTGCCCCTCGCTTTATTTCCATAGCAGCTCCCTGGGGAGGAGGGGCATACGAACACTCTGCCCATTTTACAGCTAATGAAACTGAGAGAGGGGTTAAGTGGCTTGTACAAGATGGCAGCTGGTAAGTAGTAGTGTCAGCAGTCCCATCCAATCTCTGCCTCCAGATGCCGCGTTCCCGGCTGCTGTACTGTTGCCCCTGTTGCTCACTCATCCCAGCTGACCCGTTTGCTTCCTAATTCCAGCTCCAGGTCGTACCATCAGTGGCACTGACATGTACTGACCACTCACCATGCCAGAGCTGTGCAAAAATGCTGGACGAGAATAACTGCCTACCGTGCAGCAACCCCATGATATAATTACTCTTATGCCCACTTTGCAGAGGAGAGACAGGCTCAGAGGAACTAAGTAATGCTGAGGAAGAATGGGATTTGGGCACTAGTCTTGCTGAATCCTAGGCCCCTGATCTGTTGAGTCTATTCTAGTGGCTCAGTTGGTAATGAAGAAGACCCAGGTTCGATCCCTGGGTCAGGAAGATCCCCTGGAGAAGGGCATGGCAACCCACTCCAGTATTCTTGCCTGGAGAATTCCATGGGCACCAGGAATTCCTGGTGGGCTACAGTCCATGGGGTCGCAGAGTCAAATACGACTGAGCGACTGAGACTTTCACTCTTACACCTGTCTTCCTTCTGATGTCACCTGCCCAACTCAGGACCCAGTTATCATTCAGCTGGGATTCACCTTGCCATCCTCGTCTTCTCACACTACCACCTACCTGACACTCAGCTTGGCCAGAGGAATTCTTCTGACACTGATTGTATCACATTTCCTGCTCAAGACTGATCACCCATCCTCTACAAGCTCTCTTTGTGGCCTGACAGTCAAGTCCCCTCCAGCCCTGTGCCAGTCTTATCTGTCCCCTCCACACACGCTGTATGCCTCAGCCAAATTGGACTCCTTGTTCTGATGTGTCCTGGTCTTGGCACCTCTGTGCCTGTTTGCACTTCCACCTCTTAAAAAAAGCCCCTCAATCTGAGTATGAAAAGTACCACCCATTTTCTAAGAATAAACTCAAATTTGACTCCCTACATGAAGCTTTCTTGGATTCTCATCATTCAGAAATGATTCTTTACTTCTCTGGACTCTCAGCATTTTGTATCTTAAAGCCCTTAGGAAGGCCCTCTGGTGTGTACCATTGGGAGCTGGGCTGGTGTCCACTCATCCAGCTCCCCCAGTGTCTTACCTGTGGCAGCTGCTCAATAAATATTTGAGGCGATAAACCCATTCAGTTTTCCCAGTTAATACAATTATTCCTTTATCTTTAATTCTGAGTGGAATTCCTAACAGAAAAAAGAAGTAGCCTAAAAGGAAGTAGCAGTAAATTTTTAAAAGCTGTTTAGTCAGTGAACTTTTAATGTGTCAGTTTGGGGCTGTTTGGTTTGAATCTAATCACGAGGTATATCAATTATCAGGAACACTTTTCTTAAAATTATTTTTTTCATTACACAATTAATATAAATGCAATGCCCCAATCTAGGAAGAAAAACTGAAAGAAAAAATCTCCCAAAGTCCTGTCATCTTAGACTGCTATTAACATTTTGTCTGTCTCCTCCAATTTTTTGATTACTCTAAAAATAATGTTATTTCTATTAAGAACTGAAATGTAACTTCTTCATGTGTGTTTGTAATTGGGCTGTACAGTCTGAATTTGGACTTTTAGGAAGGAAGAATAAAGTACAAATGTCACTCTTCGGTTTCACCAATTGTTCAAACCATTAAAATAAGCAAAGAGTGACTTAGAATCTTAACCACTCTTTCAAGAAGGGTGGCTAATGGGCGGGTGCACCAGTCATCTGTTCAGGGGATGGGGAAAGCAATTAGCCTGACTGATGACTTACTACTGGTTGTGGGAGTTAAAACACTTTTTACACTTCTGCATTGCTATAGCTTTTTCATATCAAACATAAATTACTTTTATAATCAAAAATAAAAATTACTTCTTGCAAATGGAAAATCCTTACTATCAGCATTCAGCTTATTTAAGATACACAAAACTTCCCACACAAGAACTGGGATAACCTGCAATTCCAGAAAAGCCTAGAAGGAAATGCAGTCCAACTCCATCGTTTGACAGATGAGAAAAATAAGCCTGAGTGGCTCATCCACTTAGTGGCTACGATGGCTCACCTGACTCCATCCTCATCAGATACTCTGCCTCTCTGGTCCTGAGGGCTTCTGCTGGCTCACCTGGCAAAGCACACGGGCTACCAGGACCAACTGGCTGAGCTGGCATCCTGTCAGGTAAGTGCTGGGATCTGAAAGTGCAGAGGTGGGTTCCAGGGGTAGCATCGGTCTCTCTGGCCCAGTCTGCTCACATTAGTTGTCACTGCTAATGGGTGATGGGGATGTGCCCTTCTTATACTGGCAGAACTTCCCTGATTGATACAGTAAGGCTTGCTAATAGCAGCAGACAATTGCTGCCTTTGAGGGCAAGGCACATGGCAAGGTGGAGGGCTCGAACTGGGATACAGAATGCCCTGAATCCAACTCCTGAACCCCTGCCATGATGTCAAGTGATGGGCCATTTAAGTTGAGATTCGGCAGAGGAGAGGGTGTGGGCAAATCAGGGTAATGACAACCAAGACTGAAAGAGCGAGGGCTCTTTATGCACCTAAGGTGTCATCCTTGGAGGCTGGAGAAGGGAACGGCTTGCTTAGTTTGGGCTGAATTTCTACTTTAGAAAGCTGTCCATGTCTTAAGGTCTCTAAGCTTTTGCTTTGCTACCATGGGCTTACTGGGGAATTCTGTTTCTAAAAAGGTGTGATCTTCTTCAGTCTGCTCCTTTGTCTGGAAAATGGATGACGTGATCATTAAGGTCCCCTTTGGCTCTAATGTACCATGATAACATAAAGTTCAGTGAAACAGCAATCTCTGAGTGAATCGGTGGTTCTGCTTAGATTTTCCTGTTAATTGCAGATTTAGAAGGAAGTGTTTAAAGTCACATATATGTGTTTATTATTAAAAATAACAATAGTAGATCACACTTCTTCTACAGAAGTGAGGCACTAACTATGAGATTCACTACCCAGAACTGAAAATGTGTGTAAGCGTGCTCTCCCATTCCCCATTCTTTCGGTTCTCACAGCACCCTGCAAGCAGGACAGGTATAATCACCCGCGTGTTACTATGAGGCCCCACACCTCAACAAGGTGAAACAGCCTACGAAAGACCACAGCTCATAAGCAGCAGACTGGAGGCTGGACCTCAATCCATGGGCCCCAGCCGGATGTGGAACCAAACAGCTGACCTCCTTCCGTGACTCTCTTCTGACCCACCTCTTCACCACTGCCTGACCTCTGTATCGTGGCCTGAGTGTCTGCTGACACTTGGGTCCATGCTGATTATTCCTGCCCATGAGCTCCGGTGCTGAGAGGAAGCAAGGCTGGCCGTCGTGAGTTTTGTATGGCTGCTGTAACAGAGTCCACAAACTTGGTAGCTAAAAACAACACAGATGTATTAACTTACAGTTCTGCTGGTCAGAAGTCTTAAAATGCATCTCAAAGTGTTGGCAGGGCTGTGTTCTTTTCCAGAGGCTCCAGGAGAGAATCTCGTTTTTGGTTTTTTGTGTTTTTTTTGTTGTTTTTTTTTTTGCTTTTTCTGGTTTCTGGAGGCTGCCCACGTTCTGGCTTCTTCTTCAAGGCCAGCAAGGACCAGTCTTTCGCAGAACCCATCACTCTGGCTCCCCTGTCCACATTTTAAAGGACTGTCTACTGAACTTAAGTTCAGTTGGTCAGCAACCTAATTCTATCTGCAAACTGAGTTTTCCCCTGCCAGGTAATACTGCGGTTCCAGGGGTGAGGATATGGTCACTTAGGGAGGTGGGGAAGTGGCAGGCATTATCTACCTACCATAGCACATTACACTGTCTGACCTAGGTCTGGGTAGGGGTGATGTGAGAAAGGAACGTGCCTGATGAGGAGCCCCTCTTCCTTGGGAATCAGCACTTCACTGAGGTCATCTTTCCCCCTTATGTCTTCCTCGGTCTCTCTGCCCAGTGCAGGGAGTCCTCATAGGCTTTTCTGAGAAAGATACCTAGAAAGTGCTATGAAGAATGCCTCCGGAGTTTATAAATTTGTACACTGACAAGAAAGGCTGGTGTGTGTGTGTGTGTGTGAAGAGTTGATTGAGTCTTTAGAGCCAGATGTGAATTAAACTCTTAAAAAAAAAAAGTACTCAAATGTTATTAGTAAAAATGTTGAAACACAAAACATTAAAATCTAAGCTTCCAACTACCTCTGTTAGATGTCACCTTGGCAACCACTTCAGTCTCTCTGAAATCCAGTTTCTTCAGTAAAATGCGGATAAGACATACCTTACAGAGTTGCTATTATGATTACTATTTAGGCAAATTCTGATGTACTTTAAATTCAGTAACAATGACTTCTTTTTTTCCTTTTTTCTCTTACTCATCTGAAAGGCAGCTCAAAACCAATCCAAAGAACTTCAGAAAGAGCAAGTTCCCCCGGGATGACTCTCGAGAGGAGAGGAACATAAGCCACAAGGGTCTGCCAAATCATTCTCCCTCATGATGGGACTACTCTTAAATCAAAACATAAATGTCACACCTGATTTGCCAAAGAAGCTAATCCAGTCAAACTCAACATGACTTGTGACTACCAAGTCGTCTGACCAATCTTACAAGTAAATCTATCAAAGCCAATCCATCTATGCACTTCTGCCTTCAAAGTTATCACCTTTGAAGATTATATAGTTATTCCACAAATGTTTCCATGCTTCAAACACTTCTGGAACTCTTTTTTCAGAGTAGCTCTTGGAGTTTCTGGTGTGTTCTAAAGTTACCAAATATTCATCTTTTCAGGAAAAGTTGATTTTTGAAAAGAGCTGCCAGTTACTCAGAGCCCAGTCTGATGAATATAACCAGATTAACATTTCTGGTTAATAAGGTGTGATTATAATAAAGCAGCAATAATTCTGTGTCTGGTTCATAAATTGGCCTTGAAGGTGTTGTACAGTAAGGTTAAGTAAAGGGAGCATAATCGTAGTGGCAATTAAAGCCCATTTTAGTGGGTTTATGATGTGAATGAGTGCAGATAGCACTGGGAGTCATTACATATTTAAACAGTATTAAATGTTTCTCTTTATGAAAATCTTAATTATGACATTCTCTGAAATCTGATTTCATAGTATTAAAATGAAGGCTTTAAGGAAAAGCATTAAATGCTAATGAGAGCTTTTTTATTTCAGTATATATTCTCCTGGGCCTTTGGTCAAGGTAAGTAATGATCAGATGAATGAGCTGGCAACCTTCCTGGCCTCTGAAGTCTACTAGTAATTGGAAGCTAAGTAACACACTGTCACATGTTTAAATATATTTAATAATATTCCACCAACTTTTCCCTGTCTTGCTTTCTGGGCAATGAAACACCATGGCATTTTAACACAGATAAGGAAAGCTGGCTTTCCGTCGGGAGAATTTCTGAGTCATCCTCACTCAGCACACTTAAGACTCTGGGTGCATCCATCACATTAGCTCCCCAAGCGTGTCTGCTCCTCATCCTCCAGGGACTTTTGATTTAAATGTTTTCCATCAACTCCAATTTTTAACAACTTGATAAATGGTTTTTGTTTTCTTTCTTTGTACTTCAGTGCTCTGTTGTTCAGATTGAGGACCACAAAACCCAAATGTCTGATGAGGCAGAAGTACTAATATTTTCAGTAGTCAGAGAAGATGCATAATCAAGTGAGGGGCTTGCAGCCTCTAAGGTTCTACTGTTGTCTACATATCCAAAACCCTTAAAGACATGACTGAAATATTTTGAAGGCAGAGTTTATAAGATTCCTCTAAGAATATCTGATTTAGGGACAAATCTGAAAAGTATTGTTTATATCCCAGGAGGTGCAGTGGTAAAGAACCCACCTATCAATGCAGGAGACACAAGAGAGCAAGTTCCATCCCTGGGTCAGGAAGATCCCCTAGAGTAGGAAATGGTAACCCGCTCCTGCATACAGGTTTCTCAAGAGGCAGGTCAGGTGGTCTGCTATTCCCATCTCTTTCAGAATTTTCCACAGTTTATTATGATCCACACAGTCAAAGGCTTTGGCATAGTCAATAAAGCAGAAATAGATGTCTTTCTGGAACTCTCTTGCCTTTTCCATGATCCAGCAGATATTGGCAATTTGATCTCTGGTTCCTCTGCCTTTTCTAAAACCAGCTTGAACATCTGGAAGTTCACAGTTCATGTATTGCTGAAGCCTGGCTTGGAGAATTTTGAGCATTACTTTACTAGCATGTGAGATGAATGCAATTGTGCGGTAGTTTGAGCATTCTTTGGCATTGCCTTTCTTTGGGATTGGAATGAAAACTGACCTTTTCCAGTCCTGTGGCCACTGCTGAGTTTTCCAAATTTGCTGGCATATTGAGTGCAGCACTTTGACAGCATCATCTTTCAGGATTTGAAATAGCTCAACTGGAATTCCATCACCTCCACTAGCTTTGTTTGTAGTGATGCTTTCTAAGGCCCACTTGACTTCACATTCCAGGATGTCTGGCTCTAGATGAGTGATCACACCATCGTGATTATCTTGGTCATGAAGATCTTTTTGTATAGTTCTTCTGTGTATTCTTGCCACCTCTTCCTAATATCTTCTGCTTCTGTTAGGTCCCTACCATTTCTGCCCTTTATCAAGCCCATCTTGGCATGAAATGTTCCCTTGGTATCTCTAATTTTCTAATTAAGCAGGTTAGGAAGCAGCAGTTAGAACTGGACATGGAACAACAGACTGGTTCCAAATAGGAAAAGGAGTACGTCAAGGCTGTATATTGTCACCCTGCTTATTTAACAGAGTACATCATGAGAAACGCTGGGCTGGAAGAAGCACAAGCTAGAATCAAGATTGCTGGGAGAAATATCAATAATCAAATATGCAGATGACACCACCCTTATGGCAGAAAGTGAAGAGGAACTAAAAGCCTCTTGATCAAAGTGAAAGAGGAGAGTGAAAAAGTTGGCTTAAAGCTCAACATTCAGAAAACAAAGATCATGGCATCTGGTCCCATCATTTCATGGGATATAGATGGGAAAACTGGAAACAGCGTCAGACTTTATTTTTTTGGGCTCCAAAGTCACTGCTGATGGTGACTGCAGCCATGAAATTAAAAGATGCTTACTCCTTGGAAGAAAAGTTATGACCAACCTAGATAGCATATTCAAAAGCAGAGACATTACTTTGCCAACAAAGGTCCGTCTAGTCAAGGTTATGGTTTTTCCAGTAGTCATGTATGGATGCGAGAGTTGGACTGTGAAGAAAGCTGAGCGCTGAAGAATTGATGCTTTTGAATTGTGGTGTTGGAGAAGACTCTTGAGAGTCCCTTGGACTGCAAGGAGATCCAACCAGTCCATTCTAAAGGAGATCAGCCCTGGGTGTTCTTTGGAAGGAATGATGCTGAAGCTGAAACTCCAGTACTTTGGCCACTTCATGCAAAGAGCTGACTCATTGGAAAAGACTCTGATGCTGGGAGGGATTGGGGGCAGGAGGAGAAGGGGACGACAGAGAACGAGATGGCTGGATGGCATCACAGACTCGATGGACATGAGTTTGCGTGAACTCCGAAAGTTGGTGATGGACAGGGAGGCCTGGTGTACTGCGATTCATGGGGTCACAAAAAGTCGGACACGACTGAGCGACTGAACTGAATTGAACCCGCTCCTATTCTGTCAATGGCATGAGAACTGGACTCACCAGTTTAGCATCCCATCCTGTTCCCACCTCTGTCTCTCTCTCTCTCTCTCTCTCTCATTCTCACACTCACACACTTGTAGCTCCTAAGACAATGCCACAGGTTCTGTCAAACAGTTTGAAAACCAAGTTTTAGATCAGTGTTCTTCTAACTGTAAGGCTCAGCCCATTAATGGATTATAAAATCAATGCAGTGGTGGGATCAGTAATTTGGAAAACAAAAATAAAAGTGCATTACATGAACTAATGGCTAAGTGAAAGTCACTCAGTCGTGTCCAGCTCTTTGTGACCCCACGGACTATACAGTCCATGGAATTCTCTAGGCCAGAAAACGAGTGGGTAGCCTTTCCTTTCTCCAGGGGATTTTCCCAACCCAGGGATCGAACCTAGGTTTCCAGCATTGCAGGCAGATTCTTTAATCAGCTGAGCCGCAAGGGAAGCCCAAGAATGCTGAAGTGGGTAGCCTATCCCCTCTCCAGCAAATCTTCCCCACCCAGGAATCAAACCAGAGTCTCCTGCATTGCAGGCAGATTCTTTACCAACCGAGCAATCAGGAAAGCCCTAGTATTGGTATCTATAAAACCTGTTATATACGCACACACAGACCCTCATGTAGTGAGCTGTGACATAAACTGTATTTCTTAATGCAGATCATGGTCAAAATGGCTTGAAAGCTTTTGCTTTACCTTCTCTTGTAGCCTCGATTTCTTCCATTTCCTCAGTCACGTAAATCTCCATTGATATCAAACCACTGTGGTTCCTCAAACCCAACCTGCTCTTCCTCTTCTATGTGTCCATGCTGTACGATGCTAGGCACCTCTTCTGTGTGTGTAAGTGCTCACATGGACAGACAAGTATCATACGAATCACAATAACACTTAGCTGTGAACCCAAATTAAGTAGGCTAAATGAAACACATCTGGATTTTCAAGAACATGAACCAAAGGCAATTAATCTCAGGAGACAAGGGAGCCATCTCTGTAGAAGAATCCATTAGCGGAGAGCTAAAGAACAAGTCAAAGGTAACTAGGTAAGCAGGCAGAGGAAAAGCACTCCAGATGGAACATACAGGCAGCCCTGGGATGAGAGAGGACGTGGTGTGTTTGAGGAACTGACAAAAAGCCCAGCGAATGAGCGGGAGGGCAGCACAAGACAGGACTGGAGAGGCTGGCAGTGGCTGGGCCAGCTGGGGCCTCAGGGGCTCGGGCTTTGCTTCTGTCCTCAGAGCGGAAAGCCACGCAAGGATTTAAGCAGAAGATGACGAATAAAGAGTTGTGAGGACACCGTGTTCTGCAGAGTGGAAGACGGACTAGAGGGAAGGAGTGACTGCAGGGTTAGGAAGCTAGTAGAATAATCTGGGTGCGTAGTGACAGTGAATTGACTCAATATATTGGAAGTCAAGGGGCAGAGGAAAAAGGGTGTGGTAGTGAAATGGAGACTGACTGCTAGGTTCTGACTTGCATAACTCGGTAGATGATGCTGCTTGCCAAGAGTAAACTGAAAAAGATCAGGTTTGGAGAAGACTCTTCCATCCTAAATAAGCTGCTTGGATATGTATCCTGGCTAAGACAACCTGGAAGCCGTAGGAGTACAGATGGTAAATGAAACTGGGTGTATGAGCGTAAGGAAAACAACCTGGGCTTGTGCCCTGAAGGCCTCTCCACTTCCTGGTGTTATATTCCTACTTACTATAATGTCTCTGAGTACACACAGTTAACAATACAGGTTTTATCTGTGTTAAAGCTCAAATGTAGAAATAATAAAAAGTGAAAATCTGCTCACTCTATGGGTAACTAATCATTTGATATGACCCTTATACGTATTTTTAAGTGGGATTATGTAAAACATACTTTTCTAAAATCAGCAATGTAATAAGAATATTCTTCTCCATCATCATATAGAAAGTTCTATCTTACTTACCTGAACGGCTACAGTATTACATAGCGGGCCTGCATTACAATTTAACCAACCCCCCAGTCACCACTGATGGACAGTTGGATTATCTCACAGTTACTGCCCATTCAGTAGTCACTGACCTCCTTCTGCCTTGCTCACTGAAGCCTGATTTTGTTTGAACAGCAACATGTTCCACCTTGTGATGGCTCACAATTGGTTTAAGGCAACAGAGACCATCCTGTTGGCCACCTTTTCATCTTTCTTTGTAGCCATGGGCAGTCATGTTACCAAGTTCTGGCTAATGACCCCAGGGGGACGTCTGTTATAAGAGTTTCTGAGTAAGCTTTTGCTTTCCTGATAAAGGAGAAACAACAGGAATACTGCTCTTTCCCCTATTTTGGACTTGAACGTGATGACTGGAGTTTCAAAAGTCATTTTGCAATTACAAGGACATAAGCCAGAACTAAGAATAGTAAAGCAGAAAGACAAAGAGAAAGAGCCTGGGCCCTGATACACATAGACACACAGGTAAACACTGACTCATTTTAAAGAATGCAAATGTATTTCCACTTTAAAGCCTGAAAAAAGTTTAAAATGAAATGTTTTAAAGATTCACGGCAGAGACGTAAGTGATGCCCTAAAAAAATAAGAAGCACACTTAGAACACAATGGGGACGACACTTTCAACAGTCCCTGAGAACCTTCAGGTGCTGGGGCCAGAAACACATTTCCGGCTCCCCGCCCAGCACAGCCCTCTGCCCTGCGACTCAACAGGACGGCCTCTGTACACAGTCTCTGACACCTCTTCTCCTCGGTGGAAATTTATGTCTTCTTTTGGCTGCTCTTTGAAAATGTGCCAAATTAAGAAATAATCTTTTACATGAAAAGCTGGGAGGTGTTTTAACTGGGTGAACCATAACTTCATAAGTTCACAACTGGAATAAATTGAACAGAAGTAAAAGCCTTTAAAAACAGAAGAAAAATAAAACCCCTCCCTTTCTGAGAAAAAGTGCTTCTTAGCTATTTAATTTAGAAGACAATTTCTGTTATTTTACTATAATGGTGACGGTATCTTCTGTTCTCAATTTTGCCAACTTCTCATGTTCTGGCAAAATATGTCAGAATTCTCAAAATTCAGCAACTCGCAGCTTCACTTTAAACAAACACTTAAAGGCTATTAAATTACTAAATGTAATTTAGTAATAAACTGTGTAAATAAACTAAAATTTTAAATATTAGACACAAAACAATTTTATGCATAATTCAAATTGTACATAATCCACATTTATGCTTCTGAACAAACAGAAGCTCACATTTGTACTACTTTCATAGTTTACAAAGTGCTTTTATATACATTTTCTTATTTTTTATTTGAGACAAACATGTGAGTTAAATATTATCTCATTTCACAAGTAGAAATAGAACCAGACATTATTCAGTGCTTTAACCAGTATACAGTATAGCCCTGAGACTTTAGATCTGCCAAGGGTTTTAATAATGCAAATACCATATATGTATCAATTTTTATCACCATTTTCAAGTTTCCATTTTCTTAACAAAGGAAAACAATTAAAAAGTTTTCCACAATCTAATAATAAAAGTGAGAAATATTATATGTACAGCTGTATACTAACCCAGTGAGTGAGATCTATCAGAAGCAAGTTCACTCTGAAGGTCCTATGTTGTTACCTGTATACAGGGCACCAGTATCAGAACCATGTTTACACGAGTAATTTTTCTACTTTAGAGAAAATAATCCAGGACATTCCTATTGCCTCCAAGTCTTGTGAGTTGTGTGTATGTGTTAGGGTATGTAAGCGGCCAGGAAGAGGTGTGTGTGGGTTAGGGTATGTATGTGGCCATGTGTGTTTGTGTGTGTGTGTGTGTGTGTTAGGGTATGTAAGTGGGCAGGAAGGATACAGAAAAATACTTAATCCATCTTTAGAGTTATAGGACCTCTGGTTTTCCCATCTGCAATGACTTGACAAATTTGGTCATATGTCTCATCTATAGTAATACATTTTCTTTCCACACCCCTCCTTCTTAAGTACCCTCTACCATTAAGATTAGAAATTCCAACAGGTAGCTTTTCTTTCTGAACTATCTTCCCTGTTGCATATTTTTCCCCCCCGGAATTTTCCTTTCCTATTTCTGTATCTTGAAGACATTTCATTATAGTAGATGACAGAGCTATAGTTTATATTCACTGTGATAAAAGATCAGTCTCAGCATTGATTTCCCAGCAAAAAGCTGACAGGAAAGTTGACCACAAAGGGAAAAACAGCGGTAACCGGCAGCGCAGTGACACCTGCACTCAGACAGCTGCGCTGCAGCCTCCCCAGATCTGAACTAGTCTCCTCTCATCACTGTGCCGTCAATTCTCAGAGGGAAACTCTGGCTGGCTTCATTACTGCGCTGTCAGTCTACAGAGGGAAATTCTGCCTGCTCTTGAGTTCAAAGCAGACCAGAATGTTTAAATTATTGGTTCAATGAATTATTTTTTTTGATGTTACAATGTTTTTATTGCATCTGAAGATATTTTCAATAAATATCTTGAGTTTGGAGCCTTGGCTAGGTAAGGAAGCAAGGTGAAGTCGCTCATTCGTGTCCAACTCTTTGCAACCTCATGGACTGTAGCCTACCAGGCTCTTCCATCCATGGGATTTTCCAGGTAAGAGTACTGGAATGGGTTGCCATTTCCTCCTCCAGAGGATCTTCCCGACCCTGGGATCGAACCCAGGTCTCTCGCATTGCAGGCAGACGCTTTACCGTCTGAGCCACCAGGGAAGTCTCTAATCCTTTTGCAACAGAAATCAAATTTTTCTGGCACGACTCCATTGCCAGCAATGGGATTTATCAAAACTACAAACGCCAGCACATTGAATATTTCAATTCTGTACTCAATTGTTCATATTTTAGCTATGAAAGAAACCAAATGTAAATGCTTAATATATAATACAAATCCACAGATTCTTCACAGAAGAAAACAATGGAAGACTGATTTTCTACATGTCACCTGCTCATTAGTTCTTCAATAATATGTCTTGAGTTATTTCAAATATAATGTATACACCACTACCTATGTTTTTCAACATTTTCTATCTAGGTCCTAAAGGGTATAAACAAGGATGGATACAGTCAGGTTGTTTCTATAAACTTTTCATGTTTCTTCTGTTATGCATCTTACAATAATGAATATAAGGAGACAAAGACAAATGTACATTTAAGTTAGTGGTTTCATGAATTTTGCTTATATGGCTAGTTGTTTATATGGGTCTTGCAAATGACAAAGTAAACTAGCAAAGTTTGATAAGCCCATCCATGCCCCGTGAACTTTAGTCCACTCACAGCATGACTTGATTCAGTCACTATTTATTAGTTTTTTAAAAATGTTTTTTAAAAGCTCTGCAAACCACACTTTATTACAAATTTTTGAATCATGAGGGGGTAAACTGACACAGTTCCCTCATGTCACTGACTCTTTTTGAGGGGAAATTTCTGCAATTATACAAGAGTTTCCAAACTCTATAAAAAAGGTTAATTGTGTTCTATGACTGACCTTCACTCTACAGTCCCTTTGACCCAAGGCACAGTCCCTGGTCCATCTTTTTGAGATTTAGTTTCCAGGAAATTTTCAGCAAACCTCTCTCGTGCTTTCTCCCAGTTCTTTTTGCTCTTGTTTTGGAGAAGGTGAACATCCTCAATTGAAGACGGCTTGCCTGTCCCCAAGCCTGCATGTGTTCGCCGAAGCTGAAGCTGGATCTGTTACCAAGAGTTGAGAAGAGAACTTACTGCAGCACCTAAACACACTGAGAGCTGCTTTATCCAGTCTGACACTTTTAACTACAATTCTTTCAATTAGAAAAGACTGATGCATAAGAAAAAGCTGTCAAATGCATCTAATACATACAGGGGTATTACATACATGGTGATATGTGGAACTTACACTCATTTTTCTACACTGTCTTGCTTATCAATAAGAACAGTGGACTCTATTATAATAAAACAGAGTGGTCCTTAAACAGCAATCACCGTATTTCACTGAGATGCCGCACAATCAATCTGTCATCTACTCCAACTACAAGTAAAAGCAATGAATGTATGTAAACCTACAGTCTGAGCCTCACCTAACCAAGTGAAGGATAAGTTAAACCTCTGACTCATAAAGAGTTTGTTTTCATAAAAGGAGCAGAGAACTTCTCATTATTTTGAGAACCATTAAAAGCCACAAATTACTGAGTGTCTAATGTATGTCAGGCATCAACCTAGGGGCTTTATTTTCGGATATTCCTGAAAAAGTTCTCATTATCCCCATTTTAACAGGTGAAGACTGAAATCCAAATGTGCCCTAAGTCATACAGCAAGTGAGAGAGCCCACACTCTAACCTGACTGCAAAACCCATGTTCTTTCCTCTGTACCTCCAATGAGAGGATCTACATTAAATCTTCCATTATTTCGTTAGGTACCAAGTCATTATCAAGAATGTTCTCTGGTCGTATTACTACTTTGTAAGGTTTCTGTGAAAGAGAATCTGAACCGCCAATGAACCATGGGACTGCAGAATTAAACCACTGTACTGTTTTCTAGACACGATTCACTCTACTGTGGGTTACATGCTCCGAATCTTGAACCTAAAACAGATTCTCCAGCTAGTACAGAAGCTGACTGTTGGTAAGGTAACACTCGATTGTTCCTGCATGTTAGGACAAGGCACAGTAAACAAAGCCACTGAAAATAAAAGGCACAGAAGAACTTCTGCCTCAGGGGAAAAACACGGATTATTTAGAGGTTTAGGAAGTCTCTAAGAGGCTTCCTAAAAACAAAACAAATCATAAACACAAAAATTTGGTAATTGTGATTGCCGCAAAGGTAGTTACCATGTCTCTTTGCTTGCTACCATACTCCTAGCACTTATAGCAACGCCTAGCATATAGTAAGTATACAGTAAATATATCTGTTACAAGAGTAACTAATCAAAGAAATCACAAGTCTTACCGGAGTTTTCATGCCTCCACCATCCTTCCCTAGGCCCTCTCCTTTTTTCCATCCCATCTTCTCCAACATCTTCCGACCTTTATTGCTATCAGTAATTTCACTTTAGGGGAAATTAAGATGATAGTTGATTTTGAGACCATTTAAGTCACATTTATAATAAACTAATGAATTAAAAATAATTGGTACAACTACTTTAGAAAACTACTTGGCTTTCCCTAATAAAGCTGAAGACACACAAATTCTAGTCCTACATATACTAAACAGAAAAGCATGTATACGGTGCACCAAAAAGACATGGATGAGAATTTTTGCAGCCAAATCTAACAATAACCACAAATTAGAAATAATTCAGATGTCCATCAGTGGCAAAGTGGATAAATTGTGTCATATTTATACAGGAGAATATACAGCAATGAAAATAAAATGTACCTCACAAAGTAATGCTGGATAAAAAGAATACAGACACAAAATAAATACTGAATTACTCCATATACTTAAAATTAAAAATTAAGTAAAATTAATCTGACACTGTTGGAAGTCAGCAGAAGAGTCACTTCTGGGGAGGAGAGAGGAATGGTGATTCAGAGGGGACACTAGGAGGCCAGGCTTCTGGGGTTACTTGTGATTTTCTATTTCTTAATCCAAGACTGGATTCTGCAATGTGTTAATCTTATGATATATCACTGATATTGATGCTTAACATTTGTGAATTTAACATCAATTTTAAAAGTTAAAATGAAAATAAACCTTTCATTAACTAGTTGCATTTTATGATTTTATGGTCTAATTTAAGGGTATTTTAATTTTATGTTCTATCACATTGTCTTTTCAATTCCACAAAATGTTAAATTAGCTCTTCAATAAAAATAGACGAAGCAACGCCCTCAGACCAATGTATTTAATTATTTATTAACTGTAATATAATCTTCATGTTGTCCAGCAATTATTTTAAAAATATTAAACCTTAAAAATATTTGTCAAGTTGTTTGGTATATGTAGTCTAAAATGTTGTATTTCATAAAATCTGACTCCATAAATTCAAAGATGCCCTGTTAGTTTATGTACCATTATGAAAAAATTGCTATTATATGTAACTGTAAAATTCTATCCAAGTAATACATCTTAGAGCCAGTAAAATATATTAAGTCAAAATTTAATAATTGCTAGTTCTACATGAAAAATTTAAATAACTAAACCTAGAATTTATATTCTGAGAAAAAAATGTAGCTAATATATGATTAAAGGTAGAAATATAATCATATTGTAGGTTTCAGAATTACAGTTTTCATGCTTATCAATGCTACTTAACCAAGAGGAAAGAACTGAATCAAAAATAGTAAGAAAAATAATGTTTCAGGGTCAAGAACAGAAGCAGTTGAGTACTGAAATAACTATTAAAAGTATCAGTCTATTACCAATTTCTTACAGCCCAGCCTTCTAAATACACAGTATATAAATGTATGGTCACTAAGCTGGGTGGCTAGAATGTTAGTTATGCATATACATATGTGTGTGTGTTTAAGTTTATATGTGATAAATATGTATGTATCCATATTCATGTATACGATCAGTAATTTTCCAGGGAATAGCAGAATATCAATATTAGAGGAAAATATAAACAGAACTTCCACAGTCCTATAAATCAGATTTGTCCTATGAGTGTGATTATGGTACAAAGACTATTTCAAGCAACTAAAATTTAATACTTACGAATGAACAGATGCAGGAGCATCATCTCTTTGGAAAGTTCCTTCACTTCCAATCTGCTCCCTACGTTTTCCAGCTCTATCTTTATATTTTGGATTCTTCAATGCCTTTTCATCTTCATAGTCTGTATTCTTTATAAACATGAAATATTCATTGAGGAAAACAAAATTGAAAATATGTCTGTATATTTGCCTTGCTTAGTGAATATGGTTCAGTGTGGTCTCTATTAAATAAGTCATGATATAAATTAAGACATGACACAAAGTAAGACATTTATGCTATTAATATTTTTAGTCTATCCCCTTTAAAATGTTTATTATTTCAAGTTGTGCTACAATATAAATTGTATATAGAAGATAATATAAACCATATATAAATTATAATATGTAATTATATGAAAATATAGTAAAAAATACAGTATATTTTGAATTAATGATATGTATTCATATTCTCATATGACTACTAGTATTAAAAGAAACATAGAGAACCCCTGGGGTTGGAGAAAAAATCTATTTCTCCTTTTCTCTAAGGAACTGAAAGTTCCAAAAGATCTAAAAGTTTTGATACTGTTCCTTAAAAGGGAAAAATGTAGAAAGTCTTTTAAAAAACAGATAAAAAACAAATACTCTTTTACAATGGCAACAATAATAGGTTTTTCTTCAATACAGCTTCGCTATATGATTAATCAGTCACTCAACAAAAATTGGAGAAGGCAATGGCACCCTACTCCAGTACTCTTGCCTGGAAAATCCCATGGACGGAGCAGCTTGGAAGGCTGCAGTCCATGAGGTCGCTGAGGGTTGGACAGGACTGAGCGACTTCACTTTCACTTTTCACTTTCCTGCATTGGAGAAGGAAATGGTAACCCACTCGAGTGTTCTTGCCTGGAGAATCCCAGGGATGGGGGAGCCTGGTGGGCTGCCGTCTATGGGGTCGCACAGAGTTGGACACGACTGAAGCGACTTAGCAGCAGCAGCAGCAGTAGCAACAAAGATTACTGAGTAAAGAGTAAATTAAGCTCTATGTAAGGTGGCAGAATGCAAATAAATTTATAATCCTCAAATACAGACATACAATCTTCAGCATGCTACAGTATGACTGTTCAACAATAAAGGGATGCCCAAGACAAGCCAGCGGAACAAAAGAGGCAATTCAGTGTGGGGTATCAAAGAAGAATTCTCTTCCCTTTTGTTACTATTTGCTAACCTTTATATAAAAAGTTGGAGTAGGAAATCGCAACCCACTCCACTATTCTTGCCTGGAAAATCCCATGGACAGAGGAGCCTGGTGGGCTACAGTCCGTAGGGTCTCAAGAGTCCATAGGGTTGCAAGAGTTGGACATGACTAAGCACGCACATATAAAAAGTAAAAAACATTCATCAAAAAACACACTACAGACTGCTAGCAAGGTAAGGAAAGCAGCACAGAAGTTTTTACTTAATTTTGCTTTCAAAACAGAGAAATGAAGAACCACCAATCCTAATGGGTATTCGCCCTCAGAAAATGATGCAGAAATTGAGCTAAAATTTTGAGAAAACATTTTATTCTCTCCTTATAGATCTTCTACTTTCCTCCCAAATTAACCTCTTGACATTTTTTCTATTATGATTTCTCTTTTAGTACAACAGCAACAACAAAAAATACAATTTTTCAGCAAAATTTTGGCAGCATCTTCTCTGATATCTTCATAAAGTATAAAAAGCACTGGACAAATACACTTAAGACCTACAATTCTGTACCTAGCTCTGTCATTTAGTAGCTGGGTGACCAGATCTAGTTTCTCCGATGTAAACTGTCAATATTAATTACTTTCTTGCTCTATTATTGAATTAAATGGTAATTTTTAACTGCCTTATTGATACATAATTAACAAACAATAAATTATACATGAAGTGTACAATTAGATACTTTTGAGATTTGCATACACTTATGAACTTAGAACTGGACATGGAACAACCTACTGGTTCCAAGCCGGGAAAGGAGTACATCAAGGCTGTATACTGTCACCCTGCTTATTTAACTTACATGCAGAGTACATCAGGTGAAATGCCGGGCTTGATGAAGCACAAACTGGAATCAAAATTGCTGGGAGAAATATCAGTAACCTCAGATACACAGATGACACCACCCTTAGGGCAGAAAGCGAAGAAGAACTAAAGAGCCTCTTGATGAAAATGAAAGAGGAGAGTGAAAAAGTTGGCTTAAATCTCAACATTAAGAAAACTTAAGATCATGGCATCTGGTCCCATCACTTTATGGCAAATATATAGGGAAACAATGGAAACATTGACAGACTTTATTTCTGAGGGCTCCAAAATCATTGGAGATGGTGACTGCAGCCACAAAATTAGAAGACGCTTGCTCCTTGGAAGAAAAGCTATGACCAACCTAGATAGCATATTAAAAAGCAGACATAGCGTTACCAACAAAGGCCCATCTAGTCAAAGCTATGGTTTTCCCAAGAGTCATGTGTGGATCTGAGAGTTGGACTATAAAGAAAGCTGAACACCAAAGAATCAATGCTTTTGAACTGTGGTGCTGGAGGAGACTCTTGAGAGTCCCTTGGGCTGCAAGGAGATCCAACCAGTCCATCCTAAAGGGAATCAGTCCTGAATATTCACTGGAAGGACTGATGCAGAAGCTGAAACTCTAATACTTTAGCCACCTGATGCAAAGAATCGACTCATTGGCAAAGACCCTGACGCTGATAAAGATTGAGGGCAGGAGAAGAAGGGGTTGACAGAGGATGAGATGGTTGGATGGCATCACCGACTCGATGGACATGAGTTTGAGCAAGCTCTTGGAGTTGGTGATGGACAGGGAAGCCTGGTCTGCTGCAGTCCATGAGGTCACATAGAGCTGGACACGACTGAGCGACTGAACTGATACCCTTATGAAACCATCACAATTAGGATAATAGATATTCATCTCCCGCAAAAGTATCCTTGTCCTTTTTTCCCTAGAATTTTATAGACCTGAAGTCTATAGTATGTATAGTTAATCCTTGAACAACATGAATTTGAACTGTGAAGGTTCACTGATACACAGATTTTTTTTCCAATGGTAAATATGACAGTACTACCCTATCTGTAATTGGTTGAATCTGCAGATGCAGAACACCAGATACAGATGAACTGTAGTTATGGAGGGCTGAGTACAGACATGAAGATTTTTCCACCAAGGTGAGACTCGGCACAGCTAATCCCTGTGTTGTTCAATAGTCATCTGTACTCTTTACGCCTGGCTTTCACTCAGCATAATCATTTTGAGATCCATCTACATTGTAATCTGTATTAATAGCCTATGTTTGTTTCTTTTTTTTATTGTTAGGAGTGTTTAACATATATATTTAACACAGTTCATCTATTAATGATGGACACGAGTTTTTTTTCCAGTTTTTGGCTATTAGGAAAAAAGCTGTTGTGACCATTTGTTCCCTAGTCTTTGTATGAACACGTGCGTTCACTTCTCTTGGGTAAATACTTTGAAGTAGAATGGTGAATCATATAGTAGGTGTACACATAACTTTTGGACAAAATATTAAACTCTTTACCAAAGCCACTGTACCATGTGTGGTCTCATCAGCACTGTATGAGAGTTTCAGTCCTTCCACATGCCAGCAACACAATATAGTCTTAAATGGTTTTAATTTGCATTTCTGGAAAATCCGATGGATGGAGGAGCCTGGTGGGCTGCAGTCCATGGGGTCACTAAGAGTTGGACATGACTGAGCGACTTCACTTTCACTTTTCACTTTCATGCACTGGAGAAGGAAATGGCAACCCACTCCATTGTTCTTGCCTGGAGAATCCCAGGGACGGGCGGAGCCTGGTGGGCTGCTGTCTATGGGGTTGCACAGAGTTGGACACGACTGAAGCGACTTAGAAGCAGCAGCAGCAGCAGTAACTAATGATACTAAACATCTTTTCATAACTGCCATGTGCTTTGGTGAAGTGTCTATTCAAATCATTTGCTCATTTTTAAACTGTTTTCCTTTGCTGAATTTTGAGAGTTCTTTGTAAACTTCATCAGATACATGATTTACAAATATTTTTGCCAGTCTGTGACTTATCTTTTCATTCTCTTAACAAAATCTTTGGAAGAATAGAAATTTTGGAGGAGTACAATTTGTGCTTTTAAGGATTGTGCTTTTAGTGTTAAATATCTAGAAATTCTTTGCCTAACTCTTTTTTTAAGGTTTGCTTCTAGAAGTCTTGTAGTTTTAAGTTTTAGATGTATATGTACAGTCCATTCTGAGTTCATTTTTGTATGTTATGAGGCGTGGATCAAGGCTGCTGTTCCTGCTTTCGTTGTGGTATGTGCTGTGTTGACTTTCCAATTAGTTCAGCACTGTTTGTTGGAAAAAGACTATCGTTTCTCCACGAAACTGGCTTTATACCTTTCCTGAAAATCATACATACACACACACACACACATATGCACACACACACATATACACACACACACACATCTGTCTATGAATCTGTCTATATAGGTCTATTTCTGGACTCACTAGTCTGTCCATCAACATATTTGTTTCTCTTCTTGCCAATGCTACTCTCTGTATTATAAGAGTTTATAAAAAGTCTTAAAATCAGGCAGCATTAGCACTCTGACTGTATTTTTCAATGGTATCGTTTTAATGTAAGTTTTTTAAAAATCAGAAATGGCTACTGAAATGTAGAGTATTATCATCACTTTTCTGCTCTAATCTCAATAGTTGTTGAAGTAAACAGTAAACAACTAGAAGGAATTACATGAATCTCAAAATAATTACAAGCAGCTCCTCTCTTTTGTATATAAAAATTGACTATGCTTATCTAAGGGCTTCCCTGGTAGCTCAGCTGGTCCAAAAATCTGCCTGCAATGCAGGAGCAATGATCAATTCCTGGGTTGGGAAGACCCCCTCGAGAAGGGATAGGCTATCCATTCCAGTATTCTTGGGCTTCCCTGGTGGCTCAGATGGTAAAGAATCCACCTGCAATGCAGGAGACCTGGGTTCAGTCCTTGGGTTGGGAAGATCCCCTGGAGGAGGGCCTGGAAATCCACTCTAATATTCTCGCCTGGAGAATCCCATGGACAGAGAAGCCTGGTGGGCTACAGCCCATGGGATCGCAAAGAGTCGGACATGACTGAGCAACTCAGCACAGCATGCTGATCTAAAGGCAGTTTTACACAAAACCAGACACCCAGTTTAGCACATGTAACAGTATTTAACTCCCTTACCTGCAAACCATATTTTACTCGTATTTTCTTTAATTCTTTCCTCCTTTCCAACTCTTTTTCCTCCTTACTTAGTGTTGGACCAACTACAAGGAAAAATTGAGTTAAAAAAAAAACACTAAGTTTGATATAATACTGTTTATTTAATAACGAAAAATTAATAGTACTAGTATTCCATCTCCAGATTAACAAAAAGTTCAAATACATTAATATAAAAGTATCTTGGGTTGTGATGATGTCCTTTCAGCATTTTGGTAATTAAATCTAATTGGAAAGTAAATCAAACCCCAAAGAGTGTAAGAATGTTACAGTTTAGATACTGAAAGAAATACTGAACATCTTAATTTCTCAGTATGGTTATTGTAACAGTATCCCAGATGTAGAAATATTGTGAGTTCTCTGAAAGAACGTAAGTCTGTGCAAAAGAAAAACCAGAATTCAAGAGTCACATTATTGTGTAGTGTGCCCTACTCGTTTTCATAATGTAGTACATAGGAAAACAAAAAATACACAATGAACATTTAGTGAGCATTAAGAGGAAAAAATGAGGTAGGGAAAATTACTCTTTCAATTTTTAAAGCCTTGAATAAGAAAGTTTTAACAAGATAGCAACCTTTTACAGTACTATTATAGAAAATAATGGTATATACACAGATAATACATCAACAAACTGTAATTAGGAAAGCAGACATATCAACCAATAAATCTTAATACCTTGCCTATTATTTTCTATCTTACTATTTTACATCAAAGTTTAACTGTGGATTACTTTTTATAACAGTAAATAGATGTTAAAGAGAAACCTTGGGCTTCCCAGGTAAGCTCAGTGGTAAAGAATCCACCTGCCAATGTAGGAGAGGCAGGTTCGATCCCTGGGTCGGGAAGATCCTCTGGAGAAAGAAATGGCAACCCACTTCAGTATTCTTGCCTGGAGAATCCCATGGCCAGAGGAGCCTGGTGGGCTACAGTCCATGGGGTTGCAAAAGAGCCGAGCACAACTTAGTGACTAACACGACAAATCTTTATTTAACTGTATCACAATTACTCCTCTGAAGGACAGTTAGCTACCCTGCAGTGCTGCTTCAGAGCCCCACAGACTTGGGACTTCCCTGGTAGCTCAGTGGTAAGACTCTGTGCTCCCAACACAGGGGGCATAGGTTCACTCCTGGTCAGGGACCTACATCCTGCATACAGCAAGAAAGGGCCCGCGGGCCACACCTAAGACCCCGTGTGCCACACCTAAGACCTGGCACGGACAACCAAATAAATAATTAAAAAGATAAAAAGCCTACAGATGGATTAGCAACAGCAGAGCTATCGATTATCATTCCTGGTCAGAAAGTAACCTAATGCTATAACAGTACAACTAAACCATTACATAGAAAAATCAACTACAATCATAATCTACTACCTAGGTCTCCCATTTCAAAACATGTTATTTTTTTAGCCTCATCTGATAGTATTCACTGAAATATAAATGTATCTCAATAAGAGTATTATATCAATTAGATAGGAAGCTGGTAGCAACTGATACATTTTTTAGAACACTTTGGTGAATTAAAAAGTTATCACACACATAAACAGTATGTTTCACATACCAAAAAGTTCATCTTTCTTATCAAGACGAAGGTGAGCTCTAACCTGCCCTGGTTCACAGCCATCACAGGTATCGCTGCCAGGGTGAATATGAAACGACAACACAGTCTCTCCAATTTTCACTTCATCCCCATGCTCAAGTACATAAGGGTCACATTTAGTTTTGGGCTAAAGGGGAAAAAAATAACAAAACAGAAATCCAAGAGTTACATATGATTATTTATTCATGGTTACTGTAAATAATGTCAGATTATAACAAAAAAATTTGAGATGGTTCTCAATGAGACAGACAGACATATGCATACACACCCATTTCCACAACATGAGGGTGATATGTAATATTCTATTAGTGGAACAGACAGATGAACTGAGCAACTTCTAATTTTTATATTATCAAAATCCACTATCTCCCCATCTCCATACCCAATGCTATCAGAGAAATATCCAACCCAAACTTCAATCTATTACCAAAATGAATAATCATCACAGTCAAAAAGATGACATATTAAGGAGATAAATCACATCATATTTCCCTTTTTCTTTCTTCTCTTGGTAATTTTCATTTCATTTTTGATCCTTAACTAAGACCTCCCTCCCTCCCCTCCTTCCACATACTATCTTATTAGGTGCTAAGCACTCTGCTACATGTTAGGGATAAAAGAGTTAACTGAACAGACATAGCCCCTGCTTTCAAGGAGTTTTCCAATTTAACATTTCTGTTAAAACAGCTTAAAAAAATAAAAAACACACACAAAAGAATGGCCCCTAAAGTTGCTATAACTTCCTTTGCATGGCTTTAAAATGCATTTATCTCTAAAAATAAGGCGTAGATACATAATTAGAAAGGCAAAACTCAGCAGTTAAGTATCTACTTACTGTATATATTTTTCAGCTCTAAGAATTCTCTTCCACATTAATACATCTGGCTTGAATACCAATCTGAGCTAAATGATACGTATAATCACTATGATAACTATGCCCTGAGGGATAAAATATTCCAGTTCAGTTTTTTAAAAGAATATGCAAGTACTTAATTAATAAATATACACTTACCTGAAGAATCTGTTTTCCATTAACAACTGTACCATTCTGACTGCCTTGATCCACAAGGACATAACTTTGTAAGTCATGGTCAAAATAAATTTCTGCATGAAACTTAAAAAAAGAAACCAGGTAATTATAAATTATTATATATTTTTAAATCACAGACAATAATTTCTCCATGATAAAATGCAGTGGACTCTGATGATTCAACTTGTATTATTCTTAATACATTTCTTTTCTGAATACAAAAGAATTACAATGCTTCTGGTAGAAATAAGGCAGCTGCAGGAGAAAAAGTCACCCACCTGTAACCCCACCGATAATTACCATTAATAACTTAGTATGTGTCCTATCTTTCCTCCTCTTATAATATTCTTGAGATTATACTATATATAGTTTGAAATAATTTTTCACCTAATATAGTTGCTCACATCATTAAAAATTTTTAATACAAAGGTGATTTGAAATATTCAAGGTCAACTTCTCAGAGTTTCCAAATTTTCAATACTCAGGACTAATCACTCCCTCCTGCTCCACAGCACTTTGTTTCTGTAACACTTAAACTATACAGAGTTACTGTATATGTGAAGGCCACTGTACTGCTTACAATTATTGCTTACATTTAGTTGACAATTTGCTTCCACTTAGTATATAATATAGTGCTTCACATACATTAGGCACGCACTCAATACATGTGCGTTTAACCGGATATAGAGCTGCAAAAATATTTAAAGTTCCATAAACAATACAAAGATGGTGGTTACAAAAAATGATGTAGCTGCTTTGTGGGGAAGTTTGACAGTTCCTCAAAATGCTAAACAGAGCTACCATATGACTCAGTAATTCTACTCCAAGGTAGGTATCAAGAGAAATGAAAACTACACTTCCAAACAAACTTAGCAGTATTACTCTTAATAACCAATAAATGGAAACAATTCAAATGTCTAACAGTTGATGAACAGATAAACAAAATACTATAGTTGTGTCTGAACAATGGAGTATTATTTGGCAATAAAAACAAATGAAGTACTGATTCTTGCTACAACAAGGATGAATCTTGAAGACAAGCTAAGTGTACCAGCTAGTTACAAAAGACTACATACCGTATTATTAATATGATTCCATTTACATGAAATGTGAAGAACAGGCAAATCCACAGAAACAGAAAGTAAACTGGTGGTTGCCTAGGGCTGTGGGAGGTGAGGAAGGAATGGGGAAGGACTACTATTGAGTATGATACTTTTTTCCAAAGTGATGAAAATGTTCTAAAATTGACTGCAGCAATGGTTACACAACCGTTGCTGTCACTGCTGCTGCTTCTGCTAAGTCGCTTCAGTCGTGTCCGACTCTGTGCGACCCCATAGACGGCAGCCCACCAGGCTCCCCTCCCCTGGGATTCTCCAGGCAAGAACACTAGAGTGAGTTGCCATTTCCTTCTCCAATGCATGAAACTAAACAGTCAGAGGGAAGTCGCTCAGTCGTGTTGGACTCTTCGCGATCCCATGGAGTGTAGCCTACCAGGCTCCTCTGTCCATGGGATTTTCCAGGCAAGAGTACTGGAGTGGGGTGCCATTGCCTTCTCCAACAGTCTGATGAGCTTTGACAAATGTACACTAACAGTATTTATCTCCTTTATCTTGCATCTTTGGCTGAATACCATCTAGCTGCAGTGCAGCTGTGGCTGTACCATAAGCTATAATATATTCTTTTAATGACAACAGCCAGGTTTTTTCCCCAGGTTTTACTGTTTTTCAAAATGCTTCTATGAACAACCCTGTCCATGCACTCTTCCTGTGGACAATACAAGGGTTTCTCTGGGGGTATACACTTAGGAATGAAACTGCTAAGCCATCTACATGCAAAAAAACTTTATTAGATACTGCCATACGATTTTCCAGGCTTCACAGCTGGCTCAAGTGGTAAAGAATCCATCTGCCAACGCAGGAGCTGCAAGTTTGATCTCTGGGTCAGGAAGATCCCCTGGAGTAGGAAATGGCAACCCACTCCAATACTGCTGCGGGATAATCCCATGGATAGAGGAGCCTGGTGGGTTACAGTCCATGGAGTTGCAAAAAGTCAGACATGACTAAGCACACACATATCATTTTCCAAAATGGTTGGACCAATATACAGTCTCAACACCAATCTATAAGAATTTCCGTTGATCTATACAGTTTTAAATAACACTTTGTATTGTCAGAATTTTTAGCTTTTGTAAGCATATCAAGTGTGAAAATAAATTTCATCACTGTGGTTTTAATTTGCATTTTCCCAATTACAGGTGAGGCTGAAATCTCTTCTTATATTTTTAGCCATTTGGGTTTCATCTTCTGTAAATTTTCTCCTCATGTCCTTCATACATTTCTTTCAATTGGGTTGTTTAGAAAAACTATATCAAAGAGTTTAAATAATTTCAAATCTTATGACTAGAAACCTTATTCCAAAGACCTTTCTAAATTACGCTCTAGATAGGAATATTTAATAAACGGGATGAATGAAAACTAACACTTTGGTCTCAATTGTATTTCTTGAATTACTACAAATATTGAATGGTTTTCGCAAGTTAAGCATATTTCCTCTACTGTGAATTACTTATCGATATCCTTCACTCATTTACCTGTTGGTATCATAGTGGGGTTTAAAAACTGAATTTGTATGAGCTCTTAAAATATAAGGGATATATAGATCTGATTATCTTAGACTGCCATTTAAATTTATTTCTTACTTAAATTATTCAAAATTACCTCGTCTTCTGTGATTTTGTTTCTTTTTTTAAACTTAGAAAATCCTCTCCTATACACTGGTTAAATATTAGTTTCTGGTTTTTCTCCTAATATTAACATGAAATATGTTGGAGTTTTTTGACTTTAACTTTTTCATATATCTGGATATGTGTGATATATACTGTCAAACTGATTTCACACAACTAACAAATTACCTACCCCACCAGTGGATATGTTTGTTTCAAAGACAGGAAAAGCAGAAATGCCACCAGAGAACTACCTACGTTTCAGACTGAAGTAGAAGGGCGTCTTCGTTATTTAAGTTATAGACAGGTTTTTCTTTGGAGGCAGAAAAACCAAGCATCATGAGAAGGCGAAAAAGGAAGATAACTTGGTCTGAATTAAGATTACAAGGACTTCATTCCCTCTGAGTGAATCCAAAAAAAGTAAAAAAATCAGACTTTCAACTAATAATGAAAAAACAAATTTCATTCCAAAAAGACAAAAATCACAAAAATACAGTTTAGAATCATATTATAATCCATTAAATAGAAACAAAATGAGGTTGATGAAAGGTCAAAAAAACATAACAGTTATAAAAGGGAAGGGGGAAAACCACAGAAAATGTAGTAAAGAAAAAAGATAACGAGACTTTTGACAGTTAAATCTTATAACTTTAGCTGCAACTCTGTTCTTTTTGTTTGTTTTGAAACACCCAACTGCTCTTTTTCCTGAAACCATTAGAAAGTCACCTAGGAAAAGCTGTAAAATCAACTAGAAAAAGCCTTGAGTGGTAGAGGATAGATTATTCTTGAGTTGAAAAATACCATGGACTTAAAGTAACTATGCACTAAAGTAGCCTGAATCCACGTATGATTTATCTTTGAACTACCACAATATCCAGCATATTGACTTCACTCAGTAAATATTTGCTAAACAGGTATTACTTTAATACTTTGTCTACATTTTCCACTCCTGCTCCAGACAGTTAAAAACTAAACATTATTTTAGTTCATGCAAATTTTGATGGAGAATTTTTTTTTCTCAAGTAATGGCATAAACAACCTGCATTACTTTCATCACCATTACTATACTGACTATTAACCTTTCTTTTTCATCTGAAAAACCCTAGCTTTCTGCCATAATGATGATTTACAAAGTCACACTGAGGGGGCTGTATCTGAAAAATCAAAGAACTTACCTTACTGACACCAACTTCAGGGATTCGGAGAGTATGCTCCATATCTTTTTCTCTGCAGAGTTAAGTAAAATTAAAATGCCTTTAATACTTTTTGAAGCATATTTAAAGAACTTTTTTAAAGATAATTTTGCTTTAAAAGATATATTAGGATGCAAGTCTCCCTATCAGACTAAACCCAGTTTCTGTAATGCTACTCTAAATTTCATGTTTGAAAGTAGGTCCCGGAATTACCTTAACTCTTTCATAAGGTAATTGTAGTAGTCCCCAACCTTTCTGGCACCAGGAACCAGTTTCGTGGAAGACAGTTTTTCCACAGACCAGGGCAAGGGTATTTGGGATGATTCAAGTGCATTACATTTATTGTGCACTTTATTTCTATTATTATTATACTGTGATATGGAATGAAATAATTATACAATTCACCACGATGTAGAATCAGTGGGAGCCCTGAGCTTGGCTTTCTGCAATTAGATAGTCCCGTCTGGAGGTGACGGCAAACAGTGACATCTGAAGTGTGCTGCGAGTGACGAGGCGCAGCTGTAAACAAGATGAAGTTTTCCTCGCTCACCCAGTGCTCCTCTCCTGCTGTGCAGCCCGACTCCTAACAGGTCCAGGGGATGGGGACCCCGGTTTCGGTACATCTGTCACAGGCTAGTGAGCATCCAGCAGGACCAAATGTCCTTCGTGGTGATGTCAGTCCAGACCTGCTGACTATGTTCCCACTTCTATTACTACGTGTAAAAGGAACATACTGTTTTCCGAGAATTTAAAATTAAGATACTGTATGAAACCTGAATTAAAGATATATTACCTTTCCAGTTGGGCAAAAAGGAAATTATCATACTCATGATTAAAATCTACTTCTCTAGTTACATAGGGGTAAAGAAAAAGGATCAAAGGAGGAGGTCATACTGGGTTTAAATAAGTAATTTAGGCCTAAAAAAAGCAGTACCAAAGGTAAGAAAATGATGAAATCTCTGTGGAAGGTATCACCAAGATTTTAACTCTTTACATCAGCAGACAGCTTTAGGGACGATGAAGTTATGTCTGCAATTGACTTCCAAAACCGCACAACAAAAGGTAAGTGTCAGAATATTTTCTGAGTGAGAGAGGGAGGAACAAGGATATCATTTTTTGTCTATTCTACAAGTACCACACATATTTAATAACTGGAATAAGAAAAATAAACAGAATACGATAATGGTAAACATTTTTACCTTCCAATTGTAGCAGGATTTACAGCTGTAATGATAAAAAGTGATCCTGTCTGCAACACAGGTGATCTAATTACAATTACTCTAATACACGGAGGCCAGATTTTTTCTTCATCTGCCAAAAGACAGGTAAGTATTAATTCAAAAATAACAAATGCCCAGGGAATAGTAGAAAGCATACTGCTGCTGCTAAGTCGCTTCAGTCGTGTCTGACTCTGTGCGACCCCATAGACGGCAGCCCACCAGGCTCTGCCGCCCCTGGGATTCTCCAGGCAAGAACACTGGAGCGGGTTGCCATTTCCTTCTCCAATGCATGAAAGTGAAACGTGAAAGTGAAGTCACTCAGTCGTGTCCAACTCTTTGCGACCCCATGGACTGCAGCCCACCAGGCAAGAGTATTGGAGTGGGGTGCCATTGCCTTCTCCAAGAAAGCATACATAAAGCTAAAACAAACTGATTAAAAATCTTCCTTCTGTTTAAAACAACCTTCTCAAATTCTGCTATGTGACATACACAATAAGTAAGTTTTAACAACATTGGCAATTTAAAATAATCGACCTAAAGATATACAGCAGCTATCAAAATTACAAAATAATCAACTCTCTCTTTTTTAAGGTATTGGTATTTGAAAATATGCCCCCCAAAAAAGCATTTTTCAAGTTAGAAAAACTGAGTCTACCCTTTTAAGAAAAAAATGAGAGGAAATTCCATTAAGAACAAAATAAGCTTGTATACACTACTACAAAATTCTGAGTTTTCAAAGTATGTCATTATATCAAGTAAAAAAAAAAAAAAAAATCAGATTTACCGTAATACCTACATAGCTGAATTAATGGCCTACTCTTTAAAGGCAACTGCCTTCCCTCCCTCAACTACAAAAGTGGACAATAAATATCTAACCCATTAAAATAGACTTAGCACTCTAGGAAAGAGTAAGTAACTTGGTTTTTTGTTCTACTGAGTAGGCCATTCAATGCAATTGAACTTTAGGATCCACCCTACTGTAAATATGACCAAAGTTATCATTTTTAATAATGTTATTAAAATAATCTCTTTAAAACAATCAGCTCACTTTTTGGCAAATATATGGGCTACCAACGTTTTTAACTACTGTGCTGTACTTTTACAATGGCCGTGAAATAATGCCTGTCTACTCACCTTCATCCTCAGTATCTTCTGCAGTTGCGTTGTCTTCACTGGTGGTGTCTTCATCGTAGCTGTCCTCCGTCTGAGAGTCTGTAATTTCACCTTCTTCAGGCTCACTATCAGTGTCTACGATTTTCTCATCTTTAAATGAAGCCGAATTATAAATGTTTTCACTAACAGGAGACTCTACAGTCTTTGCACTAATTGGAACAGTATATTTGGGGGGATTATTTTTGTCATGGATGTCTATTTTGGCCTTCTTTTTCATATTTGCAAAATCTTCTCCCTCACTGCAGCTTATATGTTCAATATTGGATGTTTTCTGATCTTCTGAATTCAAATTCTGGAAAGAGGTGGGAATAGGAGAGAAGAATCTTAAACATGACCATCTTATAATGTTTAACCCTAAATGTTTCAATGAATTAGTGAAAACATACGTTCAGTGAAATAACAACAGCTATTATCTCTATTGCCTCTTCCTCTTATTATGTTCCCTTTCTTAATGATGTTACCATCCACTTATCCAAATCAAAAGTCTTTGACATCTCCTGAACCACTCCATGGAATCAATTACTGAGGCTATAGACTATGTTTGAAATTAACCCCAATTTTCTCTCCTTATCTAGTATCATTTTCTTAACTGTCCCAATCCAGGTCCTCATCACATATTGCTTGGATCATGTGAGAGCCTAGAACAATGCTGTCAAAAATAAAATGCAAGTTTTATATATATATATATATATCTATATATATGCTTTAAAATTAGCTAGTAGGGTCATTAAAAAGGTAAAAAAGAAGCTGGTGAAATTCATTTTGTTACTTTACCTAACCCAGTACTTATAAAATATTACTAATTATATATAAAGATGATATTTCATCAGCATAAAAATTTTTACCAATACTTTATATGGATTTTCTGTACCAAGTCTTCAAAACTGAGTATAGTTTATACTCAACTAGGTAAAGTCTCCTAGCAACATTTAAAGTGTTCAGTAGCCACATGGAGCTGGCAGAACAGTGCAGGCCTAGAGAATACAACTAAACCTAAATTTTCTTTTTGAACTTTGAGTCAATTATTAAGTCAACATACATGACATAAAGAATTAGCACTAATTAAAGCAGGGATTTAAAGATCTAAATGTACGTAATATATCAGAACTGAAGTTTTGCTAAAATACTTTACAGAGTCAGTTTGATAACACAGAAAATAGTACAGATGAGTCAATCACATCTCTTTATTCTGAACTTCCAACTAACTGGCATAAGCCTCTCATCGTTTGTTATACATGCATACTGGCCATACCCTAGGACAAATGAACGTATCTATTATTTTACCTTTAGAAGCAGCAGCTACCTTCCTCTAGTTTGTAACACACTCTAGTTTTCTTTCTACCTTAGGGCAACATGATGAGGTGAAGTCATATGTTCTGCTGTTATTTTATAAAATACAAGAGCATCCTAAACACATATTTTTAATGGTAGCACAAATTCAGTTTGAAGACTGGCTAAACATTCACAGCCTGCTAAACTATACATATTTCCAGCAACACAAACTCACCAAGGACAATAACAAGAGCAAGTTCCTGGAAAGCTATGAGGAACTTTAAAGACCACTGTAAACTACAGCCAAAAAGTTTCCTGATGTATATATGCTTAAAAGAAAAGCAGTTTCCAATACTATGTATTTTATTATTATTATTGTTTATAGGACAACACATGTAGAGGAAAATGAGCGAAACAGAAATAGGTACTGCTTTTTAAAACTGTCAGTCTCGAATGCTAGATAAATGTCCATTAAGATAAAAGAAAGGCCCAGGGCCTACATCAGGCGTATACGCACATTTCAAGTTATTACTCTAACCTCCTCACCCTACTTCCTTCCTTCTGTATACTCTGCTGCTGCTAAGTCACTTCAGTCGTGTCTGACTCCGTGTGACCCCACAGACAGCAGCCCACCGGGCTCCTCTGTCCCTGGGATTCTCCAGGCAAGAATACTGGAGTGGGTTATTTCCTTCTCCAAGGCATGCATGCACGCTAAGTCGCTTCAGTCGTGTCCGACTCTGTGTGACCCCATGGACAGCAGCCCACCAGGCTCCCCTGTCCACAGGACTCTCTAGGCAAGAACACTGGAGTGGGTTGCCATTTCCTTCTCCATCTGTATACTCTGCACTTCCAAAAAGTGAGGCCCAAGAATATCTTAAAACTCAAGAAAAGGATGAGGATGTCCTAAACCTGGTTTCCTCCCATGCGACACAACTACCTTTTATAATCCTTGGGGAATTCAAAATTTTTATTAGTATTTTTCTTAAGTCCTTGTCCTAAATTAACATATTTTTACAGAAGGATGGTAAAGATGAATGGCTATGAGAGCTAAACTAGACCAAAATCTCACAGAATGCTATCAAATTTCATCATCTAGTTCGTCAGAAAAGGTCATTTGAGGACCCCTATATATTCTTTGCTTTGCTGGGAGAACTAGTTTCATTAACATATTCTCTCAAACAGTTCAATGACTAGTAATAGGTAGGAGTCACTAACACAGAGGTCTCTGACAAAAAAGAAAAATAATTTTTTACATTTTTCTTACTTACTCTTCAATTCTTAGGTACTGTCAGTGAAAATAATAAAGAAATAAACAAATCAAATCAAACAGAGAGTTGAGATAAAATTTCAAGAACAGAAGTGGCCAAGACAGTGAAGTGAGAAGACCCTAAACTCATCTCCTCCATGGACACGCCAAAATTACAACTACTTACAGAGCAACTATCTATGAGAATGACCTTCCTGAACACTAGCAGAAAAGATTTTCCACAACTAAAGACAGAAAGCAGGAACCACACAAGATGGGTAGGAGAGGTGGAGACCCATACCCCTGTGCTGGCAAACCACAAATGGAAGGGATATCCCAAGCACAGAGGTTCCTTCCAAGGAGTGAGGAGTGGGAGGCCCAAATGGGGCTCCCCAGCCTAGGGATCCTGAACTGAAAAGACAAGCCCCTAGAATGTACAGCTTTGAAAAACTAGGAGAGCTTCTGTTCAGGAGAACTGGAGAGGTACAGGAATAAGATTCAGCTATTGAGGCACATGTAAGATGGTACACGTTCTGGGTCTCGACAGGGAGGTAGCAGCTTGAAAGGAGCCTGGGTCAGCTGTTTTGGGGAATCGGTTCTACCCCAGTAGCAGTGGAACGGGAACACATCTTTCTGGAATCTTTCCTCTGGTCTGTTAGTGCTGGCATCCCTGCCCTGCCCACCTGCTGGCCAGCACAAGCCTTTGGCTTTCTAGAAGAGAGCCACACAGGGACTCGTCCAGTGGGCCAGGAACAGCCCTGAGCCCCTGGGTCACATGGTCAACTTCACAGGAAGGCCACCCTTCTCTCGACTGGGCCTGCAGGCACCACGCGAGGCAGGGCCTCACAGCCGGCCAGGGCGAGGGCCAGCCCTGCCTTCCAGTGCTCCCACAGTCATCAGTCTCCCCACAGCAGAAGGGTGTACACAGCCCACACAGGGAACACCGCCAGAGAAAACAGTCCTGGTGACCACAAGGGCATGTGTTGCCTGGGCCTCAGAGGAGGCCTGCTAAATACGGCCACTTCTCCAAGACGGGAAACATAAACAACCTACCCACCTTGAAGTCCACCTAACACACAGAAGTAAACACAGTGAACAGACAGTGAGGAACAGAGGAATGCGTTCTCAACCAAGGCACAAGACATGACCTCAGAAAAGAACAGTCTTCCAAAATACAGGTTTAAAAAGGAGTTTTCCACTATTTTATAAGATGTTCCCATACTTCAAAGAATACAATTAAAATCTAGTCAAATCACAGCAAAAAAAAAAAAAATGGAGGTAAGCAATCTACTGGACAAAAAGCTCAAGGTGATGAACATAAAGATGCTCACCAAACTCAGAAGAATGAATGAACATAAAATTTCAGTAGTTAGAAAACGTGAAGAAGAACCAAACAGAGCTAAAGAATACAAAACTGAAATGAAAATATACTAGAAGGAACAACAAATTAGATGATATAGGGGAGCAGATCAGCAATCTGGCAAAGAGTAGTAATCACTCAAGCTGAAGAGAGAACAAAAAAAGAGTATAGTTTATACCTCTAGACAATATTAAGCATACTAACAACCACAAAGCATAGCTGAAAATGCCCCTAACCTGGGGAAAGAAACACATCCAGGTTCAAGAAGCACAGAGTCCCAAACAAGATGAACCAAAAGCAGTTCACATGAAGACAAAATACAATTAAAATGGCAAAAATCAAAGAAAAACAATTTTAAAAGCAACTAGTTATCCACAAGGGACCTACCATAACGCTATCACTGACTTTTCAGCAGAACTGAAAAGTCAGGCCAAAAGGGAATGGCACCATATATTCAAAGTGATAAAAGGAAAAAACCTTCAACCAAGAACACTCTACCCAGAAAGGCTATCCTTCAGATTGGGAGAAAAGATGAAGAACTTTCTAGACAAGCAAGAGCTAAAAGAGTTCAACACCACTAAAAGAGCTTCACAAGAAACATCGAAGGGACGTCTCTAAGCAGAAATCACAGAGCCACACCTAGAAACGTGAAACTCGTGCAGGGAAGAGTCGCGTTGGTAAAGGCAATCGCACAGTAAAGGCAGCAGGTCAACCAGTGACGATGACGAAGCCAGTAGAAGGCTAAAAGACGAAAGCAGTGAAATCATCTACGGCCACATCTGCAGTTAAGGGACAACACAAAATGCGACCACAGACACAGATGTAGGGGGCAAGGACAGTAAAAACAGAGCAGTCAGAATGCATTCAAACTTAAGAAATCATCAACTGAAAATAACCACATCTACGTGCTGTTGCACTGAGTTGCTTGAGTCACGTCTAACTCTCTGCGACCCTATGGACTGGAGCCCTGCAGGCTCCTCTGTTCATGGGATTTTCCAGGCAAGAATACCAGAGTGGGTTGCCATGCCCTCCTCCAGGGGACCTTCATGACCCCAGGTCTCTTATGTTTTACGCACTGGTAGGTGGAGCAGGTTCTTTACCACTAGCGCCCCCTGGGAAACTCCAATCACATATATATAGGTTGTCAATATGAATGAATCTGATGGTTACCAAAACCAAGACTCAGTAATAGATACACAGAAAGGAAAGGAATCCAAACGTAACACTGAGGGCAGTCATCAAATCACAGGGGAAGGGAGCAAAAGAAACAGAACCAGAAAGGAAAGACAACCCCCCTTCAAGACAATCAACAAAGCAGCAGTACACACACACCTACCGATAATTACTTCAAAAGCAGATGGACTAAAAGCTCCAACTGAAAGACACAAGCGTGGCTGAGTGGATTAAAAAAACAAAAACGCACATATATGCTGCCTAAAGGAGACTTACTTCAGATCTAAAGACACACTGACTGAAAATAAGGGGACAGAAAAAAAGGTTCTCCATACAAATGAAAATAAAAAGAAAACTGGGGGAGCAATACTTATGTCAGACAAAACAGACAGCAAAAAGAGACAAAGAAGCATATTATATGCCAAAGGGACCAAGCCAACAAGGAGATAGCAACTGTATATATAAGTGCCTATGTGCCCAACACAGAAGCACCTTCTAAGTACGCAAAGAAAATACTAACGAACATGAAGGCAGAAACTGACACCACCACAGTAGTAGAGGACGTTAACACTCCCCTTACATCACTGGACAGATCATCTAGACAGAAAACCAGTAAGGAAACACGGGCCTTAAACGATACGTGGGAGTAAATGAACCTAACAGAGACACAGGCAACATTCTATCCAAAAGCGGCAGGGATACACATTTGTTTCAAGTGAAGATGGAACATTCTTTAAGATGATGACATGCTAGGCTACAAACCAAGCCTCAAGCAACTAAGGCTTGAGGTGCAACTACAGATTATCACACTAAGTGAAGTAAGTCAGAAAGAGGAACACAAATGCCATATGCTATCACTTACATGCAGAATCTAAAATATGGCACAAATGGACCTCTTTACAGAACAGAAACAGACTCACAGACACAGAGACCGTTCTTGTGGTTGCCAAAGGGGAGAGAAGGAGGGAAGGGGATGAACTGGGAGTCTGGAGTTAGTAGATGCAAGTTACTACATTTAAAACAGATAAATAAAGGCTTACTGTATAGCTCAGGGAACTATACCCAGTCTCCTGGGATAAACCATAATGGAAAACAATATTTTTTAAAAAAGAATATATATGTGTGTATAACTGAGTCACTTTTCTGTACAGCAGAAATTAGCACAATCCTGTAAATCAATTATACTTCAATTTCAAATAAAGAAATTTAAGACTGAATTATTAGGCAGCTTTTCCAATCACAACAGTGAAAGACTAGAAACCCACTATAAGAAATAAACTGCAAAAAACACCTAAGAGTCTAAACAACAAGCTACTATACAAGCAACTGGTCACTAGTGAACTCAAAAAGGAGACCTGAAAAAATTACTGGAGACAAATGCAAATGTTAATATAATTATCTAAAATCCATGGGATGAGGCAAAAGCAGTTCTAAGAAGTTAAGAACAACACAAGCCTAACTCAGGAATAAGAAAAATTCCAAATAAACAATCTAATGTTACAGCTGAAGGACCTAGAAAAAGAAGGAAAAAATCCAAAGTTAAGAGAAGAAACAATAAAAGTCAGAATAGAAATAAATGATACAAGAAACCCCTGGGAGGCCCAGTGGTTAGGACTCTGTGCTTCCACTGCAGGGGGGCACAGGTTTAATCTCTGTTGGGGAACTAAGCTCCTGCAAGCTGCAAGGTACACACAATAAAAAAAAAGAAGAAGAAGAAAGGATACAGAGATTAAAAAAAGAAAAAAGGTCAGTGAAACTACGAGATGGTTCTTTGAAAAAATAAACAAAATTGTTAAGCCTTTAGATGGACTCATCATCAAAGAGGACCCAAATAAATAAAATCAGAAATCAAAGAGAAGTTACAATTGATATTGCAGAAATAAAAAGAATAAGAGTTTACTATGAACAATGATATGCCGATAAAATGGACAACTCAGAACAAAATGGATAAATCCTGAAAAACGTAGTCTCCCAAGACTGAATCAGGATAATAGAAAAAATATCAATGAACCATTTACCAGAAATGAAAATGATTCAACAATCAAAAATCTCATAAGTAATAAAAATCCAGGACCAGATGACCTCACAAGTGAATTCTACCAAACATTTAGGGAATAGTTAAAAAACATAAAAGATGATGCTGTTAAAGTGCTCACTCCATATGCCAGCAAATTCAGAAAACTCAGCAGTGGCCACAGGACTGGAAAAGGTCAGTTTTCATCCAGAAAGGCAATGCCAAAGAATGCTCAAACTACTGCACAATTGCACTCATCTCACACGCTAGTCAAGTGATCCTTAAAATTCTCCAAGCCAGGTTTCAACAGTACGTGAACCGAGAACTTCCAGATGTGCAAGCTTGATTTAGAAAAGGCAGAGGAACCGGAGATCAAATTGCCAACATCCGCTGGATCATCCAAAAAGCAAGAGAGTTTCAGAAAAACATCTACTTCTGCTTTATTGACTACACCAAAGCCTTTGACTATGTGGATCACAACAAACTGGAAAATCCTTAAAGAGATGGAAATACCAGACCACCTAACCTGCCTCCTGAGAAATCTGTATGCAGGTCAAGAAGCAACAGTTAAAACCAGACATGGAACAACAGACTAGTTCCAAGTTGGGAAGGGAGTATATTGTCATCCTGCTTATTTAACTTACATGTAATGAGTACACCGTGAGGAATGCCAGGCTGGAAAAAGCACAAACTGGAATTGAGATTGCTGGGAGAAATATCAATAACCTCAGATATGCAGATGACATCACCCTCATGGCAAAAAGCAAAGAGGAACTGAGGAGCCTCTTGATGAAAGTGAAAGGGTAGAGTGAAAAAGTTGGCTTAAAACTCAACATTCAGAAAATGAGGATCATGGCATCTGGTCCCATCACTTCATGGGAAATAGATGGGGAAACAATGGAAACAGTGACAGACTTTATTTTGGGGGGCTCTAAAATCACTGCAGATGGTGACAGTTGTGAAATTAAAGACGTTTGTTCCTTGGAAGAAAAGCTATGACCAATCTAGACAGCATATTGAAAAGCAGAGACATTACTTTACCAACAAAGGTCTGTCTAGTCAAAGCTATGGTTTTTCCAGTAGTCATATATGAATAAGAGAGTTGGACCATAAAGAAGGCTGAACACCGAACAATTGATGCTTTTGAACTGTGGTGTTCTCAAGAGAAGACTCTTGAGAGTCCCTTGGACTGCAAGGAGATCCAACCAGTCCATCCTAAAGGAAATCAGTCCTGAATATTCACTGAAAGGACTGATGCTGAAGCTGAAGCTCTAATACTTTGGCCACCTGATATGAAGAACTGCCTCAATGGAAAAGACCCTGAGGCTGGGCAAGACTGAAGGCGGGAGAAGGGGATGACAGAGGATGAGATGGTTGGATGGCATCACCGACTCGATGGACATGAGCTTCAGCAGGCTCGGGGAGTTGGTGCTGGACAGGGAAGCTCAGCATGCTGCAGTTCATGGGGTCGCAAAGAGTCAGACATGACTGAGCTGAACTGAACTACTGAACTAACAAACCTGTCTTTCTCAAATTATTCTAAGAAGTTAAAGAGAAAGGAACATTTTGAACTCATTCTATAAGGCCAGCATCAGCCTGACACGAAAACCAAACACACCACAAATAAAATAAAATTTCAGGCCAATGTCACTGATGAACACAGATGTAAAAATACTAGCATAGCAAATTCAATAATATATTAAAAGACCACACACCACGATCAAATGGGATTTATCCCAGGAATGCAAGGATGGCTCAATACCCACAAATCAATCAACGTGATACACCACACTAACACACTGAAGAGTTAAAATCATATGAATATCTCAACAGAAAAAGAAAAAGTTTTTGACAAAATTCAACATCAACTTAGGATAAACTAAACAAAGTAGATACAAAGGAAATGTACTTCAACATAATAAAGGTCATGTATAACAAACCCACCCTGGAGGAGGGCATGGCAACCTACCCCAGTATTCCTGCCTGAGGATCCCATGGAGAGAGGAGCCTGGTGGGCTATAGTCCACGGGGTCACAGAAAGTCAGACCCAACTAAAACTACTCAGCACACACACATACATATGAGAAACCATGCCCAGCATCACACTCAATGCTGGAAAGCTGAAGCGTCTTCTCTAAGATCAGGCACAAGACCGGTGTCACACTTGCCACATCTATTCAACACAATACTGGACGTCCTCGCCACAGAAAACAGACAAGAAAAAGAAAGACAAAAAGTCCACACGAGAAAAGAAGTTAGACTGTCACTGTTTGCAGGTGACATGATACAACAGATAGAAAATCCTAAAGACATTACCAAAACCTATGAGAACTAATACGAACTCAGTAAAGCTTCAGAATACAAATATACAAAAATACAGACACCTGCTGTATTTTTATATGAATAACAACAAACTACAAGAGAAATTAAGAAAACAATCACATTTATAACTGCATCAAAAAGAATAAAATACCTATGAATAAATCAAACCAAAGAGGTAATGGACTCATACTCTGAAAACTCTAAGATATTGATGAAAGAAAGGGAAAGATATACTGTGCTCATGGATTAGGGAAATTAATACTGTTAAAATGGCTATACTATATCCAAAGCAATCTATATACTTAATGCAGTCTCTATCAAATTCCAATGGTGTTTTTCATAGAACTAGAAAAATTCTGTAATTTGTAGGGAAACAAAAAAAGAACCCCAATAGGCAAAACAATCTTAAGAAAGAAGAACAAAGCTGGAGGTACCAGGTACTCTAATTTAAAAATATACTACAAAGCTACAGTAACCAACAGTACGGTACCAGCACAAAAGAAGACACACAGATCAATGCAATAGAATAGAGCCCAGAAATAAACTCACATTTATATGAGCAACTAATCTACAAGGGAGGCAAGAATATACAATGGGAAAAGACTGCCTCTTTAGTAAATGGTGTTGGAAAAACTAAACAGCTAAATGCAAAAAAGTGAAACTGGACAATTTTCTCACACCATACACAAAAATAAATTCAAAATAGATTAAAGACTTAAATGTAACAAAGGAGGAAAGAATATACAATGGAGAAAAGACAGTCTCTTCAGCAAGTGATGTTGGGAAAGCTGACAGCCACATATAAAAATCAGTAAAGTTAGAACATTCCCTCATAGCCTACCCAAAAATAAACTCAATATGGCCTTAAAGACGTCAATATTGAGACATGATGCCATTAAACTCTTAGAAGAGAACATAGGTAAAATATTCTTTGACATATAGTAGCAATGTTTTCATATGTCAGTGTTTCAAACCTATAGAAATATAAACAAAGGGGATCTAATCAAACTTTTATGCTTTTGCACAGCAAACTAAACTATAAATGAACAAAAAGGCAACCTACAGACTGGGAGAAAATCTTCACAAATGATGTGACTAATGACAATTTTCCAAAATACATAAACAGCTCATACAACTCAGTAAGAAAAGAAAAACAAATAACACAATCAAAAAATTGGGAAGAAGACCTAAATAGACATTTCTCCAAAGAAAACATACAGATAGCCAAGAGGCCCATGAAAAGATGCTTCTTCGCTAATTACTAGAGAACTGCAAATCAAAACTATAATGAAGTAACATCCCACACTATTCAGAATGGCCATGATTAAAAAGTCTACAAATAATAAATGCTGGAGATGGTGTGGAGAAAAGAGAACCCTCCTGTACTGTTGATGGGAATGTAAGTTGTGCAGCCACTATGGAAAATAGTATGGAAGTTCCTTAAAATGCTAAAAATAGAGTTACCCTGGGCTTCCAAGGTGGCTCAGTGGTCAAGAATCCACTTGCTCATGTACAGGACATGGGTTCGATCCCTGAGTTGGGAAGATCCCCTGGAGAAGGAAAAGGCAACCCACTCGAGTCTTCCTGCCTGGGGAATCCCATGGACAGAGGAGCCTGGTGAGCTACAGTCCATGGGGTCGCACAGAGTGGGGTACGACTGAGCCTGCACACAAGACTGAGCATACACACGGAGAGTTACATTATGGTCCATCAATCCCACTCCTGGGCAGATATCCAGAGAAAACAAATTCAAAAAGACACACGCACACCAATATTCACAGCAGCACTGTTTATAACAGCCAAAACACAGACGCAACCTAAAAGCTCACAGACAGATCAGCCGATAAAGAGGTGGTATATATGCACAACGGACTCTACTCAGCCATGAAAAAGTATCACGCCGTTTGCAGCAACGTGGATACAACTAGAGATTATTATCCTAAGTGAAGTAGATCAGAAAAAAGACAAATATTATATAAATCACTTATACATGGAATCTAAAACGTGACACAAACTCACTTACAAAACAGAAACAGACATCGGGTCGCAAAGAGCCAGACATGAGCACACATGCAAGCAAGCAACCGATTTCCCCAAAGACGCCAGTCCACACTAGTAAATACACATACGTCCTGTATATATCCTATATATAAATACACATACGTCCTGTATATATCCTATATATAAATACACATACGTCCTATATATATCCTATATATAAATACACATACACCCTGTATATATCCTACATATAAATACACATACACCCTATATATATCCTACATATAAATACACATACACCCTATATATATCCTATATATAAATACACATACACCCTATATATATCCTATAAATACACATACACCCTATATATATCCTATAAATACACATACACCCTATATATATCCTATATATAAATACACATACACCCTATATATATCCTACATATAAATACACATACACCCTATATATATCCTATATATAAATACACATACACCCTATATTTGCTAGCAGTGGATGTTTTCCTTACGTTTCCTAACATAAGTAACTGCTCAACGTAACTAAGAATGTTGAACTTTTACCCACAGCTGCTTATAAACTGTTTTTCTTGTGTTGTGAATTGTGCACTGACATCAGCGTATCAACAGATGCTCTGAATGGTCTTCTTCCAAATTACACAAGAGTACTTTATCTGCCCTATATCTACCTGCTTCAAACTTTAAAAAATTTTTTCAGTGGTCAGTTTCAGGCTGAAAAAAAGAAAAAAAATTTTTCTGCTTCTCGTAACTGAGAAATTGTAAAAAGTCCATGTTTTCCCCATGTAAAAGTTTCTTTTGTAAGATTCTGGCACCTTATTATTATATAATGGAATATTCTAATTGAATGCTGTACCTAAAACACAGACTTACTGGGTAGGGTAGGTCGGGGGACTGGGACTGGCATATATACACTGCATGTGTGTGCTCAGCTGCTCAGTCGTGTCTGACTCTGTGACCCCGGGGACTATAGCCCACCAGGCTTCTCTGTCCATGGGGTTCTCCAGGCTAGAATCCTGGAGTGGGGTGCTGTTTCCTATGCCAGGGGATCTTCTCGAACCAGGGACTGAATCTGAGCCTCCTGCGTCTCCAGCGCTGGCAGGTAGACTTCCTCCCTAGCGCCACCAGGAAGCCACAGACACGCTACTATGTGTAAAGCAGATGCCTGATGAGAACCACGCGCACAGCACAGGGAACTCTGCTCAGTGCTCTGCGGTGACCTAAATGCCAAGGAAGTCCAGGAAGAGGAGACACGCACATCTCACACATCTGTGGCTGGATGACTCTGCTGTACAGCACAAACTAACACAACACTACAAAGCAAAGATACTCTAATTAAATTTTAAAAAAAAGCAGAGCTACTAAATGATTTCCAGTTTCATCAAAAATTTTGGCTTTGGGACTTCCCTGGTGGTCTAGTGGTTAGGAATTCAGCTTCCAAAGCAGGGGACACAGTTTCTATCCCTGCTGGAGGAACTAAGATCCCATATGCTGCCGGCCAGCTGAGCCTGGGCACTACAATCAGGAAGCCCAAACACCGCAATGAAGAGCCTGCACACCACAAAAAGACCCAGAGTAGCCAAATAAGTAAAGCAGAATGCAAAAAAAAGAAATCTGGCTTAACTATGCCACCATTGTGTAGGTTTTAAAAATTATGATGACATTACCTTTTCTTCATTTGTCGTAGAAGAATCTGGATCCTTTCTTTTTTTCTTCAATTTTTTATCTTTACTTTGTTTTGTGCCAGAAGTCTGATAAGGCTGCAAATCCACTCGAGAATGAAACTGGTATCGACCACTTTCCACATCACAGTAGTAATAAATTCCAGTGGAGGGATCATAATACAGCTGGTTTTCCTTTCAAAGTGAAGGGAACAGTAAGTTCTATTCATGATGAAATAAAATGGAAAACTAAGCTTTCTAGTAAATGTGTTTCTTTAAAGAATTACAGTTTTTTCTGGGAAAAAAAAAAGATAACATAATAAAAATGCTTGTAATTTTCCAAAATACCATTCAATATCTCCTCTAGTTTTCCAAGTGTGGAAAATAAATACATATATATATTAAATTAAATCTCAGATAATTGCCAACATTTGACCATGTTTATGCTTAAAGAAATAGCAACTTCAGATGGTTCAACAAGAAACCTTTAGAAGTCATGAAAACTAAGGCATGCATCAGAAAAAGCTGACCACATAAAAGCAATTCCAGACTCATCATCTATATAATTACATGGTAATAATTTGGTAGTATAAACCCCTAAGCTCTCCTCTCAGTGTCATAAAGATTTGCCTCTTACTGTTCATGATTCAAAATTCTGGAGAAAATTTGAAAATAAAATTAAGCTCATGAATACTGTAACATAACATTCTATACAAAGAAATCAAACAACTGTCTTCACTAATCAATTCTACACTAAGCAACTACATAAGACTTACTGTAAAGCAGCCATGCAATAAAGAATTTTGGTCAATTATAGATAAAAACTAGAAAGATAAAATTATAGAATCATCTGCATTTATTAGATACTGGCCAAGACTTCCAAATCTTTAAAAACTTTTTCCAAAAACTTTTTGGAAAACTCAGCAGTGGCCACAGGACTGGAAAAGGTCAGTTTTCATTCTAATCCCAAAGAAAGGCAATGCCAAAGAATGCGCAAACACTTGCACTCATCTCACAAGCTAGTGAAGTAATGCTCAAGATTCTCCAAGCCAGGCTTCAGCAATACGTGAACCGTGAACTCCCTGATGTTCAAGCTGGTTTTAGAAAAGACAGAGGAGCCAGAGATCAAATGGCCAACATCCGCTGGATCATGGAAAGAGCAAGAGAGTTCCAGAAAAACATCTATTTCTGCTTTATTGACTATGCCAAAGACTTTGACTGTGTGGATCACAATCAACTGTGGAAAATTCTGAAAGAGATGGGAATACAGACCACCTGACCTGCCTCTTGAGAAACCTATATGCAGGTCAGGAAGCAACAGTTAGAACTGGACATGGAACAACAGAATGGTTCCAAATAGGAAAAGGAGTACGTCAAGGCTGTATATTGTCACCCTGCTTATTTAACTTCTATGCAGAGGACATCATGAGAAACGCTGGGCTGGAAGAAGCACAAGCTGGAATCAAGATTGCTGGGAGAACTATCAATAACCTCAGATATGCAGATGACACCACCCTTATGGCAGAAAGTGAAGAGGAACTAAAAAGCCTCTTGATCAAAGTGAAAGAGGACAGTGAAAAAGTTGGCTTAAAGTTCAACATTAAGAAAACGAAGATCATGGCATCTGGTCCCATCACTTCATGGGAAATAGATAGGGAAACAATGGAAACAGTGTCAGACTTTATTTTGGGGGGCTCCAAAGTCACTGCAGATGGTGACTGCAGCCATGAAATTAAAAGACGCTTACTCCTTGGAAGAAAAGTTATGACCAACCTAGATAGCATATTCAAAAGTAGAGACATTACTTTGCCAACAAAGGTCCGTCTATTCAAGGCTATGGTTTTTCCAGTGGTCATGTATGGATGTGAGAGTTGGACTGTGAAGAAGGCTGAGTGCCAAAGAATTGATGCTTTTGAACTGTGGTGTTGGAGAAGACTCTTGAGAGTCCCTTGGACTGCAAGGAGATCCAACCAGTCCATTCTGAAGGACATCAGCCTTGGGATTTCTTTGGAGAGAATGATGCTAAAGCTGAAACGCCGGTACTTTGGCCACCTCATGCAAAGAGTTGACTCATTGGAAAAGACTCTGATTCTGGGAGGGATTGGGGTCAGGAGGAGAAGGGGACGACAGAGGATGAGATGACTGGATGGCATCACTGACTTGATGGATGCCGAGTCTGAGTGAACTCTGGGAGTTGGTGATGGACAGGGAGGCCTGGCGTGCTGTGATTCATGGGGTCGCAAAGAGTCGGACATGACTGAGCGACTGAACTGAACTGGCCAAGATTTAATTGAATCGTCTATATCTTATTTACATCATAAATCCATGCAGATCAGACCTGGAAACATCTGGCAATACACTGAGATTAAGCAACTAAAGCTTCCTGAAAAAGAATTATTTTTCTAAGTGTTGATACTATTACAATTTACTAATTCATTTTGTCAATCTCTTACAAAAAATATTTATAATCCTCACTATCCTTCCTTTAGCTAAAAAACTGAATGGAAGCTTTAGATCTTTATTTCCAACGATAACAGAACTTCTACAACTGAAATCTTTTTTATCTGTTACCTTTCAGCCTGAAATACAGACATTTCAATTATGTAAGAAAATTTTTATTTAATTAAAATAAAATGAAAACTAGCAAAATAAAAATGGCAAAACAATTACGCCCCTACTCCAAAGACACACAACCTGCAGAACGTGATTAAGCATTTACGGAAGAGATGTCAGGAGGAAAGCTACGGAAAGGAAGGTGGAAGAATGGCAGACGCTAATGTCATATACTTGGAAATCGCGTATTTTCCTAGAAACCAATTAGCTAATCATTATTTTCTTTGGTAATAAGAGTTTAAACATTTATTTCCTGGGTATTAATTAACATTTTCAATTGGCATACTCCTATGAAAGAAAACTCTCTCTTTACAAAGTATTTACAAAGCACTGTACCAAGTGCCAACTGACAAGCTAATGAAATCGATTATCTAACTAAAATATTTACTCTTATCATTATGTTCCCTAGATTAGTTAATAGCAGTTCCTATAACTGGAACTGTGAATATCTACTCCACTTTCTGGCACTCATTACATTCTGTAATTCCTGAACCAGGTCATATTTGTAGACCACAGAGGTTGAAGAATGTGGGTGTACTGAGTTCCATCATTACTGTCATCAAAAGCTGAAAAAATCCAACTCAGTACTAGATCTTCAGCAATCAAAACACTGCATTATAAATCAAGAATTTTATTTTCTGGTTTTGTCCTAGTTGGTGGTTCACTGTATTTTTGATTCCACACTAATTCCCTAGTTCTCACTGTTAACAGATCGATTTTTTTTTATTTAAGTAGAATGCTTAAAGGACACAGAAAATAAAACACCAATAATAAACATGCCATAAAGAACTTTTAAAAAAAGACTCCTTTGTGGACTAAAATGAATTCACAAAGATACAGGTATTTGAAACAATTAAAAAAAAAAATCTCACCGCCAAGCCTAGAGCTAACAATGTTACTTCTGTATAAATTCTACGAAAAAATGTTAAGTTCTAAAACATTTTACAAAATGCAGTTCTCATCTCTTTTTATTAATAAATATGCTAACATTTTTGTATGTTACTTTACAATGTAAAGGTTATTAGATCTCACTAAAATAGTAATCTATAATAACACAATTAACTCATCTTATTAAATAAACATAAAAGTATAGTATCATAAGCTATTTTATAAATCTTTATTCTTATCAAGTAGCTCTGAATCAAACAATTTTTACATGCAGCTCCCTGCTCTTCTTAATTCAACCTAAGGTTTAATATTAAGCATTCAAGCAGCTAGGAACACAACCATCCAGTATGAAAAGGTCTGAGACACTTACGGAATCATAATAGAATCCAGTACTGTGATCAAAATACAATCCAGTGTTCTCATCATAGCTAAAGCCAGTCTGTGATACAGCAGCTTCTGCTGCAGCTCTCAAACTTTCAGCTAGTGATGAACCTTCTAAGGATGTATTCTCTGTTGCTAACGCAGATGCTGGCTCCTAGATATGGTACAATCATGTCAAATAGGACAAAAACATCCTTAAATAAAAAAGTAACAGAATTTGAACAATAAACAGACCTATAAACTATTTGGAATATAAGACCTCAGTTTCTGCAATGGAAAGGGATGGCTATCAATTACAGTTTGATTGCCATTAAAAAAAAATATGTCAGTTAATTCAAATCTGACCCCGTTTTGAAGACATGAGTGAGTGAGTGACCATTATTCAAAAATAAATATCTAATACCATAGGGAAGTGATCCACAAAATACAGACGGAACTATTCTTTACGATAAATGTTCAGGATTCTTCAATAGTTACAGGCGCAAAGGAAACAATTTTAGAAAACAGATGGGTGAGGAAAGCTATGAATTCGATATCACACATTAAGCAGTTGCCCTGCATAAACCTTACAAGATCCTGATTCAAACAAACTGTAGAAACTAATTTATAAAACATTCTGGGAAATTTGACAATAGCATGATGTTAGACATATAGGAAGCATTGAAAGAAGCTGGTGTGAGCATGGTATTGCGGTTGTTCAAGATTTTTTGGTTGAGTCAAAACATACTGACAAATTTTGCTTTAGTTTATGCGTACCATACTTTTTTTTTTGGAACACAATAGAGTAGGAAAACAATAACACATATGAATCAGTTCTAATTTTTGTTTCTCAAAAAGTGTATAATTTACTACATAATTACAGCATGTTTACAACCCTTGCATATGCTGTGATAAAAGAAAGAACTCTATTTTTCTCCATAATAACAACAAAGAACAAGTTCCTGTAATAACAGTTTCAAGTAAAGCACTCTATTACCTGTGAATTCGAGGCAAAATGGTCCTCTTGTCCAAAATTAACATCTTCTGTTATATCAGTACCAGAGTAAGTATCATTTTGTATGTGAGACTGGTCTTTAGAATTAAAAGTAGAAGCTTCGATATCCTTATCTTCCTGAACTGAGAGTTCAGATGCTTTATTTGAAAGATTAACTTCATTATAGTATGTCTGATAGTAATAATCTATTGCAAAAACAAAAAGTGGTATCATATTAGAATAGTGTATATAAAAGAACTTAATTCCAAAACATTACCAGCAAACACCAAAGAGCACACATTGCATGCAACTTGTATTTTTACAATTAAACACATTTTAACAGATTAAAATGAAGAGTGCAAGTAAATCTGCAGAAGGATGCATCTTTGATTCTAACGTCACCTTCAGAACCCTAGCTGTCAAGCTAAAAAGGAAAAAAAAAGGTAAGATTTGGATTTTCCATAGCAAGAGTAAAAAGAAAAAACAGGTAGACAGGTTGTGTTCTGTCCAAAAAAATTAGCAACTCTTAAAAATATCTAAGCACACACCTTAGTGTCGTTGAATATCAAACGACAATGGAATAAAGACAACATGTCAAGGGCTCATTTTTCCATCACATTTCAGTCACGATGCTGACTTTTTAAAAAAACATACCATCATTTGCTAAGTTGTGCACAGAATAAACAAGGCAAAATTGATTGGGAAAGACCATTTCTTGTGATTCCTACTTGTTAAAACCCAGGTGCTCAGTGATTTTGCCTCCCAACATCACGCCATTGATGAGGCCGTGGTTGTAGGCCCAGCCTCCTCCCAGAAGGACCTGAGACTGACACGGAACTGATACTAAGTGTAACACATCAACAAGAAAACACACCCCCTGGTCACAAGCAAGGCGAGGAGCGAGCAGACGGGTTACAGCAGAGCAAGGACTACTGGGTTACAGCAGAGCAAGGACTACTCGGTGAACACGTCACTGAAAACAGCAGCAATACTGCGCATTTGTAAGAGCAACAAGTTCTGCTTTCCCACAAGAGCAAACAGATTATCTGAAAATGCCAAGTCATATAGAGAAAAGGCAACTTTGTAACAGCTCTATTTATCTAGGGGGGTGTGTGTGTGTGTACATATATATATATATATATATATATATATTTTTTTTTTTTTTTAAGTTTAAAGAAAACGCCACACTAGCACGATCTGAAGGTGAAAGTATTTGGATAGCTTCACTATAAGGTGAGTACCTGAGATTGACCAAGGAGGGTGGTTCTCTGTTTGTACTTCTACATCAGACTTTTTATTATCTTCGTTTCTCCCACAATGGAGTATTTTACTGAGCTCTTCTACCTGAAAGAAAAAAAGGCTTTAGGAAATAAACCATACAGCCACCTACTAACATGTACATTATTCTCCTAAAATTACAGTAATTATTTTTCTTGGTAAAAGTTTGGAGAAGTACCAGGATCAGCTAGTTTCCTTTCAGAAAAACTAAAAATACTATAATTGGCTTTCATGTTTTACATCTGCAAAGGGAGGTGTTTTTATTCCTATACTCTCTTGGGAAACCTCAGACTATTCCTTCCAAAAATCAGACTTACGACATCAGTAAGACCCTGTGAACAGATTTATTTATTTCTAACAAAATAAGAATGTCTTTATACTAACATTTTAACTGGTCAGCAGCTCTCCCTGAGGAGAATTAAATTACCTAGTATCATTCAGTGTTCTCCACCTGGAATTAACTATTCACTTAAATAATGTCACTCATATACGTTAACACACTTTTTTATTGAAATATTAATCTTATACCTAAATAACTGGAGCAGAAGGAAGCAGAGATGACTGCCTCAGAGGGGCCTCTGGGCTCCCTGTACCTCACTGAAGGTCAAGGCCAGAGCACCAGAGCGTGAACACCCATCAACAGAAAAGAGCACTTATTAGCAACCTCAGTCAGACAGGGTCTCAATGCAAGACTCAATTCAGCTCAGTTCAGTCCAGTCACTCAGTCATGTCTGACTCTTTGTGACACCATGAACTACCGCACGCCAGGCCTCCCTGTCCATCACCAACTCCCGGAGTTCACCCAAACACATGTGCATCAAGTCGGTGATGCCATCCAGCCATCTCATCCTCTGTCGTCCCCTTCTCCTCCTGCCCTCAATCTTTCCTAGCATCAAGGTCTTTTCAAATGAGTCAGCTCTTCACATCAGGTGGCCAGAGTATTGGAGTTTCAGCTTAAGCGTCATTCCCTCCAATGAACACCTAGGACTGATCTCCTTTAGGATGGACTGGTTGGATCTCCTTGTAGTCCAAGGGACTCTCAAGAGTCTTCTCCAACACCACAGTTCAAAAGCATCAATTCTTCAATGCTCAGCTTTCTTTATAGCCCAACTCTCACATCCATACATGACTACTGGAAAAGCCATAGCTTTGACTAGACGGACCTTTGTTGGCAAAGTAACGTCTCTGCTTTTTAATATGCTGTCTAGGTTGGTCATAATTTTCCTTCCAAGGAGTAAGCATCTTTTAATTTCATGGCTGCAATCACCATCTGCAGTGATTCTGGAGCCCAAGAAAATAAAGTCTGACACTGTTTCCATTGTTTCCCCATCTATTTGCCATGAAATGTGGGACCTGATGCCATGATCTTAGTTTTCTGACTGCTGAGCTTTAAGTCAACTTTTTCACTCTCCACTTTCACTTTCATCAAGAGGCTCTTTAGTTCTTCTTCACTTTCTGCCATAAGGGTGGTGTCATCTGCATATCTGAGATTACTGACATTTCTCCCGGCAATCTTGATTCCAGCTTGTGCTTCATCCAGCTCAGTGTTTCTCATGATGTACTCTGTATATAAGTTAAATAAGCAGGGTGACAATATACACCCTTGACATACTCCTTTCCTGATTTGGAAAAGTCTGCTGTTCCATGTCCACTCCTAACTGTTGCTTCCTGACCTGCATACAGATTTCTCATGAGGCAGGTCAGGTGATCAGGTATTCCCATCTCTTCCAGAATTTTCCAGTTTATTGTGATCCACACAGTCAAAGCTTTGGCATAATCAATAAAGCAGTAATAGATGTTTTTCTGTAATTCTCTTGCTTTTTCGATGATGCAATGTGAGATTATATTCCTTATAAGCATGAAACTAAAATACAAGCTTCCACGTATTTCTTTCATGTTACACAGAGGTTAAAAAGAGAAAGGTGGTAAGACTGATTATATACTGATTTTCTATGCATTTCATCAGAGAAGGCAATAGCACCCCACTCCAGTACTCTTGCCTGGAAAACCCCATGGATGGAGGAGCCTGGTAGGCTGCAGTCCATGGGGTCGCGGACACGACTGAGCAACTTCACTTTCACCTTTCACTTTCATGCATTGGAGAAGGAAATGGCAACCCACTCCATTGTTCTTGCCTGGAGAATCCCAGGGACTGGGGAGCCTGGTGGGCTGCTGTCTATGGGGTTGCACAGAGTTGGACAAGACTGAAGTGCCTTAGCAACTTAGCATGCATTTCATAAATGATCAGATCTGCTGCTACCACCAAAGCTGGAACTAGACTGAAGCAAGCAAGGCACCAAAGGCACAAAATTTAAGGAGGCACTCACACTTAGGCTCATGAAAGTTTAGGATAGTACCTGAGAATCAGTACCCCCTTGAATTTTTCACCTTAGGTTACTGATTGCCTTGCCCTAGTCCTAGTTCTAGCTACTACTATTATTACTGTGAACAAGATAATTTATTTAGCACGTGCTACATTCTAGGCACTACACTTGGTACTTTGGATGACAACACATTCATTCTTACAACCACCTTACAAACTGGCTGTCCTAATCCCCATTTTAAACATGAGAAATTTAAAGAGATAAAGTAATTTGCACAAAGTTTCTTTGACTCTAAAGCCTGTACATTTATGTATTTTACTGCTAGTTCAACTTCAGTTCTCAAGCCAATTTTTCACTGCTCCAGAGAAACCGCTATCTAGTAATTAGCAATGACAGTTAACAAACTCCACCCAACACCAGGGGCGGCTGACTAGAAAGATAGTAAAGAAGAGCCATTACTATCACTAGGAGAGTTACAACTTTCTGTGCATTTCAATTTTTCATATTAGACGGCTATCAAGTTAACACTAATAACCAAAATGCTAGCTCTTCAAAGACTAGCAGAAACGTTTTTAGAATCTCTAGCAAGCAGAACTTTCACAATTTAGAATTATAAAAGGATTTTTTTTAAGGCTATCAAATTTTCCTCCCCTCTCCCCACAATATTTTAACCGTATTTGTAGTCTCCTGTAGGTGTCCAAGAAAGAGCTGTTGAGTAACCAAACACAAATTTTCTATATCATAATATTAACAACTCCATACAATGGTCGCAGAAAGTCACTGCAACTCAGCACTTATTTGCATAGCTTATTTGACAAAGCATAACAAAGTCTGATACTTTAATTTTCACCCTGTGGTTTTAGGAAATGTACCAACATATGTCAAAGGACAACAGTTTAACTGAAATTAATAATTACATGTAAATATAACTTGTTGGGAAAGAATGCAATAGACCAAAAAAATCAAGCTGGAAAAATTATACTGTTTAAAAATTCAAGGGGATTACTGATTCTCAGGTACTATCCTAAACTTTCATGAGCCTAAGTGTGAGTGCCTCGTTAAATTTTGTGCCTTAGGTGCCTTGTTTGCCTCACTCTAGTTTCAGCTTCAGTGGCAGTAGCAGATGTTTGTCAGTTTAAATATTTGCCCTTACTGTATTTTATGGCAAAGAGTTAGCTGCTTAGTGTCTTTAACAAGCAGAGTTCTATCTTCCCGACTTCCACCAGACAACTCAAGATAAATGCCCAGAACAACCTCACATTAATACCTTCTTGCTCTTTAGTCGCTCAGTCGTGTCTGAATCTTCACGACCCTATGAACTGTAGCCCATTAGGCTTCTCTGTCCATGGGATTTCCCAGGCAAGAATACTGGAGGGGATTGCTATTACCTGCTCCACACGATTTTCCGAAACCTCCCACTCACGTCTCCTGAATTGGCAGGTGGATTCTTTTACCACTGAGCCACCAGGGAAGCCCCCTCACATATGTATAGCGATCAAAACGGTGAAACAGTTTATGGACGCTTAATTTGACTTAACCTTCATCAGTTGGTCCCATCATTCTCATTTTATGGGCAACCAAGGCTCAATTCAAGGCTCAACCAAGGTCGCAAAGAGTCGGACACGACTGAGCGACTTGAACTGGAACTTGAAAGCTCAATTTCAGTTCACCCTTCTAGACAATAAATGGGGCTGATTGCAATTGGTGCTTTACAAACTCAAAAAGTGATCTGGAATATTGTAAATGTGCCTACTGCCAAGGGGATTTTACAAGTGAGAATGAGAACTCAAGGTCCTTAAGTTCACTTCACGCCCGGTCGCAACTGCAGCTCACGCATTTCATCTAAACCGAGTACCCCAACTCTTAGGTTTGTTCCAAAGGTTCTTGTAATTAAAATAGCACAAAACTTTTGACTCTTCCAGGAACTCTCTAAAGCAGTTCAGGGCCCTGCCAGGGAGCCCTCCCGAGGCGATCCCAGGCCTCGAAGGCCTCGCCGCTGGGTGGGGCGTGGGGCTGGAACCGGACGGCGCACCTGGGTGCGGAGCTCCTGGTTGTTGCTCTCGGCGCTCTGGTACAGCCGCTCCGTGTGGTGCAGCAGCTTCTCGATCTCCCGCACTTGTCGCTTGCAGCTCCGCAGCTCGCGTTCCAACGTCTCCACCTTGCGCCTCAGCTGGGCCAGCTCAGGCTCGGGGGAGGGTGGCGGCGACGGAGACAACGAAGGCGGCGGCGCCTCGGAGGCCATGGGGTCCGGCGCGAGGCGGCCCGTGGGCGCGGAAGGGGCTGCGCTCAGACCGAGGCGGACGCCGGTGGACCCGGGAGCCAAGGGAGCGCGTGGGCAGCGAAAGGCGGCCTCAGCTCCGCCCGGCCGCGGCGGCCCCTGGCCATGACGCCCTTAAGCTTGTTCCCTGTAGCCGAGAGGGACTGCGGACAAACAAACAAGGGAACGGATAATGGGCACGGCCCAGCCAGGCCGCCTTTCAAACAGTAAAACTTTATTGGTAACTTCCCGTCCAACCGACCCCGTAAGCCGCAGAAACGTTAGACAAATGGGCGGGCTAGAGAAGGGACCGAAGCGACCCGGCCGTTTCTCGGCGGAACCGGAAACGATGGTGCCGGCGGTGGGTGGGACCGAGACGGAAAAGGAAGCGACGGGAGCCGAGAAGGGCCTTACGGCGCACAAGCGCAGGCTGCCGGGTGGGCGGGGAGAGGGCGGGGAGGGGCGGGGCGAGGGCGGGGAGGGGGCGGGGCGGGGCGGCACCGAGGACGTGAAGAGCAAAAGCGAAAGCTGCTACAGACTGTAGCTCAGGAGAGATGAACTAAGTCGAGCATTCTTGCAGGCTTTTACCATCGTACGCTTTCAAAACGTTTTCAAACTTTTTGCCCAGAGTTCACTTCCTAGCTGCTTATTTTACAGAGAAGAAGAGCGAATCTCCAAGAAATGATTTGCCAAGAACTAATGGCTCAAGCGTAAAGAATCTGCCTGCATGCAGGAGACACAAGAGACGAGGGTTCCATCCCTGGGTCAGGAAGACCCCCTGGAAAAGGAAAGGGCAACCCACTCCGGGATTCTTGCCTGGAAAAATTGATAGACAGAGGAGCCTGGCGGGCTGCAATCCATGGGGTCTCTAAAGAGTCGGACACGACTTAGCGACTAAACCAAACCATAGAATTAATACTAAACCAAGACTGAAACGTAGTGTTCTGATGCTCTGCTTTCTTAGGGCTTCTGCAGATTCTGTGAGGTTAGGAACCCCCAGTACAAGAAAACAAATTCCTTTAGGTCTGGCTTGCAGAGAGAAGCATCCCTGGTGGGAAAATAAGCAGAAAGATTCTATGCAAGCAGGAGAGAAAGTTTTTCTGTTTCAGTGGATCTATTTGGTGTTTCGTCTACATTAAACTGGCATTTCCTCAGCAGCCCTTAAACCGATGAGGGCTTCTTGAAACACACTTCCTTCCTTAGCCAGGGTTATTTAGAATCAGAGCCTGACCTCAGAATGCTGGCCCTGAGCGTTTGGAAGTCAGCGGCTACATCTTGTCCATCTTCTCCGAGGTCTTAGCCCAGTGCCAGTCACAGAGCTGCTGCTGCTAAGTCGCTTCAGTCGTGTCCAACTCTGTGCGACCCCATAGACGGCAGCCCACCAGGCTCCCCTGTCCCTGGGTTTCTCCAGGCAAGAACACTGGAGTGGGTTGCCATTTCCTTCTCCAATGCATGAAAGTGAAAGTGAAGTCGCTCAGTCTGTCCGACTTTTCGCGACCCCATGGACTGCAGCCTACCAGGCTCCTCCATCCATGGGATTTTCCAGGCAAGAGTACTGGAGTGGGGTGCCATAGCCTTCTCCGCAGTCACAGAGCAGGTATCCTTAAGTATTTGCTGAACGTCAGAATCCTGTTAGATGTCCTAGTTCAGTGACCGCTGTGACTGCTTTTTGTCCTGTGCACTGCCCGCTAGTTAAGTCACAGGGGGTGAGCTCTCCAAAGGGAACCTGCCCTCTAGGTCCTGCACACATTATTCCTTAGGCTTTGAGTCCAGCAAGGAACCACAGTGCTCTCCTAGCCATCAAAAAATGTTTAATGAGAAGACACAGTATGTCCTCTCCGATGTAAAATAGAGATGTGCTGCCCGCGCCACCCCATCTGACCTTCCTTAAAGCATTATGAGTCTAATCAAGAATTTGTCCAAATCTTTATATTAAAAGCTATTTTTCCATCTTTGGGGTGGGGCGGTGGGATAAGGAATCCCATAAACACTACTTGTAAGTAACCTTAAGGTAAAGGGTACTTCCTAGCTCATTTTATAGATGAGATTTTAAGTTTTAACCATTCATTATAAAATGAATAAATAAACTTATTAGCTGCTACTTGAAGTAACTTTTTATTTGCCTCAACGGTAATCCATTTAATCCTAAATTCCGACCTATCCTGCAACTAATCTATAACTTACCTCTGACCATTAGTCTGGAAGAAAAAGTGACAGGTTTTTTTTTGAGGGAAAAAAAGCTTTGTGTATCAGGTGGAAATTGCATGAAGGTTCTAAGTAACATAACTTAGTCTGCTGTGCCATGCCATATGTCCTTAAGTATAAATCTATCCTTATCCTTCAGTTCAGTTCAGTTCAGTCAGGAGTTGTGTCCGACTCTGCCACCCCATGGACTGCAGCATGCCAGGCTTCCCTGTCCTTCACTAGAGGACAGAGAAGCTTCTCCCAGAGTTTGCTCACACTCATATCCGTTGAACTGGTGATGCCATCCAACCATCTCATCCTCTGTCGTCCCCTTCTCCTCCCACCTTCAGTCTTTCCCAGCATCAAGGTCTTTTCCAGTGAGTCAGTTCTTCACATCAGGTGGCCAAAGTATTAGAGCTTCAGCTTCAGCATCAGTTCTTCCAATGAATATTTAGGACTGATTTCCTGTAGGACAGACCGGTTGGATCTCCTTGCAGTCCAACAGACTCTCAAGAATTTTCTCCAGTGCCACAGTTCAAAAGCATGTTCTTCAATTGGTTGAATTAAGCTTCAATCAATTCCTTATCATTTCTTTTTAAAATGTTTATTAGAGTTGATGTACAATGTTGTGTTAGTTTCTGTACAGCAAAGTGAGTCAGTTATATATTTACATATATCCACTCTTTAGATTCTTTTCCCATATAAGTTATTACAGGTTATTATTTGTCTTTTTCTGTCTGATTTACTTCACTCAGTATGACAGCCTCTAGCTTCATCCATGCTGCTGCAAATGGCATTATTTTTGTTCATGGTATATAGGTACCACATCTTCTTTACTACTCTGTCAGTGGACATTTCTGTTGTTTCCAAGTCTTGGCTATTGCAAATAGTGCTGCAATGAATATTGGGATGCGTGTATCTTTTCAAATTATCGTTTTCTTTGATTAAAGAGAACCCAAAGAATGGGAGAACATATTTGCAAACAAAGTGACCAACAAGGGATTAATCTCCAAAATACATAAGTAATTCAAGCAACTCAATATAAAAAAATTTTTTAAATGAGCAGAAGATCTAAATAGACGTATCTCCAAAGAAGGCAAACAGATGGCCAAATAGCATATGAAAAGATGCTCAGCATCAGTAATGGTTAGAGAAATGCAAATCAAAACTATAATGAGGTATCACCTCATACCATCAGAATGGCCATTATCAAAAAATCTGCAAACAATAAATGTTGGAAACAGTGTGGGGAAAAAGTGAATCCTTCTACAATGTTGGTGGGAATGTAAATTGGTACAAGCATTATGGAGAAAAGTACGGAGGGTCCTTAAAAAACAAAAAATAGAACTACCATATAATCCAGCAATCCCACTCCTGAGCATATATCTGGAGAAAATTCCCCATTTCTCTATAGCTTGTTGTTATACCACTTCACCTCTACAGAAGACCTGCACTGGTACCTGTTGTTGCTAACTAAAATAAATCCAGAGGGATTTCCACTTTGATGAAAAAAGGCAAAATCTGAAAATAGTGTTCAGCATTTGTTTTGCAGCACCCAGAGCAGTGAGAATGGCACCACCCAGCTCCTTGCAAAAGAACTATCTCAGCACCTCAACACCACCCTCCATGGCTATGAACCGTGTCTGTGAACATTTGTGCTTTAATCTCCATTTATTTTGTGTACACCCATTAGCAAGATGTATTTAAAAGGTATCAGAAAGGTCAAAGAGAGATCACAAGAATATTGTACTTAGCATAAAACTGGATGTGTTGATAATTAAGAATTTTGATCGTGGTGAACAAAATAGACGCTGTGCTTGCAGTAAACCTGACTGCATCCACCCTTTGTACCAAGTGCACACAGGAAAGGTTCTTCAAAGCTGCCAAAGTTACTATTATTTCTGCTAGTAGCAAAGTGGTCTCCAGTAATTGACAAAATGGAAAGTCTGTAGCTTGAGTGGACTCATAGATGTACAAGGTTCAGCATTAAGTTATCCTATGTTTACAGAGAAATCAGTCCATCTTTTCAATAAACTGAAACAGAATGATGGTGGTTCAAGTGTGGCAACAGTGGAATTTAAAAGAGGTCATGCCCATCACAAGCATGGAAATTGAAACTGTAATCAGAAATCTTTCAGCAAACAAAAGCCCAGGAACAGACAGCTTCACAGCTGAATTCTGCCAAAGAAGAGCTACCAGAGAAGAGCTACCAGACTTCTACCAGAGAAGAGCTAACACCTATCCAACTCAAACTCTTCCAGAAAATTTCAGAGGAAGGTAAACTTCCAAACTCATTCTATGAGGCCACCATCACCCTAATACCAAAATCAGACAACGATGTCACAAAAAAAGAAAACTACAGGCCAGTATCACTGATGAACATAGATGCAAAAATTCCCAACAAAATTATAGCAAATAGAATCCAGCAACATATTTAAAAGATCATACATCATGACCAAGTGGGCTTTATCCCAGGGATGCGAGGATTCTTCAATATTCACAAATCAATCAAGGTGGAGGAATCAACCTGCCTGACTTCAGACTATACTACAAAGCTACAGTCATCAAGTGCCGGGGTCCAGCCCCAGTGGATCCAGGGTAATTCGAAGAGGAGATGGAATCAGCATCCTAGAAAAATGCTATTTAATTAGAAATATAAAGAGAGATTAGAAAAGAATAGTGTAGTAGGAAAATTAGTGGAGAAAAGGAGGCTGAATAACTTGGTTTACGTGGAATACCAATAAAACTCTAAGACAAGGAGTTTGCACCACCTACGTATGCCACCGGCACCCACTTGAATAGCGGAGGGCACCCCGCCTTGGGCTCCCTCTTGCATGGGTCTTAGAAACCAGGGCAAAATTAGCAGGCTTGGCAAGCATCCACGCTCCAGATGGGAATTCAGCCAGAAGGGGAAAGAAAGAACAACATGGGGGAATCAGTCTTTCCAGAAATTGATCTGTTTTCTTTATTTTCAGGTTAGCTTATATACTTTTTGTTATACATAGGGATGAATACAGAGTCACGTGGGGTCAGTAGACCTGACCTTTATCAAAATCAGGTGCTTCATATAAATGTATACAAAGGTCTTAGGGGTTTTACATCATCTTCTGGCCATTAGGCCTGCTGACATTTTATGGCTCTTTCTGATAACGGTCAGTCAACCAGAAAACTTATTTTTTCCAGGGGTGATTTTTTCTTAAACCAGGCGCCACCCTCCGAAGGCACCAGATAAAGTTGCATTCCTATAGGGTGAGGGTGCAGGGGGTTATAATCAAGAAAGGAATTTACTTAGCCTAAGGTTTAAGATGATTAATATCAAAGGTTAATACTTATTTCTCCCATATGCTAGTTATAATTCATTATAAGGGCAGGGAATATGGAGATTTAGCAGCAAATATTGGCTCAACAAATGAAAAACCCTTCACCAATATAATTTCTAATCAACCCACTATACTATACTAATAATTTTCTAGCTTCTCAAAAGAATCTGTATTTAGAAAGTTTAAATCATCTCGTGTCTCTCACAGTCGGGAGGCTGTAAACAATCACATGTGGCCGGACAAACGTGCTCAGGCAGGCTAGAGAACCTTCAGAGGAGTTTGTAAGTTGAAACACTCTTGTCACGCCCAGGACTTCTTATTGACTGTAACTGCAAGTTAACTCCTTCTCCGAGAGAGGTGGTGGGGGACAGCCCCCCGTAAAGTCAGAGGTGTAGGTGAGAGCATAAAACAGTAAAGTAGGCAGACTCTGGTTTTGGGGGGTAGATGCTCGGGAACAGAGGGTCTCCTGAGGCTCTATCCCGCCTTTGCGTAATGCCGAGCCTCCTTCCTCATGACCTTTGCCACGGCGGAGTTCCTCACGCTAGTTCCCGGCAATCAAGACAATATGGTACTGGCACAAAGACAGAAATATAGATCAATGGAACAAAATAGAAAGCCCAGGGATAAATCCATGCACCTATGGACACCTTATCTTTGACAAGGGAGGCAAGAATGTACATGGAAAAAAGACAATCTCTTTAACAAGTGGTGCTGGGAAAACTGGTCGACCACTTGTAAAACAATGAGACTAGAATATTTTCTAACACCCTACACGAAAATAAACCCAAAATGGATTAAAGATCTAAATGTAAGACCAGAAACTATAAAACTCCTAGAGGAAAACACAGGCAAAACACTCTCCGACATAAATCACAGCAGGATCCTCTATGACCCACCTCCCAGAGTAATGGAAATAAAAGCAAAAATAAACAAATGAGACCTAATTAAGTTTAAAAGCTTTTGCACAATGAAGGAAACTATAAGCAAGGTGAAAAGACAGCCTTCAGAAAGGGAGAAAATAATAGCAAACGAAGCAACTGACAAAGAATTAATCTCAAAAATAAACAAGCAGCTCCAGCAGCTCAATTCCACAAAAATAAGCAACCCAATCAAAACATGGGCCAAAGAACCAAACAGACATTTTTCCAAAGAAGACACAGATGGCTAACAAACACATGAAAAGATTCTCAACATTACTCATTATCAGAGAAATACAAATCAAAACCACAATGAGGTACGATCTCACACCAGTCAGAATGACTGCTATCAAAAAGTCTAAAAGCAATAAATGCTGGAGAGGGTATGGAGAAAAAGGAACTCTTACACTGTTGGTGGGAATGCAAACTAATACAGCCACTGTGGAGAACAGTGTGGAGATTCCTTAAAGAACTGGAAATACAACTGCCTTATGACCCAGCAATCCCACTGCTGGGCATACACACCAAGGAAACCAGAATTGAAAGAGACACGTGTACCCCAATGTTCATCACAGCACTGTTTACAATAGCCAAGACATGGAAGCAACCTAGATGTCCACTGGAAGACAAATGGATAAGAAAGCTTGGTACATATACACAATGGCATATTACTCAGCCATTAAAAAGAATGCATTTGAATCAGTTCTAATGAGGTGGATGAAACTGGAGCCGATTATACAGAGTGAAGTAAGTCAGAAAGAAAAACACCAATACAGTATACTAACACATATATATGGAATTTAGAAAGATGGTAATGATGACCCTGTACATGAGACAGCAAAAGAGACACAGATGTAAAGAACAGTCCTTTGGACTCTGGGAGAAGGTGAGGGTGGGATGATTTGAGAGGGTAGCGTTGAAATGTGTATATTATCCTATGTGAAGTGAATTGCAGGTCCAGGTACAATGCATGGGACAGGGGGCTCAGGGCTGGTGCACTGGGATGACCCTGAGGGACGGGATGGGGAGGGAGGTGGGAGGGAGGGTCAGGATGGGAAACACATTACAGCCATGGCGGATTCATGTTGATGTATGGCAAAACCACTACAATACTGTAAAGCAATTAGCCTCCAATTAAAATAAATAAATTAATTAAAAAGTAAAATGACCTGAAATGTGAAAAAAAAATAATTAAAGGAGGTCACGGTGCTTTGATCAGTTTTTGAGGTGAGGGGAATTTCATTGCTTAAAGGTTACTGGAGAGAGTGTTTTGGCTGATACTGAGGCTGCCAAAAAGTTTCCAGAACTGAAGAAAATAATTATAGAAGTTGGTTATTTGTATAAGCAAGTGTCTAATTGCAAGGAAACAGCAAATTTATTGGAAAAAATTGCCAAGAAAAATCATTAATTTCAATAGAAGAAAGGCAGGCTAAGGGATGTAAAGCATTGAAGGACAGGCTAACCCTGTCCTATTATTAAAACCTCTGGTAAGGCTATCCTTAGGCCTTTACTAAGGCACATTCAGAAAACCCAAGGGCATGTAAGGACATTGGTTATTTTTTTGTTTTTGTTTTAATTTAAATTTATTTATTTTAATGGGAGGCTAATTACTTTACAATATTGTATTCGTTTTGCCATACATCAACATGAATCTGCCACGGGTGTACACGTGTTCCCCATACTAAACCCCCCTCCCACCTCCCTCCCCGTATCATCCCTCTGGGTCATCCCAGTGCACCAGCCCCGAGTATCCTGTATCCTGCATCGAACCTAGACTGGCGATTCGTTTCTTATATGATATTATACATGTTTCAGTGCCATTCTCCCAAATCATCCCACCCTCTCCCTCTCCCACAGAGTCCAAAAGACTGTTCTATACATCTGCGTCTCTTTTGCTATCTCGCATACAGGGTTATTGTTACCATCTTTCTAAATTCCATATATATGCGTTAGTATACTGTATTGGTGTTTTTCTTTCTGGCTTACTTCACTCTGTATAATTGGCTCCAGTTTCATCCACCTCATTAGAACTGATTCAAATGTATTCTTTTTAACGGCTGAGTAATACTCCATTGTGTATATGTACCACCGCTTTCTTATCCATTCGTCTGCTGATGGACATCTAGGTTCCTTCCATGTCTGTAAGGACATTGTTAAGGACACACTTCCTGTTGTGTTTCATTCACACCCAAGTGGTTGGAGTACCCAAGTGATTTTTTTCTAAGTACATAAGTGGATATATTTGTCCTTTAGTTGAAAAATACTGTAGAGAAAATAACCATGACAACAGGCACCTTTTTGGTTGTCAGTAATTGTGCTGCTTATCCACCTGGCATTGTTGAGGATGGTGGTAACATTTGTGTTGTGTTCTTACTGCTGAATATAACATCATTGCTGCAATGTATGATCCAGCCTGATCACTAAAATTGAGGCTTATGTGACACAAAATGTGATCTGTTTTATTATAAATGCTATTGCCAGAAAGGGAAACTCCAAAGCATCTTTATCAGAGATCTGGAAAGACTACAGGATAAAATTAACAATCAGCAACCTTAGAGATGCTCTTGATCAACTAACAATCTCAATGAGAAAAATGGCATTTGGAGGAAACCATGTCCCGCAGCAGTGAACCAACAACAATAAATACAGCAAAAGTGACTTTGTGTTGGTGGAAGTTGGCAAAAACGAGGTGGAAGAGATTCTGGCATTCTATGACCAAGGTGAAGAGTTATCTAGGAGCTGGCTATGAAGCTCTCCGGTGAGCTTTCACTGTGACTGATAGAGCTACAGGGACTGCAGGAAAGCGTGACTTTAATTTGGAAAGTGCACGAAGGTTTAGGGCAGTTTTGCAGGATGTTCTGAGGACCTACAAAGACTTCTATGACAGAGTGTTGCATGAGGCTAAGTAGTCAAGCATACTGTCATACTTCAAGACTTCTACATCAGCCATGCAAACATCTAGGCAGGCAGGCACAGAAGATGTAGATGTTAGTGACCTATCTGTCCTGATGAGTCCAGATGAGGATGAGATGTTAATAGCTGACCCTCTTCCTCTCCCTCCAGCCTGTCCTCTAGCCACCACCCCAGCTTCTCATGACTCAGCCTAATACACCGTCATCACTACCTCTTGGCCTTCCAGTGTGCTTGCTATCTTCCTGATTCTGATAAGTGAAACCACACTTATTTCTACTTCATCTGGCCTGCGTATTTATCATTCACTCTAGTTTTTACTACATGTTCCAGTTATTTTAGGTTTATATGTTATTTGGTATGATTTGTTAGGTTATTTATTGGGTCTGGGAATGCTCAAATGCTTTTCCATTTAAAATAATGGTCACTGTTTCTTTGCTTTACACAGTTTGGGTTTATGAAAAGCTTCCTAGGCCTGCTCTACTTTCAGATAGTGAGGGAAACCAGTATTCCATAGCAGAGGAATCCTATCAATTAACTAAAACCTGATTTATACCCAGTTTCTTTTAGAGTATCATCAATTCTATGTCTCATGAATGCTCACCTGTCATAATTTATGTTGAATCTGGTGGGTAGCCAACTCTCCTATCTGATCCTACTATTTGATATCACACAAAAATATCTAGGGAGCCACAGTATTTCAGTAGTTCTGATTTATTGCTCTATATTACTTTTAGTCAATTGACCATTACCTGTTTTCTCCCCCTGGAGACCTAAGGAAAGAACGGGTGGGTGTAACCCCTGGAGTGATGGTAAAGGAAGGAAGCCAAAGGAAACTAGGCAGGCTTATCTTGTCCATCCCTCAAATGAAATACCTACACTGCGTCTTCATTGTATAACTGTATAATGAATTTTTTAAGTACTATACTGTAAATTTTCCCACACTGTTCTTCCCCCACCCCCGCCCCCGCCCCAAGGCACACATGTCTAATACGGTGAATGCTAACTCTCCAAGGAGAATCCGTCTTCACTGGACTGATTCTAGATCTTTAAGGTGCAAAAATCAATGCTTTCAACTACAGCAGTACTTTCTCAAACTCAGTGGTGAAGGACAATTTGTAAAAAGTTCTAATCTATTGTGGATTGACACTTTTGTAAAATACAGCAAAATGTGTGCGTGAGTAGGAGAGGGAAGAGTAAGGGTTGCAAGAGGTTTCTGAGTAGTATGAAATGGGTGCATGCATGCTCAGTCGTGTCTGACTTTTTACAGCCTCAAGGACGGTAGCGCACCAGGCTCCTCTGTCCGTGAAATTTCCAGACAAGAATGCTGGAGTGTGTTGCTATATCCTCCTTCAGGGGATCTTCCCGACCCAAGGGTCAAACCTACGTCTCTCGTATTACAGGCAGGTTCTTGACCGTTGTGGCACTGATGATTACCCCTCAATAGTTTAAGAGAAACAAGTTAAAGTTCGGATTAAAAAAAAATTACTTGGCTATTTGAACTATACTTTGACTTCCACTGACCATCATTAAGTTAGCATTAAGATGGGACACAAGATACAAAAATTTGCAATTAGGCATCATTGTTAAATTCTTTTGAGGGCCTTCATTGCTAGTGGGTGCCTTTCAGGCATCCTACAGCATAAGTGGGAAGGTGCCTACGTAGTTCTTTAAAAATCACTCGAGCTAGCCTATGCTGAACAATGTCTAATTGCCCATTGGTGGAAACACAGGTATATCCTCGTCCTGAGCTTGAGCTTGCAAGAAACTTTTATTCATAATGTTAAATTCATTCATTTTCTCACTGTCTCCAAAGTTCCTGGGACTCAAACACTTTCTGCATCAGTGTTTATAAGTGTTTTTGTGGCAGGCATAGCTAGTTGTCAATCCAACAGCCATTTACCCTTCTTCCTTACAAGAGAACCCAAATTTTGCACAGGGCATCAGTACACCTAACTAAAAGTATGTACCTCTCACCCTTCGTCATAGCTGGGTGACCATGTGACATAACCATGGCCAAAGAAGTTTAAGTAGAAGTCTAGAGGCAAGTCTCCTCGGAAAGCTACTGCTTTCAAGCAGAGAAGGACAGATGCAGACTTTTGCCTTTATCTTTCTCTTTATTACTCTCCCTACCGGGGAAGTGGATGTTATGCTAGAGGTGGAGCAGCGTTATTGTGACCGTGAGGCAATCACAAAAATGAATACCACATTCAAATGAAAACAAACCAGAAAGAAGGATCCTGGGATGTTAGTGAGTGACACTGTGACTTGTCAGTCTCTAGACTTCTTTGAAGAGAAACATAAATCCCTTTTGATTAAGTTACCATTGTTGGATTTCTAGTTCACTGAGCCAAACGTAGTTCCTAAATGACAGTTATTTTTATAGAGAGTATTTTTATGTAGTTCATAGACTTTGCTAGATGTCTCAGTAAGTTTTAATAACCTAACTTTTAAATGAATAGAGCATTTACTACACTAGACACATTGGATTGGCCAAAAAGTGTGGGTAACATCGTATAGAAACATCCATCTGTACGATGCTACAGAAAACCCAAACAAGCTTTCTGGCCAACACAATACTCTATAAGAGTTTCACCTCATGAAATGATTGCTAGTAAAATAACACCAAAGCTAAGAACTTCTGAATTCTTGGTTTGGTTTGCCACAGAAGATTGGAAGATATATCATTTTTTTCTTGACCATCTTTTGTTTTTCCTCTCTGTGACTGGCCTAGGAAAACTTCCAGTTAAGAAACATTTCAATTGGCTCAGATATGAAAGTTTTATACCCTCCAACCTGTTCTCTAGAAGCCAAGGATTAATTAATTGACAAGTGTACAGAGATTTAACCTACTAGGATTTGGCAAAGAAATTGTTGTGGGTTCTTTTCTAATCAGTTTGACAGAAAATATTCCTGGTGTGTGTTGAAGTTTTTGACTTTTCTCCTTGCCCTTTGGCAAATATTAGCCAAGAAGTGGTGTATAGAAGATGTTGTGTCCATGGTGGAAAGGGGAGACTGACTCTGTGTGTGTGGGCGTGTGTGTGTATGTGTGAATATACGTATGTTTGAGACCCCATGGACTGTAGCCCACCAGGCTTCTCTGTCCCTGGAATTCTCCAGGCAAGGATACTGGACTGGGTTGCATTTCTGCAATCTTCCCGACCCAGGGATTGAACCCAGGTCTCCCACACTGCAGGCAAATTCTTTACTATCTGAGCCACCAGGGAAGCCACATATGGTTACTACCTGGGTTCATTTGGAAATTAGAATTTGTTACATTTGCAGATAACTTTGAGTCAGGCTTTTATAAATGAGTTGTGAACCTAAAATGCTCTAAAACAATAAAAGCTATTAAAATGAGTAGTAAGCAGAATACCTGTGTACTGAGGCTTTGCACACACACCCAAGATACCAAGTGTTCAGTATATGCTTGCTGAATTGAATGGTAAAAGCATTAGGGGCATGAGAAAACGCTATTAATTTACAGACATATGGCTGGAGTTGTGCAGAGCTGCAGAACTTACAGAGTGTACAAGCTGAAGAAAGTTTTGTGAAACATTGGTGATATGCGATTTTTCCATGGTCTCACTGCCTCCCAGCATGAGATGTGATCAGCATATACGCGGCAAAGATGCAGCCACTCTGCACTTGGTTCTTCCCACTGAATCCAAGCTTGACTCCGTAATCCCCAGCTCTTCACTTGTTACTCTCCCTATCCTTCATGATCCTCAGCATAACTGTTCCCGTTGGTCACAACCAACTTATAAAACCATCATGTGTAATAAAATTAAATCATCTGGGTAAGAACCAGTGAACTGGGGGCACAGGAAACCTACGTCCTTAATATGGTTCTGCCAATATTCTTCTTCATCCTTATTTCTAAAATATGCATAAAATCTTTACAGGGAAAGGCTTTCAAGGGAATATAGGGTACCATCTATTTGTTTGACCAAAACGTATAGAACACAAATCATGTGCCAAGCATGGTAGTGGACTCTGTGCATACAATCAGCTCAGTTCAGTCCAGTCGTTCAGTCGTGTCCGACTCTTTGTGACCCCATGAACCGCAGCACGCCAGGCCTCCCTATCCATCACCAACTCCCAGAGATTACTCAAACTCATGTCCATTGAGTTGGTGACGGCATCCTACCATCTCATCCTCTGTCGTCCCCTTCTCCTCCCACCTTCAATCTTTCCCAGCATGAATGGTAAGTGAAAATAGATTCAGTTCACTGTCATTTACAGTCTAGTTAAGGAGGCAGACACTAATCAAAAAATCACTTGTAGTTCTAGCATTTCTGAATTCCTATGCCATATTTCCCTTGTGGCTCAGCTGGTAAAGAATCTGCCTACAGTGCGGGAGACCTGGGTTCGATCCCTGGGTTGGGAAGACTCCCTGGAGAAGGAAAAGGCTACCCACTCCAGTATTCTGGCCTGGAGAATTCCATGGACTCTATAGTCCACGGGGTTGCAGAGTCAGACTGAGCGACTTTCACTTTTTCTTTCGTGGGATATTTAGGTTAACTTGCATAGGAACCTGGAATGTCAGGTCCATGAATCAAGGCAAATTGGAAGTGGTCAAACAAGAGATGGCAAGGGTGAACGTCGACATTCTAGGAATCAGCGAACTAAAATGGACTGGAATGGGTGAATTTAACTCAGATGACCATTATATCTACTACTGCGGGTAGGAATCTCTCAGAAAAAATGGAGTAGCCATCATGGTCAACAAGAGAGTCCAAAATGCAGTACTCAGATGCAATCTCAAAAACGACAGAATGATCTCTGTTCGTCTCCAAGGCAAACCATTCAATATCACAGTTATCCAAGTCTATGCCTCAACCAGTAATGCTGAAGAAGCTGAAGTTGAACGGTTTTATGAAGACCTACAAGACCTTTTAGAACTAACACCCAAAAAAGATGTCCTTCTCATTATAGGGGACTGGAATGCAAAAGTAGGAAGTCAAGAAACACCTGGAGTAACAGGCAAATTTGGCCTTAGAATGCGGAATGAAGTAGGACAAAGGCTAATAGAGTTTTGCCAAGAAAACGCACGGGTCATAGCAAACACCCTCTTCCAACAACACAAGAGAAGACTCTACACGTGGACATCACCAGATGGTCAACATGGAAATCAGATTGATTATATTCTCTGCAGCCAAAGATGGAGAAGCTCTATACAGTCAACAAAAATAAGACCAGGAGCTGACTGTGGCTCAGATCGTGAACTCCTTATTACCAAATTCAGACTTAAATTGAAGAAAGTAGGGGAAACTGCTAGACCATTCAGGTATGACCTAAATCAAATCCCTTATGATTATACAGTGGAAGTGAGAAATAGATTTAAGGGCCTAGATTTGATAGATAGAGTGCCTAATGAACTACGGAATGAGGTTTGTGACATTGTACAGGAGACAGGGATCAAGACCATCCCCATGGAAAACAAATGCAAAAAAGCAAAATGGCTGTCTGGGGAGACCTTACAAATAGCTGTGAAAAGAAGAGAGGCAAAAAGCAAAGGAGAAAAGGAAAGATATAGGCATCTGAATGCAGAGTTCCAGAGAATAGCAAGAAGAGATAAGAAAGCCTTCTTCAGTGATCAATGCAAAGAAATCGAGGAAAACAACAGAATGGGAATCTCTTCAAGAAAATTAGAGATACCAAAGGAACATTTAATGCAAAGATGGGCTCGATAAAGGACAGAAATGGTCTGGACCTAACAGAAGCAGAAGATATTAAGGAGAGGTGGCAAGAATACACGGAAGAACTGTACAAAAAAGATCTTCATGACCCAGATAATCATGATGATGTGATCACTAATCTAGAGCCAGACATCCTGGAATGTGAAGTCAAGTGGGCCTTAGAAAGCATCACTATGAACAAAGCTAGTGGAGGTGATGGAATTCCAGTTGAGCTATTTCAAATCCTGAAGATGATGCTGTGAAAGTGCTGCACTCAATATGCCAACAAATTTGGAAAACAGCAGTGGCCACAGGACTGGAAAAGGTCAGTTTTCATTCCAATCCCAAAGAGAAGCAACGCCAAAGAATGCTCAAACTACTGCACAATTGCACTCATCTCACATGCTAGTAAAGTAATGCTCAAAATTCTCCAGGCCAGGCTTCAGCAATATGTGAACCGTGAACTTCCAGATGTTCAAGCTGGTTTTAGAAAAGGCAGAGGAACCAGAGATCAAATTGCCAATATCCACTGGATCATGGAAAAGGCAAGAGAGTTCCAGAAAACATCTATTTCTGCTTTATTGACTATGCCAAAGCCTTTGACTGTGTGGATCACAATAAACTCTGAAAATTCTGAAAGAGATGGGAATACCAGACCACCTAACCTGCCTCTTGAGAAATCTGTATGCAGGTCAGGAAGCAACAGTTAGAACTGGACATGGAACAACAGACTGGTTCCAAATAGGAAAAGGAGTACGTCAAGCCTGTCTATTGTCACCCTGCTTATTTAACTTATATGCAGAGTACATCATGAGAAACACTGGACTGGAAGAAACACAAGCTGGAATCAAGATTGCCGGGAGAAATATCAGTAACCTCAGATATGCAGATGACACCACCCTTATGGCAGAAAGTGAAGAGGAGGTAAAAGCCTCTTGATGAAAGTGAAAGTAGAGAGTGAAAAAGTTGGCTTAAAGCTCAACATTCAGAAAACGAAGATCATGGCATGTGGTCCCATCACTTCATGGGAAATAGATGGGGAAACAATGGAAACAGTGTCAGACTTTATTTTTTGGGCTCCAAAATCACCACAGATGGTGACTGCAGCCATGAAATTAAAAGACGCTTACTCCTTGGAAGAAAAGTTATGACCAACCTAGATAGCATATTCAAAAGCAGGGACATTACTTTGCTGACTAAGGTCCATCTAGTCAAGGCTATGGTTTTTCCTGTGGTCATGTATGGATGTAAGAGTTGGACTGTGAAGAAGGCTGAGTGCCAAAGAATTGATACTTTTGAACTGTAGTTTTGGAGAAGACTCTGAGAGTCCCTTGGACTGCAAGGAGATCCAACCAGTCCATTCTGCAGGAGATCCACCCTGGGATTTCTTTGGAGAGAATGATGCTGAAGCTGAAATTCCAGTACTTTGGCCACCTCATGAGAAGAGTTGACTCATTAGAAAAGACTCTGATGCTGGGAGGGATTGAGGGCAGGAGGAGAAGGGGATGACCGAGGATGAGATGGCTGGATTGCATCACTGACTCGATGGACATGAGTCTGAGTGAACTCTGGGAGATGGTGATGGACAGGGAGGCCTGGCGTGCTGCAATTCATGGGGTCGCAAAGAGTCAGTCGCGACTGAGCGACTGAACTGAACTGAACTGAAGTGTGCTTAAGACAAAAGGACTTGAAAACTTTGAGAAGACATAGTTTAACATGTTTCTTATAAAATGAGATTGGCAGCAGAGAACCATAACATCCACTGAATACAAATTATTTTGTAGAACTATCGCTTCTTGGCCTTTTGGCTAAGATCAAGTGGTGGCTCAGACGGAAAGCGTCTGCCTGCAATGTGGGAGACCTGAGTTCAATCCCTGGGTTGGGAAGTTCCCTGGAGAAGGAAACGGCAACCCATTCCATCCAGTACTCTTGCCTGGAAAATCCCATGGACGGAGGAGCCTGGTGTCCATGGGGTCGCAAAGAGTTGGACACAACTGAGCGACTTCACTTTTTTTTTTTTCACAAGTCTTAATATGTAATGGAAGTTATCTTTTAAAAAAAATAATAAAGACTGTCAAAGAAAATAGAGTAAGGAAAGTCTTGCAGCAAGGTCTTTAGTTCCTCTAATTAGATTTTTAAAAATAAGCAAAGCAAATTGTCTTCTAGAGAATCAAACCAGACCAATGGGACAGAATAAACGTTTTTTCCTTGTTAGGGAACCAAAACATAGTTAGAACTTTCCTCCCAATTCTTCCACACTCTGGCATTCTCCCTAGAGCTGTTAATTTCACTCAAGATCGGTGCAACATTGTATATCAACTGTACTTCAGTTTAAAAAACACTAAATTAAAGAAAGATAGTGTAACAAGATAGGAATGTTTAGACCATTTTAATATCATTATCCTTATCTAACAATATATACAGTTAATATTTTATACTTATATTGCTTATCTTATTAAATTTATATTTTAATACTTATTAACATGTTGGAATAATTATAAATGATATAATAATATAGTATGATTTCCCCCAAGGTTCTTAGAAAAGCCTGAAGATCAGTGAACATCAATCTAGCATAAAGGAACACAAGACTAGAACTGGGAGAAAGAAAGAAAGGAGTATACTTAAGAGAAGGCAAGAAGCTAATGGAAGGACAGGTTTTTCCTAACCAGAAGGAAACAAGAGGGTGGAGGAAAGGGGAAGCAAGGGGCAGGGGCTGGGAGGGGAGCCAGGAAACATAGCTTAAGTAGAGAAAGGGCATTGCCCTGGAAGAGCTGGGCAGATGCATCTGAGATAGGTCTTCCATGTGATGTTAATTCAGGGCCCAGGACCTGGTTAGAAACTGAGCCATCATTTCTGGTTTGCCCTGTTTTCATTGAAGGGAATGTCTCCACCACCTATACGAGGGGAGACTCTGATAACTGTCCTCCCTTGGGGTCCATGAGGACTTCATTTCTCTAGCATCCTCCCCTCCGACTGTCTAGGAAGACTGGCTGAAAACCCCTTCTCCCCTATTTGCTGCCAATACATACAACAGTCCCAAGACACCCTTGAACTCATGAACCCATAGAAAGAGAAGAGGACTGCTGGGGTCTAGACTGGACCCAACCTGTAGAGTAGATATGAGAAACATCTTATGCTTGGGTGGGGGCTCTGAATGAATCCATGTTGGTGCTGGAGGAGACTTCCCCTTCCCTCCCTGCCTTTTTTCCTCTGAGACAGAGTAATAGTTATTGACAATTCTCTTGTAATAATTTAAAATACATGAGTAAGGGAAGGAAATTAAAGTTAACCAAAGGAAACATTAGAATGCCAGAAATACATATTTGCCTTCTTGCTCAGCCATGATCCTATCGTTAATTGAAATATATCTACTTCTCACCTTGCTTTGTTAATGAGGACTTAATGTGAGACCACAATGAATATTTAATCATCAAAGTAATGGTTTTAATTTGTTGAAACAGTCTCCTGAATACCACAGACAGAATGTTTGTGAGCCTAAAGATCTTGCTATTATCATCAAATGTTTATTAAGCATAGCCAGGGTATTCTGTTTGACAGTAAATGTATCTAGATATAAAACAGTTATAATCAAATTAAGGCTCATCTGAATATATGCCACAAACTTAGAAGAGAAAGACAAAATTGGTTGTTTATGTAGCTTATTAGGGTTCCAGAAGACAAATAGTATAGAATTAATATGATAAATCAGTGAAATGGTTTAAATGCAATGGGGACATAGATGGCACAGCTAAATAACAATGTTTAGACAGAGGTAGGTTAGCTGAATCTCAGCTCTGCCACGTATTAGGCATGTGACTTGGAGCAAGTTGCTTAAGCATTTTGTGTTTATTCACTTTCCTCTTCTCTAAAATGGAGGCTAAATAATAGAATCATTCACACAGGATGGTGGAAGGTGAAAAGCAACAAGCGGTGGAAAGTGCCAAATTTAGAACCTAGCATACGATAAGTCTGGAGCGAATAATGATCATGTTCTATTATTGTTTTATTTAATGAATACTTACACAGTATACCAGACACTGTTCTAATTACTTTGCAAAATAATAACTCATCTGTGTGCTAAGCACTATTTAAAGCACTGTACGGATATTAAGCAGTTCAGTTCTCATCGCAGTCCTGTGGGATAGGTACATTACCTATATTTGATGGATAAGGACACTGAAGGCCAGACATTAAACAACTTGCTTAAAGGTAACAGCCAGTAAGAGTCAGCGCCGGGATTCAAATTCAGACCATCTGCTTCCAGAGGCAGTGCTCTTAGCCATGTGCCACCTGTTCTCCACGTGTTAGCATCATTATCAATCGAGGGTGATACATGAGACATTAATGTATATGCGTTTGCTGCTGCTGCTGCTGCTGCTAAGTCGCTTCATTCGTGTCCGACTCTGTGCGACCCCATGGACTGCAGCCCGCGTTTAGTAGCTGATTATTAAAGTCTTTTCTGTTTTGTGTTTTTATGTTTTCATAAAATTTTCATAAATTTTATGTTTTCATAAAATGTATATGTCACTTTAATAAATAGAATTATATTTTAAGTACCAAAGGAGGCTTGGTAATGAAAAAATATACATGGAATCATTCTAGAAAGGTTAAAAAGATTTATAAGACAAACATTTGTAAGGAAATTTAAGGACTCATCAATAATTTCCTATCTTCTTATGGGATAAAAATAATTCCATTCCTACTTGCTTCTTAAGTTAATAGAATGACCAAATGTGAAAGCACCTGGTGAACTTAAAAAAAAAAAAAAACCACTATAAATATCTGCCTTTATATTTGTACATGTACAGAAGAGTATTCACTTGTGTGTGTGATATAAATAAACATGGAATATATATGGACATTCTTGAAAAGTTTCTCAAGGGTTACATGATATTCTGTCCATGTTGGTGCCACTGGAAAAGTGAGCTGATCAGGACTTAACTTCTGTCAAATCTTTTCTGCTGAAACCTAATGACTTGCAGAAATAACATAGAGCACATTTTGACCAGAAGGTGGCAATAAAGCATCAATCCTTTCAAAAGGTTCCTGGCGTGAGGACTAGTAGGTTTTGTATATCCTTGTACATCCAAGGAGCCAGAATATTGTCTACAGCTTCTGATCATCCAGATTCTGTGGGCTACTCCTCACCCTCACCCTGCCCTGGAGAACCCCCAGGCTCAGACAAGACGTGGTGGGAGCACCGTGCCCCAAGTGTTGCCATTGCAAGAGCACAGGGCTCCGGGGGCAAGGTCACTGGTCTGAAAAGTATGACGCATCTTAGAATTCTCATTTAACTTTATTATATGAGTGAAATGATTATTGGGCTATTAGGGTCATTCTTTTTTTACTCTTTGATGAAGTTTTCCATGTACCAATTTTACTGCATCTAAGAATGTACTTTCTTCTCTTCTTCATCTAAGCAATGGCAATGATATACTGGGAGACATCGGACACCCTTGAATTTGGTCCCCTCACTGTTCACCCCAAACAATCATGAAGACACTGACAAGGCTCCCTTTATTGTGGGAAGTGCACATTAGCATTGCCCAGAATAGTCTAGAGAGCCTGGGATTTGTTTTCTAATCATTCTGTCACTTGTAAGGAAGACTTTATGCAGGACTCCTGCCCCAGGTATAGCTGCCAAGACTACTGCAATCGAGGAGAGAGATCGGACTCAACTCCAGATACAAAAACAAGGAATAGGCGTAGGGGTGAGGCTGGGGGAGAGGGGCTGGATGGAAAATTATTCGAGGAGTCTGATGAAAAGAGGCAGATGGGTGCATGGCTTGCATACCAAAAACAACCTCACAGGCAAGTTGTTTGTTATCTTTAGGAATTTTCTTACCCTGGGAAAACCAGCCCATTCCTAGGTCTATGAGGCCCTAAGCTGTTAAGGCATTATAAAAAATGGGAAAAAAATTTAAAAGTATGATTAATACAAAGTGCTTTGCTTCTAGCTTTTAAATACCATTTATGTCAACCAACCAATCACCTCATCAAATGAGAAAGCATTGAATTGACAGGATTATCTGATTTCCATTAACTAATAATTGCCATAAGATAAAATTTAATTAGCTTCTTCTATATGCTACCCCTTGAGCTAAGTATTTTAAATGTGTAATTCTATCTAATTCACATATTTGTATCTTGCTTATAGTGGTGATTATACACAGATCTGTACATGTGATAAAATACCATAGAATTATATACAAAGTCCTAACCAAATAATAATCATGCATGCAAAAGTTAGTGAAATTTGAATAAGAATGCCTAGTTAATTGTATTATGGCACTCAGTTTCCTGGTTTTGATAATGCACTATTTATCTAAGATGCCACCACTAGGGTAGAGCTAGGTGATGGATATAAAGGACCTCACTGTACTATTTGTATAACTTCTTGTGAATATACAACTATTTCAATAAAAAAGTTAAAAGTCTTTGAGGCTAATACTGTTATTACTCCTATCTTATACATGAGGAAATTGAGGCTTGGAAAGGTTAAGTAACCTGCCTAAGGTCACTCAGTTAGTAAGTGACAGAGTGTGGAATTCTGACCCAGCGCTGATGCACTATCAACTTCCCTTCAATAGAGATAATCTTCATATAAAATAGTAATTCCTGCTACTCACAGAATGTTCTAGGTTCCAATATGGTCTGAAAATATGTAAATAAATTCAATTACATTACAGTGCTTTAGAGTTCAACTTCACACACGTAAAAGTATAGGCATTGGGATGGGTTCATGCCAAGAAACAATGAAATGATGACATATTTTATGGGCTTCTTTCAGCAAGAAATTCTAAAGTGTCAACACTCATTTTTCTTTTTTTTACTAGTGTAAAACACCAGACACTAGACTAACAGCTGTACAAAGATTTTCTTCATCTACCAAGAGAAATTTTAGACCTGAGTCATAAATAACAGACAATACATTTATTTTATACAGCTCAGTCCTTTCTAATGGCGAGGAAATTGTCAACATATTTCCAGAATTCTAATTCCATCGTCGGTAGATGAATCATAGCATTTTCCATGACACACTTGTTAGACGCCTTTTCACTTCATTTAGTCTTAATTACAGTGGCAGCATAGAGCACAGAATCAATTGAGTGCTCATATCTGATCTCAGTGTTTGGAAAACGTCAGAAATACAAGGTAATCATAGACCCAGTGCTTTTCCTGAATATATTATGTGCCATACAGTTAAATTCATAAAGCATAAGTCAGTGACCTCCACAGTTTTACTAAATGTTTTGTGTCATTCCCTAAACGTTCTCAATTACTTTTTACCTTTGGCTATTTCTTGTATTTGGTTTAGTGTGACCTGGTCTTATGGGACTCAATAATTGGATATCAGGATCCAGAAGGCCCGGGGCAAGCCATGTCTCAGTGTGGTGCGACGCTGTGAGCTGACTAGGTCAGCAGACAGGAGGAGAGGGTGACGTGCCCAGCTCAGCACAAGAATCGCCATGACCCTCAATTCCTGACCCTAAACTGTCTCTAGAGGGCAGATGGTCTGTAACAGGGAGGCGGGGGTCGGGGTGGGGGGGTCCTCACTGTGAGTGAGGGCTTGTTGATGATGACCATCGCCAGCTCCACCCGGGCCTGGCCCCCTACCTGCAGCGAGGGAAGTCAGAGTTTGATTTCATCAACCAATGGCTTAAAATAAGATTTTGAGAATTTCGCTGTATGGTTTTCCATGTAAGATGCTACGCGGGTTAACTGAATATCACTTTCAAAGTAGGGGGGAAAGGAAAGAAAAGCTAGCATGGAGCCACTAACATTCTTTGAGCATTCTACAGAACTCCCAGGTAACAAGATTATCTTCATTTTTTGTCTTCCTCATTGGGACTGATTTCAGTTTCATCACTGTTTCTTTACTGGTGTTCACCATTTAGTGTTTCTTTACAATTAACCTAGACTTTAATTCTACTCAAATCCCAAATGTGCTTGCTCATTTTAAAGTTTCGAATATTTTCTCAGACACATTTTCATCTGTATGTCAAAAGAATGAAGCAGGTTGAGTAAGTACAATTTTCTTTATTGTATCCCACACATTTTGTTAAGGAGACAAAAAAGGTCCTGTGCAACCAGCCACCAGGCAATGCTCCCAGCTCAAGATGGAGTTAAGGGTTGCAGCACACACACAAGACATTGTGGGTCCCTTTGATATGTGGACCCCAATCTAACAAGACAGTGAGCAGAAGCCAGGAAACACAATCTTAGCTGGCTTTGTGAAGACAAAAATCAGGAAGTAATACAGATGTAAAATTACAAAGTATATCTACCATGAAATGCTCTGCAGTTGTCAAATGGAAAAACAGGGGATATAGTGATTGTATTTAAATGCATATAGACTATATATTTTTAGTTTGAAATATAACTTTTTAGTTAAAAACACTATGTAGTATGATCCCATTTCTATATATGTTTACATATGTATAGAAAATAGCCTGGATAGATAAACAGCATCATTTAAATGGGTGTTCTATATGGTTGAGACGGAGAAGGCAATGGCACCCCACTCCAGTACTCTTGCCTGGAAAATCCCATGGACGGAGGAGCCTGGTAGGCTGCAGTCCATGGGGTTGCTAAGAATCAGTTACGACTGAGTGACTTCACTTTCACTTTTCACTTTCATGCATTGGAGAAGGAAGTGGCAACCCACTCCAGTATTCTTGCCTGGAGAATCCCAGGGAGAGAGGAGCCTAGCGGGCTGCCGTCTCTGGGGTCGCACAGAGTCGGACGCACAGCATAGCATATGGTTGAGAGATAATGGATAATTTTCCTTTTTATTTTCACTTGAGTATATTTCCTAGGTTTTTAAATTAGCTGATATTAGTTAATAGAAATGAGAAGAACAAGTAGCTGGTAGCATAGGAATCTGAAAACTAACATTTAATTCAGTTACCATTACTAACTCAAAAACCACTTAGCAAGTACTGATTATCTTTCTACTATATGCACAAATCATTGCTATGTCCTAAGGGAAATTTAAATGTGTACAACTGCTTCTCCACCACTGAAGACAATTTTAGTAGTGGCGGACACAGAAGCAACTAAAATTAACTTAGAGGCAGAATGGAAGACACAGAAAAAGAACGGACAAGGTGCTGTGCGAAGAGAGGAAAGAGGACTGAGCGCTGACGAGACACTGACAGCCGCATCACAGCACCACAGTGAGAGGCTTCCAGGTTCACCTGTTAGGAGGTGCTTTGGAGCCGGGCTCCAGCACTGCTTGCAAGCCAGGCTGAGGATCTCCAATAACAGAGCTAAGTCCTGTCTTCTAGGTAAATCTATTACTTTATGCTCCAACTTAACAGTTTTAGATGTAAATTTATCACTCAAGCAAGAGCTCTTGTATTGCAGATGTCTGGTATTATGCAATCACCAGGAAATATATGGATGTATTTTCATCTGATGGATGAAATATATTTCTCATCACTTGAACCAATATGCCCAACTTTTCACAAACAGAGGGACGATGGCTAGTAAACAAGCTACATAGATGCAGGGAAGACTAATTCAGGGACGAGATAGGGTGGAGGAGAGATAAATTTTTTCATTCTGGGGACTCAGGACAGTGACAATAAAAGACCAGAGGCTGCTGGTGAGACATGGATCTAGCCACCAAATCATACCCTAGACATTCCATTAGTGGATGATGTTCAAGCTGGTTTTAGAAAAGGCAGAGGAACCAGAGATCAAATTGCCAACATCCGCTGGATCATGGAAAAAGCAAGAGAGTTCCAGAAAAACATCTATTTCTGCTTTATTGACTATGCCAAAGCCTTTGACTATGTGGATCACAATAAACTGTGGAAAATTCTGAAAGAGATAGGAATACCAGACCACCTGACCTGCCTGTTGAGAAATCTGTATGCAGGTCAGAAAGCAACAGTTAGAACTGGACATGGAACAACAGAATGGTTCCAAATAGGAAAAGGTGTACGTCAAGGCTGTATATTGTCACCCTGCTTATTTAACTTATATGCAGTGTCCATCATGAGAAACACTGGACTGGAAGAAACACAAGCTGGAATCAAGATTGCCGGGAGAAATATCAATAACCTCAGAAATGCAGATGACACCACCCTTATGGCAGAAAGTGAAGAGGAACTAAAAGCCTCTTGATGAAAGTGAAAGTGGAGAGTGAAAAAGTTGGCTTAAAGCTCAACATTCAGAAAATGAAGATCATGGGATCCGGTCCCATCACTTCATGGGAAATAGATGGGGAAACAGTGGAAACAGTGTCAGACTTTATTTTTCTGGGCTCCAAAATCACTGCAGATGGTGACTGCAGCCATGAAATTAAAAGACACTTACTCCTTGGAAGGAAAGTTATGACCAACCTAGATAGCATATTCAAAAGCAGAGATATTACTTTGCCGACTAAGGTCCGTCTAGTCAAGGCTATGGTTTTTCCTGTAGTCACGTATGGATGTGAGAGTTGGACTGTGAAGAAGGCTGAGCGCCGAAGAACTGATGCTTTTGAACTGTGGTGTTGGAGAAGACTCTTGAGAGTCCCTTGGACTGCAAGGAGATCCAACCAGTCCATTCTGAAGGAGATCAGCCCTGGGATTTCTTTTGGAAGGAATGATGCTGAAGCTGAAACTCCAGTACTTTGGCCACCTCATGCGAAGAGTTGACTCACTGGAAAAGACTCTGATGCTGGGAGGGATTGAGGGCAGGAGGAGAAGGGGATGGCAGAGGATGAGATGGTTGGATGGCATCACTGACTCGATGGACATGAGTCTGAGTGAACTCCGGGAGTTGGTGATGGACAGGGAGGCGTGGCATGCTGAGATTCATGGTGTCGCAAAGAGTCGGACACGACTGAGAGACTGAACTGAACTGAAGTGAACTGAGGTGACATACACACTGCCTTCTTTCCCCTGCTTATCGTAGTTTCATATGGAGATAAACCTTTTCTACTCAATTTGACACTCTGCTACCAACTTTCCTCTGTCCTGGAGCGCAACTGTATGGTTAAAAAGAAGATGCAAATGGAAGAGATAATTACCAAAATCATCAGAGTCCAAAGCATTGTGATAATATTCTCTTACAAATAAACAGCTATAGGGATTAGCAGACGAGTGTGTCAGAATAGCCACAGTGCTATAGAAACAGCCAGTAATGACAACCGTGTCTCACCCCATGCTTGCTTCATTGCTCATCCTGCTCTCCTTGATGCAGAGGTTCAATAACCGTCTTTTTCCGTTTGCCAGGGCTAAACGCATACGTATTTTGTGGCAAAACCTCAGGACTGGCATCATTTTCTGATACATGTAATCCTGAGTAGGGTGGCAACTGTATTAAAGGCAATTTATTAAAGGTTGGGTTTTCCTCTTCAAAGGAATGAAGCTGAACAGAATGAAGCTGTGGACAGAAGAGCAGCTTCGAGTTGTGAATGCAGCGCACCTAGGGCTTATTCCATGGTGTCGAGTCCTTTTCAGCCACTAACAATAAACCTGTCCATTCAACTTAGCAAGCAGGCTGATCTCTCTCCCGAGTTGGTGAGAAGGTGCCAAATTGCTATTCACCTGTAGTTAATATAACTCTTAAAACTGGAGCTAGCTCATCCATTTCTATTACAGCTTAACTTACCTAAGTTGTAAGATATGCACAGACATGCCTCCCTTTAGATAGGGTATTTTCTAGAGCAAAGTTATTTGACAATTGGATTGTTTCCTCACTGAACTGCATTATAATATTATCAATGAGTTTAATGACTATTTTTCAATTGAAAACAACTCGATTTTTAGAATTTTACCTTTGAATTTTTTCTAACAACTATTTATTAAGGGCTGATGTGTATATATGCAGTTTTCCCATTACTGGGAAGGACACAGAAAATGTTAAGTATAGTCCCTGTCCTTCAATAGCCTAAAATATAATCATGGAAGGCATAGAGCATTCACACAATTAATAGACAAGTTAATAAAGTAATGATTAAGGCAGACAGTAGTTTAAAAAGAAGAGATTTGGGTGGTCTGAAAGAAATAGGTCTCCAACTGGACCTATTTAAATAAATGAAATGAACCAGGAAGGGCATTTTAGGCAGTGAGCTAGCCTGGGAAAATATCTGGTGTCACTACTGAACCTGACTTATATTGAGATGGTAGGACTGTTTAACAAATAGAAATATCTTACAATGTGACTATTATATACAGAATGGATAAGCAACAAGATTCTTCTGTATAGGACAGAAAACAATTAATATGTTCAATATCCTATGATAAACCATAATGGAAAAGAATATGAAAAATAATGTGTGTGTATGTATATATATACACATGTATAATTGAATCACTTTACGGTACAGCAGAAATTAACACAACATTGCAAATGAACTATACGTCAATTTAAAAAACAGAAATATCTTGCAATGTATGTACTGACTGACCTAGTTTTCAACTGCTGTTTTAACAAATTACTACACACTTATTGGCTTAACACAATACTAATCATATGATCTCACTTATATACAGAATCTTTAGAAACAAAGACCAAGCTCTTAAATGCAGAGATCAGGCTGGTTGCCAGAGGTGGCCGTCGGAGGATGGGGAGAGGATGGTGGGTGAAAGGGATGAAGGAGGCCAAAAGGTACAAACTTCCAGTTATAAAACAAGTCACAGGAATGTACTGTACCACATGGCAACTATAGTTAATAATACTGTACTACATATCTGAGACTTGCTAAGAGGAACCTTGAAAGTTCTCTTCACAAGAAAAAACATTCTGTGACGATGTATGGGTGTCGACTAGGCTTACTGTGGTGACCATTTCATGTGTTTGAGCGCACGCACGCTCAGCCGTGTCTGACTCTGCGACCCCATGGACCGTAGCCCACCAGGCTCCTCTGTCCAGGGGATTGTCCAGGCAAGAACACTGGAGTGGGTGGCCAGTTCCTTCTCCAGGGGATCTTCCCGACCCAGGGAGTGAACTTGCGTCTCCCGCACATCTTACACTGGCAGGCAGATTCTTTACTTCTGTGCCACCTGGAAAGCCTAATTATGTCATAGTATATACAAATACTGAATCATTAGGTTGTACACCTGAAATGAATATAATGTTGCATGTCAATTATACCTCAATTTAAAAAACATACAGTTGTACTGTCTTACAGTTCGAGAAGTCCAGGGCAGGTCTTACTGAAATCAAGGGGTCGACAGGCTAGTTCCTTTCCAGAGTTCCACCCCTGCAGTCTGTCTCCCTGACACTTTCAGCTTCCTTCCTTGGCTTGTAGCCCCCTTACTCCATCTGCAAAGCCTGTAGGATTGAAAGATTGCATCTCTCTGACCATTCGGCCATATTTATGTCTTCCTCACTGTACCTCCAGGAAAGCATCTCTGTTTTTAAGAACTTGTTAACTACCCAGGATAGTCTCCCATCTCAAAGTCCTTAACCTTACTCACATCTGCAAAGTCTCTCCTGTCGCATAAAGCACCAATTTTTTTTTCTCTAATCACTTTCTTTCCACCCTCATAGTTTTAGTCGAGGTTCTTATCCTTGGACTTGGGTTTGCAGCATAACATGCTAACTGCTTACAGGAGTTTCTCCTTCAGTTTAATCCATCCCATGCTTCAATTTCATACAGATCCTCTTAACACGCCGTTAAAAAGAAAAATTCAACTGAGTACAATTTAAAGATCTTATGGGTTTTATTCAATAATCCATGAATTGGGCAGCATCCAATTGAACAGCTAGAAAGGAGCTCCCAGAAGCTGTAGAAAATGAAAGACTTTGACAGGCAAGAGCAGGAACAAAGAAGTTATACTAGGCAAAAAATAAGTTTGGTTGTTGCAAGGATAGTATCTTAGGGGATGGTAGAGGTCTATCAAGCTGATGGCCTAACTAGTGTCAATTGGACAATTCCAGATTGACTGGATAACATTTCATTTCTGGGAGAGCAGAACTGTAATTTTTGCACCTATTAATATATATTCTGAATACATGTAAAACAGTTCTGAAAGGATGCCCAGGAAACTGTCAATGGATGGAAAGGAAACCTTAACTATTTACGTTTTATGCTTTTCAATATTGAGCTCTAACCGTATCAATGCATTCTTCTAAAATTTAAAAAAAACTAGCATAATAACTTTGATTTAAAAGGACTGGATGGGAGGGGATATTAGGGGAGAATGGATACATGTGTATGTATGGCTGAGTCCCATCACCGTTCACCTGAAACTATCACGACATTGCTAATCAGCTGTACTCTAATACAAAATAAAATGTTTTTAAAAAATGAGAAAAAGTCACTGATGAACCAGTTAAAGTACTCATTTTGTATAATCTCTATTTTCAAGTACAATGTGGTTGAAAACAACTAACAATAAATGGTACCAATGATAAAAATTCAAAAATAAAAGAAAACATATTTTTGAAGGAAATTTTAGATTTGCAGGGAAAAATCACTACTATTTTTCTCCATCCAAACACAGAGTGAGTAAAATGTTATTTAAAAAAAAAAAAAAAATCACACCACCAGTCTTCAAAAAAATCTTGGGAAAGTGAAGATGGCTAGACACCCCCACGGCATTGTCCTCTAAAGTGCTCCAAGTGCTGGACAAACAGGTCCCATTGTGGGGCAGCAGGGAGATGAATACTTCTGGGTAATCAACAGGAAAGAGACCATGTCACCCATTAAGTGCCTGTTCTGCCAGGTGCTGGCTGAGACGAAGCAGAAGCAAAGAGTAAGTCAATCCCTAACCCATGGAATTTACACACTGCTTATGTTTGAAATTAAGCAAATTTAATGATCGTGGGAAGAATGCTATATTTATAACTTAGCTAACATTTAGAAATTAGAGTCATAATGAATTAGCAGTTGTTTTCTCCTGGAAAAACCAATGGAGAAAACGTACTGTAAGATCTTGACTAACATTTATTAAATCACAGGATCTGACTCTGGAGTCAGATAACTAGGATCCAAACTTGAATTATTCTATCCTCCAGATGCATGGAGAAGTCTGGATGAGTTATTTGACTTTTCCTAGGCCTCAGTTTTCTCCTCTGAAAAATGGAGAGATATGAAGTACCCACTGCCTAAGGTGGTTGCAGGGACAGAAGAAGATGAATGAATGAAGTGTATTGGATGGGGTCCTCCCAGGAATACCCTGGACAGTGCCTGCCATGGGAAGACCTCATTCAGCAGCAAATGAATCAGACAACTGATACACCCTAAAACTATTTTGAAAAATGTTTCAAGAAGCAGCAGATAATTACAAAAGTCTGGAAACAACCCAAATGTTAACTGTTATGGCTAAACAAAGTATAGAATACCCATAAATATGGATGGTCTGCAACTGAAGAAACAATGGGGAAGTTTCCTAATCTTATATGAAAGGACCCCTATGATGTATTATTAAAATTTAAAATGGAGAAAACCAAAAACATAAACGTACTTGTATTGCCACTGAAAAGTTCTACAATGATCTACTAGAAACTAATAAGAGTGGTTATCCATGAAGATGGAGAATATGAATTCAGTCAAAAGGGTAGTGGGAGGGACTTTTTTTTTTTTTACTGTATCTGTTTTTTATATTATTTTAAAAATGTTGAACCATGGGAATGGATTCCATATTCAAAAAATAAATGAAAAATTTAAAGAAAAACAAGGAGCTATGTTACTGTTGTTTATGCCAGTCAGGGCTATGGTGCAATGTTGGAGGGAGGTTTTTATTTCTGTTGTTTTTTGTGAGATATTATTTTCTTAAGAGTTCACTCAAGGTCAGAATTCAAATGGTAAAAAATGGGTATATCATGACAAATGTCCTCCCCGCCTTAGCTACAGAGTTCCCCTTCAATCAGCCAACCAATGTTTAAAATGTTCTTGAACACAATGGGAGTTTTTGGATATGTAGAACTTTAAAATGTATTTATTGATGTGATTTCAAGCAGGATTACGCAACTGTGGTTTTAGCAAGTCAGGACTCTCTTATGAAAAGCTAACTCTTTCATTACACCATCTTTTCTTTCTTTTTTTTTTAATTTTTATTTTTACTTTATTTTACTTTACAATACTGTATTGGTTTTGCCATACATTGACATGAATCTGCCACGGGTGTACATGCGTTCCCAAACATAAACCCCCCTCCCACCTCCCTCCCCATAATATCTCTCTGGGTCATCCCCATGCACCAGCCCCAAGCATGCTGTATCCTGCGTCGGACAGACTAGCGATTTGTTTCTTACATGATAGTATACATGTTTCAATGCCATTCTCCCAAATCATCCCACCCTCTCCCTCTCCCTCAGAGTCCAAAAGTCCGCTCTACACATCTGTGTCTCTTTTGCTGTCTCGCATACAGGGTCATCATTGCCATCTTTCTAAATTCCATATATATGTGTTAGTATACTGTATTGGTGTTTTTCTTTCTGGCTTACTTCACTCTGTATAATCGGCTCCAGTTTCATCCACCTCATTAGAACTGATTCAAATGTATTCTTTTTAATGGCTGGGTAATACTCCATTGTGTATATGTACCACAGCTTTCTTATCCATTCATCTGCTGATGGACATCTAGGTTGCTTCCATGTCCTGGCTATCATAAACAGTGCTGCGATGAACATTGGGGTACACGTGTCTCTTTCAATTCTGGTTTCCTCGGTGTGTATGCCCAGCAGTGGGATTGCTGGGTCATAAGGCAATTCTATTTGCAATTTTTTAAGGAATCTCCACACTGTTCTCCATAGTGGCTGTACTAGTTTGCATTCCCACCAACAGTGTAGGAGGGTTCCCTTTTCTCCACACCCTCTCCAGCATTTATTGCTTGCAGACTTTTGGATCGCAGACATTCTGACTGGTGTGAAGTGGTACCTCATTGTGGTTTTGATTTGCATTTCTCTAATAATGAGTGATGTTGAACATCTTTTCATGTGTTTGTTAGCCATCCGTATGTCGTCTTTGGAGAAATGTCTATTTAGTTCTTTGGCCCATTTTTTGATTGGTCAATTCCAGAAAAATAAATGACCCATCTTTTCTTATTTTGCAAATGAGATGCTGTTGTGAGCTCCTGACAACTGCTGCTGCTGCTGCTAAGTCACTTCTGTCGTGTCCAACTCTGTGCGACCCCATAGATGGCAGCCCACCAGGCTTCCCTGTCCCTGGGATTCTCCAGGCAAGAACATGAGTGGGTTGCCATTTCCTTCTCCAATGCATGAAAGTGAAAAGTGAAAGTGAAATCACTCAGTCGTGTCCGACTCTTAGCGACCCCATGGACTGCAGCCTACCAGCCTCCTCCGTCCATGGGACTTTCCAGGCAAGAGTACTGGAGCCTGGCAACACAAATGTAATGATGTTGGTAAAGGTGAGCAAAGGGGGCAAAGATGCCCCTCATGGATGTCAGTGGAGTAAAGGAAATACTCAGAAATAGTAAATGCTCAGCCCACCTGGCTTTGCTTGGTTCACGGTCTTCAGGGGCGGGGGCTGTGGCAAGGGGGCCGTGAAGACCAGAAATATTTGCCGAGTGCATCTTTGGACTACAACACAACTCCTGACCTTCTGGGCCACCAACCCCAACTCCAGCCTCTTTCTACCCCAATCTAAAAGGGTTTCCAAAGCAAAGGATCTGCACAGAGAAAATAGTTTGTTTACATTAGTGCTTCCAAAGTGGGGTCCCTGGATCAGCAGCATCAACATCACCAGGGAACTTGTTGGAAGTGCAGATTCTCAGGCCCCTCCCAGACCTCCCAAATCAAAACCCTGGGGGTAGGAGTGTTTTCTAACAAGCCTTTCACGTCCTTCCGATGCAGGCTACAGTTTGAGAACCACTGGTTTAACTCACCATTTTCTCTTGGACCTAGAGATGATCATACTAAGCGAATTAAGTCAGAAAGAAAAAGACAGATGCCATATGATGTCACTTATATGTAGGATCTAAACTAAGACACAAATGAACTTGTCTACAAAACAGGAACAGACTCACAGACCTAGAGAACAGACTTAATGATTGCCTACAGAAAGGGAGATTGGGTTGGGAGTTTGGGACTAGCAGATGCAAGCTATCATGTCCAGAATGGATAAACAACATGTCCTGTCCTACAGAACAGGGAACCATGTTCAAAATCTTATGGTAAACTATAATGGAAAAGAATATGAAAAGAATATATATATGGATAACTGAATCACTTAGCTGTACAGCAGAAATCAACGCAATGTTGTAAGTCAACTCTACTTGAACAAACAAATATACAAAAAAAAAAAGAACTTTTTCTCCACTTTCCTGGAGTCAGGGGACAAGGAGGTGGGAAACTCGTGAAAAATGCATACACCCAGTGTCACCTCAGACTCACAGAATCTAAATATTCCATGGAGAAGCCTTCGAATCTACTTCCAGGGACGACTGAGATCCTGACTTAAAGGGAGGGCTTTAAGCTGCTTTACCAACTGCATGATGTTAGTAAAACAAATCCACCTTCCTCCCTGAATATATCAGATGTTTCTTTCTCTCAAGAGAAAACATCCAGGCTGACCCTACAGCTCAAACAAGATTCTTTCAAACTCTAATAAATAGTAACCTCTTCCAGAACACATTTGGCATTTCTGACCCCCAGCTGCACAGTGGTCTACATCTCACAATTCTAATTTGACAGTAATCAGAATAAGGAAGTACAGATCCTGTATTTTGCTCTTACCCACTCCCATAAATAAACTCAGAGGCGAACTCAGTGTGTTCCTCACTGTCGTCACACAGAGAGGGGCTTAAGAAATGAGACCTGAGGCGAGGAGTTTACACAAAGGCGGGATTTAAGAATAAGGTGTTGCCTGTTGCCCCAGATAACAGCAGACAGCTCTGAGGAGAGAAGCATGGCAACAGTCTCAATTTCCTGCATTGAGTCATATCCTGCAGGTGGTTGAGTGGTTGCATCATTCTTCAGCTGCTTTAAAAAGAAGAGAACTTTGTCATGCCCAGTCCTCCATCCCAAGCTCCTCATCCCCTGCTCTACGATGGGGGACAGGCACGGGGAAGTGCAGCTGCTTGCATGTTTTCTACATCTTAGAACTGGGTAAAGTGTTAATCGCTCAGTCGTGTCCAACTCTGCGACCCCATGGACTGTAGCCTGCCAGACTCCTCTGTCCATTGGATTTCCCAGGCAAGAATACTGGAGTGCCATTCCCTTCTCCAGGGGTTCTTCCCGACCCAGGGATCGAACCTGGGTCTTGTGCAACACAGGCAGATTCTTTACCATCTGAGCCACGGGGGAAGCTCTAAACTGGGTAAGCACCATACACTGGAGCTCTTCCCCTGGCAAAGCCCTAAGGGCTGGTGCTTCCGTAGGAAAGCAGCGGGGAGAGGGTTGACGAAGCCCCCAGGGAGTCAGACTCATCCAAGGTGTGGGTGCAGTGAGTGGGCTCAGCCACAAGCTCAGAGGTAGACCTCCCCAGTGGCCCAGTGGGTAAAGAGCGTGCCTGCCATGCAGGAGAAGGAGACACAGGAGATGCAGGTTCGATCCTCTGGGTTGGGAAGATCCCTTGGAGGAGGCCATGGCAACCCACTCCAGTATTCTTGCCTGGAGAATCCCATGGACAGAGAAGCCTGGCGGGCTACAGTCCATGGGGGTCACAAAGAGTCAGACACGACTGAGTACAAGCAATGCTCAACCAGTGCCAACCCAGTCCAAATGGTTAGAAAATAGCATATTCTGAAAAATGGAGACAGTAATCATTTACAGAATAATTTTATCCCTCCTATCCATTCTATAACAATCAAAGTCTGCAGTAGTTTTGCCCCAAGGTCAACTACACTGAAATCAGACCGCAGCTTGCTGGTCTGGAGTATGTGATGAGAGAGTGTCCAAGGACAACACTATAGTCCTTGACAAACATAGGCACTTACGAGCGTTGCTGTAGCAGGAGAAAGATCCACAGTTGTTAAAATCAGCCAATGTTTCTGAACAGCAATTGTCACCAGTTTTTTTTTTTTTTTTCTCATTGCACCGCTCACCACCACTCTGCAGCTGAAAGTCTGGAGGCCTATTTTTCTCTGCACATTCTAGTACAGTCAGCTCCATTTAAGAACAGAAAGGGGGGAAAAGATGTACTGTGGAAGGCAGGACAGGGCAAGAATGCCATGGCTCTGAGGATCCCTGGTGGGGAGGAGGCAGCTGACGTATGATCACTTCAGGAGGAGAAAAACCAAGAGGAATCTCAGCCTCCACCTGCTGCAATGAGCTGGTGTTTTGGACTTCAGATATCTTAGACTATTGTTTTTTTAAATTCATTCTTTCTAGGCCACTTTGTCATAGGAGGAAAAAAGCTCCTGAGTTGAACATGGAGCCACACCATTGCGGAGGTTCACTTGTGAGATGCCTCAAGGCCTCAGCCCGGGCTCATTCCATCCCAGGTTTCTCCAGGACGGTCAGATGGTTTTGGTAATGCTTTTGTTGCCTCATTCCATGAGGCTTCCCACATTTTACCCCCAAGAGGACTGAGAATATGAAAAAGCATCTGAACAAAAAGAACAAAGGGTGGCTCCTTCTAAAATGAACATAAACTCCTTGAGGACTAGGATTTTCATTTTGTTTCTTACGCTGCCATGTTTGTGCCCCACCAAATTCATATATGGAAATCCTACCCACTAAGGTGATAGGAGGTGGGGCCTTTCAGAGGTAAGTAGGTTGTAAGGGCAGACTTCCTCATAATCAGGATTAATGCCCTTAGAAAGGAGACCTAGCTCACCCTTTCTGCCATGTGAGGTTATTCTGACAAATAAGGTCATCTGTGAACAAGGGAGGAGGCTCTCATCAGACAGGGAATCTGCCAATGTTACATCTTGGACTTCCAGCTTCCAGAACTGTGAAAAATAGACTTCTATTGTTTCTAAGCATATAAGCTTATGATATTTTTGTGCTAGGAGCCCAGACGAACTCAGACCCACACCATCCTCAGTGCCTAGAACAGTTCCTGACACACAGTAGGTGCTCTATAGGTATTTATTATGTAGAAAAGGGGGATACCCTGGTAAGGAGTAGAAGCCAGCACTCCTCAAGGTCATTGACAAAGGGCTACAATGGACTTTGTCCTACCATATTTATACTCATTTCATTTTTCCCACCAAGGAGGACCAACAAACATTCACATCATTCACCTACGTGCTTGAGTTTCATGAGATTTCTTTGCACTATTTTCGATTATGTCATGCTTTTGTCACTGGCTTCCCTGGTGGCTCAGAGGTTAAAGCATCTGCCTGGAATACAGGAGACCTGGGTTCGATCCCTGGGTTGGGAAGATCCCCTAGAGAAAGAAATGGCAACCCATTCCAGTACTCTTGCCTGGAGAATCCCATCGAGGGAGGAGCCTGGTAGGCTACAGTCCATGGGGTCGCAAAGAGTCGGACACAACTGAGCGACTTTCCTTTCACCTTTCACCTTTCACTTTCATACCTGCTTTATTTACTAGCATTTTTATTCTTCATACTCACTGTAAAAGCTGCTCAGAACTGCAGATGAATGTCATGGAGTGCTGGAGAGTCAGGTGCCCCACTCACATGCCAGGAAACGGTAATATGCTGAGGTAGGTGGTATAGGTCTGAAGGAATGCTGACCAACACATAGTCCCAAATCCTTGTTATACAAAAAGGGACGCTGAGATCCGGAAAAGAAAAATCGTCTGCCTGGGCACTAGGCAGCAACTCACTTGTTCAGAAACACCTTGGCCCGCTAATATCATGGCGATTTAGCATTACCCTTTGGCCTTCCAGAGTCCCACCTAAAACAAAAATGTGCTATTTGGGAAAACGAATTACTACTGGAATCCCTTAAACTCTTTGCTTTTCATGATAACTTCATGGTGGGGTTTTCATGATAGGTTTTATGAATAACTTGACTCATAAACTTATTGGGATGCAGGACAAATCAGTTCAAAGTAGGGGGTGGAAAAGGTCTTAATTCACTGAATAAAAAAGGAAAGGTGAACCACCATCTCACAGAGGCAGCACAGCACAGAGAGTAATGACTTTGGAGCCGGCTAGCCTGAGCTCACCCGGCCCTGCCACTCACTAGCTTTGGAGAGCTACTCAGTAGATCCTTGTCAGTCTCCCTGTCTGTCCTTATCTGTAAATGGGAGGCGGTGATAGTAGAGCTGCTGCTAAGTCGCTTCAGTCGTGTCCAACTCTGTGCGACCCCATAGACAGCAGCCCACCAGGCGCCCCCGTCCCTGGGATTCTCCAGGCAAGAACACTGGAGTGGGTTGCCATTTCCTTCTCCAGTGCATGAAAGTGAAACGTGAAAGTGAAGTCGTTCAGTCATGTCCGACCCTCAGCGACCCCATGGACTGCAGCCTTCCAGGCTCCTCTGTCCATAGGATTTTCCAGGCAAGAGTATTGGAGTGGGGTGCCATTGCCTTCTCCAATAGTAGAGCTAGTTAAGTACAAAGAATTCAGGACAGCACCTTACATCTACAAGTTCTCAGGATAGAGAACTCATTGTTTTTTCTCTCTCCATGTCTCTTCAGGTAAAACTTTGCTTATATTTGCTACTTATTTCTAGCATAAAACACATCCAGATCTGTGGTGCATGACCGACTCACCATGTATAAATATACTGTCTTTCTACTTGGGCCAAGAGGGGAAAGATGAGGAAAACTCCAGAGAGGAAATGGGGCTGGGATGCTACATATGCTGTTTACTCCAAGGGCAGACTTTGTAGACATTAAATTCACTGTTCCATAATGCTCCCGTTTTAATCTACTTGAGGATCATTTAAAGAACCTGGGTTCAGTTTAGTGTTTAACGTGATTGTTTTGGGTTTTCTGGGGGAAGTCTTTATCTCAAGAATGTAAACATGGGGTCTCACAATACATATGAGTAATTCCATTAAACAACTATTTTTGGAACTGATATCAAATGCAAAGCATCACGTACAGAATTTTGAAGGATGTAAAGATAACTATGAAACAGTTCTCACTCCTGTTGAACAGAGTAGCTGAATGCATCTAATGACATTCCTGTCTAAAAACAGGTGAGGAAGGGATCTTTTATAAGAGTTTTTCGCATTGTCCTTAATTCCCTCCAAACGCCTCTTTTCAACTTCACCTCTAACGTCATAACATTATCCTAAACATCCATCTCTGAGGTTTGCTTTGCTGCAAATATCCTCCGGTGAACTGAGAAGTAAATTACATGATCAGAGATTATTCTGAATACCATCTAAGAGAAATGAAGGTTTATTTTCTGATATAAAAGAGTGAAGTGACAGTTCCATAAAATAGAATACATTCTCCTTCCAAGATCACAAAGATATAGAACTGTAAAAGGAAGAGCAATTTCATGTTAGCTCTCTGATGAATACCTAGTAAGATTTTATTTTCAATTTTATTTCAAGAAATCTTTAAAGGTCTGAATTGTCAATATTCACTTGGGAGTTTTACTGTATTAGTTAACTGAAAATTAACTGAATTAGTTAACTGGAAACCAAAAGTAGCAATGTATAAAACTAGGGGAAATGCCTTTAAATGAAAAACTTGTATTACCTCGCATTATAATTTTTTTTCATTTTCATCCTGCAGTGTTAGTATTACACGATGCTGAATTGTAAATACAAGCCTTCAGTGGTTAGCGAGTAGTCTAGAAACCTGGGGATTTTGAGTATAAGCTCTAGTTTGGTATTCACTCACTATCAGTACTTCTATAAACCTCTCAATATTGTGTTTGCTCATATACTAAGTGGAGAGATCCATATTCCCCTGATTCATAGAGCCGAGACCTCATACACTGCAGAGATTAAGTGAAATAAGACAAGTGAGAGCCCCTGATGAAGTGTTAGAAAAAATACAAATAGTAGTAATAAATTACTGTATCTATTAGAGCACAGAATGCATGCCAAGCAACCTAAATCACACGAATACAACATGTACAAATATCGTGCTACATTAAACAAAATATATCCAGAATATGATTCTGGTTGTCATAATGGCACCCAAAGAAAGCCCTGTGACCCATATTATATGACTCCTATAACATGTTTAACTTCCTTTAATAATCAAGTCCATAATTCAACATATATTACTACAAGTCTTTCTGGTGACAACATAAACAAAGTCCTTCTTCTTCTGGAGCTGACACCCCAGTGGACAATTCCTCATCTTTCTCAGGCTTGAATGTGCATGCGAGTCATCTGAGAGTTTGATACAAATACAAATTCTAATTCACTGGGCCCTGGGGGGAGGCCTGCTAGTCCAGAACCCCTGCTAGTCCCAGAAAGGAATTAGGAAGCCAACCTTCCAAGCCACGTGACAATAAAAATGCTCAACTTCTTACGAGCCCTTAAGGACTTACAGTAATATTCAGAATTCAAGGCAGCTGACGGTGGCAGGGGAGGAGAAGACATGTATATACAAATGGACCTTTTATAACCTTTCAATAAGAGGGTTGGCTCGGAAGCAGCCCAGGGAGGGCAAGGCCCACACATACCACTCTGCTCCAGTTTATCTAGGAGGGAATCAGTACCCGCAGGAAGTCTGCCTTGATCAATAGGATGGATCATATACATCAAAGGTTTCCAACCCTGGTTGCAGCATCTCCAAAGCAATCTTTCAAAGTGTGAGCAGGACCCAGTTATCAGTACTTTTGAAAGTTCCTCCAAATGATTCTAATGTGCATCCAGGATTGAGAACCATCATCTTACAGGTAGGGGTTTTCAGACCAGTTATTTCAGGAATTTTAATTATTTTCTTTAAAGATACATTATTATAACTAACTGTAAGCTATTGTTATAGATTTCAGTAAACCTTTTTATATACATACATTTGTAAATCAGGTAAACATCCTTTTACATAGCATCTACCCTGGTTTTTAGTTTGGAAAATATGACAACTATACAGAGGAATAATATTTGCAATATAGATGGCAAACATTTAGTGTCACTGGAATATAAAGCTTCCTTTAAAACCTTAGAAAAAGATCATCACTGCACAGAAAATTGGAGAAGGCAATGGCACCCCACTCCAGTACTCTTGCCTGGAAAATCTTATGGACAGAGGAGCCCGGTAGGCTGCAGTCCATGGGGTCGCTGAGGGTCGGACACGACTGAGCGACTTCACTTTCACTTTTCACTTTCATGCATTGGAGAAGGAAATGGCAACCCACTCCAGTGTTCTTGCCTGGAGAATCCCAGAGATGGGGGAGCCTGGTGGGCTGCGGTCTATGGGGTCACACAGAGTCGGACACAACTGAAGTGACTTAGCAGCAGCATAGAAAATGGGCAAAAGAAATGAACGGGCATCGCGCGATGACGGCCAGCGTGGAGCCGCGGGGGTGGCGCCCGGGGGTCGGAGTAGGCGTCGTGGTGACCAGCGGCAGGCATCCGCGCTGCGTCCTCTTGGGAAGGAGGAAAGGGTCGTTCGGAGCCGGTAGTTTCCAGCTTCCCGGGGGCCACTTGGAGTTCGGTGAAAGCTGGGAAGAATGTGCTCAAAGGGAAACCTGGGAAGAAGCAGCTCTTCACCTGAAAAACGTTCGCTTTGCCTCGGTTGTGAATTCTTTCATTGAGAAAGAGAATTACCATTATGTCACTATTTTAATGAAAGGAGAGGTGGACCTGACTCATGATTCAGAACCAAAGAATGTAGAGCCTGAAAAGAATGAAAGTTGGGAGTGGGTTCCTTGGGAAGAATTTCCTCCCCTGGACCAGCTTTTCTGGGCACTACGTTGTTTAAAAGAACAAGGCTACGATCCTTTTAAAGAAGATTTGGATCATCTGGTAGGATATAAAGGACGTCATCTGGAGGTGAACAAGGAGATTCACTGAGTTTTGTTTTTTTTTTTAATGGATTGGCCCAAAAGTTCACTTAGGCTTTTTTATTGTACGATGACTATTGTGCTTAGTTATCTCTAACTTCATTTAAAACAATTTTGTGAGATTGTATTGTGACACCTGTCACAGCAATGTGCATTTTTTAAAAGAAAGTTATCAAAATTGGTGAATTTGGGGGTAGCCATTTTAATATTGAAGATGGAAGAAAAAAAGCAACAATTTCGGCATATTATGCTTGATTATTTCAAGAAAGGTAAAAAAGCAACAGATACCAAAAAAAAAGATTTGTGCAGAGTATGGAGAAGGTGCTGTGACTGAGCGGACATGTCAAAAGTGGTTTGCCAAGTTTCGTGCTGGAGATTTCTCTCTGTATGATGCCCCACGGTCAGGCAGACCAGTTGAAGTGGATAGCAATCAAATTGAGACATTAATTGAGAGCAATCAACATTATACCACATGAGAGATAGCCGACATACTCAAAATATCCAAATCGAGCGTTGAAAACCATTTGCACCAGCTTGGTTATGTTAATCGCTTTGATGTCTGGGTTCCACTTAAGTTAAGCCAGAAAAACCTTCTTGATCGTATTTCCACATGTGATTCTCTACTGAAACGTAATGAAAGTGTTCCGTTTTTAAAACAAATTGTGACAGGCAATGAGAAATGGATACTGTTCAATAATGTGGAACGGAAGAGATCATGGGACAAGCGAAATGAACCACCGCCAGCCACACCAAAGGCCAGTCTTCATCCAAAGAGGGTGATGTTGTGTATATGGTGGGATTGGATGAGAGTCCTTTATTATGAGCTCCTTCCAGAAAACCAATCAATCAATTCCAAGAAGTACTGCTCCCAGTTAGACCAACTGAAAGCAGCACTCAATGAAAAGCGTCCAGAATCAGTCAACAGAAAATGCATAATCTTTCATCAGGATAACGCAAGACCACATGTTTCTTTGATGACCAGACAAAAATTGTTACAGCTTGGCTGGGAACTTTTGATTCCTCCACCATATTCCCCAGACATTGCACCTTCAGATTACCATTTATTTCGGTCTTTACAAAATTCTCTCAATGGAAAAAACTTCAGTTCCCTGGAAGACTGCAAAAGGCACCTGGAACAGTTCTTTGCTCAAAAAGATAAAAAGTTTTGGAAAGATGGAATTATGAAGTTGCCTGAAAAATGGCAGAAGGTAGTGGAACAAAATGGTGAATATGTTGTTCAGTTCAGTTCTTGGTGAAAGTGAAAAATGTGTTTTATTTTTGCTTAAAAATCAAAAGAACTTTTGGGCCAACCCAATACATAAAAGGCAGAATAAGGTCCTGTTAAAGAACAAAAAAAATCTACATTTCAGAACAACTCCATTTTACTTGAAAAGTCCCACATGATGGACAGTTTATTTGTAGTCTCTTAATATACCCAACACCTTTTCATTCAGGACTTGTGAAAAATTTTCAGATTGTGTCATGAATTATTTCAGAAAATGTGATAATTGGTGATGTTATAAATGGTAATTCCACTTTCTATATTTCTCTGGTATTGATGTGTGTGGAGGAGAGTGCAGTAGAATTTGTCTTAGTGTTTCAGTTCTAGTAGAGATCCTAATTGAAGTGCCAACACAGAATTTATCTCATTTGTTGGTTTTTCCTTTTCTGTTTGTTGTTGTTGTTGTTGATGTATTTTAACAGTTCCTACAACTAGAGCAGACAGGACAGGTCATTAGGGTGTACTTCTGATTGGGAATGTAAACCCAGGGAAGCAAGTTAAACCATCCAGGATCTGTATCCCATTGTTAACAGGCCTTACCATTTTGGATCTCAGTTGATCTCGCTCAAGATTCGATTTCCTTGTATGTGAACTGTGACTAGACTAGGGCCTCGGGGTCAGAGTCGCTTATGTCACACCCTCATTCTTTGCTGAGTGTACAGAGGAGTTTTCCAGAAACTGCATGTTATAGGTTACTCTAGTAGAGTGAATGCAAAGCAGATAAAATCTGGCTCTCTCCTAGTAAGCTAGATGTGGAAGAAATTGACAAAAATGTAAAACAATGCCATGCTTCTCACTTCTTTTTTTTTTTTTAAAGAAAAACATCTATATTTTTTATAAAAATTATGTTAACATACAAGTTTTGTGTTATGGGTTTTTGTTATTTGTAAATAAATAAAAGAATTCTTAACATTTATCAGTTTAAAAAAAAGAAAAAGAAAAAAAAAGAAATGAACGGGCAATTCAAAAAGGAAAACAAAACGCATGTGACCAACAAGCAGCTTTTAAAGGTTGACCTTATTAATAACGAAATAGAAGCAAATTAAAACAATGAGACTTATGAAAGAGATCAAACGGAAAATCTGAAGGAAAACAAACTATGGAAGGTGATGGGAACTACAAGTAAACTCGGGACTTGAAGCTGCACCTTATCCTCTAGGCTCCTTGTTAAAGCCTTCAGCCACAACAGAATGGTCTCACCGCCCCAAGGACACCATGCTGTGAGGGGGCCACACAGACAGACCATGGCGAGAAGCCCTGGGACAAGTGGAGAGAGACATGCCCTGCCAGCCCTCGGCCGCTGCTTTCCTCTGCTGTTCTAGCACCAGCCGTTATCTGCAACCACAGAAAGATAATGAGCTACAAGCTGGGAGTTGAGTCCTCCCCAAATCTCTTAGACACAGAAGCTGTGGGAGATGATAAAATGATTATTGTGTTGATTATTATTATAATGTGTGTTAGTCACTCAGTCATGTCCAACTCTTTGCAACCCCATGGATTGTAGCCTGCCTGGCTCCTTTCTCCAAGGAATTCTCTAGGCAAGAATGCTGGAGTGGGTAGCCATGGTAATAAATGATTATTACTATTGCATGGGGTGATTTTTAAGCCTGTAATAGAGAATTCAGTGCCTGGAAATTGAGTGCTGCCATAACAAAACCCTAAAGCAAGTGTCACCGGCTTTGGGAGAGGTTGGTGTATGGAACCAGAAGGGCCTTGGGAAAACCATTAGCAGAGATCTGAAAGCGAGAACCAAACCAGAACCACTCCACTGGGTGCTTCCTGAATGCCCAACCCACAGCCAGGTGAGTTTACAATGAGATTATTACTACTGTTTTAAGCTAGTCAACATTGGGGTGTTTTGTTACACAGCAGTAGGTAGCAAAGACACCCCATTTCTGGTACCAAATTCTAGACTGACTGCTGTTCAGTAGGAGAAGCAGAACCACCACAGGGATTAGACACGAGGCAATTGCGGCAGGTGGTTAAGCAGTCTACATAAGGCTGCAGCTTCCGCTTCCGGTGTTGGGCTTGGAACTGGCAGACCTAGCACCTGAGAAAGGAGGAGACAAACTAGAACCTGTGAAAATAACCCCAGATTCAAAGATGACAAACTGAACCCCACGTCTGTGTCTCAACCTTAAAGATGCAGAGAACCTGCAGGATAAGTTTCTGCCCTTCAGCACAGCACTGTACATCTGCTGTGTACAACACAGCAAGGTACAACTGCCTCGGGATCTGGTCTATAAGGGAGCCAAAGTCGCTAGAGACTGTGGTCGCTCCCCCCTAAAGAGAACCAGGTGACGGTGTGGGAAGCCGCAGCAGCGCCTGGTCCCGGGTCCCAGTGTAACACAACGGCCACAGCTGCCTCTCCACCATCCACCCATCTCCACTCCCATAAATTTCTCCTGTGACCAACTCTGACCAGTGCCATATGGGGAAGGGAATTCTGGGCAATATAGTTTCAGCTCACTTGACACAATATATGGAACTGTAGGGTCAACTGCATTAATATGGAAGCACACTTATTGACAAGGAAGATATTTACAAAATACAGTTCAGGAGCTAAAGCAGATGAAGAAACAGAAAATATGATATGATCTCATCTTTAACATATAAAAGTTTTAAATAGCGAAAAGGTCTGGGAGAACATTAGCAATATCAGCAAAAATATTCAGTTGTTCCTGCATTGATACTGTTATATGCTTTTTATTTTCCTTTATTTTGCTCACCGATTTTTCTTATCTATCCATAATCAACTTGCATTATTTATGCTAATAAAGAAAACGTTTTTTTAAATGGCTTAAGATTAGCACAGTGAAAAGACACACTCAAAATTGTTTTTTTCTGAATCACTTGAATCATCTGAAAACCCTGAAAGTCTATTTAAATGAATTTTGAGCTCAGACAACACACAAAAAAATCCTGATTATAAATTAGGAGAATCAGTCTTCCTCAACACCTACAGTGGGTCTGTCTTCCAAAAACTGCTCTTGTCAGAAGCCATTCATTTTTTTCTGGAAGCAAGGAAACCCAGCTACAGTGCCAGAGTTCCAAAGAGAGAGAGGAGAGAGAGCGAGCAAGTAGGTGTTCTTTATAATTTAGATTCAATTTCTGCAGCTCACAGCTCAGGTATCGACTTTTTCTTTCCTTTATATTCTTTTCTCTTCCATTCAATTCCTTTTTTTCTTATTTTATGATCAGCCAAAATTGGTGCTGGCTTCATTCTTGGTGCCAGAAATCTCTTCTGTTACTGCTGTCACTTCAATTGCAAGAAAATGTAAATGTTATGATTTTTTGAGACAGAGAATGGCCACAGGGATTTTTTGTCTCTTTTTTTTCAGTGACAACAATGCCCAGTGAGATCATATTTTCATCCTCTGCCCGCCCCATTATCTCCATCTACACAGTAATAGTAATGGTTCCATCACATAAAGGTCTAAGCCCACTACAGACAAGGGTGGCCTTGCTAAATAGGAAGCCCTTATAAATCTTTCTTCCATTGGATTGGATTGGATCTGAGAATGGGTGTTTGTCCCTGAGAGGGGTGTGTGTGTGTGTGTGTGTGTGTGTGTGTGTGTGCCTGCACACATTTGCAATCCTAGAGTTACCCAATGAACACTCAAAAGAATGTAGGGGCAGGTCTGCAGCTTCCATGAAGCAGCACTTAAATGTATTTAATGTACTGTGGCTCATTCTAGATGATCCTGCTATAAGCCCTTCATCCGCAGGACACTTCTGGGCTGGATAATTCAGAGTTAGGAAAAAAACATAGCTAGGGCTATTATTATAAACTGGTGGGGGAAGGGGAATCAGTCCTAGAAGGAAACCAATCCCTAATGTAGTGAATGAGATTTCCCAAGAGCTGGGTGGGGACCTGAATTTGAGTAAGGTGGGGAAGTGCTGGAGCCCTATGAAGGGCTTACTTCACAGAGATTTTTCTTTAGAGTGTAAGAGAAGTCATACTTTCCAGTTTTAAATTCTTTCCAGCACACTTTCAAATTCCTTTCATTTCCCTCACTCATTGTGCTAGTTGGCTAGGGTAGCCATAACGAAGTACCACAAACTGGATTGCTTCAAACAATAAACATTTATTTTCTCAGAGTTCTGGAGCCAGAACCCTGAAATTGAGGTATTCTCAAGGCCATGCTATTCTTGCCTGGAGAATCCCAGGGACGGGGGAGCCTGATGGGCTGCTGTCTCTGGGGTCGCACAGAGTCAGACACGACTGAAGCAACTTGGCGGCAGCAGCAGCAGGAGGGGAAGGAAAATGTTGGCTTAAAAAGAAAGAGGAGAGTGAAAAATTTGGCTTAAAGCTCAACATTCAGAAAACTAAGGTCGTGGCATCAAGTCCCATCACTTCATGGCAAATAGATGGAAAAACAGTGGAAACAGTGACAGACTTTATCTTTGGAGGCTCCAAAACCACTGCAGATGGTGACTGCAGCCATGAAATTAAAAGACGCTTGCTCCTTGGAAGAAAAGCTATGACCAACCTAGACAGCATATTAGAAAGCAGAGCTATTACTTTGCCAACAAAGGTCCATCTAGTCAAAGTAATGATTTTTCCAGTAGTCATGTACAGATGTGAGATTTGGACCATAAAGAAAGCTGAGTGTTGAAGAATTGATGCTTTTGAACTGTGGTGTTGGAGAAGACTCTTGACAGTCCCTTGGACTGCAAGGAGATCCAACCAGTCCATCCTAAAGGAAATCAGTCCTGAATATTCATTGGAAGGACTGATGCTGAGGCTGAAACTCCAATACTTTGGCTACCTGATGCAAAGAACTGAGTCATTGGAAAAGACCCTGATGCTGGAAAAGATTGAAGGCAGGAGGAGAAAGGGACAACAGAGAATGAGATGGTTGGATGGCATCACTGATGGACATGAGTTTGAGTAGGCTCCAGGAGTTGGTGATGGACAGGGAAGCCTGGCATGCTGCAGCCCATAGGGTCACAAAGAGCTGGACAAGACTGAGCAACTGAACTGACTGAGGAGGGAAACCCTTCCCTATCTTTTCCCAGCTTCTGGTGATTGCCAGCCATCTTTGGAATTCTCTGGCTTGTGACGGCATCGCTCCAATCTCCGCCTCCTTTTTCATGTGGGTTTCTCCCCTGTGTGTCTCCTCTGAGCATCTATGTGTCCTTTGCTCTTACAAGGACACTGACGACTGAATTTAGGGCTCAGCCTAACCCAGTTCAACCTTGTCTTAACTAATTACATCTGCAAAGACTCTATTCCTGAGTAAGATCCCATTCTGAAGTTCCTGGTAGACATGACCACAGGGGACACTATTCAACCCACACTAACCACTACACTACACTGAAGCTGAAGCCCAATACTTTGACCACCTGATACGAAGAGCCAGCTCATTGGAGAAGACTCTGATGCTGGGGAAGATTGAAGGCAGGAGGAGAAGGGAGTGACAGAGGATGAGATGGTTGGATGGCATCACCGACTCAATGGACATGAGTTTGAGCAAACTCCAGGATTTGGTGATGGACAGGGAAGCCTGGCGTCCTGCAGGCCATGGGGTCGCAAAGAGTCGGACACAACTGAGCGACTAACAACAACGCTCAGAAAAATGTTCGGCTCAGTGTGGTGATGCTATGGAGGGAAGTAAAAGAGAACCAAGAGGGGAAGTGAGAGCTGCATGGCCCTCCTCACCCACACTCCCTCAGGTGGTAGATGAGACAGCAGGCCATTAGTCCCCTGGGCCACAGCCGAAAGTGAAGTGAGCAGGCATGCAACGAGGGGAGTTGTGGAGTGGGCAGCCAAGGTCAGGAAGAAGCCTCAGAGAGGCCTTGAGACAGCCCGCCTCCCTTCCCCCACACCGGGGCTGTACCCACAAGCCTAAGACAAGCTGCTGAAAGGGAAGTTATGGGCCCTTCTCATTTTTCCATTGACAGTCAAAAATCACAGAAGCATAACAAATAATGAGGAGTTTCAAATGATTCGGAAGAACTAAATGTAGACACTTTGGTGTACCGTCTGGGTTGGGGCTGCTGATGAGCTGAGATAACTGAGAAGGTGGTTCTCCCTTTCAGGGAAAGTATATCAGATGTTTAGTCATAAATGGTCAGAAAGCATCCTTAACCAAGACAGGGGTATTGATCAGAAAATAATTGTTTGCTGGAAGCAGGGTAGTCTTTTCCACGAGTAATTAAGATGGTGTCACTTGATACCTGCTCGAGGGAGAATCACTTTCCCTGTGCAGTGTTATTAACCCGGTGTCATGGCAACAAGCCAGTCAGGGATTCTCTCTCTGGGGTTTTCTTTTATTAATGTGTCTGCTCTTCACAAGTTACAGCTTGCCCTTTCTGTTGTGTTTCTCCAAACACAACTGACAAGCTGGAAGAAAAGGGAGGTAGACTTTATTATTTAGAACAAGCCTTCAAGAAAAGCAAAAACAATAAACCAACTGCTGGCTAGCTATATTGAAAGGTAATCTCCTTCCCCCATACAGGTCCCTATACCTTCCTAACTCATGGACCAGTAGCATCAGCATCAGACCCCATGGGCTGCAGCACACCAGCCTCCCAGTCCATCACCAACTCCTGGAGCTTGCTCAAACTCAAGTCCATCGAGTCGGTGATGCCATCCAACCATCTCATCCTCTGTCGTCCCCTTCTCCTCTCACCTTCAATCTTTCCCAGCATCAGGGTCTTTTCCAATGAGTCAGCTCTTCACATCAGGTGGCTGTGGGAAATGCAGATTCTCAGATCCTACCCTGGAATCAGAATTTGATCTTTGATCCCCACGAGTTTCATGTTATGGTTTGAGAAGCGCTGCCAAATTTAACTTCCTTTTAAATAGTAACACAGCCAGCAGCTGTGTGCAAGGCATTTCTCTTTTAAGGCAATATGTTTTTGTTGTTGTTGTTGTTGTTGTTTTTTTCATTAGCCTTGCTGGCCTGATAAGATTTCACAAAAACAAGTGGAAAAGACTCACTGTTTTCTCAGTAAGAATAAGGCTTGGCAATTTAGGCTAAGTTGATCATAAGAAAATGTTTGCAGGCTGAATCATGTATTTTGTCCCTGGGTTTCTCTGGTGCCCTGTCTGGATTAGGAGACCTTCCCCACAGACTCTGAGCTCACCTAGTCAGATCAGAGATTGCAGTCTGTGAATCGGGAGCCATGTCCCAGAAGCTGCAAATACAGGAGGCTTCTGGTCTAGTAACAGTGCCAAAGAAAAGCTCAAAAGCAAGCTTTGTCTCTTCTTGCCAGGACACAAGACAGTGCTGTTGTTTCCTATTCATCACAGCAATGAATTTGTTGTCTAAACCTCGACCGAAGGATCATTATGAAAATGTTTGGATAGCTAGAACACCATGTATGAAGGGCTTTCCTTCATTCCTGACATATGAAACACAAGTCAGATCTTATGCACAATGAAATGAAAAATGAAGAAATGACCCAGTACTTCCATCAAAAAGCAAATAATAAATCCACTGAATTATCTATATATTGTTCCCTAGACTTTGGACATTCCTATCTGGGAGGGGCGGAGGGGATAGAAGAGGATGGGTTGTAATGGAAGAGTGAGATGAGACTGTAAAACAGATGATACTCTTAAAAAATGCTCGATAATCAAGAATGAGATGAGTCATTGTAACCAAGAATTAATCTTGACCAAGGAATGTGAGCTGCTTTCCATTATGGATGAGTAGCTGTATGAACTTGGGTGAATGTCTTAACCTCTTGCCTCCTCAGTTCCTTAATTTGTGAAATAAAGATAACACTACCTACCTCTTTAGATTGTTATAAGGTTAAATTAGATAATAAATGTAAACCATTTCACAACGGTTGCTGCTAAGTTGCTTCAGTTGTGTTCAACTCTGTGTGACCCCATAGACGGCAGCCTACCAGGCTCCCCTGTCCCTGGGATTCTCCAGGCAAGAACACTGGAGTGGGTTGCCATTTCCTTCTCCAATGCAGGAAAGTGGAAAGTGAAAGGGAAGTCGCTCAGTCATTTCCGACTCTTAGCAACCCCATGGACAGCCTACCAGGCTCCTCCATCCATGGGATTTTCTAGGCAAGAGTACTGGAGTGGGGTGCCATTGCCTTTTCCGTCACAATGGTTAGTAGTAGGTAATAAACACTGAATAAATGTTAGATTTACTATTGTAGAGAGATCAATTCTGGGACTGCAAATTTAGTCTGAGGTCAATACTGGGACTAAAAGAATGCATTATTACAAAAATTGGAGTATCAGTTAAATTAAAATCTATATACACAAAGAAGTAAAATGAGGAATTGAGGTACCAGATTACTTCGGAGAAGGCAATGGCACCCCACTCCAGTACTCCTGCCTGGAAAATCCCATGGACGGAGGAGCCTGGTGGGCCACAGTCCATGGGGTCACAAAGAGTCAGACACGACTGAGGGACTTCACTTTCACTTTTCACTTTGCTGCATTGGAAAAGGAAATGGCAACCCACTCCAGTGTTCTTGCCTGGAGAATCCTAGGGACAGGGGAGCCTGGTGGGCTGCCGTCTATGGGGTCACACAGAGTCGGACACAACTGAAATGACTTAGCAGCAGCAGCAGCCCCAGATTACTTAAGGAAAAAACAAAACAGAATGACTACAGCGGGAGTTAGCAGATGAATCAGGACCGGGAGACTGACTCAGTCTGTTTGGGTCACCATAACAGAAGGACCAGAGAGGAGGTGGCTTAGAAACAGCGAGCACTTATCTCACTGTTCTGTGGTCTGGGAAGTCCAGTGGACTCGGTGCTTGGTGAGGTGCCACTTCCCAGATGGCCATCTTTTCTCGGTAACCTCAGATGGCAGAAAGGGCAGGGGGTGCTTTTTGGTTCTCTTCTATGAAGGCACTAATCCCAGTCACCACCCAAAGGCATGACCTCAAAGAACCATCACACAGGGGATTCATATTTCAACATACGAATTTGGAGGCAGCACAAGCATTCAATCCATAGCACATGAGTCACTGTAAATTACCAATTTCATTCTCCTACATTCATTTATTAGAAGTGATCAGTTACTCATAGCATCTTTATGAAACAGTAATATTCAACAGAATTATTTTAAAAACCTGTGAAGTTGACATGATTCTATATAGACAAAACCCTAAAGCTTCCACACAAAAAAATACTAGAACTGATAAATGAATTTAGCAAGGTACAAGATTTACAGAAATTGGTTGCATTTCTTTACACTCTTAATGAATAGGAAGGGAGTGTGAAAAAAAAAAACCTCTCAAAATCTCACCAAAAAGAAAAAGAAAAGATACTTGGGAATAAATCTGACCAAGGTGGTCAAGGACTTATATGAAAGTGAAAGCTTTTGTGACTCAGTTGTGTCCTACTCTTTGCAACCCCATGGACCACAGCCCATCAGGCTTCTTTCTCCATGCAGTTCTTCAGGCAAGAACATTGGAGTGGGTAGCCATTCCCTTCTCCAGGGGATCTTCCCAACCCAGGGATCAAACCTGGGTCTCCTGCATTGCAGACAGACCTGTAAACATGAATAAAGAAAAGTAAAGATGATTCAAAGAAATGGAAACATATCCCACACTCTTGGATGAGAAGAATTAATATTGTTAAAATGACAATATACCCAGATCAATCTACAGATTTAATGCAATTCTGAAAGAGTTGGGAATACCAGACCACCTGACCTGCCTCCTGAGAAATCTTCATGCAGGTCAAGAAGGAACAGTTAGAACTGGACATGGAACAACAGACTGTTTCCAAATCAGGAAATGGGTAGGTCAAAGCTATATATTGTCACCCTGCTTATTTAACTTATATGCAGAGTACATCATGAGAAATGCCGGGCTGGATGAAGCACAAGTGGGAATCAAGATTACCAGAAGAATAACCTCAGATATGCAGATGACACCACCCTTACGACAGAAAGTGAAGAACTAAAGAGCCTCTTGATGAAAGTGAAAGAGGAGAGTGAAAAAGTTGGCTTAAAACTCAACATTCAGAAAACTAAGATCATGGCATCTGGTCCCATCACTCATGGCATCTGGTCCCATCACTCATGGCAAATAGATAGGGAAACAATGGAAACTGATAAGACTTTATATGGAGGAGGGGCCCCAAAATCACTATAGATGGTGACTGCAGCCATGAAATTAAACAGATGGAAGAAAAGCTTGCTCCTTGGAAGAAAAGCTATGACCAACCTAGACAGCATATTAAAAAGCAGAGCCATTACTTTGCCAACCAAGGTCCATCTAGTCAAACTTATGGTTTTTCCAGTAGTCATGTATGGATGTGAGAGTTGGACTATAAAGAAAGCTGAGTGTTGAAGAATTGATGCTTTTGAACTGTGGTGTTGGAGAAGACTCTTGAGAGTCCCTTGGACTGCAAGGAGATCTAACCAGTCAATCCTAAAGGAAATCAGTGCTGAATACTCATTGGAAGGACTGATGCTGAAGCTGAAACTCCAATACTTTGGCTACCTGATGCGAAGAACTGACTCATTGGAAAAGACCCTGAATATGGGAAAGATTGAAGGCAGGAGGAGAAGGGGATGACAGAGGATGAGATGGTTGTATGGCATCACCAATGGACGTGAGTTTGAGTAAGCTCTGGGAGTCGGTGATGGACAGGGAAGCCTGGCATGCTACAGTCCATGGGGGTCACAAAGAGTCAGACACGACTAACTGAACTGAACTGATCAAATTACCCATGGCATTTTTCATAAAACCAGAACAAATAATCTTCAAATTTATATGAAACCATAAAAACACCAGAATTGCCAAAGCAATCTTGAGGAAAAAGGACAAAGCAGGAGGCATAATCCTCCCAGACTTCAGACAGTTCTACGAAACTACGGTAATCAAAAGAGGATGCAGACTTCCCTGGGGTCCAGTTTTCAAGAATCTGCACCAGACCATGCAGGGACACTAAGATCCCACATGCTGCGGGATGATGAAGCCCTTGCGCTGCAACTAGCGATGTCCATAGGCCGCAAGGAAGATCCCACAGGCCACAGCCAACACCTGCCATGTGTTAGTCACTCAGCTATGTCTGACTCTCCGCACTCCCACAGACTGCAGCCTGCTAGGTCCTCTGTCCATGGATTCTCCAGGCAAGAATACGATGGGTAGTCATTTCCTTCTCCAGGGGATCTTTCCAACCCAGGGACGGAATCCAGGTCTCCTACACTGCAGGCAGATTCCTTACTGTCTGAGCCACCAGGGAAGTCCTAACACCTGACACAGCCAAATAAATAAATAAATATATATATTTATAAAGGAGCAATCCTCCATTAAAAAAAAAAAAAAAAAAAACACCAGCATGGTATGGGCACAAAAACAGACATATGAATCAATGAAAGAGAGAGCCCAGAAATAAACCCACAAACCTATGATCAATTAATCTTCAACAAAGGAAGCAAGAATATACAATGGGGGAAAGACAGTCTTTTTAGCAAGTGGTTCTGGAAAAGTTGGACAGCTACATGTAAATCAGTGAAGTCAGAACACACCTTCTCACCACACACAAAAATAAACTCAAAATGGCTTAAAGACTTAAGTATAAGACAAGATAACATAAACTTCTTAGAAGACATCACAGACAAAACATTCTCTGACATAAATTGTACCACTGTTTTCTTAAGTCAATATCTCAAGGAAATAGAAATAAAAGCAAAAATAAACAAATGGAAACAAATCAAACCTACAGGCTTTTTGCACAGCAGAGGAAATTTAAGCCAAAAGAAAAGACAACCCGAGAAATGGGAGAAAATATTTGCAAACGATGTGACCAACATGGCTTAACTTCCAAAATATACAAATAGCTCATGCAACTCAACAGCAAAATAAACAAACAACTCAATCAAAAGTGGGCAAAAGACCTAGACAGACATCTCTCCAGAGAAGATACAGATGATTAACAGGCACCAGAAAAGATGCTCGACATTGCTAATCATTCAGTTCAGTTCAGTTCAATTCAGTCACTCAGTCGTGTCCAACTCTTTGCGACCCCATGAATCGCAGCACGCCAGGCCTCCCTGTCCATCACCAACTACCGGAGTTCACTCAGACTCACGTCCATCGAGGCAGTGATGCCATCCAGCCATCTCATCCTCTGTCGCCCCTTTCTCCTCCTGCCCCCAATCCCTCCCAGCATCAGAGTCTTTTCCAATGAGTCAACTCTTCGCATGAGGTGGCCAAAGTACTGGAGTTTCAGCTTCAGCATCATTCCTTCCAAAGAAATCCCAGGGTTGATCTCCTTCAGAGTGGACTGGTTGGATCTCCTTGCAGTCCAAGGGACTCTCAAGAGTCTTCTCCAACACCACAGTTCAAAAGCATCAATTGTTTGGTGCTCAGCCTTCTTCACAGTCCAACTCTCACATCCATACACGACCACTGGAAAAACCATAGCCTTGACTAGACGGATCTTTTCTCTAATCATTAGAGAAATGCAAATCAAAACTACGGTGAAGTACCACATTGCACTGGTTAGAATGCCCATGATTAAAGTCTACAAATAGCAAATGCTGCAGAAGGTGTGGAGAAAAGGGAACCCTCCCAAACTACTGGCAGGAAAGGAACTTGGAGCAGCCACTACGGGAAACACTGTAGAGGTTCCTCAGCAAAGTAAAGACAGAATTACCATAAAATCCACAATCCTGCTTGCCGGCATATATCTGACAAAACTACAATTCAAAATGATACATGCACCCTCTATGTTCATAGCAGCACTATTCACAATAGCCCAAACATGGAAATAACCTAAATGTCTATCTACAGATGAATGGATAGAAAAAGATACATGTCTCTTCTTACATATACACAGTGGACTACTACTTAGCCATACAAGAGAATGAAATGATGCCTATGCAACAACATGGATGGACCTAGAAATTATCCTAAGCAAGGTGAGTCAGGAAGAAAAAGATAAACGCCATGTGATATCACTTAGATGTGGAACCTAAAACATGGCACAAATGAATCTATCTATGAAAGAGAAACAGACTTACGGATACAGAGGACAGACCTGTGGTCCCCAAGGGGGACTGGGCAGGGGTGGAATGGGAGGGTGGGGTCAGCAGATGTAAGCTTGGGTATATAGAAAGGGTAAACAGCAAAGTCCTACTTTATAGTACAGAGAACTCTGTCCAATATCTTATGAGAAACCATGATGGAAGAAAATATAAAAAAGAATTTGTACACACGTATGACTGAACCACTTTGCTGTACAGCAGAAATCAGCACAACATTGTAAATCAACTCTACTTCAATTAAAAGTGATTTTCAAAAATCCCCCCAAATTTGCAAACTCTATGAGAAGCTTAATCATTTATCATGAGGAGAAACAAAAGGCCTACCTATCATCCAGTGATCCCATCAGATGTTCATCGGCGCCTCTCATTCTGCCCTTCAGGCTTCCTAACTTCTTTGAGAACTGATTTTCTCAGCTTGGGCCATCTTTTGAACCCATCCATTGAGCTTTATATTTTACTGACTTTTCTTCATTCTTTAAATTTATTATAATTTTAAAAACGGAATCTTCTGAGGTTTTCCCCACAATGTTCTGCTCTTGTCACACGGTTACACTGCAGATGTTTCTGCAGCCTTGGGTAGAGCACATGTTATCAGTGATCTGAGGAAACACATTATTCATCCCTGCACAAGGGAGCACTTTCCAATTAAAGATACCGCTTTGAAAGAGTCTTCCAAATTGGTTTCATTGAGGGGAAAAAAAAAAAAAAAGGAGGCTAAAAGCCTTTCACTTGCAATTTGACAATATCTGGAAAACCTTTGCTAATCATGAAGGTTAGGTGATAACATTTAATTAGCACTGGCTATAAATAGAATATAGGGCTTCCCACGGGGCTCAGTGGTAAAGAATCTGCCTGCCAATGCGGGGGAGACTGATTGAGTCACTGCGTCAGAAAGATCCCCTGGAAAGGGAATGGCAACCCACTCCAGTGTTCTTGCCTGGGAAATCCCATGGATGGGGGATCCTGGAGGGCTAAAGCCCATGGGGTTGCAAAGAGTCAGACACAAATGAGCATACACACACACAAACAGAATAAAGCTTGGGATTTATGTAGGCACAATCTTAAAGTTTCTGTTGACTGTTCTTTCTACGGTTCCTTCTAAAAATGGGACAGTGACATCTAGCAGCCTTTCTTATTTTGGACTTTCAGAGATAGTTTATTTGGGCGAGAGCTGGGTTTTATTTTGGCCTTTGCCATCTTCAACAGCTGATTCTCAGGTAAGTAGACCAGGGTGAGGTGGAGAAGGAGCTGATGAATCTACAGGCATCCACTCCTTTGCCTGTTGTGTTCCTGTATATGAAGTCAGTGTGACTGTGATCACGAGGTCACAGAGGACTATGCAGAGAGAGAAAACACAGAAGCACCTCAGATCCTTCATTAGCAAACAGGGATTTAGCTACAGCTTTGTTTATAGCGCATTAAGGTTGAATATAAGGAAAAGATTTTCAGGGGGAAAAAAATGTAGTATTTAGAGGAAACTACAATTTGAAAACATACATGCACCCCAGTGTTCACTGCAGCACTGAACTCAATCGACAAGACATGGAAGTAATCAAAGTGTCCATCCAGATAAAGAAGGTACGTTCTACGGACTTCCCTGGTGGTCCAGTAGTTAAGAATCTGCCTGCCAGTGCAGGGGACATGGGTTCAGATCCCTGGTCTGGGAAGAGTCCACACGCCATGGAGCAACTGAGCCCACACAGCACAAGTACTGAAGCCTGGAGGCCCCGGGGCCCTGCTCTGCAAACAGAGAAGCCACAAGGAGAAGCTCTCACACTTTCTCACACTAGAAAGTAGCTCCTGCTCATAGCAACGAGAGAAAGCCCGTGCACAGCAACAAAGACCCCGCATAGCCAAAAATAAATATAGAAATAAAACTTAAAAAAAAGAAGGCATAGTATGCATGTGTGTGTGTATATATGTACATATGGACGTATGTACGTATCTGGGCTTCTCTGGGGGCTCAGTGGTAAAGAACCCGCCTGCCAATGCAGGAGCAAAGGTTCAATCCCTGGGTTGGGAAGATTCCTGGAGAAGGAAGTGGCAACCCACTCCAGTATTCTTGCCTGGAAAATCCCATGAACAGAAGATCCTGGTGGCCCATGGAGAGGCAGACACAATCTAGCAACTCCACACACACGCCTGCATGTGTATACACACACACTGGAATACTACTCAGCCATAAAAAAGAATGAAATCATGTCAAGTGCAGCAACATGGATGGACCTGGAGATTCTCAAACTGAGTAAAGCAGGCCAGAGAAAGATAAACACCATATGACCTCACTTATATGTGGAATCTAAAAAATAAACAAACTTATTTACAATACAGAAACAAGACTCACAGACTTAGAAGACAAACGCATGGTTACCAAATGGGAAAAGAAAGGGGAAGGGATAAATTAGGAGCTTGGGATTAACATATATACACTGCCACACTTAAAATAATCACCAAAGAACTACTGTATAGAACAGGGAATTCTACTCAACATTCTGTAATAACCTAAATGGGAAAAGAATCTGAAAAAAAGATAGGTATATGTATAACTGAATCACTTTTCTGTATACCTGAAACACAACACTGTAAATCAATACACTCAATAAAGAATGTTTTAAAAATTTAAATAAAATAAATGAAAAAAGGAGTATTTAACTTGTTAGTCAGGGATCTCCAGAAAAACAGAACCAACAGATGTTCCGTCTCCCTCAGGGGCCCCTCATCTTTTTCTCTTAAGAAATAGTGAAGTGAAAGTTGCTCAGTCATGTCCGACTCTTGGCGGCCCCATGGACTATAGCCTGCCAGGCTCCTCTGTCCATAGCATTCTCCAGGCCAGAATACCGGAGTGGGCGGCTGTTCCCTTCTCCAGGGGATCTTTTCAACCCAGGGATCAAACCCAGTTCTCCCGCACTGCAGGAGGATTCTTTAAGGTCTGAGCCACCAGGGAAGCAACTTCAGCTAATTGGATGAGGCCCATCTGTATTACAGAAGATAACCTACTTTCTTCAAAATTCACTGATTTAACAGTTAATCTCATCTAAAAAACACCTCCACCAGCTACATCCCGACATGCATTTAACCAAATATCAGGGTACCATGGCCTAGCCAAATTGACACATAAAATTAGCCATCACATTTAGCTGTTCTGAGAGTTGGAATTGGGATTGATTTGTTATAATATCCTCAGACAACTGCCTTCCAATCACTTTGAATGGTGTGTTTTGATAGAGGAATAAGGGCCAAGAAGCTTTCAATGTCACTGCTGTGCTGGCGGAAACTATGAAAGCAGTGCTTCGTGTTTCATTTCAGTACAGGCTCCCGCAGGGTGGAGCCGTAATCAAGTGGGCAGGCTCTGGTGTCAGATCACTGGAGTCTGCTTCCTGACTCCACTGCTTTCTGTGCGGTTTGATAGCACTCCCTTTTATTCCTCTCTGCTTCAGCTTCTCCCTTCATCTGGGAAACGGAGATGGGTTCGAAGAAACTAAATCACAGGAAATGTGTAGAACAGTGCAAGGAACATGTTGAGTCTTCAATAAATCTTAGCGTTTATTACCACCTGTATTAAAAAGAAAGTCAAACATTTCCGTAACATTTGCCCATCTTAGAGACAGGGTTGTTTTTTTTTTTTGGTTTTGGCTTACTTGTTTTGTTTTTAAACCTGCGGCCTTACAGAAAGTTACACCAGCTTCACCCCTTCCTACCTTTACCTGGAATTGGCATTTCAGTGTCCCGTAAGGAGCACTCAATGTGAGGATGTTGTTTTTCACCAGGAAGGCCAGGGAAGAACTGTAGAGGCTCTTGTTAATATAAGCCTGGACACGATGGGTGGAAGATTGGTTCTTCAGTGAGCAGATGGCAAGGAGGTGCTATGATTCCATGAAACTTGCAAGTGGACCACCCCACTGCAATAAACTGATTAGAAAATACTGCAGCAGTAAGGCTAGCCTAAGGAAAAAATATGTAAGAAATTGATGTTACAAAAACAACCAGCAAATTCACATCACTTAAAAGAACCATCTCTTAGTTCCTTTAAGTAGCACTTCTTTACAGCATTTAAGATGGAATTTTATTACCAATTATTTATTTCATTTTAGTTGCTCAGTCGTGTCCGACTCTGCGACCCCATGAATCACAGCACGCCAGGCCTCCCTGTCCATCACCAACTCCTGGAGTTCACTCAAACTTAAATCCATCGAGTCAGTGATGCCATCCAGCCATCTCATCCTCTGTCGTCCCCCTCTCCTCTTGCCCCCAATCCCTCCCAGCATCAGAGTCTTTTCCAATGAGTCAACTCTTTGCATAAGGTGGCCAATGTACGGGAGCTTCAGCTTTAGCATCATTCCTTCCAAAGATATTCCAGGGCTGATCTCCTTCAGAATGGACTGGTTGGATCTCCTTGCAGTCCAAGGGACTCTCAAGAGTCTTCTCCAACACCACAGTTCAAAAGCATCAATTCTTTGGCGCTCAGCCTTCTTCACAGTCCAACTCTCACATCCATACACGACCACAGGAAAAACCATAGCCTTGACTAGATGGACCTTTGTTGGCAAAGTAATGACTCTGCTTTTGAATATACTATCTAGGTTGGTCATAACTTTTCTTCCAAGGAGTAACCATCTTTTAATTTCATGGCTGTAATCACCATCTGCAGTGATTTTGGAGCCCCAAAAAATAAAGTCTGACACTGTTTCCACTGTTTCCCCATCTATTTCCCATGAAGTGATGGGACCAGATACCATGATCTTTGTTTTCTGAATGTAGAGCTTTAAGCCAACTTTTTCACTCTCCACTTTCACTTTCATCAGGAGGCTCTTTAGTTCCTCTTCACTTTCTGCCATAAGGGTAGTGTCATCTGCATATCTGAGGTTACTGATATTTCTCCCAGCAATCTTGATTTCAGCTTGTGTTTCTTCCGGTCCAGTGTTTCTCATGATGTACTCTGCATATAAGTTAAATAAGCAGGGTGACAATATACAACCTTGACGTACTCCTTTTCCTATTTGGAACCAGTCTGTTTTTCCACGTCCAGTTCTAACTGTTGCTTCCTGACCTGCATACAGATTTCTCAAGAGGCAGGTTAGGTGGTCTGCTATTCCCATCTCTTGAAAAATTTTCCATGGTTTATTGTGATCCACACAGTCAGAGGCTTTGGCATAGTCAATAAAGCAGAAATAGATGTTTTCTGGAACTCTCTTGCTTTTGCCATGATCCAGCAGATGTTGGCAATTTGATCTCTGGTTCCTCTGCCTTTTCTAAAACCAGCTTGAACATCAGGAAGTTCACGGTTCACATATTGCTAAAGCCTGGCTTGGAGAATTTTGAGCATTACTTTACTAGTGTGTGAGATGAGTGCAATTGTACGGTAGTTTGAGCATTCTTTGGCCTTTCTTTGGGATTAGAATGAAAACTGACCTTTTCCAGTCCTGTGGCCACTGCTGAGTTTTCCAAATTTGCTGGCATCTTGAGTGCAGCACTTTCACAGCATCATCTTCAGGATTTGAAATAGCTCAACGGGAATTCCATCACCTCCACTAGCTTTGTTCATAGTGATGCTTTCTAAGGCCCACTTGACTTCACATTCCAGGATGTCTGGCTCTAGATGGTGATCACACCATCATGATTATCTGGGTCATGAAGATCTTTTCTGTACAGTTCTTTTGTGTATTCTTGCCACCTCTTCTTAATATCTTCTGCTTCTGTTAGGTCCATACCATTTCTGCCCTTTATCAAGCCCATCTTGGCATGAAATGTTCCCTTGGTATCTCTAATTTTCTTGAAGAGATCTTTAGTCTTTCCCATTCTGTTCTTTTCTTCTATTTCTTTGCATTGACCACTGAAGAAGGCTTTCTTATCTCTTCTTGCTATTCTTTGGAACTCTGCATTCAGATGCTTATATCTTTCCTTTTCTCCTTTGCTTTTCACCTCTCTTCTTTTCACAGCTATTTGTAAGGCCTCTCCAGACAGCCATTTTGCTCTTTTCCATTTCTTTTCCATGGGGATGGTCTTGATCCCTGTCTCCTGTACAATGTCATGAACCTCATTTCATAGTTCATCAGGCACTCTGTCTATCAGATCTAGACCCTTAAATCTATTTCTCACTTCCATTGTATAATCATAAGGGATTTGATTTAGGTCATACCTGAATGGTCCAGCGGTTTTCCCTACTTTCTTCAATTTAAGTCTGAATTTGGTAATAAGGAGTTTATGATCTGAGCCACAGTCAGCTCCTGGTCTTGTTTTTGTTGACTGTATAGAGCTTCTCCATCTTTGGCTGCAGAGAATATAATCAATCTGATTTCGGTGTTGACCATCTGGTGATGGCCATGTGCAGAGTCTCCTCTTGTGTTGTTGGAAGAGGGTGTTTGCTATGACCAGTGCATTTTCTTGGCAAAACTCTATTAGTCTTTGCCCTGCTTCATTCCAAGGCCTGTTACTCCAGGTGTTTCTTGACTTCCTACTTTTGCATTCCAGTCCCCTATAATGGAAAGAACATCTTTTTTGGGGTGTTAGTTCTAAAAGGTTTCATAGGTCTTCATAGAACCGTTCAACTTCAGCTTCTTCAGCGTTACTGGCTGGGTCATAGACTTGGATTACTGTGATATTGAATGGTTTGCCTTGGAAACGAACAGAGATCATTCTGTCGTTTTTGAGATTGCATCCAAGTACTGCATTTCGGACTCTTTTGTTGACCATGATGGCTACTCCATTTCTTCTGAGGGATTCCTGCCCGCAGTAGTAGATATAATGGTCATCTGAGTTAAATTCACCCATTCCAGTCCATTTTAATTCACTGATTCCTAGAATGTCGACGTTCACTCTTGCCATCTTTTGTTTGACCACTTCCAGTTTGCCTTGATTCATGGTTCCTATGCAATATTGCTCTTTACAGCATCGGACCTTGCTTCTATCACCAGTCACATCCACAGCTGGGTATTGTTTTTGCTTTGGCTCCATCCCTTCATTCTTTCTGGAGTTATTACCAAAGCCTTGACTAATAAACAAATTTGCCAGGAAATGGATGCTCATATTTCTAACATCTTCCATGTACCTAGATTGATACTTGGCATATCATGGGAGCTATCACATTAAAGAAGGAGGTGCTCCTGTTTACGGTGCTTCCCAGGTGGCACAGTGGTAAAGAACCTGCCTGCCAATGTGGGGAGACGCAAGAGATGCAGTTCCTATCCCTGGGTCAGGAAGATTCCTTGGAGTAGGAAATGGCAACCCACTTCAGTATCCTTGCCTGGAAAAATTTCATAGACAGAGGAGGCCGGTGGGCTACAGTCCATGGCGTGGCAAAGAGTCGGACACAACTGAGCATGCATGTTCCTGTTTACATTCTGCATGTGAAGAAGATAATTCTCCAAGAGGTGTGCTGACTTGCTCAAGGGTTCACAAAAGGTTATTGGTTGATAAACAAATTCAACAAAGTAGCAGGATACAATATTAAGTGAAATTTGCTCAGTTGTGTCCGACTCTTTGTGACCCCATGGACTATACAGTCCACGGAATTCTCCAGGCCAGAATATTGGAGTGGGTAGTTTTCCCTTTCTCCAGTGGATCTTTCCAACCCAGGAATCGAACTGGGGCCTCCTGAATTGCAGGGGGATTCTTCACCATCTAAGCTATCAGAGATATAAGATTAACATACAGAAATTGGTGGTATTTCTTTATACCAACAATGAAATACCAGGAGAAAGGAGTTTAAAAAGTAACTTTTAAAATTGTATCCCCTAAAATAAAATACTTAGTAATAAACCTGACCAAGGAGGTGAAAGATTTATATGCTGAGAACTCTAAGAGATGAACAAAGGAAATTCAATATGATTCAAAGAAATGGAAAGATATCCCATGCTCTTGGATTGGAAGAATTAATACCATTTAAATGGTCATTGCAGAGTACATCATGCAAAATGCTGGGCTGGATGAATCACAAACCGAAATCAAGATTGCCGGGAGAGATATCAACAACTTCAGTTATGCAGATGATACCACTCTAATGGCAGAAAGCAAAGAGGAAATAAAGAGCCTCTTGATGAGGGTGAGAGAGGAGAGCGAAAAAGCTGGTTTAAAACTCAACATTCAAAAAACTAAGATCATAGCATCCAGTCCCATCACTTCATGACAAATAGATGAGGAAAAAGCAGAAACAGTGACAGATTTTATTTTCTTGGGCTCCAATATCACTGCAGTCAGTGACTGCAGTCATGAAATTAAGACATTTGCTCTTTGAAAGGAAAACTGTGACATCACTTTGCTGACAAAGATTGCATAGTTAAAGCTATCATTTTTCCAGGAGTCATGTACGAATGTGAGAGTTGGACCATTCAGAAGACTGAGCGCCAAAGAATAGATGCTTTTGAGCTGTGGTGTTGGGGAAGACTCTTGAGAGTCCCTTGGACAGCAAGGAGATCAAACCAGTCAGTTCTAAAGGAAATCAACCCTGAATATTCATTGGAAGGACTGAAGCTGAAGCTGAAGCTCCAGTACTTTGGCCACCTGATGTGAAGAGCCAACTCATTGGAAAAGACTCTGATGCTGGAAAAGATTGAGGGCAAGAGGAGAAAAGGATGACAGAAAATGAGATGGTTGAATGGCATCACTGACTCGATGGACATGAGTTTGAGCAAACTCCAGGAGAGAGTGAAGGACAGGGAAGCATGGTGTGCTGCAGTCCATGGAGTCGCAAAGAATCAGACACAAGTAAGTGACTGAACAACAACAAATGGTCATACTACCAAAGCAGACTACAGATTTAATCCCTATCACATTATCTATGACATTTTTCACAGAATTAGAACAAATAATCCTAAAATTCATATAGAACCATTAAAGACCCAGAATTGCCAAAGCAGTCCTGGAGGAAAAGAACAAAGCAGGAGGCATAACCTTCACAGACTCTAGACAATACCACAAAGCGACAGTAATCAAAACAGCATGGTATTGGCACAAAGACAGACATATGGATCAATGGAACTGAGTAGAGAGCCCAGAAATAAACCCACACACCAATTGCCAAAAAGCTTCTCTGTCCATGAGTTTTTCAAGCAAGAATACTGGAGCAGGTTGCCATTTCCTCTCCCAGGGGATCTGCCCCACCCAGGGATTGAACCCGAGTCTCCTGTGTCTCCTGCATTATAGACAGTTTCTTTACCACTGAGCCATAGGGGAAGCCCTAATAATGATTAGCAAAACTTTTTACAGTTAAATTAGAGAAGGCAATGGCACCCCACTCCAGTACTCTTGCCTGGAAAATCGCATGGACGGAGGAGCCTGGTGGGCTGCAGTCCATGAGGTCGCTAAGAGTTGGGCACGACTAAGCGACTTCACTTTCACTTTTCACTTTCATGCATTGGAGAAGGAAATGGCAACCCACTCCAGTATTCTTGCCTGGAGAATCCCAGGGACAGAGGAGCCTAGTGGGCTGCCATCTATGGGGGTCACACAGAGTCAGACATGACTGAAGTGACTTAGCAGTAGCATACAGTTAAATTAATTACTGATGAGATCACTTCACTAACTAGTTACTTCTGTATGGTTTGAATGTTTTAATACAATTAAGTACTCACAAACTACTTGCTTAATTATTATAAAGATACATCTTAAGGGGAAAAAAAGAACAAGGATTATGAAGGTGTGAATTTTGGTGATGTTTTCCATAAAGTAGGTCTTTCACTGTCCCTCAAATCACACCACATGGGTAGCCATCTACTTTGCTTGGCTTGACTGGGTTGATTACCTCTCAATCACTAATAGAACAGGATCCATTTTTTATACTTCAGAAAACTGGAGAAGGGAGGGAGTTGTGGAGCAGGGAGTCCTTCTTCTTACTAGGAAACCCAAATGTCTGATAACTCATCTAGTTACAAAGACCATGGTTCTGTTCAACTCACACAGCTGTATGACCTAGTATTGCTAATGTCTTTTCCATAAAGCACAAAACACTTCACATTTTCAATTTTTCAGCACAGAGGGATTGAGTACACTGTTGTAACCAAGAGCAAAACCCTGAGTCCAATTTGGAGACCTCGATTTTCATATTTTCAAATCCTCTAATCAAGCCTTCTTTCTCTTACCCATATTTTTCCCCTTGCTTCTCTGCTTCTTTCTCTACATAATTTGTCTTAACACATGAAGAAAGTACTTTTAAATGCAAAGAGGAAAATGGACGGTGATCATTACAAATGACCTATTAGACCAGGCCATTCAGTTCACTTATTTCAGCATACAAAAGTGTTTCTTCTGAAATACCCCACGGCACTGGGATAAGTGTTTTCAGATATAATTTCATGAGATTACCCCCTAATAAGAGCCCTTATCCACAACTCTCTATCAGGTCTGGGAAGCACACATGCAAACCACCTTCAAGCAAATCCTATGCATCAAATTTTTATTTTTGGTCCATGAAGATTCTACTTTGCCGGCCAACTTTTATAATATTGCCCTTGTTGTTTAGTCACTAAATCATATCCAACTCTTTTGCAACCCCATGAACAGCAGCCCGTCAGGCTCCTCTGTCCATGAGATTTTCCAGGCAAGCATACTGGAATGGGTTGCCATTTCCTTCTCCAAGGATATTTCTGACGCAGGGATCGAACCCGAGTCCCCTGCATTGGCAGGCAGATTCTTTACCACTGAATCATGCGTGAAGGTCCTGATAATGTCGCCACTCTATTAAAAAGGCAAGAAAGGAAAGTTTGAAGCTGGGAGAGATCTGGATTAATCTTTGTCACAAAAGTTTGTCCCATGTCAAATATATTTCCTCCCTGAGAACAAAACTACAAAGCAGGGCAGAAAAACCCATGGAGTAAAAGGCAAAGTTAAATATTTAAATATAAAACCAGAAACATTAAGTTGCTCTCATGGACTTACTTTGCTGCCAAATGAAACAAAGAATGTTTTAAACTAATATTTAAGAGACGGCAGTGCGGTTTCAGAAGACTGGCATAGAATTTATTTTTACCCATTATTTTCTCCTAGAGCAGGGATTTTTATTTTGAAGCCTTTATGGGCTTCAGGGATTTGTGAATTCTTAGAAATTTGGAGCTGGTCTTGTGTATACAGGCTTTCCTTTTATTTTTTTTCTGGGAGATGATCTGTAGTTACTGGCCAATTTTCAAAGAAGTCTGATCTAAAAATCATTTGTTCTTAGAAGATTTTTTAAGACAGATGGGAAAGTTGAATGCAACGATATCAGTTCAAGTCCAGTGTTCGTGAGATCAAAGATGCGCATTTGAGGTATGTTTCTTTGGAAGACAATCAGATCGGGACTATCTGGACAGTTGCAGCAAAACCAGAGAAATTAGAGAACAGCTGAGAACTGGATTTAGACAGGCCCATGGTCACATTCAATGCTGTACCAAAATCATCATCATCACCATTTCAGCAGCTAAACCAAAAAAATATTTTTTTACTCCTTGTTGCTGTTTAGTGGCTCAGTCATGTCAGACTCTTTGCGACCCCATGAACTGCAGCAAGCCCAGCCTCCCTATCCATCACCATCTCCAAGAGCTTGCTTAAACTCAGGTCCATTGAGTCGGTGATACCATCCAACCATCTCATCCTCTGTCATCCCCTTCTCCTCCTCTCTTCAATCTTTCCCAGCATCAGGGTCTTTTCTAATGAGTCAGCTCTTTGCGTTAGGTGGCCAAACTACTGAAGCTTCAGCTTCGGCATCAGTCCTTTCAATGAATATTCAGGATTTATTTCCTTTAGAACTGACTGGTTTGATCTCCTTGCTGTCCAAGGGACTCTCAAGAGTCTTCTCCAACACCACAGTTCTAAAGCATCAATTCTTTGGCACTCAGCCTTCTTTATGGTCTAACTCTCACATCCATACATGACTACTAGAAAAATCATAGCTTTGACTATACAGACTTTTGTTGCCAAGATCCACATAAAATCCAATTCCTGGTCAACAGGCAGCCTTCCATGAGATCATTCTAGGATCCAGGCTCCTTGCATCTTTTGACTCTGTCTTCCTGCATGGCCTTGGAGTCCTCTCTTATAACTTAAGTATCTTGCCAATAGATAGGGGAAGAGAAAGAAGGTATGGAGGATTACATGAGGGTTGGACATCATTTGACCCGCGCTCCTTCAGTCAAACTTCAGTCACAGAACCAAATCTAACTGTAAGGGAGGTTAGAAAATGTAGTCTAGCTGCATACTCAGGAGGTAGAAATATAACTTATGGTGAACAAAGCACATTTCTGCCCTATTCTCGTAAGTGAAAATAGCAGTGCCAGGCAGAGTTTGGAGAAGAAGAAGACATAATCCTTCAGATACTGGGAGCAAGTCCAGCATCATAGCCAGACCAATGTATCCCACACGTAATGGGCTGGAAGACAGAGGCAGAGGAAGCAGAGGAGACAGAGAAGGGTCTAGAGGGTGGGGTGTGCACAGTGACACAAAAACCATGAGCAAACCATTCAGAATTTCAGACACAGAGGCAGCAGGAGTCTGGAATTTCCTTAGTCAGTAGTAGAGCCAGAGTGACCCATTTAGTATTTAGGAGATGTGCGGTTTGGAGTGGAGGATAAGATTAGAGTCAGACAAGAGCTAGGATGAAATAGCCAAGAGCTAGGAAGATTATAGAGATGCGGCCTGGGCACGATGGTAGGGAGTCGAGGCAAGCCATATGTGACCTGACTCCTTCTGAACCAGCGTGGTGGACAACAGCTATGCCAGTTCCTCCTATTTGAGGTCAGCATTGGTGCTACCGCCATTCAGGGCCTACAGACAGGGTCAGCTGGAAGGGGAGACACGGGGGAAACTGGTAAGACCTGCCATCATCCACCCTCAAATGTTATCGGTAACTTTACTCTGCTTCTTGGTCCCAGAAAACAGCCCTAACTAATCCTAACTTCCTGACAAGTGTCCTGGGATTAAGCAAGACAACTGAATCAGCACATGGCCTTCAGAGCATAAAGCAAATGCCCCACTGAGAATATGGAGGAACTGGGACAGCATATTTGCTTACAATTGAGAATTAATAATAAAAATGACAGTTAACATGTACAAGACACAGCGCTAGAGCTACATATATATATATATTTACCCAATTTTATGGATTTAAAATTGAGCAATAGAGACTTATGAATGACTTGCTCAAGTAAGTGGCAGGGCTGGGATTCAAAGAGGTCTGGCTCTAGAGTTGATAACCTTAGCCACTATGCATACGGCCTTTTTTATTTAGAAAGTCAAATTTGGCCAGAATTTCACGTAACATATTACTTTCTTAATGGCAATGTAGGTGAAGATTTGCACTTTCCCCCTCCCCTGAGAGCTCATCTGCAATTTTGTTTCTAGAAAGCCATCCCATCCTTTTGGAATGAAGACTAAATCATGGTTATCCAAAGGAAAAGTCCCAGACTGTTCACTGGAGTGACAGTCCTCTCAAAGAGTGGACTCTAATATGCAGTAACAAGCTCTGAAGTCACATGTCACAACTAAATGACTGCAGTGTCAAGATCTGAAGAGACCTCAGGGACCACAGTCCCACCCACATTAGTGAGAGAGGCTAAGTAGTTCGCAAGATGTCCCTCAGGGACAGAAACAACCTGTCCCACTTCCGTGATAAAAACACTTGTCTCCTGACCTCGGACCATTTATTTTCCCTGCTGAGTCTAAAGGGATCATGAGTGTTAAGAGCCAGAAACTTCTGATGGTGATATAAGCAACTGCATTAATTCTTAGGCCGCTAGAGGGACTGCGAAAAAGATAAAAGGGTTCAACTCCATGGAATTTATTTTCTATAAAATAAGAAACCCAGTATCTTACATAACTAATTGGGAATTATATAGCCCTCTGTTTAGACATTTATTCATTCATCCCAGCATTTATCCATCTATCCATTTAGGCATTTATTCATCCATTTGCTATTTCCAGAATATCTACTGAGACAAAATTTAGGCTCAAACCTGGGTCACTATTTTCAGTCACTACTTTTCTTTCTGCCAGGTTGCCAGATTTCATTAACAATCCCAGTATATGGGATTCCAGTACATTCTATTATAAAATTAACTTTATATTAAATATGTTTGGGGACCCGGAATCAAGCCATTAGTTATGGCACAGTTTGCAGTGTTCATCCATTAATCCAAAGAGGACTTGTTCACTCTGGAGTATTTCCTTTGTTTCTCAAGACTTTATTTCTGACCTCAAGGTGTCTTTTTACAGGCCCACATGCTTGGTCTCAAGCTGGTTGTGGACAAGCCTCAGTCAACGATAAACCATCTTCGGTACCAAAAACGTACTCAGATTTCTGCTTAAGGCCTTTGTTGACCTTGTTGAAAAGTACACTCTTCACTGTGGCCAAGACATGTATTCTCAGTTTTCTTGGAAAAGAGTGGGAAAGTGATCCCCACATCCTGCTTCCCTATCACGACCAGCATTGTTTGTGCAAATGCTGAAATTTTACCTTTTGCACCTAATAATTCTACTTACCAACCCAGAGCTCTCTGAGCTCTAAGAAGTCTAAAATGATTTAGTTCAGCATTTGGTTCTCACCTGAGAACATTATTTTCTGATGGTAGTAAGGTAAGTAACTACTCAGGTAAACAAAGCAGGATGCTGAGGTGCCAACATTCTGAGTATGTTTATTCATGCTTGTATTTACGATTGCAAAATGTTATCCATACTACAAATGTTTGTTAAAAACAAGCTGTTACAAATCAATAAATAATAGTAGCTACAACTACCGTCTACTATAAACAGAATAAGCAGAAAATAAACAAATGCTACTACTTAGGTATACACAGACATGCATTTTCTGTTATAAAACTGATAACACCATCATTTTTATTTCTTTGTAGTATTTTCCCTTGTGATACAAGTTTTTATTGCACATTTCTTTGCACTTGTCTTACCAGTTCAGGTTGAAGGCATATAAAAGAATTACAGGAAACTGTTTTTCTACCAAGGGAGACGGGCTTATTTTCTGCCATGTGGTCATTTACATAACAAATGAAAACAGAAGCAAGGTACAAAAATTAGTGTGCGTGATATGTGTTCAAAGTTGGGAATACTGACTGGTATGAAAGGTTCTTAACTAGCTGCTCATCAAAATCATATATAATAGCCATTAGAAACTCCCTTAGCTAGCAGCATGGAAATCATTGACTTGTTTATTCAAAGGGTAGACAAACAGAATTCCTGGATACTGTTTCCATTCGGGTTTTCCAGCTCATATGGTTCCAGCTGACGATACTCAAAAGTCACACGATTTATATGTTTTCCACTGGAGACCATGCGCAGCACCGTGTGGTCACAGCCAACTTTCATCTGGGCTATAATTCACGGAAAAAGTAAGTTTCCCAGTAGGTTAGAAACCACAGAGCCAAGCCATTTCTGTCCACAAGATCATTCAAACAGGGGGAAGCAAGGAGATGTAGCTTCCTCTCACGTATTCAAACCAAGCATCTACCATCAAGTGAAACGGTTTTGTTTTCATTTTCGTTATAACATACAGCTGATCCATGAACAACCTGCATGTTAGGGCCGAGGACCCTCCCCACAGGTGAAAATCTGCATATAATTTATCATCTGTCCTCCACATCCATAGTTCCTCCAGATCGGAGGTTCCACATCCCCGGGTTCAATCAACCCAGGGTATGTACGCTTGTGTAAGTGGACCTGAGAAGTTCAAACCCGTGCTGTTCAAGAGTCAGCTGTGTAACTGTTGAGTAGTAAAACTGAACTCAGCCTTTCTCCTCATGTGCAAGAACACTGTCATATAAAACTAACTATAAAGAAGTAAGACGATATCTCCTTGTGCTTTTTATGTTCTCCTACCTCCAAGGCGTGGTGGTGAAGGCAGAGGAAAGCAAGCGTCTGTCCCTGCCGCACCTTTCCTCTAGCTGTGTTCTCAGTGGGGGGGGGGGGGGGGGGGGGGGGGGGGGTAGCGCTTCCCCCTTGGGACAGGTTGGAAATTTGCAGGGGCTGTTTTTTTCCCTTCTATTTGGGGGCGCACGTGGCATTTACTGGTCAGAGCTAAAGGATGGACTGTACTGCCAGACAGTTCTGTAGACCAAAAATATCACCTGTTTATTGTTTTCTAGCCTAGATAATGATTCTGTTTTACATATAAATAAAAATAGCATTTGCATGGTTTAGACATACACTGCTGCTGCTAAGTCACGCAAGTCATGTCTGACTCTGTGTAACCCCATAGACGGCAGCCCACCAGGCTCCCCCGTCCCTGGGATTCTCCAGGCAAGAACACTGGAGTGGGTTGCCATTTCCTTCTCCAATGCATGAAAGTGAAAAGTGAAAGTGAAGTCACTCAGTGAAGTCTGACTCTTTGAGACCCCATGGAGTGCAGCCTACCAGGCTCCTCCGTCCATGGGATTTTCCAGGCAAGAGTACTGGAGTGGGGTGCCATTGCCTTCTCCGAGACATACACTAAATGTACTAATTTTTGTTCTATTGTTCACCTGTACTTTTTCTAAAATGTTTTCCTGTATTTCTTACATGGAATGACTTTGCGATCCTTGCCTGGCTCCTCTGTCCATGGGATTTTCCAGGCAAGAATAATGGAGGGGGTTAAATTTCTTTTCAGCTTTGTTGAGGTATAGCTGACAGAAATTGTATGTATTTAAGGTGTACAACATGATGCTTTTATATAAATACACATTGTGGAATGAACGTTATAATCAAGCTAATTAACATTCATTACCTCACAGAATTACCTTTTTTTCTTTTCATTTCCCACTCCCTTCCCTTCTGGCAACCAACTGTTTGTACCTACACGATTTTCTGTTCTGTGAAACTCAGTAATTATTAAATAATTATTAAAAATTATTTTTACTTTATTTCAACCTCAAGCTGGTTCCTGAGGCAAGATTTATCTACCCTACAATAATTCTTCCTGCTATTTTAACTTTCTCAATCTTTTTCACCTCTTTGTCTCTACAAGGACTAAATTCTGAGAAACATTATTATCTTTGTATAACAGCTACTTCACAAACATGCACCTGGGTTTAAATGAAGTAAAACAGCCAGATAGAGTTACTTAGGTAAAAGTCAATTGGGAGAGATAATAAAATATAAATCCTGTAATTATTTTAATATAGGCGCCAGGGAGTCTAGGCTAAGCTTCTATGACGAGGTCCAAAGTTAATTTTCTTTAAATGATTGGGAAGGTCATTCTTTTCTGATCTTACTCTGAACTTTAATCTATATAACGCGCTTTATTTCCTTTAGTTAATGTGCATATCATTTATTTATTATTTGACACATTCCTAATTCAATCTAAAGGGCAAGATACCTAAGAGTTCATTGTATGAACAATTTAGGAGGGGCTCATGGAAACATGATGAATGAAAGAAAAAAGTGAAGTCTAAAATGAACCAATGAGTCAGATAATTCAAGTCTTCAAATTATCGTAAGACTGGTTTCAATCATTTAGATAAAACAGGCAAAATATTTGGCCTTGATCACACCCTTTTGGAGAAGGAAATGGCAACCCACTCCAGTATTCTTGCCTGGAGAATTTTATGGACAGAGGAGCCTGACGGGCTACAGTCCATGGGGTCACAAAGAGTCGGACTAACAGACAGACAGACACACACACACACACACACACACACGTTTACCTAAACCAAATTATATAATTCATGCACCAAAATTACTATCGCTTCAATGATCTAACTTTTAAGGGATGAGTGTTAGATCAGTTCTTAATCCGATCTTTTTATCCAGCTCAACCACATCTCCTCACAGGTGCCCTCCATCAGCATGGAAGGATCCAGTGCCTTTGAGAACGCAAACGGAGAGAAGCCACTGGTTTAAACCAGGGCTCAAGTGTAAATTAGCATAAACTAGCCCCAGATTTTTAGAAAAGTGAGTTTTTAGAAATATTTTCCCTTTATCTATGTATATTCATTCTATTCCAGAGTTTTTGCTTAAGATCCCAGCATTAGCTCAGAGTGAAAATACTGGTGGGCAGATCTGGATTTAATTAAAACAGGTAACAGCTGATCAAAAGGAGGTCTGATTTGCAGTTTCATTATTTAGTTGGTGTGTGATGTGTGCTTACAAGACAGGAAGGGGGCTATGATAAGGGATGAAAGATTGCTCTTCTCTTTGACTTTTGTCTCTTAATCAATAATCTCTGGTTCCTGCATCTGAAGGACAGAAATGGGAGACCTTTATAGAAAGGTTTCACCTAACCCTCTCTCTCCTCACTTGGACTTCATTAATTAATTTGGTCATGAGTCAGCAATTCCACCTTCGCCCCACCCCACCTGAGCCTGATCAAATGGAAACTCCTCACTGATTCATAGTAAAGAAGACCTGATTCTGTTTGGCGCTGCAGCATGAGCTAACCCGGTCTTTTACTACCAGCGACCACTTTTAGATTTCAGAATTTGCCTCTCTTGGCAGTAGTCTTCCAGAGGCTGGTTTTGCTGTTAGAACTTGGGGACATTCGAGCAGTTCTGGGAATTTCTAATAAAGTGAATCATCTTTTGATGTACTTACTACAAGTAATACACATATACATATATATGGTAAAATGACTTAGTAACACCACAATGATAAAGTAATATCTAACTGATGGTACATACACTATATGAACCATGGTTTTCAAACTCTTTAGTCTCAAGAGGATGAAAGCAGGGACTTTGAAAAAGGTAGAACAAGCACGGTTCTATGGCATTTTCAGAGTTTTACCTACGGCCAACCTCAAACATGCAAGTTTATCACTTCACAAGTTTCTCTCCCAATGTCAGATATTACGGTCATGCATCCTTGATGCTGTGTATAGGCTCAAATGCAAAATCCTCACATTGGTTCAATGTGCAAAATCAAACTTTTTTTGGTGGAACTTGCCCTTTCACTTATAAATAATTTGAAGTGTTTTATTTAAGGATGAAATCTTGTTGTTCAGCCACTCTCTGCGACCCCACCAGACTGCAGTACCCCAGGCTTCCCTGTCCTTCACTGTCTCCTGGCGTTCGCTGGAACTCATGCCCTCAGTCTTTCCCAGCATCAGGGTAAAACTTCATAGGCACATAAATAAAAGTCAAAGAACCATCTTACCTGGGCCACGTAAAGGGTAGCAGAGATCAGCTAAAAGCAGCATCTTGGAAGGGTCCAAACCAGTTCCTCCCAGCAGCTCCACAAAGTCTCCTATTCCCCCACAGCCTGCGGAGGACTTCTAAGAGAACAAAGCGGCAGAGGAAGACGTATTTAAATCACCTACCGAAGTCAAACCAATGGCAGATTAGTGAATTCACTCCTTTAGGCCCAGACATCCTGGAAGTGCCATTTAACATCCAAGACTCCAGAAATTAAGACTTTTTAAAGAAAAAAAAGGAATTGCTTTTCTAAATTGGTTAAGTAATCATTTTTTTAAATGTGTGTGCATTTAAAAAAAACATTTTTTTTACAAGTGCAAGGACTAAAATGATGAAATCAGAATCTTTAAACTCCATATACGGTATATAAAAATTGCATCTAAAAGTGGTTTGATTTTTAAATCCTTTGGACATACATATTGAATTATTTGAATTTCTTAAAGCATGCAGTCAGCGTTTTTATAAATAGGACTTCCATATCAGTTTTTTCCTTCAACTTACCTCTCTTCCTCTTCTTTATAAAAGACTTTTTTTTTTTTGCTATGGAGACAATTCTTACCCTTTCTACTGATAAGGATTTAGATTAGTTATAAGAATATTAAAGAAAAAAAACAAAACCCTCATTTGGGCTCAAATTAGCTAGAGTTACCATCAACTTTTTCCATCCAACTAAAGTAAATTTATTTCAAGCTATTCAAAATAATTATCTAGTCTAAAACTCTGTGTGATCCACCGTAACCACCTTTTTCTACTTCCCTTCATCCTTTCCACTCTGTCTCGTCTACAGAACTTCCTGGGCTTCAGTTTCCCAGGCAAACAAAGCCGCGCCTCTCCGCCCCCTCCTGTGATCAGGGCTGGCCTCGTGATCACAAGGCCCACATCCACAGGGCTCGCACTTACAAGGCCTAGAGCTTGGCTTAATGCTCTGTTGTCACTATCCTGAAATCTTAATAATTTAAAAATAAAGTCCTTGTGTTTTCATTTTGTGCTGTCCCCCACAAATTACACCACCAGTTTGCCTGTGATCCTCTTCTTCATTGAGGTACACTCAAGAGACCTAGCTGAGTGCGGCAAGATGCTTAGAAGTTAACCAGATAGACCATACAACATAGGAACCAAAATCTAAAACAGAGAGTGCTGAATACACACGTACATAAACACACACAGTCCAACATTAGGAAGATATTGAAATGTAACTAGAACTAAGCAACAAATAGAAAATTATATAACAGCATCTATTTGTCCAGTGAAAGGAAGCAAGTGGTAGTGGGAGGTACACATATTTAAAGCACCCACTATGTGCTCTGTTCTATGCATTTTACACATTTCATCAAACCATAAAATACAGGCTTAGTCAGCCCCACTGTGTACAGGGCTCATGTTCTTGTATGAAAAGTAAAGGGAAAAGAATGCAATTGCCTTTCCCTTGAGTAGAGAGTGTCCACGGAGAACATGACTTAAGACTAAACATTCCAGCTGGTTCTATAGGTTCCAAATTTCACAGGAGGAGGTGAAGGGCAAAAGGCAGACTCAGGAGAGAGAAACGGGAAATAGGAAGTTGGGAAGAAATAGAAACTAAAATGAGGGCAATAGAGATTTCCCTGGTGACCCAGTGGTTAAGACTCCATGCTTCCAAAGCAAGGGGCGTGGATTCAATCCCTGGTCAGGGAGCTAGGACCCCAAATGCTGTGTGGGGCAGCCAACAACAACAACAAACAAAAAAAATGAAGAGAACAAAACCCAGAAACAAAGAGGTGAGGAGCACACACTCCCCGGCATTTGGTGACTTTTCTGTCCTCTTCCCAAACCTCTCAGCTATCCTCAGTAAACAATGGCAGGAGCTGGGTTGTGCAGGGACCTCTAGATTTCTCTGTGGAGGTTCCACCTCCCTGGACTAAGTTACTCTCACCTCTTGCCTAGACTATGACGATGGCCTTTTAGGTGCACTCCTGTACCACTCGGGCCGCTACAGCTCATCCATCATCATTCATGGAAGCCAGAATAACAAGCGCAATCCTCTCCTTCCCATCATGGGCTCTGTGATTTAATTTGGTCATGAAGCCAGCAATCCCAGCCCCCCTCACCCACCAGATCACGATCAGATGGATTATGCCCGAACCCCTTCAGTGGCTTGCCACTGCACAGAATAGACTCTTGCGGGGCTCTCCACCCTGGCCCTGCCTGTTTCCCTGCTGCTGTACCACAGCACAGGCCCCTACCTTTGCTTTTTCTGTTTCTGGAGCTCAGGAAGCCCATCCTGCCTCCGAGCCTCTGCACAACTGTCGCCCTGTTCCCAGCACTCCTGGGGCTGCCAACTCCTTCTTACCTATCACTGAAATCTCACTTTAAATGTCTCCTCTTCAAAAGGTTTCTCTCCTGACCATCTTAGCTCAAGTAGTTGCCTGCCCTCTCTCTCCCACATTTGCCTGACGCCACTCTGCTTCATTTTCTGTAGGGTACTCATCACTGTTTGAAACATATTATTCTTTTGCCTGTCTCATCCCCTAGCATGTAAGTTCCATGTGAGCAGGACCTGTTTTGTTGAGCAGGACCTGTTTTGTTCATTGCTAATTTCCAGCATTTAGAATAAGGCCTTGCACACAGTAAGCACCCTAAAAAAATTTTCTTTGTAAAGCAACAAATACTTAGAACACTGCAGACTTCACACTGTTTTAAATGGTGAGCACCAAGATTACTCCTCATAGCTAAAAATAGCTAAAATGCAGATCTCTCAATCTACCATACTTCTATATTAAACATTAAGAATGACATACAGTCTCAAGCCAGTAAGGTTATGCCAGAGACATCCACTTATCCTGGTCTTTATCAAAGGATTATTCTTCCACAAAGGTTCAACTTAAAAAAATATAAGCACTGGCCTATGAGTTTAGGGCTTAAAGGAAGTTGTACATACTGCTTTTCTCAGCCCTAGTCTTATTCATTTATTAAATCTGTCTGATTAGGAATTTTCTTTGACGACTTTCTTCAATACCGATGAATATATCAGTTATCTTAACCTAGGCATATGAGACCATAAAAGGAGGTGAGGGTGACTCAGAGGAAACGAGCTGCCAGTGCAAGTAAATGTGGTCAAGGTCAGCACAACTGCAAAGTCCATACAGCAGTTCATGGGGGGAAAAGTAGATGGGGAGTCTCAGCTAATGTTTTGCTGCAAAATGTATGGCATGAAATGTAGCGCAAAAAAAAAAAAAAGCTTCAAAACTTTACTGTATTTTGCAATATAAAATCCAATTTCACATTTTCTGCTACACTTAGCATCCTTCATCACACAGTTCTGTCAATGAAGACGCTTCCTTCATGTCGAAAGAAAATTCCAATAATCAGAAAAACAGCTGTGTAGATGACTCACACTAGGTTCTGCTAGGAGAGAATTTCTGTAAAAGAGGCGAGTACAAGAGAGTTCAATTGTAATTATATGCCACGACTTTGCCAGTTGGAAACATTCCTTACATCACGAAAAAAGCATTCAAGTAGGCAGAAGGGGCACCTGAATATGCAGCTTGCAGCAAAATAGGAATAGAAGAGGAGTGTGTTCAGGCGGCGACGGCCGGCTCGCGTGAGATGGAACGGCCAGACAGAAGGACCTGCCGCTCCCGTTCATCCACGTTCGCCCTGTATGATTACTTTTGCTCTCAAAAGTTTGCTGGGGCCTTAGGAAGTGACTGCGGAGCAATAAGCAACTCACCTTTAACTGCAGACCATTTAAGTGTCCCAGGGTGAGATCGGATATTTTGATCGCTACAGGATAAATGATGGAGAAGCTGCAGTTGCGATGCTGATGCGGCATGACCAGAGTAAACCTTCCATTCGGGGTCTGGGAGATGATATTGCAGGCTTTATAGAAAAGCAAAATCACATTTTCACTATCTTGTATGCTGGGCTTTTGTGGAAATTTATCTTATCCTATTCTAAGCTTCTGTTAATGGTCTAGGGGCTTGGGCCCCAGAAGAGAATACATATCACAAAGGTGATTTTGGAGATGGGAAGGACCTGGGGAAGAAAAACCACCAGGGATATATCTACATTGTTAGGAAGCCCTGGGCTCTAAGGGGCTTCTAATTGTAATCTCAGGGGGTCCCCTTATTTTTAACGCTCACAAGACATAAATTAATAACCAACCAAACAATACTAGCTGGTATAAGTTCTAGGAATACTTCATTAACTAGGGTCTTAGTTCAATCTGGAAGTCTGGAAGAATCAAGGCTTAAAGAGGAGACCAGAATTCAAACCCTGGTGGTCTGAAACCTTTATTAACTGAACTTGGAGATATATGTTACTTTTTAGATAATAAAGTAAAGAAATATTGAACCCATTACAAAATAGGCTGAGAAAATCAGAAACCAGGCTTATATCTGATAAATATTTACTGGGTGTTAAGTGGTAAGTTGACTAAAAGGTAAATCTTTAATGTTTATTTATTCCCAAAATTTTCTGAAAATTTTTTTTGTATCTCAGATCTAGACTTACAATAAATTTATTCTTTTAGCTATGAAATTAAAAGCATCAGAGTTTGTGCTGTTTTCGGCCAATTACTGGACAAAAGTTTCTGACCAGACTATGTCAGAATTACCTTTTACCTCTTTCTTATATTTTTAATCACACTTAATTTCAAAGTGAACTGAAATTCCTTGATGATTCTAGAAGATTTCTGATTTCTAGCCAAACAAGATATAGGAGAAACAGTTGTCCTCGAGTATTATTCTTTTCCAGTCCTCAGAAATAGCCCTTCTGGGTGCTTCTTCCATAAAAAGTTACTTTGTTTTTTAAAAATAAAAATTGGGAGATCAGTCAGTACATTATATTTTGGCAGATTAGGTAGGTACCATTCTTCAGTCACATGAAGTGTTAACATTAATACTATTGTGTGCAACCAAAAATGATTATGTTTTCTTTACCTGATTTTTTACAAACGTTTTTCTCTTAATGGGGAAAAATAATAAATAGATGAATGAACTCATTCTGATTAAGATAATGTGTTCTAGGCCTGGGCTATTTAGCTCTATAGCATCTTTTCATGTGTCCATCAGAAACGAACTAAATTAGGGCAATGGGTTCAGACTCAGAAGGCAACACTGAGGTCCTCCGGCCCAACCCTCTGCTCAGGCATGAAATCTGTCTACACATCCCAGATACCCAGTCTTTCAGCATTTACCTAAGGATCTCAAAGACTTCATATCTGAATCCAGGTCAATGGAATGACTGGAGGGATTAAAGTTTGTCACTGAATGCATTGTAGTAACTCAGGAGATCAGAAATAAGACTGGGGAAAAATAGAATTCTAGCCACCATAAGTTAGTATCTTACTTAGCCTGGTAAATAAATTAAAAACTGATTTGATTTTCATAATAATGAATCACAAATATCCTTTAGGTCATTTCTAATTACAAAAGAATTTCCATTCAAATCCTTCCTCACTTCAAATTTCCTAAGTCTGTGCAATGATACTACTTTTGAAAAGTAGGATGGACGCTCTCTCCCCCCAGTTCCTGCCTTCTAACGGAGAAGTCAGGAAGTCCACTTACGGAAGAGGTTAGGCTCTGTCTTCACGGTTATTGTGAATCCATTTCCTGGCTCATGGACCCGGAAGAAGATCATGGCCACGTTCTGGGAGGATCTGATGCTCCTTCTGCTCAGACCACTGTCACAGAAATCTACGTACCTCTCAGTGGTGGGGAGAGGGTGATCCTGGGAACTGGGGAATTTCTCCCCCTTGAGAATCCAACCATCAAATACCTTCCAACAAAAACACAAAGATGATCACGTCCATCAGCTCCTGAAATCATAAATGTGTTGAAAAGGGGGAAAAGCTTACCCAGCAATGGACCTCCAATTATAAGTAGGGAATAGACAGGCTGCACCCCCCTGCACACTTGTTTTCTATTTGTGTATATTTTGACTGGATTGTTTGCAAGTCATATGATTAATTAATTAATTAATTATTGCTTTCCCCCCCCCCTTTATAAACTCCAATGTGTCCGAACCAAATACTTTCTTATACTTTATCATTTTAGCCACCTTGGTAAATAAAACTACAGATGATATACATTTTTGTATTGGTCATTATTTTTCACACATCCTACCTTCAGAAGAATTCCACAGGAGTATAATCTGGGCTTCAGTTTTTCTCTTTCCTCATTAAAATATGAACAAAATATCTCAAAAATAGACAGCAAAAGGACAAACTGCAGCAAGAACTTTACCTACCTGCCAATGGTTATACATACCCATTTCCCCCATCTTTAAACTTATCACACATTAAAATGTCAAGAACTACTTTAACACTTAGACAATAATGTCTGGTATGCAAATTAGGAGTTTTTTCCTTCGCTTGTTGAAGTTTGTAGTTTGGAGGGACAAAAGGTCAGAGTCTATTGACTTTATTCTTAAAATCAGAAGTCTCCAGTTTAATGAGTTCAACCTAGTTCGAGTTAGTAACATTACCAGCTACAAATTCCTTCATCAGATCAGTTCTCTTCCACTGCATTTGACAGTTTCCAAAATAATTCCACTGAAGAGTTTTAATCATGTTCACTTTCACTGGACTGGAGAAGTCCAGCAACCATCCCAAGCTGACCCCTAAGGCTCACAGGGAACTCGAGTGGGGATGCTATGGGACTGGAGGACTTGTCCACACCTCATCCCTGCCTCAGACTAGACTCCTTTCAGCATGCCTCTCAGTGGCCAGTGCCCTTCTGCTCCAAAATCGGGTCACCCAGGTGTGGAAGACAGCCTTTGGGAGCCTGGAACGATTCCACAGAGAGAGGGACCTGCAGGAGCAAGGAGGGCTCAGATCTCATACGTGTGAGGTCGCCTTCTAACCAGGGCCACGGGCTCGCGGACCTGAGCGCTCCTGCTAAATGGGCTTGTACCACTTTTCATCAGCCCCAGAATGCAACAAGCGGATCGAGAGCTCACAGAGGGGAACTTGAACCACTGCAGGAGGCACCAGCCCTTCAGGGAGTGAGGGGAGGTTCCTTTTGCATGGGGATCCCGCTCCGGCACCAGCTGAGTGTCTAGTTACCGGCTCTGGCTCTCGTTGCTGGGTAGCTGGGACCCGTCCCTTGCCCACCTGTCCCGGGGGCGCCTCACCTGCAGGATGTCGCCCCTCAGACAGTCGATGGAGACCAGATCGTAGTGGATGGTGATGAACTCCTCCGGCTCTGCGATGAAGAATGTGGCGCAGTGTAGCTGCGGCCGGTCGGCGGTGAAGGTGAACTGGCCCTGGAGGCTCAGCATGTCCACGCACCCTGGGGGAGGGCAGCGGGGTTGGCTGCAGCCCCCGCTGCGCCGCCCGGGGCAGCCCTCTCTCCGCTCCCGCGACTCCCAGCCTCAGCGCCCGGCTCCCGGAGCGTCACCCCATCTCGCCCAGGGGCACCTCCTCGACCGACCCTTCGACCCTTCGCGATGGGAATCTGGGCCTCGAGCTCCCTCCCAGGGGTCCGGCCAGCCCCCACCTCCCCACGGCCGGCAGCCTGGCAGCCCGCACTCACGCAGAGCGCGGCGGTACAGCGGCTCCCCCTCCAGCTCCCGCTTCGGACTGGCGCCACCGGCGAGGTGTGGAAAAGGGTCGTGGTCCACTGCTTCTCGCAGCTGGCCAGGAAAATTAGTCAGTCCGGAACAGTTCAGGGAGGGGAAGAGGGGATCAGAAGCGGGGTACCCTCCCTGCCCACGGCACAGAGGAGCAAGTGAGCAGATCAATGTCTCCAGGGGGATCCGGAGAAGATGGGAAGGTTTAGACCGTTTCCATCAGATCGGGGTATCCCCGAGGGGCCAGAGGGAAAGGGGGAAGAAGTAGGCAGGAAGACCTAGGGGATTCCCGGGGAAAGAGGGGGCACAGTGAATGAGGAAGAAAGAGCTAACCCCGACATAATCTGAGAGCAGAGGCAGCCTGCCCATCCCCAAGGCTGGACACTCAGGGCTGGAAGGTGAGGTGGGTCCGCCCCAGGGAATCGCTCACCTCCAGGTACCGGCTCTCTCCTCTTAGAGCCAGCAGGCAGACCAGAATGAAGTGACACTGAAGTTTCAAAGTGGGGGCCATGCTGGCCCTGCCTCTGCAGCTGGTGCTTCCTGCTCCGGAGGTCTCAGGCTTTGCTTCCCAGGCTCAGCCAGGCTGAGAGCTAGAAGCTGGTAGGGTCCCTTTGCTGGGTCCCTTTTATAGAGCAGTGAGGAGCGGAGGCTCTCTGCCCCTTAACTGATCTGAGCTCAGTAACCATGGGTTACCTGTCTCCGCGACAAAGTGCGTGACGATGACGAGGGTCCAGCCCTCAGCCACAAATTTTCAGAGTGGTCCAGCATTATTCACCAAGAATGACTTCAGACACTTACAACTTGGTGAACTAAAGGGTGGGAGAAAGAATGAGGCAGGAATAGAGAGTAAGGGATGGCATTTACTTGACCTGCCACATGCTGGATTATCCTCTCCAGTGGATATGCAGGGAATTTCTGACTTTGCAAAGCCAAGGGACAATGTTACACATGGGCATAAAATGCCCACCCCCACACACAGCCTTATCATACAGCCTTGTCCCATAACCTTAAATGGAATCATGTTGGAAATTGACAGAGAATATAGTATTCACGCGGTTGCCTCTCAGGATGAAACTTGAGGAATTTTCAGCTCCAAGGAGAAGCTGAAGTGTGATTTTGCAGAATATTGCAGTCATGTAATTCAAGCTTTCTTTCTTCCCTTGGTCTTTGCTGTATCCTGGTCCAGTTTCATGTAAGCATTTCCTTAAGAGAAAGCTAACTCTGGAGTCCGTGGACATCTGGATTTCAGCCAAACTATGTCATATGGCCTGAATGTATAGAGAGGATGGACGCACTCCAGGATCTTAACATCCATCTGAACCCCTGAGAGATGAAGTCCTTCCATTTCATGCCTTCAAATACCTGGATTACTTTCATACTCCAGTAGAAAGAACTCCAGAGAAGCTTTATTAAAACGGCTCATTAGCAAATTTTCAGGGCTAAACAAACGATTTAGAGAAACAGGCATAAGTTAAGCTTATCTTTGCTGATTAGATGAGAAAATTGCTTCTCCTTATGTCCAAAATTGTAGGAAATATGAATGTCTCCACTTCTGGTCTTTCCACCCCTCTCCAATCTCTGTGATTCAAGACAACTACAAATCCTAGAAAACGTCACATTTTTACCTTTGCCTGACAGAAAACTTGGTTTCCACCCACAGCTGTCTTTGCTATTAAAATTACTACAGATAATAAGACTGTCATAGTGTTTTAACTCAAGAAAATGGTTGCATATTTAGTACATAAATATTCTGAAGCAGTAATCTGCCCACTGGTTCAGAACTTGGTATTTTCTTGTTTTTTTCTTTTTATATGTCCTTATTTAAGACAATTCTGAGCTCTGAAGGAGCCACCTGTTTATTGTTTAACCTGGAGGCCTTCCTACCATTGTCCAATTCTGTAAACAGACCTCAGACCACAGAGAGCCTGGGAGAAAAGGGCACCCAAAGGTCATAAACACTGGCCATCATGTCCTTCTCCCCATTCTGGGGTTGTTCAGATGTCCGAATTTTAGAGATGATATAAAGAAACCTGAAAGGAATTTTTTTTTTAAAAAAGTGAAAAACACACCGCTTAATCCCAACTTGCCTGGCCCAACATGCTAGGCCTGTCTCCCACCCTGGCTGTGCCTGGAGGGAGGCTATGCTACTCACAGGCCCATCCTCCTTTTTAGTCAACCCAGCCATGGCCTTGAACCACTGAGAGATGGAGTCCTTTCATTTCACACCTTCAAATACCTGGATTACTTTCATACTCCAGTATGTAGCCCAGCGCTCAGCTTGGAGACCCCTGTGGGTCTGGTTTTATTAGCATTGTCACAGAGACATTCTGCTTCAGATCAGTCCCGCACACACACACAAAAGCTCATGGACCCCCCATGATGGTCCTAGCATGCATTCGAGGGTGCTCCTCCTCAGAAAGCACACCCAGGGGGAGCTGGGATGAATGAGGTGAAACTCGATGACAGACGGGCAACATCCCTCTTTATGGAAGAATCTACAAACTGTAGTATTACAGAAGATGGATTTCATTCCTGCCAAAGCCTATGTGGGGAAATTCAGGTGTAATTTTCACCAGTTTGATAAATATCTGCTAAGTCAGTGGAGACCATGTTCTATTTGGTTTTTATTTAAATAAGAGTAAGTAAAGGATGAAACTAGAACCTACAGGGAAATGTCAAGAAGATGGAATTGGAGGGCAGAGAAGCAGTTGGCCATTCTCTATGAACAAAAGCATTAAAAATGGGGGAGAGAGACGTTATGGGGAGGGAGGTGGGTGGGGGTTCATGTTTGGGAACGCATGTACACCCGTGGTTGATTCATGTCAATGTATGGCAAAACCAATACAGTATTGTAAATTAAACAAACAAACAAACAAAGAGGTCTAAGGTTTAGGACTCAAAGCGCTGGAGTATGAAGTGTACCTTATGGACATAATTGAATACATGTGCTCATTTATTTAAAAAAAAATGGGGGAGAGCGACAGAGGGGGTCAGCTGGGTTAGACAGAAAACTTTCTGGACAGTAACTAGGTCTGTGAAGAGGAATTGTTTTTGTGGACCGATTCAATCACTCAACTAGCTTAATATTTGTTTAACCAAATTTGATTATTTTGGTGTACGTTCTAAGCAAACTCAGAGTCCCCATGCACCCTGGTTGGAAATTATTGGTATGTTCACCTCCATTCTCAGCCCACGTTTTAGTTTCTCTCCATATTTTTCTAGACAACCTCTCCCATGCTGATGTTAATACAATCCCCGGTCAGTGTTTTTTATATCTTAAATTATTGTTTGGCAGGGTTAAGACATCCTTTTCATTAGGTAAGAGATATTTTCTTTCACAAATCCCCAGAGAAGACTCTCACCATGTAAAGCCTGAAGGTCCAGGTGACCACATGGTACAGAACCATATTCAATCTATGAACATGGCAGGGGTGAGGTTTTAAAATTGTGCTGAGGCTGAAGAGGTGCACATAGCCAACTTCTAAGCAGCATGGAGAGGAACTCTGTTGTCACTCATGGGGCCTATGACATGACTGTGATAGCCAAACACTTGCTGCTGGAGACTGCCAAGGCTTATGCACTGTGGTGTCAGAAGTAGCAAAGGGAACAAGGTAACCCCAGGTCTCTCTACTCTGGGGTTGGTCCAAGATGCCCTTCAGTATTCCCTATACATAATAGTGGGCTTCCCCAGTGGCTCAGCAGTAAAGAATCCACCTGCAAGGCAGGAGATGCAGGTTCGACCCCTGGGTCAGGAAGATCCCCCGGAGAAGGGAATGGCAACCCACTCCAGTATTCTTTGCCTGGAGAATCTCATGGACAGAGGAGCCTAGCAGGGTACGGTTCATAGGGTTGCAAAGAGTCAGACATGACTGACGTGGCTTAGCATGCACACATAGTAGTACCCTTTTTCTTTTGTTGATTACTTGAACAGACAACGTCACGAACATCCGCTCTGAAGATCTTCCTTGTCTCTTTCCTAAGTGGGACATGAACTGTTGAGACTGGGAACTATGATTGACTTCTTTTTAAAAACTTTTAAAAATAATTTCATTTATTTATTTACTCTGGCTATGGTGGGTCTTTGTTGCCGCCTGGGCTTTTCTCTAGTTGCAGTGAGTGGGAGCTGTTCTTCATTGCAGTATGCGGGCTTCTCACCGCAGCGGCTTCTCCTACTGCAGAGCACAGGCTCCAGGGAACTCGGGCTTCAGTAGTTGTGGTTCCCAGGCTCTAAAGCACAAGCTCAGCAGTTGTGGTGCACGGGCTTAGTTGCTCCAGGGCACCTGGGATCTTCCTGGATCAGGGATCCAACCCATGTCTTTTACACTGGCAGGCAGGTTCTTTACCACTGAGCCACCAGGGAAGCCCAAGAATACTGGAGTGGGTAGGCGTTCCCTTCTCAGGGGATCTTCCCAACCCAGGGATCGAGCCCAGGTCTCCCACACTGCAGGCGGGCTAACCACCACAAACGAAAACTAGCTTTCAGTTTCTTTCAAGATAATTTGCTGTTTGAATGAATTTGACTATTTTTTAACAGATATTTTTAATAGGTAAGGTTGAAGCGACTTAGCAAGGTTTCTTTCTCAGATGTGTTTGAGGTCAGGAAGGAAGAGACTAAACTAGTTCCTTGGGGGACCTAATGTAAATTGGCCTTTGAGTGAAACCATCATACATCAGTGATTTTCAACTCAGATCTGTGATCTCCTTTTGTTGCGATTATGACAACCAGCTGTTAACAGAGGTTAGGACTCTGGGCGGCTGCAAGTGACTGATAGGGAAAGGGAACTGAAGGGGAAAGGGAAGTTATTATGCGAACACTGGCTTGCAGAAAGGAAGGGCAGAAAACAGGAGTGGGGGGCAAATGCTGTTTCCAGTCTCTCTGTCTCAGACTGCCTACGCCCAACATCTGTGGTGCCAGCCACCAACAGTTTCTAAGCTTTCAGTTCACCAAGCTTTACATGTTACCATTAGACAAGTAAAATACTCTGAACCAGGGTACTCATAATTCCCAGCCCACAAACTATGTGAGAAGAGGCTCAGAGGCCAAGGGATAGGGTCTGGTCAAAACATGACTGTCCTCATGACAGCCATATGGATGGAGAAGGGGAGGCAGTTTCCAGGAAAAAAAAAAGCGGGGGTGGGGGGGGGGAGGGGGTGGCTACTGGACTCACAAAATAATCACAATAATAAAATAAATCCACTGTTTCCCCATCTATTTCCCATGAAGTGATGGAACCAGATGCCATGATCTTAGTTTTCTGAATGTTGAGCTTTAAGCCAACTTTTTCACTCTCCTCTTTCACTTTCATCAAGAGGCTTTTTAGTTCTTCTTCACTTTCTGCCTTAAGGATGGTGTCATCTGGATATCTGAGGTTATTGATATTTCTCCCGGCAATCTTGATTCCAGCTTGTGCTTCATCCAGCCCAGCGTTTCTCAAAATAATAGGGTCTTCAAAAGAGAGAAAAAACAAAAACAAAAACCCTGTTTCAATGCCTTTGTTCATCATAAGTTTTCTCCCCTATAAAATGGTGATCTATGCTAGGCTTATCACAGGCATACCTCATTTTATTGCACTTCACAGATACTGCGTCTTTTACAAATCAAAGGTTTGTGAAAAATCCACATAGTCAGTGATTGGCCTTCTTTAGCAATAAAGGATTTTTAAACTAAGATCTGTACATTAAAATTTTAAGACACAGTGCTATTGCATACTTAATAGACTACAGCATAGTATAAACATAACATTTATATGCACTGGGAAGCCAAAAAAATTTACTTGATTAACTGTAATATTCACCTTATTGCAGTGGTCCGGAACCAAACCCACAACGTCTTCGAGGTATGCGTGTATAAGAATTAAATTTTAATATAATATATACCCTTCAGAGAGAATGGCCTGAAATGATAGCTATTATTAAATTATACCAATAGGGACTTCCCTGGTGGTCCAGTGGTTAAGAATCCACCAGCAATGCAGGGGATGTGGGCTCAATCCCTGGTCAGGGAGCTAAGATTACACATCCCCCGGAGCAACTAAGCCCACACGACCAACTACGGAGACCACCTATAGCACCACTGGAGTCCGAGCGCTCAGGAGCGTGCCAGCTGGAACTACTGAGTCCATACACCACAACTAGACCGTCCGCATGCTGCAGTGAGAGACCCTGCAGGATGCAACAAAGGGGCCTTGTGCCACAACTAAGACCTCAGTTCAGTTCAGTCGCTCAGTCGTGTCCAACGCTTTGCGACCCCATGGACTGCAGCATGCTAGGCCTCCCTGTCCATCACCAACTCCCGGAGCCTACTCAAACTCATGTCCATTGAGTCAGTGATGCCATCCAGCCATCTCATCCTCTGTCATCCCCTTCTCCTCCTGCCTTCAATCTTTCCCAGCATCAGGGTCTTTTCAAATGAATCAGCTCTTCACATCAAGTGGCCAAAGTATTGGAGTTTCAGGTTCAGCATCAGTCCTTCCAATGAATATTCAGGACTGATTTCCTTTAGGATGGACTGGTTGGATCTCCTTGCAGTCCAAGGGACTCTCAAGAGTCTTCTCCAACACCACAGTTCAAAAGCATCAATTCTTTGGTGCTCAGCCTTCTTCATCGTCCAACTCTCACATCCACATGTGACCACTGGAAAAACCATAACTCTGACTAGATGGACCTTTGTTGGAAAGTAATGGCTCTGCTTTTTAATACGCTGTCTAGGTTGGTCATAGCTTTTCTTCCAAGGAGCAAGTTTAATTTCATGGCTGCAGTCACCATCTGCAGTGATTTTGGAGCCCAAAATATAGTCTGTCACTGTTTCCACTGTTTCCCCGTCTATTTCCTGTGAAGTGATGGGACTGGATGCCATGATCTTAGTTTTCTGAATGTTGAGCTTTAAGCCAACTTTTTCACTCTCCTCTTTCACTTTCATCAAGAGGCTCTTTAGTTCTTCTCCACTTTGTGCCATAAGGGTGGTGTCATCTGCATATCTGAGGTTATTGATATTTCTCCCAGCAATCTTGATTCCAGCCTGTGCTTCATCCAGCCCAGTGTTTCTCATGATGTACTCTGCATAGAAGTTAAATAAGCAGGGTGACAATATACAGCCTTGACGTACTCCTTTTCCTATTTGGAACCAGTCTGTTGTTCCATGTCGAGTTCTAACTGTTGCTTCCTGACCTGCATATAGGTTTCTCAAGAGGCAGGTCAGGTGGTCTGGTATTCCTAAGGCAGCCAAATAAATAAATAAAATTATACCAATAATATTATATATCTTTATCAGTAGGCTTTTCCTTCTAAGGATAATTTTATAAGAGTACATTGTAAGATATATTTTTCATATTATTATTACATTAGAATGAATGACTTCATATCAAACCCAGGTCTCCCACATTCAGGTGGATTCTTTACCAGTTGAGCCACCAGGGAAGCCCAAGAATACTGGAGTGGGTAGCCTATCCCTTCTCCAGGGGACCTTCCCGACCCAGGAAAGGAACTGGGGTCTCCTGCACTGCAGGCAGATTCTTTACCAGCTGAGCTATCAGGAAAGTCCGATTAGAACATTAACAGTTATTAAAAGCCATAGTTAGAAAAACACAGAACTAAATTGAAACATATTACAGAACTGCATTTCCAAAGACTAGCTAAGGGGATATGCGTAAACATATAGCTGATTCACTTTGCTGTGCAGTGGAAACTAACAACCATTGTAAAGCAACTATATTCCAATAAAAAGTTTTTTAAAAATACTAGCTAGGAATGGGTCCCAGTAAAGGTGATGCGTCATAATGGATAGTGGCTTACCTGTATCAGAGAGAAAAACTGAAATGTGGGGAACAGAGACAATTGATAAGATTGAGGAAAGGGGAACGCTAAGTAATGAAGCAGAAACAGAAAATAAGATAACTAGGAACTACCCAAACAGAACAATACTTTGATTCCATATCAGAGATTACGAATGACATCATCTTTTAAGCCTTAGGGATAGTGGGAATAAGAAAGCAATGATTTGGCAACACGGCCCCAAACAAAGAGTGATGATGTGAGGAAAGAAGAGAGATTAAATGATCTGCCCAGATTATCACCATGAGTCAGAAACAAAGCCTAGGCTAAGAAGATCTCTATCCAGCCAGGTAATCAATCCTGCTTCAAAGACAACAACCCTGGACATTCATCCCCCAAATTATATTTTAGGTTTTAAAATTACCAACAGCAAAAGAGAGATGGCACCGGCCAAAGCGAGACACCAGCAGATCGATAACTACAAAGGAGATGGGGGTGGTTTATGTTTGCGCAATAGCTTCCTTGACTTTGGTGTGACATTGTTATCTCAGGCTTACTCTAAAATATGCCGTGACTAACGTCTAGCCCGTAGATCATAATAAGATGCCATTTAGTAATCCCTCACTGCCTGCATCAAAGGGAAAAGTACAGCCGGGTCCAGAACTGGTGCGCTTCTCATCAGGTCGTGGTGACGCGCACGGGCACGTAAGCAACATCGGCTTCTTCTCTGAAGGCAGACAAATCAAGTGTACAGAGGCTCATTGCCTAGTGCCTTAGAATAGATCTAAAGGAGACAAGTCTGCCAGTTATGTGGAGTGACACCAGGGGTTCTAAATAAGGAAAGCAACTGAGAAAAATGCAAGCAAGCACAGCGGCCGTGAGCTGTCTGCTGCAGTGCCTTCTTAGCTAACCTTCATCAGTGGGACCCCTGCCAGTGGCCAGCCTGCTCCTCTCTTCTGCCAACTCTTTCATCTCCTCTCCTCCCTCCCCTTCTCCCTTCTTTTCCTCCTTCCCCTGTGTCCTTCCTTCCACACACTGAGCAACAGACTTGGCTGCTCTAGACTCATAGCATTTTATATAGATGCCTGAAAGCCTTTACCATATTTTGTCATGACTTTTAACATGCCTGTATTCAACCCTAAAGGTAGACCCCTGGAAGTTGCCCCTGCATCTCGTTCATCACTATCCTCTGCATCTAGTACACACACCCACACACCCACCCACCCACACACACACACACACACACCCACACACATACACACACATACACACGGCACTCCTAGCACTCCTGGCTGGTAGCTGAAAACAAATTGTAAAAGGGCCTTCTGCTTTTTCCACCTAGTTACAAATTAAAGTACTGTCACCACTCAAATATTAGCTGACAACATCAAAGACGTGCCATCAGCCAGGTAATGAGAATCAAATGTGAAACCTGGAGAAAGGGGAAGGAGGAGCTGAAGCGGTTCTGGAGTCAGCTCTGAAGACCACAGCCAGCTGCGTGGGGTGGCAGTGAGAAGAGTCGGGGAAAATGGGGAGACGCGGCTGGGACTCGGGCAGGGCAGTTAGGGCAAAGACTTATCATGCTGAACAGTATAATGCAATATAAATTAAAGGCAAATCAGCGCAAAAAATCCAGGATGAACAAAGTACCAAAGTTTTAGATAAAGACACCAGTGCTCTTAGTGACTTCCTTTTGCCTCAGGCTTAGCACTGTGAAGCAGCTCTGTGAAGCAACACCCTGTAGGAGCAATCAAGAATTTCCAGGGTTTTATTCTGGTTTCCATGTATACCAGCTATAGGGTGAAAACAAAAGGGGTCTGGATTAGGTGTCCCAAGCCCCAGATCACTGAGTGGGAGCTTGGGCAAGCCATCACCTGATCTCTGAGAGGGAGATGGATATAATAGCCAATGTCAGAGCAGGAAACAGATGGCGCTCTCAAGGGGGTAGTTGATGGAGCATATAATACAAGGATGGTACAAAGGTGTGGGCAGTGTGCAGGGAAATCGTGAGGGCACAGAGTCCCAGGACTAATAGCAGAGAAGGGCTGTCACTCGCTTCCTGGGCCACAGGACTGAGACAGGAGGGTGAGGAGGAACAAGAGTGGTTAGTAGAAGCCATCCAGCCCTCAGGGGCTATCAGGTCTCTGAGGCCCCACGATGGCTTTAAAACTCTTCTGCGATTCTTTGGCACTCTTCTCCCAAAAAGAGGGAGCCCAATTCCTTTCCCCTAGAATACTGCATGATATTAATGACAAGCTTCTAATTGACAGCGTGATCCTGTAATCTGAGGCTAAGTTAGAAAAAAGCAACATACCTCCAGTACGGTGTCCTTCCCCTCTCTTGGGACTCGTGCCTCTGGTGGCCTGAGCTACATTGTAAGAAGTCCAGCTCCCATGAAGCTGCCGTGCTGGAGGAGTTATGTGGAGAGAGCACACAGCGAGAGCGGGAGAGAGCTGGGAGCCCCAGCAGTTTCAGTCCCCAGATGTTTTGATCATCCCAGCCCAGGTCCCAGACATGTTCTCAACCACCGTCTGACTGCAAATCATGAGACACTAAGCTAAAACCACCCCCACTGAGTATTTCCCAAATACCCAACGCATAGGAACACTGAGAGATCATTAAGAACTGTTAAGTCACAAGTTTGGGAGTGATGTATTATAAAGGAAACATAACCAATACTGGTCTGTCTTCGTTTGTTCTGACTGCTCTAGTAGAATACCATAGATCAGGAAGCTTGTAAACAGCAGGTTTACTTCTCATAGTCTGGAAGCCCAAGATGAAGGTGTTGGTGAGACTCGGTGTCTGGTGAAGACCCACTTTCTAGTTTGTAGACAGCTGTCTTCTTCCTCTGTCCTCACATAGCAGAAGGGGCAAGGGAGCTCTCTGCTGTCTCTCTTGTAAAGGCACTAATCCCACTTATAAGGGTTTCACTCCTATGACCTAATCACCTCCCAAAGGCCCCACCTCCAAACACCACCACACTGAGGATTAGGTTTCAACATACTGATTTTGTGGGGACCTTAACATTCAGTTTACAGCAAGGCCCTTTCCATGTATAATCCACATTCTTTGATGCTTTAACTTAGGATCCCCAGATGCCCACGCTCTGTGACACAGCCTTTGTCTGTGAAGCCCTTGAGCTGAATCACCATCTTCAAGGCATGCCTTTGGGCCCAGACAGCTACATTACATCTGTATAAACAAGCTGGCTGGTGCCAAGCTTAGTTTGTGGGGTCTAGTTAGTGGCTGGACAGTAGACGTTATCAGCCCTGGAGAAACTGAACCCTGTGCCTCAGCCCTGCAACCAGCTGGCTGAGGGAATGACGTGTGAAAGATCAATAACACTGCTCCCTTTAAAATGCGGACCTTCTCCATTTTTAATCATTACAAACGTGCAAGCAGAACAAGATTGCTCTAAGGCATTTAAAGGGAAGTGTTAGTCACTCAGTCGTGTCTGACTCTTTGTGATCCCATGGAGTGTAGCCTGCCAGGCTCCTCTGTCCATGGAATTTTCCAGGCAAGAATACTGGAGTGGGTAGCCATTATATTCTCTAGGGGATCTTCCCCACCCAGGATTGAACTCAGGTCTCCTGCACTACAGGCAGATTCTTTACTGTATGAGCCACAAGGGAAGCTATAGGAGGCCATCTAATATTAAAGAAATGGGTTTTAGCCAATATAATAATTATATTTTAGGTCTCGGTCCTGCTTTTAAATCTCACTCTATATAAACTGAGCTGAATACTAAACAGCTTTAGGTTAGAAAGTGAACGTGCAGTGTTAACTGGAAGAGCTTTCAGTAGACAGAACTAGAACAATCTCAGTGGCAAAACAAGGTATTATTGGATTATAACCCAGTGTATAAAGTTCCTTGAGTCCACAATGATATGAATAAATGATTGAATACATTAGTAAATGGGAAGAAGAGAAAAATCTTCCATGCAGAAGAATTCCAGATAGTTTATCTTAGTATCGAGGAGAGGAAACATAGCTCCCTACTGAACAGATGTGGGCTGTTCACAGTAACTTCCTTCCCAAGAGTACAGTGTAGGAAGAAGATGAATGGAAAGTAACTTCAAAGCATAGACACCTGATAAACACTATCTCAGCCAGTTCAAGGTCAATATCAAGAGTCATTTCATAAATCACATTGCTAATACATACCCTTGATGTGACGTGATGAAAATGGCACTTCACCTCTGTGACCTTCCTCTCATAAACCCATAACCAAGTCTAATCATGAGTAAAATATCAGACAAATTTCAACAGAAGAGCATCCTTTGATATACCTGATCAGCATTCTTCACAACTGTCAAAGTCATTATAAATAAGGAAAGTCTGAGAAACTGCCACAGCCAAGAGGAGTCTAAGGAGAGGAGACAGTTAAATGTAATACGGTATCTTAGGTGGGATCCAGGAACAGAAAAAAAGTCATTAGGCAAAAACCAAGGAAATCTGAAAAAAAATGATGGATTTCAGTTAATAACAATGTATCAAAATTGGCTCATTGATTTTAACAAAGGTATCATACTAGTGTAATGTAAATATAAGAAACTGTATGTGGGGTATATGGGAACTCTGTATTACCTGCTCAATTTTTCTGTAAATCCAAAATGTTCTTAAAATATTGCATATTTCTAATAAAATAAAATTTCTTTTTAGAAAGTAAGCATTCCTATATGGACTTTCTAGCATCAGAATATATTTGATATTTGCCAGGCAAGACCCAAATAAATTTTATCTCCAAAATTTGTTGGCTCGTCTCCTCTGTTTCTTAAAAAGGATAGTCTCTTAATTCTATGCATTCCTGTGAAGTCTTGTTTTTCCCTCAGCTTCCCTTGCTCCTCTTGTTCGCACCTCCACCATCCTGCAGAAACTCCTCCCATTTTGTTGTTGTTCAATCGCTGAGTCATGTGTGACTCTTTGTGACCCCATGGATTACAGCATACCAGGCTTCCCAGTCCTTTACCATCTCCCAGAGCTTGCTCAAACTCATGTCCATTGAGTCGATGATGCCATCCAACCATCTCATCCTCTGTCGTCCCCTTCTCCTCCCGCCTTCAATCCTCTTACTTAGGTCACTCCTAATTTTTATATCTAAGGGCCACTTCCATTGATCTTTGACATCTCTGCATTATTTGACGCTTTCTCCTTTTTTTCTGTTTGGAATTCTTATTCTTTTGCTTTTAGATAACCTTGATTTTTATGAGTCAGACATATACCAAATTTGAAGACATTGAAAAAATGAGTTAAGCCCCAGTGTTGTTTCATATTACTTCACCCTTTATATGGCTTTCCCAGGTGACACTAGTGGTAAAGAGCCCACCTGCCAATAAGACTAAGAGACACAGGTTCCATCGCTGGGTCATGAAGATCCCCTGGAGAAGGGCCTGGCAACTCCCTGGAGAATCCCATGGACAGAGGAGCCTGGCAGGCTAAGGTCCACAGGGTCACAAAGAGTTGGACGTGACTGAAGCAGCCGAGCCTGCATACATGTACCCTTTATATGATAGATACAAATTTGAAGCACCAGACTCAACAGTTGATTTGCCTTGGATCTTAATCAGAAAGGCAAAGTCTAAGAAAAGCTTAAAAGTTTTTTTCCTTAAAAAAATCTTTTCTTCTCCCTAAACCTGAAATAGATGATCCTAATCATTTGCACTTAAAGGTATTAGTTGTGTGGCAGCAGCATGTGGGAGAAAAAGAAACTGTTCTTATATACCCCACATAGAGTTTCTTTGTATGTGAAGAAGAAATATCACAAGATTTCAGGCTTGAATTAGAATGCTTTTTGTATGATGAACAAAGAAAGGGATAAAGGCACATTCTATCAGTTTAAAGATGTGAGTTGCTGAAACAAATGGATAAAAAAAAAAAGACTTCATTTGATTCCTACCTCATACCATACATACACAAAAATTCATTCGAGATGGATCCCGGACATAGACATGGAAGCTAAAACTCAAAAGCATATAGAAGAAAACATGAAACCTTGAGATAGACAAATAATTCTTAGGTTATAGAGAGAACTAACCGTAAACAAAAAACTGATAAATTGAACTTCATTAAAATTAAACATTTCTGCTCATCGAAAGATATCATGAAGAAAATGCAAAGACAAGCCACCAATAACACAAAGAAAACAATTCTATTTTGAAACAGGTTCAAGATGATGGAGCAGAAGGAATGTACTTATCTCCTACAAGAGCACCGAACTCCCAACTAGCTGTTGACCAATCATTGACAGGAGGAAGGATACTGGAGCCCACCAAAAAGAGACCCCCACATCCAAAGACAAAGGAGAAGCTGCAAGGAGGTGGTAGGAGGAGCCCAATCACGATAAAATCAAATCCCATACTTGCTGGATGGGCAACCCACAAACTGGAGACCAATGATATCAAAGACGTTCCCCCACTCTTATGAAGCTTCTGAGCCCATATCAGGCTTCCCAGCCTAGAGATCCAACAAAGTGACTAGGAATCTCCAGGGAATCTGACCTTGAAGGCAAGTAAGCTTTGATTACAGGACTTCCACAGGCCTGGGGGAAACAGAGGCTGCACTCTTAGAGGGCACAAACAAAATGTTGCACGTACCAGGACCCAGAGGAAAGGAGCAGTGACCTCACAGGAGACTGAAACAGACCTACCTGCTCATGTTGGAGGTTCTCCTGCGGAGGTGTAGGTCTGTAGCGGCTAGTCGCGGGGCTGGGGGCACTGGCAGCACCAGTCCTGGGAGGTGCCCCTTGGTGTGAGCCCTCTTAGAGGTCACCATCAGTCCTACCGTAAAGCCTGCAGACTCCAGGGCTGGGTCGCTTCAGGCCAAAAATCTCACCCATCAGAGGACAATCAGATTAAAGTTTTATTGGAGCATGGCTCTGCCCACCAGAGCAAGACCCAGTTCTACCCAGCATCAGTCCCTCCCTTCAGGAAGCTTATACAAGTCTCTCAGCCTCCTCCACCAGAGGGCAGACAGAAGAAGCAAGAAGAACTATAATCCTGCAGCCACCAGAATGAAAATCACATCACAGAAAATTAATCAAAATGAAAAGCCTATGTCCCCTAATGAAAGATTATGTCCCAGTGGAAGGGACAAGACAAAATCCAGAAAAGCAACTATACGAAGTGGAGATAGGCAACCTTCCAGAATTCAGAATAATGATAGTGATGATGATCCAGGATGAAGTTGCAAGAAATGTTTACCGAAGACCTAGAAGACCTAAAGAACAAACAAACAGAGATGAGCCGTACCCTAGAAGGAATCAATAGCAGAGTAACTGAGGCAGAAGAACAGATAAGTGACCTGGAAGACAGAATGGTGGAAATCACTATCACAGAACAGAATATAGAAAACAGGATGAAATACAAAAAAGAAGACAGCCTAAGACACTAACACTGTATCCTACCATGTATTGACATAACCATGGACAGATATAACCAGGATTAACATATTGGTATTTATATTTTCAGATACATATATATATATATATATATATATATATAAAATTTTCCTTACAAAAATGAAATGGCAAAATGATCTGTTCGCATCTTACATCACTAACATGTTTTTGTGTTATTAAATATACTTTTCCCACATCACTTGAATGGTTGTATACATTCTATTGGCATATTTTATTTAACCAATACTCTATTGATAAACTTTTCTATTGTTTCCAATAATTTACTATTGCAACCAAACCAATGAATCATTTTAATTCCTTATTTTGATTCTCTAGACTTAAAGACTTAAATGTCTGCTTACCATGGATTCTCAAAGGTGACATTTCTTTAAGTCTGGGACCAAGGATAAATCCACACAAACAGGGAGAAGGTAGTACCATTTATGGTGTTAGAGGGAAGATGAATCAATTTCTTTTCATAAAGTCATGAGCACTCAGAGTCAGATGCCTCCTACAACACTCACTCATTACCTTCCTTTCAACTTAGAAGAGGCTCTGAAAGAAAAGGAGCTGAGGCATGAGGCCAGACTGGGCCAAGTGGTTGCTTTATTTCTGAGGCTGGGTAGTGGATTTCAGGTTGCTACACATGGCAGCTCACAGTACATTATCCCTGACTGTAAAGACCTCTGGGTATTCTGAGAGCAAGAAAGGTCAAATTAATCTCAATGATATGTCAAACTAGTAATCATATTAATCCCATATTGTCACCTGCTCTTTGGCAGGTTTGATAAGCCACATGTTAAATTGATTATGCAAATTACCTTAGGTAAATTAAAACATCTGTTGCACACATCACCAGATTTCAAGGTGAAAGTCTTTCTGAAGGTGAGCTTTCAAGCCCACACTAAACATGATGTCTCTTCTGGCTACACTGTGCATTGGTTTGCCAGCCTCTCAGCTCGTCATCAGTATCTTTCCTTTCTTATGCCATTCACCAGGATGCTACATTTTCACTGCACTGATGATAAGCTGGCTTGTTTTTCATACATAATACATGTTGACACGATCCATAAAAATGGGAATGAAAAACATAGCATAAGTACAAGAGATTTATCTTTTTGCTTCATGAAAGGAGAAGTCATGAGGCCACAAAGGAGATAGGAGTGGACACTGGAAACCGTTCCAGGAGACCCCACAGAAAATATAGACTTACGAGCTCCAGGAGTCTTGCTCACTCATTTGTTCTTTCTAGTGAAATCACCTAGCCTTGAGTTCATTATTATGCCTTCTTTCTCTCCACCACCATCATTTCTAAGCTGCGTTTTCAGTAAAAAAGGAATGAAGGGCTTCTCAAATTTTAGGTTTACATAAGAAGCAACTCAGGAGCTAGTTAAAAATACAAAGATTATCATTTAGTAGGACTGGGTTGCTGAAGGAGGGCATGGCACCCTGCTCCAGGATTCTTGCCTGGAGAATCCCACTTACAGAGGAGCCTGGAGGGCTACAAAGAGACACAACTGAGCGACAAAGCACAGCACAGGACCGGGGTGGGGCCCAGAAAGCTACATTTTTGAGGTGTGCAAGGTGACTCTGATGTAAGTCTATGGTCTGCATTTGGAAGATACTTGTGTCAAGGATGGTTAAGAGCAGGAATCCCAGCATGTGACATCAGATTTGAATTCTTCCCCTGCAGCCATGAAATTAAAAGATGCTTGTTCCTTGGAAGAAAAGTTATGACCAACCTAGACAGCATACTAAAAAGCAGAGACATTACTTTGCCAACCAAGGTCCATCTATCTAGCCAAAGCTATGGCTTTTCCAGTAGTCATGTATGGATGTGAGAGTTGGACCATAAAGAAAGCTGAGCGCTGAAGAATTGATGCTTTTGAACTGTGGTGTTGGAGAAGACTCTTGAGAGTCCCTTGGACTGCAAGGAGATCCAACCAGTCCATCCTAAAGGAAATCAGTGCTGAATATTCATTGGAAGGATGGATGCTGAAGCTGAAACTCCAATACTTTGGCCACCTGATGCGAAAAGCTGACTCACTGGAAAAGATCCTGATGCTGGGAAAGCTTGAAGGCTGGAGGAAAAGGGGACAACAGAGGATAAGATAGTTGGTTGGCATCACTGACTCAATGGACATGAGTTTGAGTAGGCTCCGGGAGTTGGTGATGGACAGGGAAGCCTGGCGTGCTGCAGTCCATGGGGTCGCAAAGAGTTGGACATGACTAAGTGACTGAACTGAACTGAACTGAACTCTGCACTTGTTCCCCTTACGGCCCTGGGCAAGTTATTCAATGTAAATATCAGATACCCAGTCCATAAAATGGGGATACTGTTTATCACATTGTACACTTTAGATTTATACAATGTTATATCAATATTGCAATAAAAAATAATAAAATTAAAAATAAAATAATACCACAATATGGGTGAAACTTGAAAACACGATGCTAAGTGAAATAAGTCAGACACAAAAAGACAAGCATTGTATCATTCCACTTATATGAGAGTCCTAGAGTATAGAGAGGATAGAGACAAAGTTGAACGGTGGCTGCCAGGGGCTGTGGGGAGAGGGAGGGGAAGATTTTCTCTCATGGGTACCATTTCAGTTTGGGAGGATGGTGGTGGCATAACAATGTGAATGAATGTGATTTATTAAACTATTTAAAAATGATTAAAAGCGAAAAACTTTATATGTGTTTCTGCACAATGAAAAGAGAGGTACAGCCATCAGAGAATGAGATAAAGAAATTGATGTTGTATTATTAAAAACCAGGGGGACTCATTTCTTCTCCTGAGGGTTGTTGTGAATCTTGCATGAGAAAATGCATGAATACCTCTGACTTAATACAGGGCCTGGCACGGACCAAACTGCCAGCAGAGGATGGTTCTATCCAAGGGCTCCTTCCTGCACACAGCAGCGGGTCACAGGGCGTGCTAATCCTAACCCTAACCCTAACTCATTATACGCCAAGGCTCAGACTTGCGTGGCCCAGACTCGATCATCTCAGTTCTCACAGGGTGCCTTCCAACTGTCCAGTGGCCACCCCACTTGCCCCAGTTCTTCTAAAAGAGGCTATCTCACACTCTATAGGATTCTCCCTGCTCCCTGCTCTTGCCAGAGGAAACACAGCTCCACACAGCATTGCCCTCTCCAAGCCGTCCCCGAGGGAGTTGAGAACGCTACCCAGCAACACGGTGGCGGACAGGAGAGAGGAACCTTGCCCCCGGGGCCCCTGCAGACATCTGGCTCCTCCCCAGCTTCTCAGCCACCCCACCCACCATGCAGGTCTTGAGCTGCTATTAAGACCTCACCTCACCTGCCTGTTCTAAAGCCTTCTCTTCCTTCTTCCCCTTTGAATCATCTGCCTTCTATAGATAACTCAACAAATTGTTGATGTTTTACAAAATACATGCTCAGACATTCTTTTAAAGAAAACCCCCACAGTTGCAAACAGTAACAACTAAGACCGTTACATCAAATTAAACTTAATGACAAAAGAGCCTCTTTGTTTTCCCTTGGATTTATTTTAATATTGATGAAGCAAATACAATTTTGATTTCTAATTAATTTTAGCTCCCACTAAGCCACTTTGTTTAAGCTTTAAATGTTACAAAGAATAACTAAAGGCTTTCCTTTTCCTATTTGTTTATTTTAATCTTTGTTCCCAAACAATACTGGCAAAAAAATAAGACTAGCTTCATTTAATGTTTATTTTTTAAATGTCCATGAATCAAAAATTGACTCTTCTTTGAAAAGGTAACAAAGTCATTCATCTGTGGGACAGGGATTGCTGGACATCCCAGTGGGCTCAGTTTTCCTAACTTCTCCTTTTTCCATTTCATAAAAGACCTTTAAATTGTGGTCCTGGAGAAGACTCTTGAGAGTCCCTTGGACTGCAAGGAGATCAAACCAGTTAATCTTAAAGGAACTCAATCCTGAATACTCATTGGAAGGACTGATGCTGAAGCTAAAGCTGCAATACTTAGGCCACCAGATGCGAAGAACTGACTCATTGGAAAAGACTCTAATGTTGGGAAAGATTGACGGCAGGAGGAGAAGGGAACGACAGACGATGAGATGGTTGGATGGCATCACCAATATGATGGACATGAGTTTGAACAAGCTCTGGGAGATGGTGAGGAACAGGGGAACCTGGCGTGCTGTAGTCCAGGGAATCATGAAGAGTCAGACACGACTTGGCAAATGAACAACAACAAATGGTCTTCACTTCTGTCTCATAACTGTAAGGGCACAAAATCTCATGCTGTTGAAAGCCTCGAGGAGAGCTCAGGAAAACACTTAATCACTTAGACTGCAGCTATAGGATATCAAAACAACTAGTCAGTCTCACACAAAAGCAAACCACCAACAACAGCAAATATATCAGTATGGTGGGAAGGAAAATAAGAGTTAACACTAAATGCCTGAATTTACAACCTATTGGTTTGAAGTACACAGACACAACACAAGTGACCTTTGAAAAAGAACTCAAATCATGAAAAGATATATTGGGAGGATTTGGAATATCAATTTTATATATACACAAATAATAAACAGGTCATTTTAGAGAAGTAAACACTACAGATAAGTGAAAAAAAGATCAAATAACTTAGAATTTCACCTTCCAGAATTAACTAATGTAATAGACTCTAACCCTATTCTATCCCTCTGTATCGCTCTCCACAGATATACGAGTGTGAATGTACGTACTGTGTGAGTGTGTACATACTGGCATCAGATTTACATGCTACGAGTTAGGGTTACAAAAGGAAAAGGAGAAAAGAATGCTCTTTCTTTCCTATAGATGATCTCATTCTCAAGGCTACATCTTGCCCCTGGGAACACCTCCCAATATTAGTGGCCACCAGGGTTCTCAGATCCCTACCCATCTGGTCCTTTTTCCGGTGCTTCTTCAATCCCCGCCAAGGCTCAGCAAGGCGGCAGGAAGTGAGCACATCTCCTACTGAGGACTGACTGTCTCCCTTCTAAGTTTATATATTGAAGCCTTAACTCCCAATGGGTTGGCACTGGGAGGTGGGGCATTAGGGAGATAATTAAGTTTAATGAGGTAATGAGGAGGGGCCCCATGATGGGATTAGTGTTCCTATAAGAAGCAGAGAGACCAGAACTCTCTCTCTCTTTCCCAGGCATGTAAGGACACGGCTGGAAGACAGATGTCTAGGAACCAGGAAGAAGGCCCACATCAGGAACCCAATCTACTGCCACCTTGATTTTCCGTTCCCAGCCTCCAGGTGTGTGAGAAATGAATGTCTGTTGATTAAGCCATCCAGCTTGTCGTGTTTTGTTATATAACCTGGGCTAAGACAAATCCAGATTCTACCTGTGCAACTCAGCAATTTGCTCACGTCCCCATGCATGGGGCTAATCTATGAAGCAGTGATAATCCTGCCGAACTTTTGAGTTGTTAGAGGATTAACTGAGATCATATGCCAGAGGCTTTATATCTCTACCAGGAACAAAATAGAACTGAACACTATCTCCCGCCTCCACGCATTCTCCACCTGGAGAAATAGACCCAATGTAGTTAAAGTCTGTGTGTTCCCTCTCTCAGGAATTAACTAAACTGCCAAGGAGAGCCTCAGCAATTAACTATAAAAAGAACAGATCATTTTGTCTGAGTTTAAAGTGTCAGTGTGTGGGGCGTGCTTTTTAAGGCCCACCCTTCCACCCCACCCAGCAAATCACTCTAAGAAATGCCGTTGTCCCTGTGAGAAGCAAAAGTACTGTGTAAACAGGAGGCTTGATCGGCTCTATTACCTTACTCTTTATTTACTGCTAGCAGGTCTATAGGTTTCAAACCCACATGTTTTAAAACTTCTACTTCAGAAGAGCCTCTTAACCCCACCTCAAAACAAATGGCATGTATCTATGCGCAAAAATACGTTAATATCAGCCGAGCTTTGTAAGTTTGGAGATTCTTTTATGACTTGACTTAGGATAAACACTAAAACCACAGGTTTAAAGAACAACCAAAAGGAATGAGTGTCTCTACCTTAAATTAACATCTGAGGCAGAAAAACATTAATAGAACTGAGTCTACAGCTGTTTCTCCAACACAGGTTGCAAATAATCATTGAGTTGACCCAAAGGGGCCCCTTTGAGACAAGATCAGACTTTCTTTGCTTTTGTGCCAAGGTCAAACCCACTCATACTGGCTCCACAACTTCAGGCAAGGAAGCTCTACATTCTAGCTCTTCTGGATTTCTCCTGAATTAAGTTAGGTGTCAATTTTCACAAAAAGTGTGGTGCTGAGCTGTATTTTTTAAAATGTCTTCTCCAGTAGACTCCTAAACCATCTCCCAGATGGGTAATATGCCAGGAAATTGCAGGACCACAAACACCTTCTTCCCTCTGGATCCCCCATTTACCTGAAGTAATGGTCAATTGTTCAAAAACATCAGCAGTGAGTCAGACTCAGTGATCAATAGAACAGAGCCCCGAGGCATTAAATAGAGAGATAACCTAAAGGTAAAGTTTAAGCAGCCCCAGCTGACGTGCTAATCCGGCATTTTCAGAGCTGGATGATGGTATTTCTCCCAGGGTGTCAGGAGCTCAGTAAAGAGCTTCCTGGTGCAGACTGAACAGGACAATTGATCCAAATTGCCTTCTGCTCTGAACAACCGAATCTTCAGATCCATGGCCCTAAAGCCCACAATGCAAGATCTGTGCCTACTGACAAAGGAAACGTGGCTTGATTGGGTCTTGATGGGCTCTGGAGCTGAGTTCAGTCCTGGTTCTGCTGTGCCCAGAGGCTCTCGGGTCCCTTCTGTGGATATCAATTTCCTCCTCTGTAAAATGCAGATTTGCGTTAGTCAGGGCCCCACATGTGCCCAAGTTCAAGACCCAGCAGAGAGACTGTTCAACAGAGAGATCCCAGCCAGTTAAGGCAGAGTCCAGGACAGGCCTCACAGATGGCTTTGCTCTGCCCAGAGTTGAGGAAACACTGGATTTGGAGCTTACTTTGTCTTCCCTGGTTTTCAGATTTCTGATTTAAAGACGTAAAACTACTCTGGGTAGGAGTAGTTTGTCTTTAACATGTTAAGATGTCTTTACCATGTTATAGGGAAAGCAGGCCAGCAATGGGTACCAGGAGCATCTCAGGATGCTGACGCCCAAGATGGTTTTATTAATGTTTGCCTCTTCACATGAAGGTGCACAAAGTATCTCCTTTCATCTGTCCTGATAGCTCTCATTAACACCATGCTCATCCTTCCTTCGGTGGGGAGGCAGGGGGGTGGGGCTTGGCATCCTTCTCCCTGAATTAGTAATGAGGCTTCCAGGTGAGCTGGACTCGCACACAGGAGAGGATAACAGGCAGGAAGGCCAGGGGTCTCCGAACAGAGGAGACAGGCTGCAAGTGTCAGACATTTTTTTTATCCCTCCCCTAAGTAGCAGGAAGAAACAAACTCTTCATGGAAATGGTTTTCTTAAGCTGTGTTAATGAAACTATGCATTTGCTTTGGAATCTTCCTTTCTTCAAAATGGTTCCACCTAAAACTAACTTTTTTTCTTTTCTCAAACCTTGGGGTGAGGTGATAATAGCTCAACAAACCAGTATTCATGTCAATTGTTTTACATCTAGGGGATGACACACCTGTGCCGTCCTATCTCAAAAACACGTACTGTGGGAGAAGGGCCTGGTGAAACTCCTCCAGCCTCGAGGTGTCTCTCTTATCTGATTAATAGCTTTCTAACAGACATAAAACAGCTTGCTAAAACTAGCAAGGGGGGCACTCTCCGCCCCCTTCTGATGTCTGTGTCAGAAGCTTTCTCTGTCCCTTTTTCACTTTAATAAAACTCTGCTGCAGGGGGATGATCCAGAGAGATGATATGGGGTGGGAGGTGGGAGGGTTGTATACCCCGTGGTGTACACCCATGTACACCTGTGGTGGATTCATGTCAAGGTATGGCAAAACCAATACAGTATTGTAAAGCAAAATAAAGTAAAAATAAAAATTAAAAATTAAATTAAAAAAGATTAAATGAGAAAAACTAAAATGTTAGAACATGAAAAAAAATTAAAAAAAAAAAAAAAACTCTGCTACACAAACGCTCTTGACTGATCAAGCTTGGTCCCTGGTCCCTGGTCCTGCTAAATATTCTTCTTCAGAGATCACTGTTCACCATAAGCTATCACACACACACACACACACATCAAGCCTCACTTGTGAACTTTTTCCAGCAAAGAACAGCACAATATGCACCTAACTTCTCTCTGCCACGTAAAAATCTAGGATGGATCTATCACTTAAAGACCAACTTTTTTCCTATGTGTTGGGAACATTGGTCAACCAGGAACTTTCATTCCACAGCCAACCCCTTTTAATTTTCTCTCTGTAGCGTCCATCAGCAAGGTTGATGGTACTTTCCTCCTGCTGCGGCTCGGACTCTAATAGTGAAGGAAACACAAAAGCCAGGCAAATAGTCAACTTCCAACCCAGTAAGTGATGCTGGGAGTCTGCAGAGGATTACAGAGCTGCATCCGGATATGAAAGGAGCCCTCCTTTGTGACGGAGCGCAGGCTGCTTTGGCCTTGAAGTCATCTTCTATCGTGTTGATGGAAGGGGAAGCTGAGTGTGGCTTTGATAGTTTACTACTCTGCAGCGCAATTTGGAAAGAAAGCAGCCGCTCTAAGTAGCTTCTCCCTCCTGGTTCATCCTGTTATCACTGTGCAAAATGTGTCAGGAGGGATGATTCTCTCTCCCACCCTGAAGATGCATTATCTCATTTTCAAAATAGGCTGAGACAATGTAAGCGCAACACTTATTTCTGTCAAGTAAAAAGATTACTCGAGAAACAATGAAATTCTAAAATTTCAGGCATCTTTTCGCTGCATGTATGTCCACCTCCTCTACACGGGGGAGATTCCTGATGGCCCAGTGACAGTCTTTGGTTCCTTTGCAGTTGAAGGGCCAAAACGCTATAATTTATAGAGGTCCCTATTGTGTAAAAATACCAGGGAAGGTGCCGTGGAGCCTCTATCGAGCTTCCCTGAGGTGGCTTCCCGAGCCGGTGCCAAGTGGGGCCGGAGGGCAGTCACAGTGGCCAGAGAGGCCTGCGGTGCTCGGCCTCGCATGAAAATTATCGGAGATTGTTACAGACGATTGCTGTTCTCAAAGTGCCGCGTGCCCAAGCAGTTTAGGACCTTGAAAGTTTGGGCAGACTTCAGACAGAAACACTTAAAAATCCCATTGGATGTGTGGGAAAACTCCAGAGGAAGGCTGGAATAGGGCTTCCATGTCCACAGAGAGTTATTCAGGTACCTCAGATTGTTTGGGACCAATTAACCAATAGCCTTGGGAACTTTGAAAGAGAATTTTCAAATCCTAAAAGACATATGAGGAGAGTTATACTAGTTTTTGATAAAGTAAGTTTACCTGCTAGACCAAAAAGTCCTTTAGATCCTAGGAAGGATGGGGAGTCCCTCTCATACTCTATATTGCCTTTGAGTGATGGTCCAGAAGGTTCAAATGGTCATCCTTGGATGATAAGAGGACACCTGTGTGATGATACATTTAGCCAACTGTGGACTGTTGAAGTCCAGAAGAAGCTTGAACGACTACTCCTGAAATACCCTCCTGAAGAAGTAGAGTCTCGACGCTAGCAGAAGAGAGCAGGGGAGGGTAACAGGACAGCAAGAGAGGTTGCCAGCCGAGTGCAGAAGGGTTTCATAAAGCTAACTAAAGCTGGCCTCCCAGTCCCAGGCAGAACACCGAAGTACATACATTTTCCAAAGAGTCCTCCGCAAGCCAACGACAGCACGTCTTGAAAAGCATCTCTTTAAGCCTTCCATTTCATGAGTTCCCACGAGCCACCGAGTGTACGTGGGAAAAGACGATGACTGACCCCGTCTCCACAGCCACATGAACACTGCTACTGGGGAGGCATCAGATGAAGACAATAGTTCTACTATTTATAGGAAGTGGGGGCTTCCAGGGTGGCTCAGCAGTAAAGAATCCACCTGCCAGTGCAGGAAATGTGGGTTCGATCCGTGGGTTGGGAAGATCCCCTGGAGGAGGAAACAGACCCCCTCCAGTATTCTTCCCTGGGAAATCCCATGAACAGAGGAACCTGGCAGGCTACAGTCCCTGAGGTCGCAAAGAATCAGACATGACTTAGCCACTAAAACAACAACACAGGAATTTCCCTGAATACAAGGAATATTAGAGTTATTAAAGTTAAAAAACAACAACACAGAAAAACTTCAGCAAATGCAAGCTGAAAGTGGATTTGTGCAACACGCGGGTTTCAAGTGTGATAACTATGGGACAGAACCTATCCAGGGTGTTCAGTGGCACTGCCAGGATTGTCCTCCAATTCTGCGATTCTTGCTCAGACTACCTTCATGAAACAGATACTCACATGGAAGATCACCAACTAGAATCTGTTTACGGGCCAGAGACATTCTTAGAGACTACAGGGTGTCCCAGGGCCCTAGTTATAATGACCTTGACCCAAAGTGCTTTCTAGCAAACAGATAACACGGAAGAGAACATCATATGCTAGTCTTTTTCAACACATAGCGATAGCACCACTGTGCCACTCACATAACTGTGAATTATGTGCAGTTTGGAAAGATTCTCCGAAATGACACTCACAGCACAACAGCTTCCTGAGTGTTCTTGCCGAGTCCAGCTCTGCGCTGCTGTGGCTTCAGAGCACTGCTCAGCAGCTGAACATTCCCAACGAGCAAAGGGTTTCCCTGGTGAAATTCTCACCACCACTTTAAAGCCTATTAGGTAGTCATCTTAAATGGGTGAGATCTAAATAAGAGCACCTATTAAAAAGAGAGGAAATTCCAAAGGTTTCCGAGAACTTGGTCATAGATATGCTAATGAGAAGGAAAAGTACATTAAAACAGCTTAGTAGCTTTCAGTTTTGTGAAAATGGTTTTCAGCACAGAAACTGACTTTTCAGACAACATTTTAACCAATGATGGTGTTCGGCGCTAGGATATATACACTGCAAAAGAACTCACTGTCCCAGTGGCGGCCACCGATGGCCTTTAATGAATTGGAACAAGTTAACCATATTGATGTCTAATTTCTTTTAACCACAATGTACTGTCCTTATTACCAACAGCAAGGCACGACAGGAGGCCACTGCAGCATTGCCTCCTTAACCAGCTCATGGTGTGTGAATGTGATAAAACTGTCACTCAGATATAGTTTTTAAATGTAATGTTATATCAGATGATCGTGCGGTGTGCACAAACCGTGATGGAAAGTGCCAGTGGTGATACCGTGTAGTCTCTAACTCACAACATTAATTCCTTTAAAATACACAGCCTTCTGCGTCTATATTTGGAGTTGCCAGTGCAGCTCACTGAAGAAAACTGCCTAGTAAAAAAATCACATATGGCAATAATTTCCCTCTTTTGTGGTCTGTACAAGATCCGTAAAAGATTGTATTTTTATTACTGTTTAAATAAGTGATTGGATTTAGCCTGTGCAGTGAGCAAGAGCTCGCGTGTACTCTTCTATGCTGCTGGATTTTGCTGTGCATCGTTTAAAACATTTTGTTTCTTCTTATCTGTGTACACAGTGTGTTCTTAAATAATTTTCATTTGTCAGGAGAATGGTGAGAAATAAACCATGTGGCTACTAAACCACATGTCTGTTTATATTATTTTAAAAATGACAGTGAATTAGACCCTTTGTTTCAAGACAGCAGAGCCTATTCTGCTGCAGGTGCTTCTAAAGCATATTTGAAATCAATATAGATGGTTGGAACATGGGAAGTGTTCTTCAATCCAGTTCTCATGGGTCTTTTAATATCTGTGTAATGTCAGCACCCCCTTTGCTCCATCCCCACCACCGCCCTTGTCTTCAGAGCAGAGATGGCAGAGGTGGGGCATAAGAAACACACACACACACACACACACACACACACACACACAAGCTGCAGTCAGCATGACCTTAGCTTGAACCCTGGCTTTGCCACATATTAGCTATTTGATCCTGAAAAATTTGCTTTACCATTTTGAGCCTCAGTTTCCTCATATGTAAAATGGGGATACTAATTCTTACTTTGTAAGCTTGTTGAAAAGCTTACAAATCCTTGTCCTTTACAAGGATTGTCCTTACAAATCCTTTTCAAATCCTTGTCTCACATCTCCAAAATGCTCTTTGGATTTTCTTCCAGTTTTCCAGCAGTTTTCTTCAAGAACCTAAGCCACCACTGGGAGGGTCATTAACGTCTCAAGGCTTTGAGGTGAATGATTGTGCAGGCAGCTGGCTGTGTCTGAGAGGAGTTGTGGATGCCTAGTTTATCACCAGGAAGGACCAAATGTAAAGGGAACAATGGGGCAGTCTGACCTTTTGAGACTTGGAACTTTTCTCCATTCACAATACATTCAATAAGTCATGTCTGAGTATTTACTGCCTTCCAGACATTGTTCTAAAGGCTGGAGAAATGGCAGTAAACAAGGCCTATTCAGTCTACTCTCCCGGATCTCATGAACTGGTGAACACAGGCCCTTGTAGTCAGTTTGGGCTATAAGAAGTTCCATAGACTTGGGGGCCTACACAGCAAATATTTATTTCTCACAGCTCTGGAGGCTGGGAAATCTGAGATCATGGTGCCAGCATGGTTGGGTTCTGGTGAGGGCCCTCCTTCTGGTTTACAGACAGCTGTCTTTTTGCTGTGTCCTCAGATAGCAGAGAGAAAGAGAGATGAGCTCGCTCCTGTCTCTTCTAACAAGGGCACTAATCCCATTCATGAGCGCTGCACCCTCGCAACCAAATTACCTCCCAAAGAGCCCATCTTCAACTACCATCATGTTGTATGAGAGTTGCTGCTGCTGCTAAGTCGCTTCAGTCGTGTCCAACTCTGTGCGACCCCATAGACGGCAGCCCACCAGGCTCCCCCGTCCCTGGGATTCTCCAGGCAAGAACACTGGAGTGGTAGACCTTCACAATATGAATGTGGAGAGGACACAAACATTTAATCCATAGAAGACACTTAACGATCAAACCCACAGACCAGATAACGCTAGAAGTGCAATGAAGATAAAACAAGGAAAAAGAACCAAGAATCACTGTGGAGTGCAGGGGAGTCCTTTAGATAAGGGATCAGAGGAGCCATCCTGAGGACACGTGAGCAGAGACAAGAAAGACAAGAAGGAGCCAACTCCATGAGGGTCCGGGACGGAGGGAGAGCAATGTGGCAGACTTGACTGCACACCTGAACCCCGGAAAGGGGCCAGTGGGCTAGAGCTTGGGAGAACACAGTGTGAGTTGAGGTTGGAGAGGTAGGTGGGATGCAAAAACCTGTGTTTTGCAGGCCAAGACAAGGAACCTGGGCTTTAGAATACATCTCACCCAGAACTTCAGAAAAGACCTGAAGGATTCAAACACCCCTGAAAAAGGACAGGTATTTGCCCATTTCATTTCTTGTGGGTCAGAATCTTTACTTTGGGTCCTATTGCCTCGCTCTTACTATCAGTGTAAGAAGGAAGCAGAAGTGTTAAAGCCATACACGCCTAAGAGAACCACAAATTGACTGAATGGGGCAGCGGCCTCAGCCACTAAGTGGTAAAGACACTGTCTTAACTCAGACAACAAAACCGATAATGAAACATCCAGAGGAACCACAACAGGAAATTAAAGGCAGGAAGCGGGGAGAGACAAAACCTAACCTTCATACATACTATGAAAATGTATAAGGAAAAGCATAAACCAGAGAAATGTGTAACTCTATTTTGAAAAGATGACTCTACTGCTTTGATGTGAAGAGAATGTCAATCTGGTTTCATCAGCGTCTTCTCTCTGCAGTCCCCGCATCCTATCTTTCTCTGCGTTCTCATCTTTCTCCTGTCCTAGGGCCTCCTTTGTCCTTTCTCCATCTCAGACATTTAGCCTCTTCCTCAAATCCAGGCAGCAGGGACCTCCCTGGTGGTCCAGGGGTTAGGACTCTGCCTCCTAATGCAGGAGGTGCAGGTTTGGTCCCTGGTCAGGAAATGAGATCCCACACAGTGTGGCCAAAAAGAGAAGGCCATGCAGACACTGTGGCAGGGGCTGAATCGCAGCCCTACTCACTCCCTCAGCCTTTCCTCGCTCCATCACTAAACCACCATTCCCATCTTTTCCCCCAAAGCTACTACCTGAATGTCGGGGGAAGTTGAACTCCTTTTGTTTCCTTATTGTAAGCCTTTCCACAGGACTACCTGAATTCCGCAGCATGGGCATAGCAGGAAGATGAGAGAGGGCTTGTTGAGGGTTAAAGGATATTCAAGAGACTTAACAATCAAATGTATTGTGTGGATCTTGTTTAGTTTCTAATTCAGACAAACCAAGGGCAAGAAGAGACATTTGGAGACAACCAAGAACTAGATTGTGAACTTTGTATTGGATGATACCACCCAGTGATTATTGTTACCAAGTGTGTCATGGCATTTTTAAAAGAATATGTCCATATTTTCACCCAACAGTTAACGTTTATTACTGTTATAAGAAGAAGAGGTGACAGATTTTTCTCTTACTGTGGAAGTTGCAAGTTTTAGGGTAAAGCCACACTCTGGTGGCTGATGCTGCTGTGAACTCATCCTCACTACTCTCTGTGCAAGTATCAAGTGAGTGCTTTGCCTTAAATGCTAGGCGCTGCTCAAGACAGTCAGCACTATTCCAGACAGACCCCTCCTGAGAGTAACACTTTGCAAGGATGCTTTTCTACTTTCTTTAGCCCTAGATAAGCACTCAGGAACTTCCTGACATCATGTGTCCCCATGGTCGCTGGAAATCCAGCAGATGGTTGTGGAGTATATTTCTTGCTAATTATTATAATGTGGATACCGGGTGCGTTTATTGGAAGTTTATGTATCACTCTGGGTAACTGTGCTGTATGTTGAAGAAGTAAGTAGCATTACATTATATTTAGAATTGATCCCTGGGTCAGGAAGGTCCCCTGGAGAAGGAAATGGCAACCCACTCCAGTATTCTTTCCTGGGAAGTAACACAGACAGAGGGGCCTGGCAGACTACAGTCCATGAGGTCGCAAAAGGATCAGACACGACTTAGTGACTAAACAACAACATAACCTTTCATGGGAGCTGGATAGATGTGTCCTTCTTGAGTTAGGCAAATTCCAATGAAAGAGAGCCCTGTGTGCATCAGGACACCACGTGTGAACACCTGCATGGGAAGAAGTCTCAGGAGCGGACTCAGCTCCCAATGCCAACTGAAGTCAAGTATGTGTTTCAGAAAAAGAACCACAAATGGCCAGCAAGCATATAGCAAGACACTCCAAAACATCTGTAAGTCTTTAAATGCAAATTTAAAAGGCTATTATATTGGCAAAAAATAAAGTTGGATAATATCCAGTGTTAGTGAAGATGGGGAAAAACAACTCACATAGAGATCTGGGACTATAATTGGTACAAGGTTTTTGGATGGAAATTCAACACTGTAAAATAACATTTTAAATGTATTTACCTTTGACACAACAAGTCAATTCCAGTCTTAGGAGTTAATCCCACAGATCGACTCTACTGTGGACTGCCTGTATCCCCTCAAAACCCATATGGTGAAGCTCTAGTCCCTTTGTGACCATCTTCAGAGATAGGGGCTTTCAGTTCAGTTCAGTTCAATTGCTCAGTCGTGTCTGACTCTTTGTGACCCCATGAACTGCAGCATGCCAGGCCTCCCTGTCCATCACCAACTCCTGGAGTTCACTCAAACTCATGTCCATCGAGTTGGTGATGCCATCCAGCCATCTCATCCTCTGTTGTCCCCTTCTCCTCCTGCCCCTAATCCCTCCCAGCATCAGAGTCTTTTCCAATGAGTTAACTCTTCGCATGAGATGGCCAAAGTACTGGAGTTTCAGCTTTAGCATCATTCCTTCCAAAGAACACCCAGGACTGATTTCCTTTAGAACGGACTGGTTGGATCTCCTTACAGTCCAAGGGATCTCAAGAGTCTTCTCCAACACCACAGTTCAAAAGCATCAATTCTTTGGTGCTCAGTTTTCTTTATAGTCCAACTCTCACATCCATACGTGACCATTGGAAAAACCATAACTCTGACTAGATGGACCTTTGTTGGCAAAGTAATGTGTCTGCTTTTTAATACACTATCTACATTGGTCATAACTTTCCTTCCAAGGACAAGCGTCTTTTAATTTCATGGCTGCAGTCACCATCTGCAGCGATTTTGGAGCCCAGAAAAATAAAGTCTGACACTGTTGCCACTGTTTCCCATCTATTTCCCATGAAGTGATGGGACCAGATGCCATGATCTTCGTTTTCTGAATGTTGAGCTTTAAGCCAACTTTTTCACTCTCCTCTTTCACTTTCATCAAGAGGCTTTTACCTCCTCTTCACTTTCTGCCATAAGGGTGGTGTCATCTGCATATCTGAGGTTATTGATAGTTCTCCCAGCAATCTTGATTCCAGCTTGTGCTTCTTCCAGCCCAGCATTTCTCATGATGTACTCTGCATAGAACTTAAATAAGCAGGGTGACAATATACAGCCTTGACATACTCCTTTTCCTATTTGGAACCAGTCTGTTGTTCCATGTCCAGTTCTAACTGTTGCTTCCTGACCTGCATACAGGTTTCTCAAGAGGCAGGTCAGGTGGTCTGGTATGCGCATCTCTTGAAGAATTTTCCACAGTTTATTGTGATCCCCACGGTCAAAGGCTTTGGCATAGTCAATAAAGCAGAAATAGATGTTTTTCTGGAACTCTCTTGCTTTTTCCATGATCCAGCGGATGTTGGCAATTTGATCTCTGGTTCCTCTGCCTTTTCTAAAACCAGCTCGAACCTCTGGAAGTTCACAGTTCATGTATGCTGAAGCCTGGCTTGGAGAATTTTGAGCATTACTTTACTAGCGTGTGAGATGAGTGCAATTGTGTGATAGTTTGAGCATTCTTTGGCATTGCTTTTCTTTGGGATTGGAATGAAAACTGATCTTTTCCAGTCCTGTGGCCACTGCTGAGTTTCCCAAATTTGCTGGCATCTTGAGAGCAGCACTTTCACAGCATCATCTTTCAGGATTTGGAATAGCTCAACTGGAATTCCATTGCCTCCACTAGCTTTGTTCGTAGTGATGCTTCCTAAGGCCCACTTGACTTCACATTCCTAGGAGGTAATTAAAGTTCAGTGAGGTCTCAAAGTAGGGCCCTAATCTGATGGGACTTCGGCCTTTTAAAAAGAGGGAAAAGGAAAAAAAGAAGAGAAAGAGAGAGAGGGGTAAGGACACAGCGAGAAGGTAGCTGTGGACAAGACGGGGAGCGAGCCCTCACCGGAAATGGAAGTGACTGGACCTTGTCCCAGGCTTCTCAGCCCGCAGGACTGTGAGAAGATAAGCTCCTACTGTTTAAGTCACCCAGTCTGTGGCATCGTGTTTTGACAGCAAGAGCAGACTGGTACAGCCTCCCTAAGGTTAGGAGAGATACATGCTTGAGAATCGTCACTGCAGCTCTGTTTGTAACAGGAAAAAAATGGAAGGCAACCCAAATGCCCATCAACAGGAAACTAGAACTTTAACACAATGGAAGTACTGGGTACTGAGGTGCACTAAGCCTCAATTCTAGCCTTGCTATACAGTCAATTCCTGATTTTTTAGACCTAACATTCCCCTTGACCTCTGGAAGACAGAACGGCCAAATGATTACTTACCTCATTCCTGATTTTGTGTGATTGTGAGATTGTGTTGTCACCACCTCAAACCTAGACAGCCTGACAATGTCAATGATACCAAAGCCTGTCAGTCAGAATTATTGGGACTGTCTATGAAGAGCATATGGGACCATGCTGGATAAAAGTCAAGCTACGAATCTCAGGTGTCATATGTTCTAAAACATTATTGGATGGGTGAAACAGGAATTATTTTTTATACATAAATATAGGCATGCCTCAGATACTGCAGGTTCAGTTCCAGGCCACTGCAATAAAGTGACCATCCAATAAAGCAAGTCACACAAACTTCTCGGTTTCCCAGTACACATGAAAGTGCATTATGCTTACACAGTACTGTAGGCGACCTGTGCAATAGCGTTACGGCTTTAAAAAAACCCACTTACCCAGCTTAATTTAAAAGAGGACAAAAGCAGACATATGGATAAATGGAGCAAAATAGCTCAGAAATAAACCCACACACCTACAGTCAACTAATCTTCAACAAAGGAGGCAAGACTATATAATGGACAATAGACAGTCTCTTCAGCAAATGGTGCTGGGAAAGTAGGACAGACAGCTGCATGTAACTCAACGAAGCTAGAATACACCTTCACATAATACACAAAATAAACTCAAAACAGCTTAAAGACTTAAATGTAAGACACGCTACCATAAAACTCTTAGAAGAGAACAGGCAAAACACTCTCTGACCTAAACTTTCTGACCAATGTTTTCTTGGGTCAGCCTCCCAAGGAAATAGACATAAAGACAAAAATAAATAAATGGGACCTAATCAAATTTACAAACTTTTGTACAGCACAGGAAACCATAGGCAAAACGAACAGACAACCTACAGACTGGGAGAAAATACTTGTAAATGATGCAACCGACAAGAGCTTAATTTCCAAAACATAGAAACAGCTCATACAACTCAGCAACAAAACAAATGACAACCCAGTTGAGAAGTGGGCAGAAGACCTAAATAGACATTTCTCCAAAGATGACATACAAATGGCCAATAGGCACACGGAAAGAAAGTCAACATTGCTGATTATCAGAGGAATGCAAATCAAAATCATAATGAGGTAGTAACTCATGACAGTCAGAATGGCCATGATTTAAAAGTCAACAAATAATAAACATTGGCGAGGGTGTGGAGAAAAGGGAACCCTCCACACTGTTTGTGGGAATGTAAGCTGGTGCAGCCACAATGGAGAACAGTACGGAGGTTCCTCAAAAAACTAATCGCATTCCTGGACATATATCTGGAGAAAACTGTAATTTGAAAAGATACATGCATCCTAATGTTCTTACAGCATTATTTACAAGAGCCAAGACATGGAAACAGCCTAAATGTCCATCAACAGATGAATAAAGAAGACAGAGTATATAAACCCAATGGAATACTCTTCAGCCACGAAAAGGAATGAAATGATGCCATTGGCAGCAACATGTGTGGATCTAGAGATTATCATAATAAGTGAAGCAAGTCAGAAAGACAAACACCCATATGAGACCATGTAATATGAGTTATATGTGGAATCTATAACATGACCCAAATGAATATGGTGAAAGGCAAGTGTGGTGACGAAGTGTTTTCAGACAAAAAGACATTTTAGTTGGTAAGAGGTGGGTAAGCAAGGAATAAAGACATGTAAAGCTAAAGTATGGGAATGCTCTAATAAAAATAAATAACAGGATACTTTCTTCTGATTATTACTTTCTTCTGATATTACTTTCTTCTGTTTCATTACTGAAACATCAGAAGCATCAGAAATCAGACAAAAGTATAAAGAAAACATGAAGATCACCTACAAATCACCTACAAAGAACATTTAGAGGGGTTCCCTTCCAGGCTCTTTTCTAAAATAGAATTTTGGCTGAAGCCTCAAGATAATAGACACTATATTCTAAAGGAAAGTTGGAGAAAACAACATTAAACTTGCAAAAGGCAATGGTAGAAACCCAGAGTATACCCTTAACTGATCACCAACCCCCATGTAGTAGGTGATCTACATCAAAGAAGATGGGGAGATGGGAATCCTAGAAGAGGATTCCAGGGAGAGGCCATTCAGACACTGAGGCCTGCACTTCTCTAAGGACCAGAAACATTTCTCCTCCAAAGCTCTGGGGAAACCCTTTCTTCAGGAATAATTCCGTTTCTCTTGACACTTTCCTTGGACGCTTCTCACGTAATTACCTTAATGGCTTTAGCTCTGGAAAACAAAAGCTAGGAAGACAAGTGCTTTTCAGGCAACTTGCACAGGCCTTCACTTTGTAAGGAAGCGTTACTTTTCTTGACTGGGATAAAGAAAGTGAAAAACTGCAAGTAGAAACAAGATAGTATCTTAAAAACTCATGTTATAGCACTTTTTAAAAACCAGATTGGGACCATATCAAACCTCCTTTGTTTAAAGTTAATATTATACAGTAGACACTTTTCACTGTAGTCAACAGTCTTTGAAAACACGTACATAATGACCTCATAGCATTCCCTTTCTTGATAAGAAACTGAGAAAGGTGAAGTCAAGGGGAAAATTAGCCTCTCCAGGTGGCCGGCAGTCAGTGGCACCAACCTGAGAGAGTAGGTTGAATAAAACCCATGAGCTGCAGAATCCGGGCTGGACCAGAGGTGCTCAAGCTGTCACCATCACCACCGCCTTCACCCACACCCAGGACAACTGAATCAGCATCTGAGTGGGAGGGGGGCTCATATTCATCTCTATTTTTATGCAACACCTTGGGTGAATATAATGCGAAGTTGGAATTCAAAACCACTGCTTTAGGAACTTCCCTGCTGGTACAGGGGACAGGAATCTGCCTGCCAGTGCAGAGGACTCAGGTTCGATCCCTGGTCCAGGAAGACTTCATGTTCTGTGGAGCAATTAAAGCTCGTGCACCACAACCCCTGGGCCCTTGTGCTGGAACACGGGGGCACGTGCAACTAAGGCCTGCGTCCCACCAGAGCTGGAACCACAGGAGCCCATGCACCTAGGGCCTGCGTCCCACCAGACCTGGAACCACAGGGGCCCATGCACCTAGGGCCTGCGTCCCACCAGAGCTGGGACCACGGGGGCCCGTGCACCTAGGGCCTGCGTCCCACCAGAGCTGGGACCACCGGAGCCCGCGCACCTAGGGCCTGTGTTCCGCTCGAGAAGCCTCTGCGAGGAGAAGCCCAAGTACCACAGGAGGAGTACCTCTGCTCACCGCAACCAGAGGAAGCCCGTGTAGCGACGAAGACCCAGCACAGCCAAAAAATAACACTAGTAATTTTTAAAACACACCAAACACTGCTTTAAAGATTCAGATATTTTAGGGGCACATCTAGAAACATAAAAACTGCTTTAAGTAATAAGAAAAAAATGATGTTTCATTACATTCAGGATTAGTTTCAAATTTCTCACATTAATACTCAAAGCCCTTTCTGATTCCAAGCCCTACCTCTCCAGCCCCATTCCCTGGTCTCCCACACCCCAGGAGACCCCAAATAACAACATGTCCTGGGACTTCAGACCTGCACAATTAGGCCCATGTTCTAACATCCTTTCCCTATTTCTTTGCTTCCAGAAAGCTTTCTTTCAGCCCCTGATTCTTAAGCAAATACAAAATCTGCTTCTAAAATTAAAACTCAAGGTCTGGGGGCTTTGTTAATGCTTTCTAGCTGTCTGTATTGTCAGTCACATATCCAGGCTAGGGCCCTAAGCAAACGTAGGCTGTTGCCTTCCATAAGCCTTGTCTTCCAGTAACCACATTGAGAAAATGTTAAACATCACAATGTGCTAATTTAGAGATGACCCTTGAATGTTGTTTAAAGTTGATTTAAGCTCCAGAAATGCAAGGTCAGTGCCTCTGAGCAGAAGAAATAATCAATTTTGCCTCCTGCAAACTTATTGTAAATACCTAACACACATATAAAACAAAGTCTCTACTAGAAAAGAGCTTTTGGTACATCATGTAATTCCTATCCATTTGAAATCTCATTTGACACATAAATTGCTTTTCCTCACTTTTGATCGATTTTTAGAAACACCATGAAATGAGCATTGTTTTTCCATTTATTTCTCCCTGTTGAGAATGTCCTTTCTTGAATAAAATGTGGGAAATTTTTGGATTTACTTCTCATAAATTAGTGGCCCATTTAAGAATATGTAAACCTGGGGACCAAATTAAATGAAAAGTTTAAAGACCCCTGAGGAATAGTCAGATCTTCTCTTGCATAAGCAAGATAACTTCTTATAAGAAAAAAATCCTAAATATCCCTGAAAAAGTGTTCAATTTTTTTCTTCCAAACTTTTGAGGGATAGAAGAAATAAATACTTCTTTTCTAGAATGTTCTGATCCCTAAATTCTCTCTGTCCTATCTGTTCAGAATTGGCTTACGGGAAATAAAAAATACTATCCTATTTAAAGAAAAAAATGACAAGTCTTACTTAGCACTAGAAAATCAACAATTGGCAGATTCTTTTATTTGCTTATTAAATATTCATTAAGCACCTACTATCGGAGAAGGCGATGGCACCCCACTCCAGTACTCTTGCCTGGAAAATCTCATTGGCAGAGGAGCCTAGTAGGCTGCAGTCCATGGGGTCGCTAAGAGTCAGACAGGACTGAGCGACTTCACTTTCACTTTTCACTTTCATGCATTGGAGAAGGAAATGGCAGCCCACTCCAGTGTTCTTGCCTGGAGAATCCCAGGGACGGGGGAGCCTGGTAGGCTGCCGTCTATGGGGTTGCACAGAGTTGGACACGACTCAAGTGACTTAGCAGCAGCAGCAGCAGCCAGATAGGGAGATAAAAGTGTTAGTTGCTCAGTCATGTCCGACTCTTTGCATTTCCATGGACTATAGCCCACCAGGCTCTTCTGTCCATGGGATTTTCCAAGAAAGGATACTGGAGTGGGCTGCCATGCCCTCCAGGGGCTCTCTCCGACCCAGGGATTGAACCCAGGTCTCCTGCATTGCAGGCGGATTCTTTCTCGTCTGAGCCACCAGGGAAGCCTGAACTAAGGAGACAGGCGCCTCTGTAAAGAATCACTTTGGTCAGGGTCATTGATTCGCCGATGACCCCTGTCTTGGCAAATGTAAAGGGCACATCTCTGTTCTCAACTTATTCCTCCTCTCACCGGATTTCACCCTCTTTCCTTCTCCAGACGCTTTCTTCCCTTGGCTCCTGAAGCCCCACACTCTCCTGGTTTTCCTCCTACTCCCTGACCACGACTTTGCTGTATCATTTGCTGGCTTCCCTTTTTCCTGAGAGCTAACCATTGGACCTTTCTTCTTCTCTATCCACATTCTCCTCCTAAATGATCTCCTCTAGTCTTGTGGCTAAACACCGTCTAGATGCTAATGGCTCCCAAATCTGTATTCCCAGTCTCTTGTTTAATCTGAGATCTGGACTAGGTCCTATATCCAACCGCTCATGTGATGCCTCCACTTGGATGTCCAACAGGGATCTCAAACAGAGCTATTTCCCATATGTCCCCACACAAAGCTGCTCCTACCCTAGTCTTTCCCATTCCGTAAAGTGCATCATTTGCTTGAGCCAAAATCTAAGTATTAGGGATTACGTTCATCTGTGTATAACGGAATCCAACTTAACCAAGCAGCAGTTTTTCTTTGCTTTCCCATAACGAGAGGACCAGAGGCAGGCAGGCCAGGGCTGTGCAGTTACTGGTTGCTCTCAGCCAACAATGTCCTGGCTCCTCCTTTTTCCTTCCCTGTCCTCATGGTTGCAAGATGGCAGCCCCACCTCCAGCCTCACAGCTACCTGCCAGTGGAAAGAAAAGGAAGGAATTAACAGGGTAAGGCACGGAGCCTGTATGGAAATAGCAAAAACTCCCAAAAACTCCTAGTAGATTTCTGCTTATTTCTCATTGTCCAGAACTGGGTTACAAGCTCCACTTCAGATGCAAGAGAGGCTGGGGAATTAGACTTTTTAGCTCAGCTCATTGCTACCCTGCACAAACCAAGGCTCTAGTATGTGGAAGAGAGGCGGAGTGGATATCAGATAGGCAAGAGTGCCCACCCTATGGTCCTGGACTACTCTCTTTTCTATGCCTCGTTACCAGTCCCTGCGCAAGCCCTATCACTCTCACCTCCGAAAGATAGCAAATTCAACTGCTTCTTTTCATCTTCCCTGCTCAGATTCCAGCCTGAGATGCCATTGTTTCTCCCTCAGAATACAGCCCACGGCCTCTTCCACACTTGCCCTCTTTCTAGCTCTTTCTTCACATCACAGCTGGAACAAGGACTTAAAAGTATAATCACACCATTCCCTTTCTTAAATTCTCCAAAGGATCCATCACAGTTGGAGTCTCCTCCAAGTAGACCCTGAGTCAGTAGTTTATTTGAGAGGCGCAGGACACATGGGAGGGGCTTTGCAGAGACCGGGAAGGGACAGGAGCCCAGAGCAGGTGCAGGAAGCCCTCCTCCCCACTGGCCAGGGAAACTCAGCCCAGAGGAAACCGCAAGACGCTTGCCTCAGAATTATGTGACCCCAGGGGCATGGCACCCCACTCCAGCACTCTTGCCTGGAAAATCCCATGGACGGAGGAGCCTGGTGGGCTGCAGTCTTTGGGGTTGCTAAGAGTCGGACAGGACTGAGCGACTTCACTTTCACTTTGCACTTTCATGCATTGGAGAAGGAAATGGCAACCCACTCCAGTGTTCTTGCCTAGAGAATCCCAGGGATGAGGGAGCCTGGTGGGCTGCCGTCTATGGGGTCGCACAGAGTCGGACACGACTGAAGCGACTTAGTGGCAGCAGCAGCAGGGGCAAGTCAGTAATTCTCCACCAGCCCCCAAGGGTGGCCGAACGCCTTAGCTCTGGACTTAGCCCTTTCCTGAGCTAAGCTGAAAGTTAAGTCACTCAGTCGTGTCCGACTCTTTGCAACCCCGTGGACTGTAGCCCACCAAGCTCCTCTATCCATGGGATTCTCCAGGCAATACTGGAGTGGGTTGCCATTTCCTTCTCCAGAGGTCCTGAGCTAACTCACTGCGAAAGCCAGCGCTTCTTCCCACTTCTTGGTCTTTCTGCTTCCAGACCCACAGCCTCTTCCTCTTGAAGCAGAATCACAAGAGGATGCAAGTACCACTTTATTTCTTTAATAGGATAAATTCAAAGTACAATTGAAGGGTGATGAACATCTGTGAGAAATCTGCTAAGTTCTAGCCTCATTTGAAAGAGCTAATTTTTGTGATGCTCTCTCTTTAACAGACAAAAAAAGCATATAACATTTTTAACTGAGATTAATAGATACATACTATCATATAAAAAATAGGTAAATAAAAAGGACCTGCTGAATAGCACCAGGAACTATATTCAATATCTTGTAAAACTTTTATTGGAAAAAATTGAAAAAGATATATAAGTGTGCATATATATATATATGAATAAATACTCACACACACACACACATATAGCTGAATCACTTTGATATAGACCTCAAACTAACACAACATTGAAAGCCAACTACACTTCAATAAAAATAGGAAAATTCCATACACATAGGAAAATTCCAAGTAGGGCATACAAGATTTGGAATATTTATTAAATCAATTTATTAACGTATACATCACCTAATAATCCTAGCAACTGATTATAATACATGTATATTATATCTATAAATGGCATTACTGTGACTATGGCTCTGGAAGGAATAGACGAACAGTAACTGTGGGTATATTTCTGCCTTTGTATTAGTTTACTACTTGTCTTTACTTTCCTTTCTTCTTCAGCTGTTCTACCAAGTAGTCATTACAAGCAACCGTCAGAGCTGCCCCCATGACCACGAATTCATTAAAATCCACTTCATTGTCCTTGTTGGCATCCAGGTCCTGCATCATCTTATCAACCAGCTCAGGATCCTTCTGGCACTAAAAGGAAAAAGAAAGCTTCTAACTCCCAGGTTTTGAGGTTCATGACAACTGAAATCACCCCTTCGCTTTATCTACATTTAAGTCTCCATTTCCATTTTTAGCATCGAAAGCAATCTCCAAGAGCCTGTTTGCAGGTGGGTTTGAACCCGGGCACACATTCTAAGTGAGTCTGGGCCTCTGCCCCCAGGCCATATAGTCCTCAGACCTAAACACCAAGAGGAGCAAACAGCAACACATCAACGTGAGCTGCTGATGCTGAATAATGCATTTCAGATAGCACAGGTGGAGGGCCAGAACCAGGGGAGGCAGTAGTGGTCAGGGGGCGTGGGGAGACATGAAAAGAAGGAAGCTTTGAAGCCAACCAGGGAGCGTGAGTGACTCTGCCATTTACCAACAACAAGACTTGGAGCAAATCACTTAACGTGTTAATATTTCCTTTTTCATCAAATGAGGAGAATAATATCTCCTACAAATTGAGGGGATATCTCAATACACTTTTATGAGCACATAGCACCAGATTGTTAGATTTAGCAAATAACAATTCAGGACACTCAATCAAATGTGGAGTTCAGATGAACAATGAATACTTTTTTGGTATAAGTATTGTCTCCAATAAGGTATGTCATATTATATGTTATCTGACAGCCTGTTTTGTGCATCACAAAACAAAACAGAGGCACCCAATAAAGGGTAGATCTTATAAGAATGACTCCATTTTATTGGTGGAAAGGAAAGCAAGGTTCAGAAAGGATGGGGCTATGCAGCACCCACTTTTCCTATAATTAGAGGTTGATGAGAAATGTTTCCCAAAGTATAGTTCATTTCCTCCAAGAATTCCCCATTGTCCTCTTATTAGCTGCCAACCGCTAAACGGCTGGACATTTAGACTAAGCTGATCAATTCAATCAAAAACAATCACAAATTTCACTTGAATAGATCAATGTGCCAAGTTTCACTTGCTGAGTCTTTTATTCTAAATGTTACATGACAGTCGCCAAATTGAATCTGAAAAATAAAAATGTTCTTGGGGACTACTAAAATCACTAAAAGGGTATTGTATGTTAAATTTCTTAAATTTTTTCCCATAGAGGGTGGGGATAAAAGATTGTCATAATTACTACTGTCTTAACACAGCGTTTGGACAGAATAACATCATGCCAGGCTATAACGTGTACTAAAACTCCAAAGCTCCAAAAACACCAGAGTGAGCATTTTCCTAAGGGTAGGCTCCAAACACTCCATTGTAAGGTTTCACCTGTGGATTTATTCAACTCCTGCCTGTTTTGAGATGTGAATCTGTTTGCTGTTCAACTAGTCATGGGCCAGACATCTCTTGCCTCAGTCCCAATCAGCTTGTTCTTGGCTGACAAACTTGCTAGTATTTATCATTCACTAGGAAATTTGCTACCACAGCGTGCAGTACCCCTGGCTTCATTTCTGGCCCCAAACATCATATTTACTCACTTACAGACAGCTGAATAGAGCTCCAGGTCATGGTGTAACTATAGCTGGTGTCACTATAGCTCCAACCAAGTATAACTAGCTGTACTTTTGCTGCACTGGGACACTGAATAATTGACAAAAGCCTCAAATATAATTTCCAACACCTGGAAACCCTACCCCCCACCCCAGACACCATGAAAAGGGTGTACGTGCCCACAGACACAGCAAAGGTCCTAGTGTTTGCTCCCTGGTATTTATAATCTTGATAGGAATTACATGGTGTGGACCGAGCCCAGGAGACAGTGGTCACAGAGGCTGTCCCTGGACGGGAGTAGCTTCCACCCTCACCTGAATGGGGAGGACAGCTGGACTCACCGAGAGGAATTCCGTGAGCTCTCGCTGCAGGAGCATCTTCAGCTCCCCCTTGCTGAGCTTGAACCTGTCTCCTTCCCTGCAGGAGTAGCGGTGGAAGGTTCTAATCATGACGTCCATGGCAATCTCCAGCTGGGTGGGCATGCTGGCAGCAGAGGGGAGCACTCCAGGGTGAGCCACCAAAGCCAGGGAGAAAACACTTGGGAAGGATAGTCCAGTGGAGAAACACCAACACCTTCATTAAAACGAAGTATTGCCATCCCCTGCTCAGCTCGCACCCCAAGGGATGATTGCTAAAGCAAGATAATCCTCAATTAACCAAGTGTTTTGCCTCTCTAGGGCAAGCTCCAGAGATCTCTGCTGGTGAGTTTTTTCCTCCTCCCCTAATCCCCTCTGCTCCATGATGGAGCTGTTCAGAGGGTTTGGAAGTTAGCAATTAGACAACAAAGTCAGAGCCATGATAAAACACAGGTTAAAAAATAAACAAAAAGAGAAAGGAAACACATAACTTCATACCTATTCAGCCAAAGTAGGGCTCCATCAACAGGTGTTTATAATTAAACTCTAACCATTTATACCCGGTGGGGGGGGGGGTCCGCCTCAGCACACCTGTTTCCAAGAAAATGAAAACTGCCAGTGACAAGAGATTCAAGTGGAAATAACTCTGAGCCTGTTTTTAACCAGGAAAAGGAACAGGTGTGAGCTGCTACCCCAAGAGCCATCAAGGAAGGGCTGGCCCTCACTGTGTGCCCTGGAGGAGAAGGCGAAGAAGAACCTCCAGTTACCCCTCACTAAGGGGAATGTGGGTACAAATGCGGTCAGTTGCTAGGAATTTGCTGATTGGAAAGAAATCTAAATACAGAGAAGCAGAGAAGAAACACTGGTTCAAACCTGGAGACTCCTCAGCAAGGCCAACAGCGAGGTCAAGGGAACACACTCAGAAAAGACCCGTTAAACCCATCCAATGGACAGGGACTTACTTAGCTGTAAAAAAGGTGGGGGTGGCGATGAGAAAGCTCTGTGCCTGCCAATTTAGAAAGAGAAAAAACAGCGACTCTGGATATGTAGGAAAGAAATAAAAATAAGGATATATATGTGTTCCCTGCTCAGGGAACAAAGATCTCCCACATGCAGAGAGGCACAGCCAAAAAAAAAAAAAAAAAGAAGTATATATAAGTGCATAAAAAAAGTGAAGTCGCTCAGTCGTGTTCAACTCTTTGCGACCCCATGGACACCAGGCTCCTCCGTCCATGGGATTTTCTAGGCAAGAGTACTGGAGTGGGTTGCCGTTTCCTTCTCCAGGAAACTTCCTGACCCAGGGATCGAACCCAGGTCTCCCACATTGTAGACAGACGCTTTCCGTCTGAGCCACCACTTGATCTTAGCCAAAACTTGAATATGCCTAAGCAATCACTGAAAGTTTACGAAAGAAAGAAAAAAGTAGTAGCTACAAGGGTCAAGATGGAAACAGAGAAGTTGGGAGTAGGATTTCTCATTTACCCCTTTCAAACTGATTTTAACTTTTCCAGTTATTGTACTGCATTGCCTAATTAAAACAGGAAAGAAAGAAAAAATCAATGGGATGAAGCCGTTGAAGCCATGTATGCAGGAATCCACGGCAGGGAGTTTCCAAGTGAGAGAAACTTACCAAAGCAAAAGTCACTGGGAAAACCAAACCCAGAGACTGGCCACTGTGCCTTCAACGTTGCCTGTGCTCAACTTGAGTTATATGGAAAGCAACCAGTTATCCCCTTGTATCTCCATTCACAAGCCAGTTGGGCTGTGTCCTCAGCCAGCCCACGCCCATCCCTCTCGTCATCAGGCAGCCCACAGGACCTCCCGAGAGGTCCCCAGAGACGCCGTCACCTTGTACCTAAAGCTCAGTTCTCAAAAAATAATTTTAAATTAGCTTTTTTTTAATGATGAAAGTAATAATGCTTGTGGTAAAATAGTGTTCTAAATACTCAAGAGTAGGAAATAAAAGTAAACTTCTCTCCACCATGTCCCACCCGAGTTCTTCCCGGTTAACACTTAACTGCGTGAGAAGCAGGATCATGGAAAGCATGGACTGCCCGTCTCCAGCTCTCACCTCTGTCCCTGATTAGCTGTGGGATCCTGGGCTAGTCGCCTACACTGTGTCCCCATTTCCCAATCTGTTTAAACAGGATCATGGTACAGCCTACCCAACAGAAAGGATTAAACAGGTGCCTGGAACATACTGAGTGCTTTGTTTGTATCAGCTATTATTATCCTTATAGAAAAAAAGATATATTTATCATTTATATAATTATATGGAATATTATTGGCTTCCCAGGTGGCACTAGTAGTAAAGAACCCACCTGCCAATGCAGGAGGCATAAGGGACTCAGGTTTGATTCCTGAGTAGGGAAGATGCCCTGGAGGAGGGCATGGCAACTCACTCCTGCAGAATCCCATAGACAGAGGAACTTTGTGGGCTACAGTCTGAAGAGTTACAGAGAGTCAGATACCACTGAAGCAACTTAGCGTGCACACGCCTGATAGCATTAACACGTGTGCACTTTGTTTTTTTAATTAATATAAATCTTAGGGAGGTGGGAGGGGGGTTCAAGATTGGGAACTCATGTACACCCGTGGTGGATTCATGTCAATGTATGGCAAAACCAATACAGTATTGTAAAGTAAAAATAAACATTAAAAAAATAAATAAATAAATCTTACTATGTCAACACAGACAGATCTACCCCATTCTTCACTGAGATCGTGTATTATTCCATTGGATGCATATCCCTACATATAATCAGGAAATATTTGTCAGGTACTGATGTTATGCTAGGCCCTGGGGTCAATACAGGGGAAGAACCTTGCCCAGCAAATCTGATTGCTTTTTGTACTGGGGCTGTGTTAAGTAGAGAGAATGCAGGAAACGCTGTGTCTTTTTCATGTTGGGTCTTCTAACCAAGAACTCCCCTATGGCTTTGTGACTATACTCTCCTGATGTGCTCATTTCTGAATGCAATTTCTTTGACTCCTAAATGTTGGCAATTTTAGCTACTCCTATCATTTACAACAGAATGGGAGAGACAAGAGATCTCTCCAAGAAAATTCGAGATACCAAGGGAACATTTCATGCAAAGATGGGCTCGATAAAGGACAGAAATGGTATGGATCTAACAGAAGCAGAAGATATTAAGAAGAGGTGGCAAGAATACACAGAAGAACTGTACAAAAAAGGTCTTCACGACCCAGATAATCATGATGGTGTGATCACTCATCTAGAGCCAGACATCCTGGAATGTGAAGTCAAGTGGGCCTTAGAAAGCATCACTATGAACAAAGCTAGTGGAGGTGACGGAATTCCAGTTGAGCTATTTCAAATCCTGAAAGATGATGCTGTCAAAGTGCTGCACTCAAGATGCCAGCAAATTTGGAAAACTCAGCAGTGGCCACAGGACTGGGAAAGGTCAGTTTTCATTCCAATCCCAAAGAAAGGCAATGCCAAAGAATGCTCAAACTACCACACAGTTGCACTCATCTCACATACTAGTAAAGTAATGCTCAAAATTCTCCAAGCCAGACTTCAGCAATACGTGAACCATGAACTCCCAGATGTTCAAGCTGGTTTTAGAAAAGGCAGAGGAACCAGAGATCAAATTGCCAACATCCGCTGGATCATGGAAAAAGCAAGAGAGTTCCAGAAAAACATCTATTTCTGCTTTATTGACTATGCCAAAGCCTTTGACCGTGGGGATCACAATAAACTGTGGAAAATTCTGAAAGAGATGGGAATACAGACCACCTGACCTGCCTCTTGAGAAATCTGTATGCAGGTCAGGAAGCAACAGTTAGAACTGGACATGGAACAACAGAATGGTTCCAAACAGGAAAAGGAGTACGTCAAGGCTGTATATTGTCACCCTGCTTATTTAACTTCTATGCAGAGTACATCATGAGAAACGCTGGGCTGGAAGAAACACAAGCTGGAATCAAGATTGCCGGGAGAAATATCAATAACCTCAGAAATGCAGATGACACCACCTTATGGCAGAAAGTGAAGAGGAACTAAAAAGCCTCTTGATGAAAGTGAAAGTGGAAAGTGAAAAAGTTGGCTTAAAGCTCAACATTAAGAAAACGAAGATCATGGCATCTGGTCCTGTCACTTCATGGGAAATAGATGGGGAAACAGTGGAAACAGTGTCAGACTTTATTTTTCTGGGCTCCAAAATCACTGCAGATGGTGATTGCAGCCATGAAATTAAAAGACGCTTACTCCTTGGAAGAAAAGTTATGACCAACCTAGACAGCATATTCAAAACCAGAGTCATTACTTTGCCAACAAAGGTCCGTCTAGTCAAGGCTATGGTTTTCCTGTGGTCATGTATGGATGTGAGAGTTGGACTGTGAAGAAAGCTGAGCGCTGAAGAATTGATGCTTTTGAACTGTGGTGTTGGAGAAGACTCTTGAGAGTCCCTTGGACTGCAAGGAGATCCAACCAGTCCATTCTGAAGGAGATCAGCCCTGGGATTTCTTTGGAGGGAATGATGCTAAAGCTGAAACTCTAGTACTCTGGCCACCTCATGCGAAGAGTTGACTCATTGGAAAAGACTCTGATGCTGGGAGGGATTGGGGGCAGGAGGAGAGGGGGACGACAGAGGATGAGATGGCTGGATGGCATCACGGACTTGATGGACGTGAGTCTGAGTGAACTCTGGGAGTTGGTGATGGACAGGGAGGCCTGGCGTGCTGCGATTCGTGGGCTCGCAAAGAGTCAGACACAACTGAGAGACTGAACTGAACTGATCATTTCCCTGGTGGTTCAGACAGTAGAGAATCTGCCTGCAATATAGGAGACCTGGGTTTGATCCCTGGGTTGGGAAGATCCCCTGGAGGAGTGAATAGTAACTCACTCCAGTATTTGTGCCTGGAGAATTCCATGGACAGCGGAGCCTGTCCATGGGGTCAAAATGAGTCGGACATGACTGAGTGACTAACACTTACAATTTTAGTATCTCCCCAAATCACATCTTTTGGCCCAGAGTTCTCTACTAATCTCCAAAACCACTATCCAACCGCCCGCTGGACCCCATTCCTACGAGTGACACACAAGCTTCTCACACTCAGTGAGGACCAAAGCCAAACCCACACCCTCTCCCCACCCACCTGCTCCCGTCACCCAGCATCTGGCACCATTTGTAAATATCAGTTGAATTCATCCATTTCTGTCCATCCTTCCCCACCTACAGGACTTGGTGATTTGGAGTCTCGTTACTGTGATAGCTTCCTTACTGCTCTCTCTACTCACTCTTCGCTTTCATTCTGCTCGAAAGAGTAGTTAATCTGAAACACAAATCATCACCCACAGTCCTGGGCACTCATCCATCTGACCTGCCCACAAACTGACCACCATGCTCTGCTCTCTGCTTCTTCCCGCCTTAGCTGTTCTGGCCCAGCACCTGGAAAGCCAAGTCTGTAACTCCTCGAGGCTCTGTTCAAATATCTCCTCTTAGAAGTTTTCTTGCAAGCTCCCCAGCTGCTCACCCTTTCCTCTGACAGGTGCCCACCTCTGCTCTCACTTGTCCCTTAGAGCACCTCCTTTTCTTCCACTTTTTTTTTTTTTTTTGGTCTGCCCACATACTCCTCACTCTCCAGACTGAATGGGCAGAATTAATAGTTGGTTCATCCTTGCCCTCCACGGCTTTTAGCACAGCGTCAAGCATATGAAGGAAAAGCTTTGAATCTGGCTGTTGACCACCAGACACCTGACTGCAAATATCTTTTCTTGTATTCCCATATTTCTAGACAATGATTTTTGTAGGAAAATAAATTTATTCATTATAGATTATAAAAAGAAAGCTGTGCTGATGGATGGATTAATGAACAAATGCCTCAGAAAGGGAAACTAAGCTCCCCAAAGAGTTGAGCCTTGTCGGGTTTAATTGTCCAAAGAATTATTTGATTTGCATTTATTCCACATACAAAATTTGTTTCATCGAAGAGACAGACAACAGTTATTTCCGAGAATATAAAGAGTTTGAATTTATAAAACTCAAGTTTTAAATGTACTAAAATGGGTAAGTCTTACAGAATATGTGGGTCTCAGCAGTATTATATCTAAATCATATTCAACCCAAAATAATTTACTTGGAAAATTCGATTGGCAGGGAAAATGTTTAATATTGAAAATTTAATGTTGTAATTATCATCTGATTCTAGAGATGCAAAATACATATGACCTTGGTGTGCTTTGCTCTTAGGGTTTAAAAGCAAGGTGATTTCTGCTTGGTTAGCAGAGCTAGATGTTTCCTTTGGTGTATGGTGCCCTCTAGTGTCGCCCTGCAGCACTGCATCCGGACGCTCTCTAATTCCCAGATGGCCTTGGCATTATTGCTTGTATGCTCAATTGGGTCCGGCTCTTTGTGACCCTACGTACTGTAGCCCACCAGGCTCTTCTGTTCATGGGATTTTCCCGGGAAGAACACTGGGGTGAGACGCTACCTCCTCCCCTTCCCAATTCAGGGATCTAACCCACATCTCTCGGAGAAGGCAATGGCACCCCACTCCAGTACTCTTGCCTGGAAAATCCCATGGATGGAGGAGCCTGGTAAGCTGCAGTCCATGGGGTCGCTAAGGGTAGGACACGACTGAGTGACTTCACTTTCACTTTGCACTTTCATGCATTGGAGAAGGAAATGGCAACCCACTCCAGTGTTCTTGCCTGGAGAATCCCAGGGACGGAGGAGCCTGGTGGGCTGCCGTCTGTGGGGTCGCGCAGAGTCGGACACGACTGAAGCGACTTAGCAGCAACCCACATCTCTTGCATCTCCTGCATTGGCAAGCAAATTCTTTATCACTAGTGCCATCTGGAAAGCCCCCTAATTTCCAGAGTGTGCTTGAAATTGTAAACCATGGCCCTTCTTCAGGGACTGATCTGTGGTGGTGATGGTGGTGTTCAGTCCACTCAGTGGTGTCTGACTCTCTAAGATCCCATGGACCTCAGCACGCCAAGCTTCCCTGACCTTCACCATCTCCTGGAGCTGGCTCAAACTCACGTCCATCAAATTGGTTATGCCATCCAACCATCTCAGCCTCTGTCGTCCCCTTCTCCTCCTGTCTTCAATCTTTCCGAGTATCAGGGTCTTTTCTAATGAGTCAGCCATTCACATCAGGTGGCCAAAGTATTGGAGTTCCAGCTTCAGCATCAGTCCTTTCAATGAATATTTAAGGTTGATTTCCTTTAGGATTGATTGCTTTGATCTCCTTGCAGTCCAAGGGATTCTCAAGAGTCTTCTCCAACACCACAGTTCAAAAGCACCAGTTCTTCGGCACTCAGCCTTCTTTATGGTCCAACTCTCACATCCATACACAACTACTGGAAAAACCTTAGCTTTGACTATTCAGACCTTTGTCAGCGAAGTAATGTCTCTGCTTTTTAATATGCTGTCTAGGTTGGTCATAGCTTTTCTTCCAAGGAGCAAGCGTCTTTTAATTTCATGGCTGCAGCCATCATCTGCAGGGAATTTGGAGCTCTTTTTTGGAGGGGCCTTTGGAGCACTTTATTTTCTTATAGTCTGTCACTGTTTGCATTGTTTCTCCATCTATTTGCCATGAAGCCATGGCACCAGATGCCATGATCTTAGTTTTTTGAATGTTGAGTTTTAAGCCAACTTTTTCACTCTCCTCTTTCACCTTCATCAAGAGGTTCTTAAGTTCCTCTTCAATTTCTGCCATAAAGGTGGTGTCATCTGCATATCTGAGGTTATTGATATTTCTCCCAGCAATCTTGATTCCAGCTTGTGCTTCATCCAGCCACAGTCTCTGCCCTCCGGGAGACTTTCAGAAACAAAGATAATGTCAAAAGGCTCAACAGGACCCTGTCAATCTAGAGACACAAATTTACAGGTGATAGGAAATCCCAGGGTGGGCAGGGGAGACACACCTGGCTATAGCCCAGAGGAGCCCTCCAGTGGCACCTTCCTTGCTCTGTGAATCACTGATTATAGTTTTACTTTTCAGTTTCTGGTGTGCCTCAGGATGCTTAGGGCTAAAAATTACATTTTCACATCTAAGATAGCGTGTGAAGAGCGAGAGAGGCGGAAATATCGGATTCGGGGGAATTTGGAAGCAAGGACAACTGTAGAGGAGAAAAGCCAATGCAAACCCTAAGGCAAAAAGAGCAGAGCTGTTGGGAAGTGGGACAAGACAAGTGAACTAGTAAACTAAAAATCATACGCATGCTACAATGGGAAATGTGTGCACATACAGAAAAGGAACATACAAATAGTTTCAAAAGTTATTCAGTTGAAATTATATAATTCAGGACAAATATTCAAAATATTAATACATTATAGATTACTGTTAATTACTGCAAGGAGATCCAACCAGTCCCTCCTAAAGGAGATCAGTCCTGGGTGTTGATTGGAAGGACTGATGTTGAAGCTGAAACTCCAATACTGTGGCCACCTGATGTGAAGAACTGACTCATTGGAAAAGACCCTGATGCTGGGAAAGATTGAGGGCAGCAGGAGAAGGGGATGACAGAGGATGAGATGGTTGGATGGCATCACTGACTCAATGGACATGAGTTTGGGTAAATGCCAGGTATTGGTGATGGACAAGGAGGCCTGGCGTGCTGCAGTCCGTGGGGTCGCAAAGAGTCGGACATGACTGAGCAACTGAACTGAACTAAAACACATCTAAGGTACATGACCTAACTGGGCCTCCTTCTGCACTTGAGGGAAATGACAACTTTAGGCTAAAGGCCTTTGAAGCTCCTTTTCCTTTTAAAACATGTTTTTATTTCAAAATTGGTTTGAGGATCAGTGTGTACATTTGTGTGTGAGGAGGCCAGTGTGAGATTTCCATCCTTCAGGAAACGTCACTATGAGGGCAGAGGTCCCTAGAGAGCCAGGGGGGCCCACTTCCTCTCCTTACTCTCAGTGCAGTTCAGTCACTCAGTCGTGTCCACATCTTTGCAACCCCATGGATATGCCAGTCTTCCCTGTCCATCACCAACTCCCAGAGCCTACTCAAACTCATGTCCATAGAGTCGGTGATGCCATCCAACCATCTCATCCTCTGTCATCCCTTTCTCCTCCTGCCCTCAATCTTTCCCAGCATCAGGGTCTTTTCCAACGAGTCAGTTCTTCACATCAGGTGGCCACAGTATTGGAGTTTCAGCTTCAGCATCAGTCCTTCCAATGAACACCCAGGACTGATCTCCTTTAGGATGGACTGGTTGGATCTCCTTGCAGTCCAAGGGACTCTCAAGAGTCTTCTCCAACACCGCAGTTCAAAAGCATCAATTCTTTGGTGCCTGGCTTTCTTTGTAGTCTAACTCTCACATCCACACATGACTACTGGAAAAACCATAGCCTTGACTAGATGGACCTTTTTTGGCAAAGTAATGTCTCTGCTTTTGAATATGCTGTTTGTTTGGTCATAGATTTTCTCCCAAGGAGTAAGAATCGTTTAATTTCATGGCTGCAGTCACCATCTGCAGTGATTTTGGAGCCCAAGGAAATAAAGTCTGTCGCTGTTTGCATTGTTTCCCCATCTATCTGCCATGCAATGATGGGACCGAATGCCATGATCTTAGTTTTCTTGAATGTTGAATTTTAAGCCAACTTTTTCACTCTCCTCTTTCCCCTTAATCAAGAGGTTCTTTAGTTCTTCTTCACTCTCTGCCATAAGGTGTCATCTGCATATCCGAGGTTATTGATATTTCTACCCTCACAGTCCAGAAAAACAGGTTGAGAGGCCCAGCCGCACATTCCTGCCACGCAAGTCATATGTTTCTGCCTCAGCAATTGCAGAAAGGGGATTTTCCCCTCTCTCTGCCTTCAATCATGTCCCTAAGCCCCTGAGTTCCTTGCTGAATTAAAGGCATTTATCTTGCCTTTTACCCACAGACAGCTGAGAATCAAAGAGAGGAATCCTAAAGGCAAGAATGTCTTTTACACAATTAAAACATCTATTTTTCTTGGCCAAAATGAGAAGATGTCTGCCCTTTGCTTCAAAATAATCCAGCTGGGGAGAGGTAGGTGATATGGTGGGAAGTGGGCAGAAAAGACCTAAACCAGGTTGGCCATGAGTCAGGGAAGTGTTGAAGGTGAGTACCGGGGACGTGAGAGCTCTTCAGAGAATCCTACACTCTGATTTTCTATTCATTTGAAGTCCTCCTGAAAAAAAAGTACATACTCATATACATATACATACACACACACAATTCCCATCCGAGTCAGCATGAGGCAAAGGTAAACCAAACTGGAATCGTCTGTCAGAAGGAAAGAAGTAACTTGACGGCATTGTGTATACGGAGGTATTCTGACAGGAGACGCAGCCACTTGCTTTCTGCCACTGATGCCATCAACTGAAGAAGAGCAACTTAACCAATACTAAAAGACTGTTTTAAAACCCTAATCCTGAAGGCTGTTACACACTGAGATAAATCACAGGAGAAGATAGCTAAGGAAATGCTTTCACTGAAAACAGAACGTGAAACTGAATTATTCATATTGATAGTGAAGAAGGAAAACACGAATGCTTGTTAGTTGCCCCAATTTACTCTGGGGCCAAACAAGGCAGTCTGAACTTGGACAGCCATGATGGCTAGAAAGCAAGCAGGTAGAATGTGTTTGGACAGTGGTGTGTATCCATGCCACAGGCCTGAACCGCATTCCTGTGTCTATTGTTAGGACTAGCTATTAGCAAGTCCAGCAATTACGCTTCCCTTGTCAGCTAAAACCACAGCCCCTCTCTGCAAAGTTTCAGTGGTGACCCGCTCTCAGAATGGCCCCCAAGGATCCTTACCGCTGGTACTCACACCTCTGTGTAGACGCTGCCCACAGGGAATGGAGCAGAGCTGTGTTAGCAACAGGATATTGTGTGTGACTGACAAGGCAAGGGCATAAAAGACTCCATGGCTTCAGCTTTGCTTCCTCTTGGATCACAGGCTCTGGGGGAAGTCAGCTGCCATGTTGGGAGGATACTCAAGAAGCCTTCTGGAGAGTCCCATGCGGCAGAGAACTGACCAAGAGCCAGCACCAGTCTGTCCGATGTGTGATGGGCCCCCTTAGAAGCGGGCCCTCCAGCCATGGCAAGCTGCCAGATGTCTGCAGCATGACCTCTTGGGAAACCCCAAGCCACAACAACAGCTACACAGCTCCCGAATTACTGTCCATTGGAAAGTATGAGAGACAATAAATGTTGTTTTAAGCTAAATTGGGGTTATCTGCTATGCAACAGCAGATAACTAATACAGTTTGTGCCAAGCCTGGGAACAGATGGCAGAAGACTGAGAAGGAATGAGTGACTGTCAGAAATGCCTTGAGTTTCACATACTTCTGGAGCTCTGTTTAGATTGCCTCCAGAGAGGCTCCAAGCCAGGCTTCAACAGTATGTAAACTGAGAACTTCCATACTTACAAGGTGGATTTAGAAAAGGCAGAGGAACCAGAGATCAAATTGCCAACATCTGTTAGATCATAGAAAAACCTAGAGAATTCCAGAAAAACATCTACTTCTGCTTCACTGACTACACTAAAGCCTTTGACTGTGCAGATCACAATGAACTGTGGAAAATTCTTAAAGAGATGGGACTACCAGACCATCGTACCTGCCTCCTGAGAAACCTGTATGCAGGTCAGGAAGCAACAACTAGAACCAGACATGGAATAATGAGCTGGTTCCAAATTGGGAAAGGAGTAGGTCAAGGGTGTATATTGTCACCCTGCTTATTTAACTTGAATGCAGAGTACATCATGTGAAATGCTGGGCTGGATGAAGCACAAGCTGGAATCAAGATTGCTGGGAAGAAAAATCAATAACCTCAGATATGCAGATGACACCACCCTTACGGCAGAAAGCAAAGACAAACTAAAGAGCCTCTTGATGAAGGTGAAAGAGGAGAGTGAAAAAGGAGAATGTAAAATTCAACATTCAAAAATGAAGATCATGGCATCTGGTCCCTTCACTTCATGGCCAATAGATGGGGAAACAATGGAAACAGTGAAAATTTTATTTTCTTGTGCTCCAAAATCACTGCAGATGGTGACTGCAGCCATGAAATTAAAAGGTTTGCTTCTTGGAAGAAAAGCTATGACCAACCTAGACAGCATATTAAAAAGCAGAGACATTACTTTGTCAACAAAGTCCATCTAGTCAAAGCTATGTTTTTTTCAGTAGTCATGTATGGATGTGAGAGTTAGACCATAAAGAAGACTGAGAGCCAAAGAATTGATGCTTTTAAACTGTGGTGCTGGAGAAGACTCTTGAGAGTCTCTTGGACTGCAAGGAGATCAAACCAATCAATCCTAAGGGAAATCAAACCTGAATATTCATTGGAAGGACTGATGCTGAAGCTGAAGCTCCAGTACTTTGGCCACCTGATGCGAAGAGCCAACTCATTGGAAAAGATTTCAATGCTGGGAAACATAGAAGGCAGGAGGAGAAGGGGACAACAGAAAATAAGATGTTTGGATGGCATGACTGATTCAACGAACATGAGTTTGAGTAAGCTCAGGGAGATGGCAAAGGACAAGGAAGCCTGGTGTGCTGCAGTTCATGGGGTCAAAAAGAGTCAGACATGACTGAGGGACTGATCAACGAGAGGTTCCATCCATTGGACCTACCAAAAGATAGATGACACACTGAACCTGGTCCTGCAGGTACATCTGTTAGCAAGCAAGGATGTTATTGCCTCAATTTCTGCGCAGACAACAACTTCCAGAAAGCCATTTTTTAAAAATTGGCTAGGGAAATCACCCCCTGGAGAAGGAAACGGCAACCCAGTCCAGTACTCTTGCCTAGAACTTCCCATGCAAAGAGGAGCCTAGCAGGCTATAGTTCATGGAGTCGCCAAAGAGTCAGACATGACCAAGTGACTGAGGACAGGGAAATTAAACAAAGAATGTACGTTCCTAAGAGCTCATGGGGTTATATTGTGTTACAGAATTTTTTTATGATTCCCTCAAAATCTTAGACTAGCAAGTTTCTATGGAAGACTTTAGGAAAAACAAGAATGGGATAGACCAGGGCAATTTTTCTCTGCAGAATGACATCTCAGGAGTGTGTAGAGGTCCAGATTTCTTAAGAGTTTCGTCCACAAGTCCTTATATTAAACCCAGATTTCATATGCAAGTCCTTATATTACTGGGCTGTACTTGACATTGTTTCTAAAGATTCTTTTCTCTTGGTTTCCATCACCTCTTGCCATGCTGACTTTCTTACAAGCTCTCTCTTCTTCCTCTATGTTCTTTCCTCGCAGGAACCTTTAGTGCCTGCCCTTTGAATGTGGGTGTTCTCCATTGCTTTATGTGGTCAACCTAGGCATTTCCACCTACTGTGATGGTTTTACCTACAAATTATATGATTCCAACTTCCAAGTCTGTTTGCCCAGTTCCGACCTGACATCTGAAACCCTTGAGAATCTTGTGTGCATGCTCCGTCACTTCAGTCGTGTGCAACTCTGTGTGACCTTATGGACTGTAGCTTACCGTAGGGAAAGCTATGTCCTCTATCCTTGGGATTCTCCAGGCAAGAATACTGGAGTGGGTTGCCATTTCCTTCTCCAGGGGATCTTCCTGACCCAGGGACCGAACCTGAGTCTCCTGCATTGGCAGGTCGGTTCTTTACCGCTAGCACCACCCGGGCAGCCCTTGAGAATCACACCAGTATGGTTTTATTTCTACTCATCGAGAATGTAGATCTGCAGCTTCTTGTGGCTTGTCAATGTTGTTCACAACTCATCTGCTTGCTCTTCAATACCTATACTCCCTGGAAGAAAAGTTAGATTGTCTATGGATTTCATTGCTCTTTCTTTGCATTTGAATTGGTAATCGGTTTTACTAGATATGGTGTGTGTCAGCAAATTAAAGTAACCAAATAAAAGTAGTTTAATAAGGACATTTATTTCAAACAACAAGGGTTGGTTCTTTCAGTGTTTTAACAATGTCATTAAAAACCTGAAACCTTTTGTCTTTCCTCCTTATCATCTTCTGCATGCTGGCTCTCACCCCTCATGGTTACAAAGTGGCTGCTGCAAGTCCAGACATCACATCTTTGGATCATGTATGAAGGATTACTTGGAGTCCATCCATTTCTCCAGATTTTGTATATTTTCTAAAATTATCCCTATAATAGGTCAGTTTGGTAGAGAATTAGGGTCCTGAACTATATCAGAATGGCTTCCCCTAGAATTGCCAAGCAGTTGTGCCTGGGGAAATGCCACTTGACTAAGTTGAGGGAAGCTTCTAGAATGAGCCTTAGATTTATATACACTCTGGAGATGGAACATATCATTCCTTCTCTATGAAGACTCTCAGGAGAAATTTCTGTGTGGTCTTGTGCTGAAAAGAGCCCTGATTTGCTTAAGCAATCATCTTATGGAAAAGATGAATTGCCTGGCTGGTAAGATGCCCTCTTTTTCTTTGACTGCTTGAAAACCCAGCGCCAAGTCTGTGGGCCACCTAGGCCAAATACATGAATTTACCACCTGTCATAAACTCAAATTCTTACAGCAGGAGCCATGTTTAAACTATTCAACCGCAGGTACAACAAAGGCACCATTCAGAATGCGCAACTGTTGTAAACCACAAGCAACAGCCTTCATTAACAGCCAGGCAGCTACAGAGTGAAACAGGCAAACCAGAGTGAGAATTAAAAAAGAAGCCTCGATCTATTTTTTTTTTCACATTTGATAGAGATAGTCCATGATGATAAATGGGACTGACACTCCACCTCAGTGTTGGGGAGACAATAGGGAGTGGTGTGGACTGTGGTAAATTGGAGAACCCACGTCCTCTTAAGAACGATGTCTGCTCCTCAGATCCAGATAATTGCTGCCAGATTAGAATATGGCTCAGGGCTCCCAGAACTCCCAATATGTTTAAAACAAAGCCAGAAATCCTAATTTTTGAGGGCTCCTGGATTTTAAGAGTCTACTCTAAAAAAGCAACAAACAAAAAGCCCAACCAAAAATAAACAAACATTAAAGTACAGGCAAGTGCAAACAATACAGGTCAGACGACTCTAGTCGGCTTGTGACTTCTGCTTTCTGCTGCGTATTTTGTATCAGCTTCCTGTTTTACATTCCATTCTTATTTTCCTTTCTTTTTGCTTCTACTCAATTAATAGTTTTTCCTCTACTTTATGTAACCTTGCATATCACTTTAAATTCTACCTGGGACGGTTGTCCTGCCAGGCTCCTCTCTCCATGGGATTTCCCAGGCAAGAATACTGGAGTGGGTTGCCATTTCCTTCTCCAGGGGATTGTTCTGACCCAGGGACCAGCCCACTGGGGCAGATCCTTTACCACTGACCCCCCAGGGAAGCCCCTGTGTGGAGAGAAGAGGATAAACGCACTGAGTGCAGGATACCTCCCCTTAGACAGCCTACTGGCTCATCAAATGCCCGAGTCACACCAGGCTGAACTGGCCCCTTCCCTTCCTGACTCCGTCCCTCCTCCTCTGGAGGACCCAGACAGGGCCCCCCTTTGTGTGCTATCTCAACCAGCAGCAACGCCCCTGCTATCTGACTGCGTGAGCCAGGAGCCTGCTGCTGCTGCTGCTGCTGCTGCTAAGTCGCTTCAGTCACATCCGACTCTGTGCGACCCCATAGACGGCAGCCCACCAGGCTCCCCCATCCCTGGGATTCTCCAGGCAAGAACACTGGAGCGGGTTGCCATTTCCTTCTCCACTCCAGTGCGTGAAAGTGAAAAGTGAACGTGAAGACTGCAGCCCACCAGGCTCCTCTGTCCATGTGATTTTTCAGGCAGGAGTACTGGAGTGGGGTGCCACTGGCTTCTCCGCCAGGAGCCTGAGCGTCACACTATTTTTGATCCCTCCTCTGCTCATTCAGTCATGGTCAGGCTTTACCTCCTGAAGTCCCAGCCCCTCCTCTCTGACCCTAGCATGGTGATTCAGACCCTGACCATTTCTGGCTTGAATTACTCTAAGAGACTAGACTCACCTCCTGCATCCTCTCTGCTTTTCTTCAAAGTCAGTCTCTGCCAGCTGCTGGGATGCATGCCTGACCCTCTGCCTCCCTTAACCTCATGGAGGGTCCCCACCATCTCCTGGGTAAGTCCCAGCTCCGTGTCTCAACAGCCCCCTCTGCCCCACAAAACGCACTGCTCCAGGGACACTCCGATACTCAGTTCAGGCCCTGGTCCTCCCAGGAAGCCTCCCTGACACCCCAAAGCTCCCCAGAATATCAGAGACCTCCTAGTGCTCCCCCGTCACCCCATGATTTCCTCTGTCCCTGCACAGGAACTAACTAAAAGAAAATAATAGTAGTTAATAGTAGTTGGGCTTCCCTTGCAGCTCAGCTGGTAGAGAGTCCACATGTAATGCGTGGGACCTGGGTTCGACCCCTGGGTTGGGAAGATCCCCTGGAGAAGGGAAAGGCAACCCACTCCAGTATTCTACCCTGGAGAATTTCATGGACTGTATAGTTCACGCGGTCTCAAATTGTCGGACACGACTGAGCCATTTTCACTTCATAAGAGCGGTTAATAGCAATCAGCAAGCACACTGGCCAAGCACCGTTCTAGGCAGTTCAAATGTATTCGTTTGTTTCATCCTCAAAAACCGTATGCAGAAATATTAGCCCAGTTTTATAGCTTATTAAGCTGAAGCGCAAAGAAATCAGTAGCTGTCCTCAAGTCATTGCTGGTGAGTGTGAACCCGGTTCCTTTGGCTCCAGAGTACTTGCTCTTCACCACCAGGAGGCACTGGTGGTCCCAGGGTCTGTCTCAACCTGTTTCTCCTGCCCATCCTGTTTACTCAGATTTACAGGCTCCAAGTCATAAACTGCAGCTCTGTCTGCGTGCTCCCCTGATAACAAACACCTATCTGCCCTGCCCTGAGTCTGGATTCCGCAGCCGCAAAGGCTTCCTCAGACCTAGGTGATTCCCAGCCAGGGCTCCAGAATTAGGTTTCTGCAGGAACTGTCTTCTCCACTCGCCTGAAATCAAGATAAGAGCGTTCTTCTTACCTCATCCCCCTGGAAGGCAGCTTTAACAGATAAAAAAACAAAAAGTAGATTATTCTAACTATAGTTAGAAACCAGACGGCTGAGGAAGGAGAGTCCCTGGGTGGAGGTTGGGGACAGCAGCAAAGGTCAACAGGGTGGTTGCCATGAGGCTTCCTGTGTAAAAGGCATCCTCATTACCTTGATCACAAGGAGGAAGAAAAAGAGAGGGAGAGAAAGGCAGGAGCTGACAGTGGCTCAGAGCCCAGGGCTTCCGGCAGGCCCCCTTTCCTGCACAGCTGGTTCCCTTCGGGCTCTTGGGACCACCCTGGCCTCCTGCTTCATTCCCATCTCACTGGGAGAAACTCAGGTGTCGTATTCCTGTCCAAGCTGAAAGATCCAGAAGGACCTTCAAGGTGTGGCTTGGCCTCCCTAGATCTGCTCAGGAGATTTGACTCAGTTTTGCTAGCATCTTTCCAGACGCCAGCGGAAGACCACTCCCAAGCAGACGTATGAGTCGTTCAGGCTCTGCCTCACAGCAGCCAGCCCAGGGTAACATGGCCATCAGCCCTGGACCTGAGATCACTCCTGGCCTGGAGAATCGCCACTCAAAGCAAAGGGAGGTGCAGATGGAGGGGCGGAAGGAGTCCAACACACACAGGAGGATCCTGAAAGAAAAAACTCCAGGACAGGTTCTGAGGACCAAAACATCGCTCTTTCTAAAATAACTATTCCAGCCCACCTGAAAAAAGATGAAAGGCTCCAAACTGTGGATTTAAAGAATGTTGAACATTCTGGGGAGGCTGGAATGAGCACATGGGAGGGGAAGGTCGATGTGAAATGCCCACAAGGTTAATGATGGTGCTGTCACAGGGGAGTTCCCAGGCACAGCCAGCCAGAGGCGGCCGGGGCCAGGGTGTTCTCCCCGTCCTTAAAAGAGCACACACAGAAGAGAGAGTGATAAGAGCAAAGCGATAAGGGTTTTCAAATTCCCGCTGCTTCCCATAAAGTGTAAAGTGAACAGATGTATAACCAGAGTTCTTAGGTTAACAAAGCCTTATCTCTCCTGCCATGGGGTTTTTAAATTGCCAGTGGAAGGACTTCCCTGGCAGTGCAGTGGATAAGAATACACCTTGCAATGCAGGGGACACGGATTCTATCGCTGGTCTGGGAAGCTCCCACATGCAGTGAGGCAACAAGCCTGCTGGCACTAGAGCCTGTCAGAGACAGCAGAGCCCCTGCAATGAGGAGCCACGCATGGCAGCTGGAGAGTGGCCCCTACTGCCGCAACGAGGGAAGGCCCATGGGCAGCATGGAAGACCCAGCACAGCCAAAAGCAAAATAAATTAATTTTTAAAATTTACAACTAGCTTTTTAAAAAAATAAATTGTCAGTGGACTAGAGTTAGCAAAGTCCAGACTATGGGAAAAATCTCCCAACAAATAACCTGTTTCTTCAACAAACTGCAAAAAGAAAACAAAAAAAGATAAGAGGCTTAAAAGACATGAATCAATCGCAATGTGTGAGCTTTATTTGGAGTCTTTATTTTTTAACTAAAAAGCCCAATATGACATTTCAGATGAATAAAAATTTGAACACTGACAGGATAGTTGATATTAAAAATTATTTAAGGGACGACTTTGAAATTCCTTTCCAGGACTTCCCTGGTGGCCCAGTGGCTAAGACTCTATGCCCCCAGCGTAGGGGACCTGGGTTCGATCCCTGGTCAGGGAACTAGATCCCCCATGCTGCAAATAAAGATCCTGCAAATAGAGACCTGGTGTAGTCTTTCTTTTAGAGTCACTGAAACACTTACAAGTGAGATAATATGATTTCCGAGGTTTGCTTCAGAATAAGTGGGATAGGGAAGTGAATGGGGTAGAATTGAAGGATTGATGGTTCTTGGGGCTGAGTGGATACCTGGGCCTGGAGCTTCCTTATACAATTCTTTCAACTTCTGGGTGGGTACACAATTCTCCACAATTATTAAATTTTTAAAAAAGAAAAAAATCATTTTAATTAATTGAAATATATCATTGGAATACATACTATCATTTTCCTCCTTGCCCCGCAATTCTTTTTAAACCATAAATTCTGATGAATCAGCTATACTTTCAACAAAATCCCTCATCTACAAAATGTCTTTAGTTGGAGGGAAAATTTGTCTGTCACCAATAAGAACCAGATACAGTCCCCTCCAAGTGCCTGAGCTCAGAATGCAAAACTTGGTTAAAACTGCTCTTTCTGGGTTAGGTAATTAAGTCTAGCTAGCCAGTGCTACAAAGAAGCTCTAATTAAACTCTTGTACCAACTGAAGTCATCTTCCCCAGGCTACGCCGTGAAGCTGGAGTAAGGCACTCAGACAAAGAGCCAAAAGCAATGACACAGAACTAATCTCTCATCTGCAGGTGAGCTGGCTGGGGCCCAGCGCTCAGCCTCCAAGCTATGAGGTACCAGCTGAAGGGGCTGCAGCCATGCCCTCCTATTCTCTACAGAACAATAAAGGACTTTCTAGAACAGAGGAGGTTCCAAATGAAACAGAAGATTTCTGCAACTCACCCAGAAGAATAACTGAAGTTTCCTTTCAGAGATAATACAGAGAGAAATGAGACCAAGTCTCCCCCAGGCCAGCACCTTTTAAGTGGCCCTGCTGAAGTAAAGAGTGGCAGGAGAAGAATATGCCCCAAGAATGAAGTCAATAAAGGAGGTAAGACACAGTTTCGTTTCTCCCAACATGCCCATAGCTCTGCATGATCAATACACTCAATGTATGACGTTTAGACTGGTAAATATTGAAGACTGTGAAAACTGTGTTTATAACAGTGTGGGTCATAGACACTGGTGCACCATCTCAAGAGGGCAATTAATCACGATCAACATGACATATACCTTTTGACCCAGAAACTCTACTTCTAGAAACATAGTATCTCTCTCCCACCATCAATATCTCCCTACTGTCTACTGGATCACCCTCATTGCCGCATTCTAAAGATAACAGCCACTCTCAGCGTCTCTCTTTGCCCTACATTCCTCCGTTCCCTTTCACAAGTAAACCTGCTGGACAGGATTGTCTATCATCTCTGAATTCACTTCCTTACTTATTCTCTCTTGAACACCTTCCCTTCTGAAAAGACTAGAGGTTTTGTCAAGGTCACCAATGTTCTCCATTGATAAGATCCAATAGTCACTTCTCTATTCTTCTCTCTCTTGACCTCTGGTAATATTTCCTATGATTGACCCCTCTCCTTTATGCCCTTGGCATGCCCAAAACAGATTCTCTGGACTTTCTTTCTGCTCCAGTGGGCAGTCCTTCTAAGTCTCTTTCGCTGGCTCTTTTTCTGCTCAGAAAGTTTTAAGTGCCAAAGGCCTTTGACCCAGGTGCCCTTCTCTTCATCTCTTCTCTTGCATAGAATATCTAAGTCCTTTACTTTAAAAGTGTTAGTGATGTGGCCAATGACTGAAGTCTGGATCTCTGGCCCTAATCACTCTAGAAAAATTCCAGACTCAGATAACCAAATGTCCTACTCAACAGTTCTCCACGGATGTCTGACAGGCATCATAAACTCAAGATGTCGTGGCCAAGACAGAACTCTTGACTTTCAACCTCCAAACTTACTCACTCCTAATTATTTCACTATCATCCATTGAAAAAAAAAAATCTAGGTATTATCTTCAATTCCTAGATTTATCTTTTCCTTACATCTGTTGACTTTACCTTCAAAACAGTCCAAATTAGTTCCCTTCTCTCCATCTCTATCATCCCATTTCAAGACAGCATCATCTCTTGACTGCATTGCTGGAATTTCCTAATTTGTTCTTGCTTCCCTCTTGCCCTTCTATAGTCTATATCCTATAGCAGCCAGTGACTACCAGTAAAACAGTCCTATAGCATCCCACCCAGAGTGAAAGTCAAGCTTCTTATTCCCTTACAAGTAAGCCCCTTCAGCTACCCAGCACCTGCCTATCTCCCCCATCTATTCGCTCAAACTTTTTCCCCCTCACCCACTCCCATGAAGCCCTTGCTTAGGCTCCTCCCAGAGCTGGCTTTCTTGTCCTTATATATTGCAACTTAAATTTCACCTTCTTGAACCTACCCTGACACCATAGTACAAAAGACTCCTAGCATTTACCCTCTCTTCGAATTTACTATTAGAGGTTTTCCTTATTTCTGGCCTCTGCTCCATTACCAGTGAGAACAGGGATCTTGTCTATTTTGTCCTCGACAATCTTCCTCAGTGTCTTGAGCATGACTTGGCACATAGTACCTGGTGGGAGAATCCTGAGTGAGCAAGTATGTAAAGATACAGAAAGATATTCACCCAAAGATTGCTTGAATAGCAATACAAGTATAGCCGGAAAAAAAAAAAAATGGAAATGACTTAAAAGCTAGAGGATTCCTTTTAGTATATCCATACAGTGGGTACAGCCATTTATAATAATGAATGAGGTCAATCTATAAATGCTGATAAGGAGACAATGTCCGAGATGTGTTTGTACAGTGTGGTACCCAGCCTCCAATACGGCCCCCAGTGATTCTTGAGTCCTAGTATTTCCGCTTTTATGTAGTCTCCTCCCAAAGTGAACTGAAGCTATCTACATACGTGACCCGTAGAGTAAGGTGGAGACGACGGGGGGGGGGGCTGACGTCTGAGGCCAGGCTGGAAAGGGCAGTGCAACGCCTCCATTTTCTCCTGGATCACTCACTTTGGGGAAAGGCAGCCTTCACGTTGAGGTCACAAGCCCTTGCACAGAGGAACCAAGGATTCCCGCCAACAGCCAGCACCAACAGGCCAGCCCTGTGAGGAAGCCACACGGCAAGTGGATCCTCCAGTTCCAGTCAAGCCTTCAGAGGACGGCAACCTCCAGAGACCCCCGTGCAGGAACCACCTGCCTCAACGGCTCCCCAGTTCATGACTCACAGAAACTGTGCAAGTCAGTAAATGTTGACTGTTATTTTAAACCACTAAGTTTTGAGGAAATTGATTATGCATAAAAGATATAGGTAGTATAACTCTTTTACTGTTTTTAAAAAAAAGCGTATGGGCACTTACATTTATTCATGCAAAGAAAATACCTCAAAAGAGGCACAAAGGGATGGGTGGGTAGGGAGGGACTATGTCCACTTTTCAGTATATGCTCCGATATTCTCAGATTTATTTACAACAACCACTTATTACTCTTATAACTTTTATTTTTGTAAAGGCTATTATCAAAATATTAAGAGAGAAGCCACAGTAATGGCCCTTCCTAAGCCTTCTTACCTTCTGTTTTCCTTGACTTTCTCCCACTCTCAGGACCTGGCTTTAGAACAGTCTCTTCTTTATCCAGTAACCCAAACACTGGAGGGGTTGTTTTTTTTTTTTTAAGATTAATTTCACTGAGAACATTAATCCTACAGTTAGAATGCTGCTACAATTGGGATCCTGATTTAATTATTTGCATTTAATAAGGCAAAAATGTGACAGTAACTGTGGGATGCAAAGCTGGTATTCTGACAACCTAGAGGGGCAGGGAGGGGAGGGAGGTGGGAGCGGGGTTCAAGAGAAAGGGGACCTAAGGATACCTGTGGCTGATTCATGTTGATGTATGGCAAAAGCCGTCACAATAAAGTAATAATCCTCTAATGAAAAACAAATAAAGAAAAAGATGAAAATAACTGCGAGGTGAATAATGTATGAGCCACTCACACTTTCGGTGTGCTGATGACTTAAGTAGAGTTCGTGAGCCCACAGGCTAGGGCTGCGGTTTCTGCAGGAGGTGAGCCACCGCTGGCCACGCCTAGTTTCACATCAGTAAAGACGGACACCGGAATATTCCACAGGCTGTCTAACAGGTAAAGGCAAAGGCAGCTCACACTCAAACCACAGAATTCGTCACGCTCTCCCTTAATAAAGACATTTTCCAGAGTGTGACCGGAGGGACGCCAGTGATTTACATTTAAACAGAACAACCATCTCAGTGCCTTTCCAAGGCTTGGGTAAAACGGAGGACCCAGCCCTGAGTTTGGTTTTCCCTCTTCAGAATTAGCGGTGGGGGTGGACTAAACACATGCCTTTGACTAGCGTAAAATCAGAAACTTTGCTTTTTAAGACGACAACCAAACTCTGCAGCCCAGACCCCCAGTTTTAATTGATGAGACCAGGGAACAGTGTAGGAAACTGTTACCTCTGATTCGGTGATAAATTCCAGTCCTCTTGAGTGTCTCCAAAGGGGAAAAGTTACAGGAACAAAGTTGCAATCACTAAACTATGCATACTGATGAGATTATAGCCCCAGGATTGATGAAATCTTGCTAACAGGGAAATTAATTACCTCTGAAACTCAAACAACTGAAGGCTGCAGACAACTGAAATGACACACAGAGAAATGCCCAAACAACTTCAGTTGAGCGTGTGTCCCACACAAGGGGACACAAATACATATTCGCTTTCAAACTGAGAGCCCTCCTTTAGTCACTAGAGCCAGTGGAGGGCAACATTCAAATTGTTAGATAGTTTAGCAGAATCAGAGCCCAGCAAGATAGGGAACACAGAGGGAAGATGGGCACACCCAGGGCACTCCCGAGCCCAGGGCCAGAGTTCCTCCACCCGCCTGCCCCTCCCGCCGCCGCTGGCAGGGGCCGATTCAGGCAGGGCAGGGCCTTTGTGAGCCACTCCTCAAAGGAAAGAGAAACAAACACGATTAGAGGAGCATTTGATTCAGCAAACAGACACTCTAATGATTCTATTTCCCACATCATTTCTTGTACACTTCTTCACGTAGATTCACAGATTTGGTGAAAATGAACCAAGGAAAACACTTCTTCCATAGGGTAGGGATTAAATTATGATCACTCAGGTACCGAATACTACCTAAAGTCACTGAAAAAAATGAGGAAGATCCATGTGAACTGATTTAGAAGTTGGCGTATACATGTACATATATGTATTTACATACACAAACACATTCATTCTTATTTTAAGAGTATTACATACAAAATATATTTTTTTCTATAAACAATTATAACAATTAGTTCCCTTTGTGAGACAAGAATGGACATGAGTGGCAAAGAAGTACATTTTTCATTTTATATATTTTTACTTAGTTTGATTTTTTTTTTTTTTTACTATCAGCATGTATTATAAAAATGACTAATAAAGAAATAGCAAAGACCAAAAAAATGCTTTCCACTGGATCAGCCTGTGAGCCCCATGTTTCTGCTTGCTTTTACCCTGGGTAGACCATCTTTTGCTTTCCCACCTGTAAAATGGAAGCAAGCCCACCAAGAGGAAGCCTTTTCAGAGAGTGAAAGCTGAGCCGGCGAGGAAGGCAGGGTGTATCTGGCCAAGAAGTGAAAGGTGGCAGACCGGAAATGAGACCACAGCAGTCCTCAGAGACGAACAGTAATAATGCCACATTAAACTTATGAGTACGTGCCAAACATTTCATCCTAAGCTGCATTTTACAAACAAGAAACTGAGGCACAGAGAAGCATCTTCCTCAGGAACCCAAAACAAAGAAATGATGGAGTGAGAATTCAGCCCTGCCTGGCGAGAGGCTGTGCTGCTTCAACACAAACTAATGCAACAGATGTTTGCCAAACATTTCAGAAGACTGATGGATGAGCATCTCAGGAAATAAGTGCAAATACACTTTTTGGTAGAAGTATACATTACCGAAGGCCATTTGGCAAGTGTTACCAAAATTCAAAATGAGCACCCAACTTTTGACCTGGCCATTCTACTTCCTGGAACTCATCCTACAATGAAAATGAAAGTCACTCAGTCATGTCTGACTCTTTGCGACCCCATGGACTATAGAGTCCATGGAATTCTCCAGGCCAGAATACTGGAGTGGGTAGCTGTTCCCTTCTCCAGGGGATCTTCCCAACCCAGGGATCAAACCCAAGTCTCCCACATTGCAGGCAGATTCTTTATCTGCTGACCCACAAGGGAAGCCCTCATCCTACAGAAATACTCACAAAGATGTCTACATACAGATGTTCAGTGTGGCACTGTTTTAACAGGGGAAAAAAAGAGAGGGACAGAGAAACAACTCCAGGGGCCATAGGTATGGAAATGACCAGATGACTAAAACCTCACAATATACCCCAAATAGTAAGTAGCTTGTATCCTTTAAAAATGGAGGTCAATCCATAGATGCAGACATGTGAATTCTAAAATGTAGTTAAAAGAAAAATAATGATTACAGGGCAATGTGTACAATATGACCCTCTTTACATAAAAAAATAAGGTGTGAGAATCACTTCCTTTCTTCTTAGAAGAGTGATGCCTTCGTTTCCCTACTCTCCCTTCCTCGAAAACAAAAATGAAAGCAAAAACCACACAATTCAGAGATAAGTCGTAAAAAATAAAAGTCATGTGTTATTTATAAATCAATCATACAGTAAAATAATTATTTTAAAAGGTCACAAATACAACAGCTGCATAAAGTCAGCTTGGAGTCAAGTACCTCTTTAAATACATTGCAAATCATCTCTATTTTAGTGTTCTTTTCCAGACAGATGTGGTTCAAACTCAAGAGACGGCTTTATCATTTCATATTTGATAAAAAGTCAACAAAACTGGCAATAAATAGGCCAACAATAATTTTTAAAAATACTAAGTGGTAAACACTATTCTTAGTTGTGAAAAAAATCTACTATTCAGACAACCTGAAGATTTCACTCAAGTCAGTAAAAGACACAAAGTTAGCTTTTCCACATTTAAAATGCTCGTCATATTTTCCTAGAAGTGATAATGATACATACAAAAGCTCAAAGCATTAATAAAGAAATGACTGGAAGTCCCAACAAGTCAATGAACAGACTTTGTTCTGAGCTGGATGGGAAAGACACAAAACATTCTGTTTTGCTTCATTTTTCAAAAATTGCCATGGCTCCTGGAAGCAGTACCCAGACCAAAGGTTCCCAAACACTGGAGTGTAAGAAAGACTTGTTAAAATGCAGGTTCCTGGGCCCTCCCCCAGACTCTGAGCTCTGATTCCTGAGTACGATAAATCTACATTTTCAAACAAGATGCACAATGATTTTGATGAAGTGGTACAAGAACCCCACCATTCAAACCTGTTGCTGTTGGCTGGAAACCTGACTTGGGGCAGCTCCCCCACCTCTTTAGTTTTCTCATCTGTATAGCCAGTCAACTGTACTGATCTTCTCTGAGGGCCCTGAAGCCCTAATGCAGCTGGACCAACCCCAGATATAAGAGATGTAGTTGGAGATAAAAACTTAAACCTTCACGCCAAAACTTGTCTTTGCACATCATGGGGTTTCCGTCTTTTCTGCACCGTCTGAAAAGTCTGGTTCAATCAGTTCCACTTCTGGGAGCCCCTGAGTAGAGGAATTCTGAAACTGACATTCCACGTGAATTTGGGGGACTTTCCTCATGCAAACAGGGAAGCTTCCAGCAACCCTGAGAGGTGCTGCATATACATGGTATGTGGTGAATCCTACTTGGTTAGGAAACAACAGAAGCATCTCCGGAATGGTAAGCAGGCCCCAAAGCCTCCAGCAGAACTTCCATTGAGGAACCGGACCACTCAGTAGGAGCCTTTGACACTGGTCGAACTTGAAGAGTAAGAGCTGGATTTCCCCGAGAATTTCTTTGAGGAGAGGGACACCTGCATCCGCTTTACAGTACGGACGCTCCGGCAGAGAAGAGCGTTCTTGGCGTGATCCCGGAAGTCCTGTGAAACGAAGTAATAGACAAAGGGGTCGATGCAGCTGTTGAGGGTGGAGAGGCAGAGGGCCACGATGTACAGGGCGTAGACGTGACTCTGGCCCCAGGTCTTAATCAGGAAGTAGTGCACCACGAGCAGAAGGTTACTGGGCGTGAAGCAGATCAGGTACATGGCCAGGACGGTGACAATGAGCTTGATGGCCCTCCGCCTCTTCTTTCCTGAGCTCTCATCCATGGCAGAAGACTGGAGGGTCCGGATCATGAGCACGTAGGCCGAGGCGGTGAGGAAGGCTGGGAACAGAAAGACTCCAATGGCCAGAGACAGGAAGTAGTTGAACATGTCTCCCACCAGCACCTCCTCCGGCAAAACGTCGTGACAGGTCGTGATGTTAAGGGCCGGGATGTAGGAGGTCTGCTTTACGGCGTACAAGGGGATGGTAAGCAGCAGAATGAGCAGCCATATTCCCAGGGAGACGCCGATGGCAATGTTTGCCTGCTTCTTGGGGTGCACCATGGGGTTCACGATGACCCAGTATCTCTGCACGCTGAGGCAGGTCATGAAGAGGATGGAGCAGTACATGTTGCCGTAGAAAAAGCCAATGAGCACCTTGCAAAGAGACTCCCCGTAAATCCAGTTGTTGCCGTGGATGTGATACGCGATCTTCAAAGGGAACCACGTAACCGAGAGGAGGTCGGCCAAGGCCAGGTTGGCCATGTAAATCACAGCGGGGTGCTTCTTCTTTGTTCGGAAAAGAAAGACCCACAGGGCCATGCCATTGCTTGGCAAACCAACCACGAATACGATCGTGTAGACAAGTGGAAGAAAGACAGTGGTCAGCTTTCCAGTGAGGACGGAGGTAGAAAACTCATCCACGGAAAAGCCTGGTTTCACTGTCACGCCTCTGCCAGTGACCACAGGTGACTTATCCACGTTACCAATGAGGCTTCTTCCTTTAGACAGTCTCCTGTCTCCTGCACAAGAAAGGCAAGGCGGACAAGGGTCATTACAGAAATCAGTGTTTCCGCAGAGATGCTGGTTTGTCCAAATACAAGCGCTTCAGAGAAAGAACGGCTGGTGGGAAGGTCACGGGCAGGATGGTGCCCAGCACTCCAGTTACCACCTGAAAGCTCGGGCAGAGGAGAATAGGAGGACAGCAGCTGAGGAGAAAAAGAAGCAGTGAGACGGACTGAGAAAGAACAGCAGAAGCCGGAGAGGACAGCATTAGGCGAGCCTGCCTTTCTCCAGGGCAGTGTAGATGGAGAAAGTTTCCCGCGCTGCGTGAAGGAAGAGAAAGAAGACAGGAGGAGGGGCACCCAGAACGCCTCCAGGGGCTTCTGATGGGTGGTGGGATTACCAGGATTTCTATGGTCTGGATTTGTGTGACTGCTGTGTTATTTTTGTTATTTTTTTTAATCCTAATTTTCTATTTTTCAAGTCTTTACTGAATTTGTCACAATATCGCTTCTATTTTATGTTTCGGGTTTTTGGCCATGTGGCATGTGGGATCTTCGCTACCTGACGAGGGATCCAGCCTGTACCACCTGCGTTGAAAGATGAAGTCTGAACTTTTAGACCACTAGGGAAGTCCCTCTGCTGTGTGTGTGTGTGTGTGTGTGCATGTGCGTGTTTTTACAATGGGTATTTTTTTTAATGGGAGGGTTATGAAGTATGTGTACAACATAACAATGATTTCTATGAATCCTGGAAAAAACTGACAGTATATCATTTAGTTCTACAAACTGTCCACACTCATCAGTCTCCAACTGTTCTCATAATGGCCATCTATCTCATTTGCACTGCAAGACAACTCAGCCTGGCCCATCACTCCTTAGCCCAAAGTCCAACACAGCCAGGTTCCCAGGAGCTCAGACACACTGTCTCTCTAGACACAAGGACAGCCTCAGCCAGGGCAGGAGTCTCCCGCTTCTCTGAGGGCTTCCTGGAGACCTGCCCAAGGAGAAGAGCAGGCAGCAAGCCTTCTGACCTCAAGGTCACCGGGCAGCTGGGTGCACGATTTCTGTTCAGACAAATTTGTATTCTGACATTTAAGCAAGTAATATGCTAAGCTTTAACAACTTCCACTTTCATCCCCATATTATGAATTAAACTTTCAAAATCAGGAATGAATGGCATGGCCAGACTACATCCTGCCCCAACCAAGTGTCCATCAACCTACAGAACAAAGTGAAGGGCAATGTAAGGACCCAGAAGGCCCTGACTTTATTTCTGGGGAAGAGCAGCCCTTCACCATGGCACGTTTATGCCAGGGAGGATGTTCAACCTACTCACAAGCTTATCTGATAACTTGCATGTGTTGTCATCATTTTTTCCTGTTCTACCTAAGACACGGCTGGTGGGAAGGTAAAGTGGTACAGTCACTGTGCAAAACCATCTGGCAGTTCCTTGAACGGTTCACCATAGAATTGCCGTACAACCCAGCAATTCCTACTCCTAAGTATATACCCAGGACACAGGAAAACATGGAAACCTGTACAGGAATGTTCAGAACAGCATTATTCATTACAGCCCCAAAGGAGAAATAACCCAGATGCCCATCAGCTGATGAATGGATACACAAAATGTGGTCAATGCCTACAATGGAACATGACTTAGCAATAAAAGGAAATGAAGTACCGTTACATGCTACAACACAGGCGAAGCTTGGAAAGGTTGTGCTTTTGAAAGAAGCCTCAGGAGTATGTACTGTAGGAGTCCATTTATAATAAGTGTTCTGAATAGGCAAATCCACAGACAAAAAACAGATGAGTGGTTTCCAGGAGCTGGGGAATGGGGCAAACTGGGGGATGATGGCTAAGGAATGGGTGGAGTGTTCTTATAGGGTAAAAAAATATCCTAAAGTTGATTGTGGTGATGGATAGATTATCTGTGAATAGTCAAAAGGCACTGAATTGTAGACTTTGAACAGGTGAACTGTATGGTTTGTAGGTTACATCTTAATAAACCTGTTAGAGAATGACACCTGATGGAAGGCAGGAAGTAGGCTGAGGTGTCATTACTAAAGCTGACTGAGGGGTGCCAGGGATTCACTGCAACATTCTATCTTCATGTGTCTAGAATTTTCCATAAAAATAAACATATACCAGGTCCCAAAAGTTCATGCAAAGAGATAAAAAACTATTTTATGTAAGGATACTCAAATAAAGAAGGAGGGGTGGGGAAGGAGCCAGAAATACTACAAAAAGGTAGGGAAGGATTCAAAGAGTGAGGAAAAAAGATTTCCTGAGAATATTCGCACATAGAACCCTGAATGACTGCACTCTAAAATACCATTCATATTAGCTGTGTCCATCGACCCAGGGGCAGAGCACACAACCAGCGTGCCACTTGGTGAAACTGAGCAGTGCTAGAACTACTCAGTACTAACACTGGTAAATGTTGAGCTGCTGCTCAACGTGCCCTGAAGCCCTTCCAGCACAGGGCACAGGCTTCTACCTCATACAGGGTCCTCAACTCACAGAACTCGTCTAGGACGGATGCCGTCCCGGCTTCCAACCCATCCGTAAACCTGACAACATCGTTTCTATTTTACAGGGTGAAGATGAACTACTTAATAAACACTGAAATGCAATGACAGTCACGATATAGTGTCAACTGAAAAAGCAACTGGTGGAATAATATGCTTCCATCTATATAACAAAGTTATAATTTGTCAACAAATCTGAAGTCTAGGAAAACACCCACTACACCATAAACTCTGCCACCTCTAGAGTAAAATGGGTGGGGAGGGGAGAAGTTTACTTTTTTTTACCTTTATACCCTTCTATGTCATTTGGATTGCTTTTTCAGAGGCGTGTAAACTGGTGTAATCTATTCGAAGGGCAATTTGGCAAAATATCAAAAATTTTAAGTGTGCTTGCCCTATGGCCCACTGATTTACTGCCAGGAATTTGTTCTGCATGTATACTAGCTAAAGTACACAAAAATAGTGTATGTACAAGAATATTTACCATGGTAAAACAAAAATGATAGTTTCAATGTCCATTGAAAAACAAAAAAAGGCGAGTTCAGTAATTTATGGCATTTATAAAGAAAGGCAATGCCAAAGAATGCTCACACTACCGCACAATTGCACTCCTCTCACATGCTAGTAAAGTAATGCTCAAAATTCTCCAAGCCAGGCTTCAGCAATACGTGAACCATGAACTCCCTGATGTTCAAGCTGGTTTTAGAAAAGGCAGAGGAACCAGAGATCAAATTGCCAACATCTGCTGCATTATGGAAAAAGCAAGAGAGTTCCAGAAAAACATCTATTTCTGCTTTATTGACTATGCCAAAGCCTTTGACTGTGTGGATCACAAGAAACTGTGGAAAATTCTTCAAGAGATGGGAATACCAGACCACCTGACCTGCCTCTTGAGAAATCTGTATGTAGGTCAGGAAGCAACAGTTAGAACTGGACATGGAACAACAGGCTGGTTCCAAATAGGAAAAGGTGTACGTCAAGGCTGTATATTGTCACCCTGCTTATTTAACTTATATGCAGAGTACATCATGAGAAACACTGGACTGGAAGAAACACAAGCTGGAATCAAGATTGCCGGGAGAAATATCAATAACCTCAGATATGCAGATGACACCACCCTTATGGCAGGAAGTGAAGAGGAGCTAAAAAGCCTCTTGATAAAAGTGAAAGAGGAGAGTGAAAAGTTGGCTTAAAGCTCAACATTCAGAAAACGAAGATCATGGCATCCGGTCCCATCACTTCATGGGAAATAGATGGGGAAACAGTGGAAACAGTGTCAGACTTTATTTTTGGGGGCTCCAAAATCACCGCAGATGGTGACTGCAGCCATGAAATTAAAAGACGCTTACTCCTTGGAAGAAAAGTTATGACCAACCTAGACAGCATATTCAAAAGCAGAGACATTACTTTGCTGACTAAGGTCCGTCTAGTCAAGGCTATGGTTTTTCCTGTGGTCAAGTATGGATGTGAGAGTTGGACTGTGAAGAAGGCTGAGCACCGAAGAATTGATGCTTTTGAACTGCGGTGTTGGAGAAGACTCTTGAGGGTCCCTTGGACTACAAGGAGATCCAACCAGTCCATTCTGAAGGAGATCAGCCCTGGGATTTCTCTGGAGGGAATGATGCTGAAGGTGAAACTCCAGTACTTTGGCCACCTCATGCGAAGAGTTGACTCATTGGAAACGACTCTGATGCTGGGAAGGATTGGGGGCAGGAGGAGAAGGGGATGACAGAGGATGAGATGGCTGAATGGCATCACGGACTCGATGCACATGAGTCTGAGTGAACTCTGGGACGTGGTGATGAACAGGGAGGCCTGGCGTGCTGCAATTCATGGGGTCACAAAGAGTCGGACACGACTGAGCGACTGAACTGAACTGAACTGATACAATGAATAATGTGCCCCCTATAAAAGTATGGGCAGATTTTCCTATATTGACCGTGACTAGATCATTTAAGTAAAAAAAACGGTAGGACGGCATGTACAGTATGAGCCTTCTACTGTTACACAACACATGTATTTCTGCATAAAGAAGTCTGTTGTGAGTGAAGAAGGGAGAGAACAGGGATGTTTCACTTTTAACCTTTTTGATTTGCACTTTTAACTTTAAAAACATTACCTGCTCTTTGCTATATTAAGCTTCCTCCTGTGGCCCACCCTCCCAACACAAGCAGGTATAGAGCAGCTACTTTACTTGTTTAAACTCTCCTCTTGTGTTCGTTCCCCTATTATCCTCCTCACCCCCAAATATTCTTTTGCTCTGAACTTTGGGAGCACAGATCAAAAAAGAAAAGTTTCCATTACTTGGTACCCTCTCTGGGGACACATTACTCAAATTTCTTGTATTCTTTCAGGATGAAGTGTTTTCCTCTCAACATTTGCCCAGCTAATAAAACCGTAAGAAAGTCAAACACGCACTTCACTAAAACATCACCTATCAAAATTAATTAGTAACTACAAGGTCAGGCAGGTGACCAAACACAAATTTAAGGTCCCATCTTCATGTTCATTGCAGTGTCCTCTCTTATTCCAAAACATGGAAAATAGCCCAAGAGTCTATCAACAGAGGACCAGTTAAAAATTATTATACATCCACTGGTAACATTTTAAGATTCATTAAAAATGTTTTCTATTTACTAACATGCTACTGATGTTTGGTCCTTGATGTTTACTCATTACTGATGTTTACTTTTACTCATTGGAAAAGACCCTGATGCTGGGAAAGACTGAAGGCAAAAGGAGAAAAGGGCAGCAGAGGATGAGATGGTTAGATAGCATCACCAACTCAGTGGACATGAATTTGGGCAAACTCCAGGAGATATTAGAGGACAGAGGAGCTGCAAAGAGTCGGATCTAGCCTAGCGACTGAGCAATGGCAACCGACTGATGTTTATATAAACACATAGCTGTACACAATTTTTTTGTCTATTTATGAATACATATTTTGTGCATGGATGTATGAAAGCATGAGAAAGGCTAGAAACCAAAATGTTGGCAATGTTTTGGGTAATGAGGGTGATTTAATTAATGCCACCTCCTTTTTGGACTTATTTTTCCTTTACAGTAATCACATACAGCTTGTATCCTTAATGACCAATTACAAAGGGAACACAAGTTTCAGTGTCCGAAAGAAAAATGGAATGACTGCTTTACAGGGGACTTCTCAGACTTGTGACACGGGGGAAAGAAGTAAGTACCTGAAAAAAGCCAACTTAAATGCCAAACTGCCATCAACTGCCGGGAAACTCTGGGCCAGTCCCTTTACTTCATTTTTCATTCACTATTTACTGAGGTCCTTTAGGGAAAGAGATGTGTTGGACCGTGGTGATGGAGGTGCCGGTAGGGGTCCCTGGCCTCCTGGAGTATGTGATCCAGTTGGGGGAGAGAGAAAACTATTTACAGAAGTAACTATCCATCACTCAGATGGTAAAGAATACACACACACACACACACACATGTGATAGGAAAGAAAGCAGGGGTATGATGGACAGTTTTCCTTGCCTCTCCCCCTCAATTCAGCAACCCCCATCTGTGAAATGATAAGGTTACTCTCTAGGCTGAGTTCCTTTCCATAAGGCAGTGTTTTGGGGAAAAACCTTTGGGAAGAAAAGTCTAGTATAGTATGCGTCTTGCTGCAAACTGAGGGGGATACATGAGGGCCAGACTGAAGCGGGTGAGCAAAGACAGGTGCTGAAGGTCAGAAACACTGGTGATGCCATGTTTCTTAATTAAAATCAACTTAGTTTCAAGTTGTGAAGAGAGCTCCATCTACCTAAAGTCTCACTGTTACTGAACTGACCCTTTAGCAAAGTTACCCTGCAAAGGAATAAAAGTATGTGGAAGGCGAAAAAAGTGCAATATTGAATAGTTCTGTTTAACAAGTAACTTGATCTTTGTCGTGTTGTTAAATGAAGTGTGCCTTATACTTCAGAAATCCTCCCAGCTCCTGTCCCTCACTTTGTAAACAAGAGCAAGCCAAACACTCAGGCAAGCTTCCTATTGGAACTGTCTAGATGATAAATTAGAAGAATCCACATCCTCACATTTTGCAGAAGATGTCTGCACATACTAAGCCTTGCCCCTAAATTTTAAGTTTGTAAGTTTAAAAACAGAACGGTAAAGGGACATGTATTCATCACAGTTTCAGTACCTTCAGGAAATAAAATATCTTTATTCTAACGCTGACAATAAAATGTGTACCAGGGGTGTAGTTTTTCAAGTATCCACCATAATAATACCCTTTTCTGTAACTGCAGAAGGAAAAGAATCACATGCTTCTGATTCAAATTCACAGTGATTTGCTGTTTTACAATGTCTTCATGAAGAGGATAAAAGTGAGAACCTGTCTTAACAGGTCTACAAATTTCGCACGGAAACAAAAACTTCCTTTTTAAGGCTCCTCATCCTTTAGCATCACAGTATGAGTTTGAGTAGGCTCCGGGGGCTGTTGGACAGGGAAGCCTGGCGTGCTGCAGTCCATGGGGTCGCAGAGTCGGACACGACTGAGCGACTGAACTGAACTGAAGGCAATACCCGGCCTAACAGCGCCCACGCCCTGGGAGAGCAGCTCAGCCGGGGAGATTCCCCCTCCCGCCTGACAAGTCCGAGCACACCCCGGGCACCGGCTGCGGCGCACAAGCTGGGCACTTCCGTGCCCGGGGAGCGCAGCCTCGGGCCTTCGGACCTGGTGGCGGCCGGTGTGGCACCGAAGGGCCGGGAAACCCGGGGCCCACAGGTCACCTGGTCGAATGTAAAGCAGGGTTCAAGAAGTTCCATTCGTTCACCTGTTCTACTGGCCTACAACCCGGAGCGAGCGCCCGGCCCTGGCTTCCCCACTCCCGCCACGAACCGTCCCAGAGGAGTTGCCGGCCCCGGGGAGGGGGAGGCGGGTTGAATGCCGAGGGCCGACCCCAAAGAGGGGCCTCCAGAAGTTGCCGGAGGCTCAGAAAACGACTCAGAAAATTCCCAGGCCGCGGGCTCCGTCCCGCTCTTTGAGGCCGTCAACTCGCTAACCCCGCGGGTCGCGCAGGACTAGGCAGGAGAGTCTGAAAAGTGTGCGAAAGTTCCTTAATGACTAGTGTTTGCAAAGAAACCTGGGGCTGGTGGGGCGGGGAGGGACTCAGCCCCCCGGGGCGTCCGTAGACGCGAACACCCCGCTGTCTTCCGCTCGCTTCCACAGGCTTCAGCCCCTGCTGGTGGTCCCAGCTGGGGCCCCGGAGACCCCCCTGCTCCGAAGCCTGGAGCGGAGCCGCCGGCTGCGGGGAGGAGGAGGCGGCGGCCGCACTCACCCTTCCCGCATCCACCCAGCGTCCGCCTCCAGCCCACGGCGCCCGAGACCCCCGCTCCCGAGCAGCCCGACCCCTCCCAGCCAAGCCTCTCACCTGCGACGGTGCGGTTGCAGGAGGCAGAGGCCGCCAGCAGGAGGACGCCCCCGAGCAGCCACGCCGCGCTCGGGCTTCGCATCCTGCAGCAGCGCCGACGCCGGGCGGACGGGAAGCCCGCCGCCGCCACAGCCCCGAAACTGAGTCCCCCTCTCCGCTCGGCTCGGGTAGGAAGCCACCCTCCCGCCGGCCCCTGATTGGAGCCTGCGCGCACGCCTCCCGAGAACCCGGTAAGTTTCAGTGAAACTCGAGCCTCTCGCCGCACCTGCGCGCGGCCACGCCCCGGGGCGGGAACGCGCTGCTCCGCCCCGCGGTTCCGAGACCGGGAGTCCCGGGCCCCGCCCCGGCCCGCCGCCCGAGGTGCGCCCGCCGCGTAGAAACTGTGCTGTGATCTTCGAAAGGTTGGAACCCTCTCGTCGTGGGATCGCCGCGGCCTGCGCAAGGCCGAAAACCGCCTTTAACCTTGAATTACTCCTGCGGAGCCAGCGTTGTCCACCCCCATCCCCCGCCCTTCCTAAAGGGCACACAGCCAAGGCCCGGGCTCGCTGCAGTTATCTTGGGTGCTTGTTGGAGGCCTCCCACTGTCGTCTGCGCTGCGGGATGAGGGGAGACTTTCTAGTCTGCACTGGCAGGATGGACGTCTGCGGGCCCCCGCCAACACGATAGGGAGCAGGCAGGGGCCCGGGCCTGCCGGAGTCTTCAGGGATCTGTGTTTAAGTTTCCGCTCTGCTGTTAACTAGCTGCGACCCCTCATAAACCTCTTACCCCTTCTAGGCGCCCTTCCCGGTCTGTGAAGTGGGAGGGAGAAAACAGTTGTAACAGCTACTTAAAGTACCACGCGTAAATGACTCAGGAGCCCAGTCTAGGTTAATCCCCCGAATGTAAAACGTATGCAATAACTGTTATTCCCATTTTACAGACGAGGAAACTGAATTAAGGTTGAACAAACTGCCCACAGTCGCGCAGCGGTAGTCACGGATTGTAAATGTCCATCACACGTAAACATGGTGACTTCTGCTGTCTCCTATTACTCACTGCTCCCGCCAGAAGCTTTTCTGTGAGAGCCCACAGTCCACAGAATTATGTAAACATTTATATTTACAAGTAGGGCTTCCCAGTGGCGCTAGTGGTAAAGAACCTGCCTGCCAATGCAGGAGATGTAAGAGCCGCGGGATTCGATCCCTGGGTTGGGAAGATCCCCTAGAAGAGGGTGTGGTAACCCACTCCAGTATTCTTGCCTGGAGACTCTCATGGACAGAGGAGAGAAGAGGGCGTGGTAACCCACTCCAGTATTCTTGCCTGGAGACTCTCACGGACAGAGGAGCCTGGCGGGCTGCCGTCCACGAGGTCACATAGAGTCAGACACGACTGAAGCGACTCCGCACATATTTACGAGTTTGTGGGGAGAATACCTGACAGGGCATGAGGCTGAGTATGAGACTGGGGATGGAGCACAGCACCTGCATTATATTGCTAATGTCTTACTTTTTACTTGCTTTAAAAAGGTAAAATAAGTTTACTATAGTTCATTTAAACTCGTGGGCAGTGGAGGAGCAGAGAAGAGAAACACGAGTGCTGTCTTGAAATACCTGAAAAGTTGGCATGTAGGGGAGGATTGGACATGCTCTGAGTAGGTCCAGAGAGCAGAAATAGGAGCCACGGTGGGGAACTGACTTCAGCTCAGTGTGGAAAGAGGTTTTGAACAGGTCTGATTCTCTGGCAGTCCACTGGTTAGGCTCTTTCACGGCCATGGCGGGGGTTCAATCTCTGGTTGGGGAGCTAAGATCCCCACCAGCTGTGAGGTGAGGCCAAATCAAAACAAACAAAAACAGTCCCAGTCCTGAGGGCTGCCTGGTGACATTAAGGCCACGTCACTGTCGGACTTGCAGCAAAGGACCAGGGCATGTGTCCTGCAGGTTGGCGAGGCAATTCCCCACCAGGATCAGGGGGCAGGCTGAGGAGTCCAGGTCGCCTCTGGAGCGTCTTGAGCCCTGGGAGCCCATGGTTCTTTCTAGAAGACCAGTTTGGTGAGTCAGGTGTCAGTGATGCCATCAGTAACTGAACAAATGTAAACTGAACGTACTCCGTCTTGGGCCTGTGAGTTTCTAGAATGGAGCTTACATCTAATAAAGGCCCTGTGTTCTGAGTATGACCTCTTGCTGAACCTACCATGGGACCAATTAATAGAACTAATGGGGGTTCCAGATAATTCAGGCAGACAAGATTGCATAAAGTGTCATGTTAGGGGCTTCCCTGGTAGCTCAGTGGCAAGGAATCCATCCGCCTGCCAGTGCAGAAGGCATGGGTTCGATCCCTGATCTGGGAAGATCCCACGTGCCTCGGAGCAGCTAAGGCCGTGCACCACAACTGTTGAGCGTGTGTGCTCTCAAGCCCAGGAGCCACAGCTACTGAGTCCACGTGCCGCAACTACCGAAGCCTGTGCGCCCTAGAGCCTGCGCTCTGCAGCAAGAGAAACCACCACGATGGGGAGCCTGCACACTGCAACAAAGAAGAGCCACAGAAGCCCAAATGGCAGCGAAGACCCAGGACAACCAGAAATCCATAAACAAGATTATTTTTTAAAATATCATGTTAGCCAGTTGTTTCAACCATATGGCAAGTAAGACATTTCCCCACATTTACCTAAGTAAAGGGCTAGCATTCTGCCTCTGCCCTCTGCCCTGACAGAGCTCACAGGAGCAGGAAAATAAAAGGTTGAAAAGGCTGAGAAGCAAATGGCCCTGAATGGACCACAAGAATGGAGTAATTGCTCCCTGAATAACGGGAATGGACTGCTTCCCAACACACACACAGACAAGAGGGGCTGGGGGAGGCTGTCCAGTGAGTGACACAGTTCTTTTTAATGGGTGCCTTTCAGGAGCCCCACATCTTAGGAACCTCTCATCGTTATTGTCTGGAGTTCTTTTGGGAATGTGGAAAGAGCTCGGCCTCTGAAACCATATAACCCTGCGGGCAAAATTTGGTCTTTCACCTTCCAGGTATTTGTGACTTGGGATAAATTTTACTACTTACCCTCTCTAAGTGGAGAGGGCATTCCACTTACCTATAAAGTGGAATCAAGGGAATTTTCTGGTGGTCCAGTGGTTAAGACTGTGCTCTCACTGCTGATGGCCCCAGTTCAATCCCTGGTCACAGAACTAAGAACCCACAAGCCATATGTTGTGGGGGGAAGAAAGAAAAAATGATGGGGTCAATTTTTTTTAGTTGAAAAGTACCTGAGGATAAAATAAATTGTGACTGTGTTTTGTTTCCTTTCTTTCTTTCAGGAGTCTTCTTTATACCCCCCACCTGTACCCCAGCTCTCAGGATGCTGCTTCCCAGGGCCACACCGCTGTGCTCTCTTTTCCTCCTGGGAAAAGCTGACTTCTAGAAGCAGCACCAGGGCCTTCCTCATCTGTCCAGGAGTAAGATCTCTTGATAGCAAACAGGTCACTCCCAAGGGTCCTTCATTGGGAAAGATACTCAGTCCCACGAGACCCCTTCAATCCTTCTAAGCTTCCATTGAATCATCTGTAATATATGACATCTATAATCTGAAGGTGATGATAATACCATTCTTACAGGCTGTTTGTGAAGACTTGGGTTTGCTCTATGCCCAGTTAGCACAGTTCCTGGTACACAGTAAATTCTCATGAAATGGTAGCCACTCTAGAATGACTGCCCTAGGCGGGAAATCTTCCTTTTTACAATGCATCAAAGGCCAGCTGTCTTCAACTTAAATTTTCATTAGTATTTTATGGAACTATGCCTTGAATTGTCACAATTTCCAAGAAAATATTTTTACAGTGCCACAGGTTAAGGATCTCAAGAATGTGGTTTTTCCCAGAGGCCTGACTACATGCATTCAAGTCAGTTTGCAGATGTTTCCCTGTGAAGTAGAGACTAGAGTATTTGTCTTCTGATTTTCGTTAACTCTTCTGCCTGAATGACTTGGCTGTGTGCAATAGTACAGAGAAATGACCACAGGCAATTCCAGACAGGCCAGCTTTCAGGGACTGGGAACTCCATGCAGCTTCCTACCTTCTATAGTTCTCAGGAAATAACGTGGGAACCGGGGTAGGCGAGACACTGAAGGAAAAGCCATTTCATTCCATCATTTCTACAGTCATTTATTAAGCTGATCAAACTCTTTCTGGAGAGAAAAAGACTGTGTCCATCTACTCTTGGGTCCTGGTCAAATATAGATGGAGGAGACATTAACATACACTCACTCACTCATTCATTGAGCAAACACTGGGGACAAGATAAGGAATGGCCTTCACATGGTAAATCCTTTGGTCAATTCTCAATCTTAATATTACTCAACTGGACTTTGGAGTTTGGCATAACTGATCTTTCTCTCCTTGAATGCTATGTTCCCTTCACTTCCTACAACACTCTTTTCTGGATTCTCCTCCTGTCACCCTGGCAACTCAGAAGGGGTTGGCTCTTTTCTGGTTCTCACTTACCTTCCTCAATTCTGCATTCTGGAGTAGGACCCCTGAGTTTGTCCTTAGACTTCTTTTCAATAAATTCACTTATTGCCTTGGGTGATCTAATCTAATCCTATGGTTTAAAATACCATCTTTATGCTGACAACTCCCCAATTTGTATCTCTACCCCAGGTTTCTCCTTTCTAGACACATATCCACTCAGCTACTGCTTATCTCCAATTGGACGTGACCGGAGGCATGTCAAACCTAAGTTCAAAACTAAATTCCTAACTCACCTCACCCTCTCATAGTCTTCCCATCGCCTTAAATTGCAGTGCCATCCCTCCAGTTGCTCAGATCAGAAATCTTGGAGTGGGCTTCCCTGGTGGTCTAATGGTTAACAATCTGCCTGCCAATGCAGGGGACGCGGGTTCAATCCCTGGTCTGGGAAGATCCCGCATGCCGTGGAGCAACTAAGCCTGTGCACGAGCCTGCTGAGTCCATGCACATAGAGCTTGTGCTCCCCACGAGAGAAGCCAGCACGAGGAGAACCCGAGTACTGCAAGCAGAGTAGCCCCCATGCTTGCTGTGTGTGAAACTCGGCACAGCCATAAGTAAATAGATAGAGCAAGAAAGAAATCTTGGAATCATCTGTGACTTCTTATATCCCACATTATTTCAGTGAATCCTACCTTGAAAATATACCCAAAATACTACCCTGGTTTAGGTGACCTTTATCTTTTATCTGGATTATGGCAATGGCCTTGTGACTTATCTCTGTCCTTTTACCCATATCCCTCTATACAGTCTTCTCTCGGCACAGCGCCCAGAGTGAACCTGTTAAGCTGTGTGTCAGTTCAGATCACTTCCTCACGTAAAACACTGAAGTAGCTCCCCACTTCCCTCTGAGTACAAACCAAAGCCTGTCCAAGCCTTACGCATCCGCCCTCCCCCATCGCCCTCCAAATACAACCCCGTAGACTTCACCTCCTCTGTTCCCCTCACTCATTCTGCTCCAGCCACGCACACCCGCTTCCCTACCATGCCTGGATTGCTTTTCCCTCAGACGCCCACCTAGTTTCAGTCCTCACTTCCTCCAGGTATTTGCTAACATGCTCTCTTTCCAGGGGCACCTTCTAAGAAGGCCTCCATCCTATACTCCCCCTCCTTCCTCCGTGTTTCATTTTCCTCCATGGCATGGATCCGGCATTGCTGTTCTGCATGTATTTACTTATTATCTAGTTCCCCCACTGCAATGTAAACTCCGTGAGTACAGAGTTGTTTTGTTTTGTTTTGTTTTTTCCTTTGTGGCATTTTAAAAAGTATTTGTAGAGTAACATTATCCAGTGCTGGCAACTGCTTCTGATATACTTATCTCTATAACATCTCAAATGTAATTATTTGAGTCCCAGTTTAAATCACTTTTCTTAAAATGCAGAAAGGCAAATATCTAAAGCACTATGAAAGTCAACTTTTAAAATGCAGAGGACAGAGATTTTTAATGTTTTGTCCACTCCTGTGTTCTCAGTGCTAGAACAATAGAATGAGTTCGACAAATACTTGTGAATAGATGAGTTCTTATATATTGTTCACCTACAATCTTTCACTCGCTCAGCTAGAAGCTAGGATTGCCAAGATCCCTATCTCCACCTCCGTTGTGTGGATGCTCAAATGTGAGATGTGTAAGTCAAGGACTGAGGGTGAGGGGTCTGGGAGAGGGATGCGTTGTTGAAGGGCTGTGGGCACTGGAGAAAGAATGACTCTCTCCTGGGGTCATCAGAAAAGGCTTCCTGAAGGCGGGGTCGTCTGAAGAGGGCCTTGAAGGATGAATAGGTCCCTAGGTAAATGATATACAGTGAGGCTAACTGCTATAACAGATGAATCTCCAAATCTTAGCACTGCACTGAAATAGATGTTCCTTTCTTATGTAAGGCCAAAGCCAAGTCTGCGTTTGGTGGAAGGTTCTCCTTCAAGTGTGGGAAAGTGAGCCAGGCTTCTCCCAACTTGGGGTTCTGCCATCTTCAACTCGGGGCTTCCAAGGGCTCTGCAGAAGGAAACGAGCGGGAGGATTCTTCACGTCCAGTTTCCACAGCTCCGGCCTGAAAGTGGCAGGCAATGGTTTCTGTATTCCATTGGCCAGAGCTTGGGCACATGGTCACAGCTCACTGCGAGGCAGGCTGTGTGCCCGCAAGGAAGGGGAAAATGGAGCTGAGTGGACAGTTATCCAGTCTCTCTCTGTTACCCCAGGCATGATGGGGTAGAGGCAGGCCCCCGAGGGAAAGCGCAGTGTCAAAGTGTGATTAAGTCTGAGGAACACTGTGGTAGAAACCAGGAGAATGTGAAGGAAAGTGGCCGAGATAGAACTAGAAAAGTAGGCAAGATTCACCTCTGAAAGGCGTCTATTTACCATGAAGAGCGAAAGTGAACGTCGCTCAGACGTGTCCGACTTTGTGACCCCATGGACTATACAGTCCATGGAATTCTCCAGGCCAGAATACTGGAGTGGGTAGCCTTTCCCTTCTCCAGGGGATCTTCCCCACCCAGGAATCGAACTGGGGTCTCAGGACTTGCAGGCAGATTCTTTACCAACTGAACTATCAGGGAAACCACAAAAAAGACCTTGGATTTCATCCTAAGAGCATTGAAGGTCAAACCATCCTTTCTCAGCCTATCTCCACATCACTGAAATTGGTGGTGTCACCTTGCTGGCACCAAAGGAAAAGACTAAATCAGGCAGGAGTTGTAGGAGGAGGGAAATGGGAGAAGGAGTCACTCCGACTGCAAATGCTGCCCACAGAGGACCTTACCGCACCTCACAGCCCGTCCCATTGTCTAATCAGCACGTGGCACGGTCACGGCTCTGCTGCCTCAGCCCTGTACAGCCCATCCCACTGTCTAATCACCACGTGGTGTGATCACGGCTCTGCTGCCTCAGCCCTGTCATGTGCCTCTTTCCTTAGGGAATCATTGGCACAGACGCCTTCACCTGGCTCTTCAAGACATGTGGATGCCAGCTCTGCTCCCCCCCAGCATAATCCCTTTTCAGAAAGGTAAGATAGGGCTGCATTTCTCTGTTAACATTCCTCCCAGTGATGTGCGGTCCAACCACACCAAAGCGAAGTGAAGTGAAGTCGCTCAGTCGTGTCTGACTCTTTGCGACCCCATGGACTGTAGCTTACCAGGCTTCTCTGTCCATGGGATTTTCCAGGCAATAGTACTGGAGTGGATTGCCATTTCCTTCTTCAGGGGATCTTCCCGACCCAGGGATTGAACCCGGGTCTCCCACATTGTAGACAGACGCTTAACCATCTGAGCCACCAAGGGAGCACCCTGCTTAAAAGCCTTGCAACATTTTTTCCTTAAAAAAATTTTATTGTTTGGCAGAAACAAAAAAAATCTGGAAAGTTAAAAAAAAAAACAAAACCCAAATCCCAAAGATCATAAGCCTAAACAGTAGTTGGTTGCTAATGCCTGAAAATATTATCATTTGGATTTACTTCTTTGGGTCTAGCAAGCCTGTAGGAAGCTGAGAGACCTCCTTTTTAAGGTTCCAACCTTTGACTCCCATCCAGACCCCTCTGTTTCACAAAGGATGAGCTGAATGATACTGGGTGAGTGCGGCAACCCTCCGGGTCTCCCTTCCTCATGCCAGAGGGCTTCTAAAGCACCCCACCCCCACCCCAACCCAGCTCTGGTGGATGAGTTGAAGAAAACTAATTCCTCAGAGATAAGCGGAAAGAGTGGGGAGAGAGGGCTTTAGTGTCTGCCTAGAGGAATCAGGTCTGATCGCCAGGACTGAGAACCGCAGCCCAATTTTAAGAAGACTTTCCTTGAATCTGTTATAATATCCTGTTTAGATAAACTGGCCAAAAAAAAAAAAAAACCACAACACAAGACATTCAGTCCCAGAATACAGTTATTTCACAATTTCGTAGACTAGCTGTTCCCTGTTCCCTTCCAGTCTACCACGAGCTCCACCCACCTCTTGCAGGGACTCATTCTTATAGTCTCATCTAAAGAAGAAATGCTTCTCCCTACTGATTACACATGCTTACTAAGTTTACTGTAAAAAAAAAAAAAAAAAAAGACTGGACAATACAAAACGAAGGGAGGGGAGAGAGAGAGGAAGGGAGGGGAGAGAGAGAGGAAGGGAGGGGAAGAGGAAGAAAGAATCCAGATACCTGCTCTTAACAACTGGATCTACAGTCTTTCTAGTTAGAGCTATCTTTTAAAAAACCAGATTAGATTACATTGCCTAACTCTTTTTTTCTTAGTTTTCCCCACTCATTAACATAGGAACATCTTCCCAAAGTCTAAACAGTCTTCCATAGCACCATTTTTGGTTACTACAGATGGTTTCATCTTCTCAGTATATCCCTTTTTTAGCCTGTTATGGACTATCCATACTACTTTAGGTTTTTGTTACTGTGTTTTAAATAAGAGAGATAAACATATTCTGATATGTACATTTTTTTCTGCAGTCTCAGACTATTCCTTTAGGAAAAAAATAGTTTTAGAAATGGATGGATTTGCTGCATCAAACAATTTTTGTTTATTTTAAAAGCTTTTAATGATTATCATCAAATTACCCTTCAGAAACGATGTATATAGTCCCATCAGCGGTGTATCTATGTCCATCCACATCTTCACCAGCCCTGGGTATTATTGTTTTTAAAAATCTCTACTAAATTTGATTATCCTGCCCTGATTTTAGTATTTACTTACTCAAGGAGCAAAGTAGGGCTTTCCTGGCAGCTCAGTGGTAAAGAATCTGCCTGCCAGTACAGAAGACACGGGTTCGATCCGTGTTCGATACCACATGCCTCAGAGCAACTAAGCCCGAGCACCACCACTGCTGAGCCTGTGCCCTGCAGCCCATGTACCGCAACTGCTGAAGCCCAAGCACCCTGCAGCCTGTGCTCCTCAGCAAGAGAAGCCGCTGCAATGGGAAGCCTGTGCACGCAATTAGAAAGTAGCTCCCGCTCCCCGCAACTAGAGAAAAGCCCGTACAGCCTGAAGACCCAGCACAGCCAACAATAAACAAACAAATAAAATTATAAAACAGGAAAAGGAGCAAAGTAGGGGAAAAGATTTTCCATGGAGCTGAAAAGAATCTAAGAAACGGGGAACTGCGATTCTGAAGCATAATCTAAGCACAGGATCAGTAAATATTTGCATACATTCTATGTATTAATAGATCTTTTTTTAGCAGAGTTACTTTACCATAATGGGTACACTGGCTGGGATAGGAGACTTGCCTCAAAGTCCTTCGTGCTTCCTGGCTACAGAGCAGAAAGTAAGCAGATAGTGAGGTCTCTGGCTCAGGTTTCTCTTATATGAAATAGCTGCTCAATGCACAGGATGGTTGTGATAGCGGAATAAGAAAATGTGAGTCAAAGTCTTTTGGAAACCTTAGCAGCACTAACCCTAAGCTGGGGATTCTTACTGTTGCTGTAGGTATTACAGCTGATCTTAAATAAATCATGTTGTTTTCAGACATCATCCCATAATTCCTGGCCATCTAAAGGTTTTCTTGCTGCAACGAGGAACTGGCAACTCACTCCAGTAGTCTTGCCTGGGAAATCCATGGACAGAGGAGCCTGGCAGGCTGCAGTCCGTGGGGTCTTTGCAACTACACCACCGCTGTGCAAGCCAGCAGAGTGCAACGTATATCTTTGTCCTAGAGATGTGATAGACTATGTGGGTGACAGGAAGAGACCTCAAAGCCACTTCCTAACAGCTCAGCGTCTTACAGCTTCCCAAAGTAACCAGGTGCCGAGACAGATGGCCCTACAAAACCAGTCAGGGATGTCAGAGGAGGAACTGAGACTAGCGCTCGACCAGGGAGGTGAAAGCTCACGGTAGCGCCAGAGGCCAAGCTCCACCACAGGCTAAAGGTTAAGAAGCAGCTGTAGCCTTCAAGCAAGGCCAAGACTGGAGGTCCCTATGCTTGGGAGAGACTGCTACGAGGCTTCTCTTGGCCTGGAATCCTTGGCAAAACTGCAGAAAGCCCAACTGGGAAGCTGGTAAGGGAGAGGAAAGGGGTTTGCAGAGAGGAAGGTATTTGAACTTCCTATGAAAAACAACTGGGGGGACACGGACCTAAAGAGATGAGTTTATTTCCTGGCAGTTTAAACACAGCTGGTGGGAATGTTAGAGAAGGAGGGCCTGGGAAACCTGGGGAAGAAGATAGCCATATTTCTCAGCTGCTCCGGGCAGCAGAAACTAGTTTGGTCCTGCTGTTTAGCATTTGTGAGCTTCTCATTAGCATTTGGAGGAAATGCCAGCAGAACACCCACAGAGCCTTTAAAGCCGTGCTCTGCCTCCTGGGCTGAACGGGGGTGGGGAGCCTCCCTGCTCTGACGTCAGCCTGACTTCGACAATCCAGTTATCTCTTGGACACTAAGAAGGGGCTGAATCATTTCTATCCCAGCTGAAGACCAAAGTCATTCTATGTCTAAAACTCCCCAAATTCTTAGCTACTTTTGTCATTGGTCCAATACAGAAAGCATAGTAATTTCGGAAAGAAAAAAAAAATCATCTTAATAGGAAACATTGCATTATTACCTCACTTAATCTTCACTCTATCTTATGAATTAGGGACTAGCATTGTCTTTTTGTTATAAATAGCATGCTTCAGAAGCAGTTTCAGAAACAAATGCCAAACTCACATCCCTAGAAACACATGTGTTACCAGAAGCTTTCCTGAATTTTTGGCACTCTAATGAGAAATTAGCTGTTTATTTCTTAGGGGGAAAAAACAGGCCAATTTTTGGCTCTGGAGCCCAAGGATGGCACATGGGTGTGTCCATGGATTCAGGTTTTGGTTCTCAAAGAATCAGAGCCAGGCACTGCATGTGTAGCTGCCTCGTCTTGGTCCCCTGAGAGACAGGAAGCGGAGTGGACTAACAGGGAGTTTAAAGCACAAAGAATCCCAGCTCTGTCCATCCCGCCTGCTCTACCAACCCCAGTTATTTTGAAACGAAACTCACTTTACAAATGCAAATGACTCGCCCTTTGGAGTTGGGGTTTTGGCATCTGACAAGCTAACGGTGGCTTTGAAGACCTTTGGGGAGCTGGGAAGACCTCCCAGGGCTGCTGTGGGAGCCAAAGGAGACTGGGACTGTGGAGGGTTTTTGGTAAAGTGTGAAGGAACATTCAGTTTTAGAGAGTCCTGGGTCCTGAATACCTCGAAGCCCATTGAACTAGCCAATGTAAGAGATGAGGTTTTGCAAGGATTCTGTGCAAGGCCCAGGGCAGTATGCCAGTCTTGGGCTAGAGCTGCTGCTGTTCTTGAAATCGGATTTCCCATTTCTCCCTGCCCCCTCCTCCCCCGCAGCACCACACAGACTGGGGCCTCTCTGGGGCAGGGTTCTGGGCCAGACTGAGTTAGCCACCACACTGCAGCTGTACCGGCAAAGAGAAAACGCACCTGGGGTCCCCAGCAGTAAAGCCACATGAAGGCCCCTGAGGTGCCGCGTGGGGAGGGATGGAGGAGCCCACCAGGGAGGAAGCTGGGAGAGGAGAGCAGAAGCAGAAGCCCAAAGTTCAAGATAGCCTAGAAGCCTGATGCAAATTGCTGACTGCTCTGTGCCCAGCAGGCTCCCCAGACAGCCCTCAAGGCTGGTTTATCAGATGCTAAAATACCTCCTTCTAAGATGAGTCATTTCCATTTCCAAAAGGAGGTTTATTTCTGAATAACCGAGCTAGATAAAATAACTGAGAGGCAGCAGGTCCTTGCTGGTTAAGAGCTAGGACTTCTAGGCAAAACTGCCTGGGTTTGAACCTTGACTTCATCTCTTGTAAGCTGTGTGACCTTGAGCGGATAATTAACCTCTCTGTGCCTGTAGGAAATGGCAACCCACTCCAGTGTTCTTGCCTGGAGAATCCCAGGGATGGGGGAGCCTGGTGGGCTGCCATCTATGGAGTCGCATAGAGTCGGACACGACTGAAGTGACCTAGCAGCAGCAGCAGCCTGTAAGGTAGGACTACCAGTAATAGCACCGGGTTATGTACAAACTATGGGAGTTAATCTTTGTCACATACTTAGCACAGGTCCCAGCACATAGTTTCCTTAACGTTTTAAAAATAGATACACTAAAAAAAAATTTATTTTTTGGCCTCTCTGAGCTGCCTGCAGGATCTCAGTTTTCCGACCAGGGATAGAACCCCCTGCCTGCTGCAGTGGGGTCCTAACCACTGGACCACCAAGGAATTCCCCAAATAGATAATATTTTATGAATGCATCTCCCTCACTAGATATCTGCTCTGAGAGTAAGGGCCCTGTCTTGATTTGTTTATTGTACATCAGGTTAGGCGTGTGTGTGCGCTCAGTCATGTCCAGCTCTTTGCAACCCCATAGACTATAGCTTGCCAGGCTCCTCTGTCCATGGGATTCTCCAGGCTAGAATACTGGAGCAGACTGCCATTTCCTCCTCCAGAGGACTTCCCCCACCCACAGATGGAACCTGCGTCTCCTGCATTGGCAGGCGGATTCCTTAGCGCTGAGCCACCTGGTTTAGCACAGCATACAATAAACTGTCAACTCTAGATAAAGTGGTTTAGTCGTTAAGTCACGTCCGACTCTTGCGGCCCCATGGACTGTAGCCCACCAGACTCCCCTGTCCATGGCATTCTCCTGGCAAGAATACTGGAGTGGGTTTGTCATTTCCTTCTCCAGGGGATCCTTCCCACCCAGGAATCGAACTCGGTTCTCCTGCGTTGGAGGTAGATTCATCCCAACTGAGCTACAAGGGAATCCCCTCTAGATAAAGGGACCCTCTCAAACCCTTCCTAGACTCCCCACTACAGGAAAGTAGGGCCGAAGCTCTGGCTTTGCCCACAGAAGCAATAAAAGGCACAGCTGCTAGCAGCTGAAGAAACCAAAGTGACCCCAGGAGCTATGCCGTGACACAGTTCCGTGTTCTCGGACCCCCGCACTTCTCCTTATCTTTACTGAGCAGGATGTGGGGCCCAGAACCTCTTTGCCTGGAGGAAGTGCTTGGTCTCTGAGTCAGGAGCGTCTGCCCAGGTTCAGGTGTGGGTCGAGTGTCCTTGGTCTGCCACATTCCCCCGAGGGAGAACAGGCCCAGGCAGCTCTGCAGCCTGTGGGCAGAGGGCCGGCCTCCTTCCCCTGTTCTCCAGGCACCTGGTCCTTCTACGGCGATGTGGGCTGCACGCACATGTAACAGAGAGCTGGCTCCAGTCTATTTTCTCCCTGCAATTGTCTACTCACAAGGTAATCAATATTTGCAGGACCCTCTAATGGAGAACTCTAGTTGGGGCCAAAGTAAAGCGATGTCCCACAGACTCCAAGTCACCTATGCCGTACGTACCACCGAGAGAGAATAAATACCGACAATGAAACACTCCATTGATTCTAAGACATAGTCTTAGACGGAAAAAACTCCGTCTTAGAATTGGTGAAAACAGGGCACCGTTGCTACGTACACACAGCAGGAAGAGAAGAGAAGCACCCAGAAGCGAACATCGTCATGGTCCACCTGCTATGTCTCTGCATTCCCTCCTTTATACAACGAGCCACCCGTGCCCCCATCTACATCAACCCCGCTCCCATGCACTGGGTGCCATCCCCTCTCAACAGCGTAAGGACCCAACACCCCAGCAACCCCTACTCCTCTCCTCTGCGTGGTTGGTTTTTCCTCTCTACCTGTGCGTTTCCACTCCCCAAAGCTATGAAATCATGTCTTCCTTCTTGATCTCTCTCCAGTTCCTTTCTTGGCTGCACTTTATACAAAATTCCTTAGAAGAGATGGGCACTCTTGTTACCTCGTCCTCTCCTCCCACATGTTTCTTTGAACCCTGATGGGAACACCAGGCTTCCATTCCCCTTGCTCCATCTGAAGTTTCTAGCCAGGTCCTCAGCGATCTTCTATGGCCAAACCCAAGAGTTGACACCAGCCCTTAGACCCCTCCCCTCTCAGCAGTAACTGGCTTCCAGGATACCATCCTTTCCTGGTTCTCCCCCCAACTTCCTGTCCTCCTCCATACTCTGGCCTGCCCTGGGGACCACACCTCTTCTCTACCTGACCTCACTGCCCTGGTGATCTCACCCAGTCCCGTGGCTTTAATTACCATCCTCACCTCAGTAACTACGGTCCGCAGCTCTGGCCCCTCTCCTGAACTCAGGGATTCTATATCCTGATAGGTGTCTCAGACTAATAATGTCCAAAACCAAAGTTCGGAATCCTAACCTCAAGAAGTCTCCCCCATCTTAAAAAATAGTTCTTTACAGTTACTCTGGCTTAAAACCTTAGAATTTCAAATCATCCTCGGCAACTCATCCAATCCATCGATAAGTTCTTTTGGATTTCAAAACCCCCAAAATAAGATGGCATCTCACCGTCTCCACTTGCTCTTACCCCAGCCCACATCCCCACGCTCTATCACCTGGGCTGTCGCAGGAGTGGCCTATTGGTTTCCCTCTGTCCACGCCTTCTCCTGCCTTCCATCCTCCACGCAAAAGCCAGAGTGACCCTTTAAAAGGACGCCAAACCTTGAACTGTCCTTGCTCGAATTCTCCCGTCTCAGGCAGAGGAAAACTCCGCAGACTCTGGCTCCTGGAGCCTCGGGGCTCCCCTCTCTCCACTCTTCCCTCTTAGTTGGTTCCAGCCGTACTGGCCTCCTTGCTAGTCTGAGAATACACTAAGCACTCTCACACTTCAGTTCTTCCTCCCACACCATGACTGAGTTACGTACTCACCACCTCACCCCCTGAGGTCTGGGCTCCACGGTCACGTTGTTAGTGTGGCCTCCCTGATTGTCCCCCACACAATGGCCCACCCCACACCACCCCCTTACCCTTTCTTTTCCTTTACATCTCACAGCCTCACATATCATACATCTAGCTGTTGTTTTTGCCTCTGACTGTGGCCCCCACTTGAATGTAAGCTCCATGATGTCAGGGATTTTGTTCACCGCTGTATCCTCAGCACCTCGGAGGCTGCCTGGCACATGGAGACGCTCCAAGACTTATGGGGTGACTCCTGAAGTGGAAGAACACTTTATGCAGAAATGTTAGGAGCATGACTGTTTTTCCTACTTTTTTCTACAACTTGGTTACTAGGAGTTAAGAGAAAAGTGAATATGTGTTTCCTGGAAGTTGCCTGAAAACACGGAAAACAGCTGCCGCGTTAATCTTACCGAAGGATCTTGTCTGAAAGCATCTGTTCAAGGGGCCGAGTGTGTTTGTGCAACAGAGCAGTCTGGCCAGGCTTGGGCGGGGGTTGCAGGGGGCAGTCCCTGAAATAACCCAGAGGACCTCTGTGGCCAAGGGTCTTCCCACCCTCCCTCCCCACCCTCACCTCCTTGCCCTCTGTGTCTCACTGCCTTCAGGGGCCTGACCATCCTTGCTCAGCTTCTCTCCCCCTTTCCCCACCAGGCCTCCCTCTGCGTACCATACCCTTGGATCTTTACCTGACCCTTCTTAAGCCATTTATTAGGTTTTGGTGCCCCATCTGTCTGTCTGTCCCCTCCCCAACAAAACCCCTGCCGTAACCAAGACTGTGAAGCATTTGATGGCTTAAGTTATGTGGGTGTGTTTTTGTTTTTAATTTGACTGCACTGGGTCTTGGTTGCGGCATGTGGGACCCAGGTCCCTGACCAGGGATTGAACCTGGGCTCCCTGCATTGGGAGCACGGCATCTTAACCCCTGGACCACCAGGCAAGTCCCCTGGAGTTGTGTCTTACTTATCTTTGTAGCCCTAACACCTATCACAGTGCCTGGCATATGGAAGGTGCTCCGGAAGTGTTTACTGAGTGACTGAATGAACTCTCTGTTGTTGACAGACTGGCTTTTTACAATTTTCTACACACACACACACACACACACACACACACACACACACACACACAGGTATCCTTTGATAGCTAACTCTTAGTGAAGCAGAATATTTCAGCTCTGAAAGCATTTTTGGCTTATTTGCAACATTCTAATACAGACTTACCAGGTGATAAAGTTGGTAGTTGATTTATCAGTTTCATCAAATACCGTTTTTTCACGAGGCCTTCCTCTACAGTTCCAAGCAATGCACATCCGTCCCCTGCCAGCAGTGTGCTGCATGGAGGGTTGGTTTCAGAGAGAGGCTGTCAAGCACCACATATTGTCATGAGGTGGTGTGTAAGGGCTAGGGTCATGCTTTGTGGCTCAAATCCAGGTCTCCTGCTTTCTAGCTTCCTGGCCTTGGCCCAGTGACTTTCTGTCTGAGCATTTGTTCCCTCATCTATAAAACAGAGATAATAATAACCTCCTGTTGGGCGGTTGTTGGGGACAACAGAGGGCCGTTGGGGACATTCAATGAAAACACACAGATCATGATCAATAAATGACTGGGAAGATCCCCTGAAGAAAGGGAAGGCGACCCACTCCAGTATTGTGGCCTGGAGAATTCCATGGACTGTATAGTCCGTGGGGTCACAAAGACACGACTAAGCGTCTTCCGTCATCATCACTATTATCTCGCCATTCCGGCTTCTGATGTGACTGACGACTTTATGTGGCATTGTGTTTGGGATACTGTGTTGTATTTCTTTCTTTTTTTGGCCACTCTGCAGGGCATATGTTCCCTATCCAGAAACTGAACTTGCATCTCCTGCATTGGAAGGCAGTCTTAACCACTGGACCACCAGGGAAATCCCTGTGATGTATTCCTAATTCTGTCATATATATAAATTCTCTCTTAAATAACGGTTCAAGTTCCTGGTAGGCATGGATCATGAACAAATAGGAGGCCTAAAATGACCAGAGAGGAATCTACTTGTTTTAATGGCATGAATCAGTTCCTGGTTCCCAGGGCTGTATCTTCTTAACTAGTTGCCACATCATTTTCTCAGACTTGGGTTAAGGAAGAGGGGCAGGCATTTCACATATGGTCACATAAACAATTCTTTTAAAAAAGTATTTGTAAGTCACCATGGTAGGTGGGAGTGTGTTGTGTGGGGGAGTAGAGAGGAAACTTTTGGCTCAGAGCTGCAGCTCCTTTCCTAATCAGTAGGAATGATTAATTGGAAGCAATGCTACATAGGGCATGAAAGTTAAAGTCGCTCAGTCATGTCCAACTCTTTGCGACCCCATAGTGTAGTCCACCAGGCTCCTCTGTCCATGGAATTCTCCAGGCCAGAATACTGGAATGGGTAGCCGTTCCCTTCTTCAGGGGATCTTCCCATCCTGGGGATCAAACCCAGGTCTCCTGCGTTGCAGGCAGATTCTTTACCATCTGAGCCACCAGAGAAGCCCAAGAATACTGTAGCGGGTAGCCTATCCCTTCTCCAGAGGATCTTCCTGACCCAAGAACTGAACCATTGCTTTGCACTGTAGGCGAATTCTTTACCAGCTGAGCTACCAGGGAAGCCCCAAGCCTACATAAAGGCTGGGCCCTGGTTCTCCATGTTGGTTCTGCCTTTGCTGACTGTGTTACTCCATGTAAGTTATTTGCTCAGACAGTAAACAATCTGCCTGCAATGCAGGAGACTCAGGCTCGATCCCTGGGTTGGGAAGATCTCCTGGAGAAGGAAATGGCAACCCACTCCAGTATTCTTGCCTGAAGAATTCCGTGGACAGAGGAGCCTGGTGGGCTACAGTCCATGCGGTTGCAGAGTCAGACATGACTGAGCAACTAACCCTTTCACTTCCATTCCTTATTTGCAGAACAAAGGTGGGTCACTGAAAAGTGACCCAGAGGGTCTGTGTGGCCAAGGATCCTCTCTCCTTCACCCCTACTTCTACCTCCTTGCCCACGCAGGGCTATGGTAAGAATTAAATGTTAAATGCCAGGCATGCAGTTAAGGGCTCAACATGTGGTTATTATTTTTGCGACAACTTCTTTGTTCATTCTCTTAGAGTAGGCCACCAGAGGATGGGTTTTAAATACCCCGAGGACAAAGAAGGGCCCTGTTGAGTGTCGCACAGGTGACAGAAGCTGCCTGGTACCAGGAGCTTCCCCTGCCCTGAGCAAGTGCCCAGATATCCTGACTACTCCTCTGTTGCTGGGTAGCTGGGCCACCAGGAAAAGCCAAAGTTCTGATTCCTATTATTTTATTTGCCTTTCTCAAACTAATCTGGCATGCGAATCAGAATTTTAGAGCAGCAAGAACTCTTGGGGCAGGATCTCTGAGAGGCAGTAAAGGCACAGGTGTTGGGGTCAGACTGCACTAAGTTGAGGACCCAACACTGACCCCTACCAGCAGGGTAACCCGAGGCAGTGACCCAAGCTATCTGGCTCCAGCTGCTCAGAGTGGGAGCTTGTCAGACACACAGAAGCTCAGACCTGCTGAATCGGGACCTGAATTTTAGCAAGATCCACAGGTGATTCATAGAACTTTAAGGTTTG